>NC_044031.1:242859910-243459910 GCF_901765095.1 Microcaecilia unicolor | reverse complement strand
CTGCTGACTCCTCTGAAGAAAACCCTCTTTTGAAGGGACTGATGTGGCCCCTGAAGCATTTCCCACTTACAAGGCACTCTCGTGCATTATGTTGGCATAGTGGAAGTCCCCAGATTGGGCTCTCAGGGGGACCATGGGCCTGGATCGCCTGTATCTATTTGCCCCTGAGGAGATGGAAGGGTACTGGAAGTGCTCCAAAGGGGATGCGCACTAGTCATAGCAGTCGCTAAAAAGACCTCTGTACTGGTGCAAGAGGTTTGTTCCTCAGGGAGCTCCATGAGAATGGAGTGGAGCAGCAACTTAGGCTAAGGTTTGCCTTTAGAGCATCTAGCTTGCAGGCCACCTTCCATTGGGGACACCTGGCCCTGTGGGAGATACCTGGTTTAGGGCTATGCTGCATTGGCTGCAGCAGTTGCCAGAGTTCCCAAAGGTGACTCATCTGGAGTTGGGTGTGGCCTTCCTGACTGGCATCCTTTACAATCTGGTGCGTCTTTCTTCCTGGTCGCTAGCCTCCTCTGTATTAGGTCACACTTTGGTTATGCAATTGGACCTTGGAAGTAGCTTCCATGTAGCTGCGCAGTCAACTGCCCTTTTGGGCCATCCCCCTGCTCACCTAGGGTTGCTTTCTGCCCTTAATACTCAGTTATATGCCCTTAACAAGACAATAAAGCTAAACTAGGCACACCCAATTAGTTTTGCTGCCTGGGAGCTATAGGGTAGGCCGGGGGGAAACACCCAAACACCTGGAGAGGTAAGTGAAGGATATAAGCAAGGCTAGGCCTCTCAAGCTTCTTGAACTTTGGCAGAAAGGTTTTCAGTGGTCCCTAGCAACTAGAAGTTCCTCCAGGAAGTGGACCAGTTTCAGGTGGGTCAGCACTTGACCCAGGCTTTATGTTGGGTTCCTTTCATGGTCTGAAAAGGTGTTAGAGATTCGGGTACCTCTGGTGGTGTGCCAGGCCCCTCAGTGGTCCCAGTAAGAGGCAAGTTGTCTTTCTTTCACCATGAGTGGGCCCACATCACCTTGGACCACTGTTCTGGAAATGATCAAAAAGGGTTTTGCCCTGGAGATGGTCTGCAGCATCCCTGATGCCTTCATGGTGTCTTCCTGTGGCTCAGAGCTAAAGCGGTGTGCTGTTGCTCTTACTCTCCAGCATTCTTGTCAGTGGAGGAGGCTGAATAGTGGAGTGCCGCAGGAATCTGTACTAGGACTGGTTCTATTTAACATATTTATAAATGTTCTGGAAATGGAATGACAAATGAGGTGATTAAATTTGTAGATGACACAAAACTATTCAAAGTTGTCAAAACACAGATTGTGAAAAATTGCAGGAAGACCTTGGGCATCTCTATGGCAGATGAAATTTAATGTGGACAAATGCAAAGTGATAACATTGGGAAGAATAATCCAAATCATAATTACTTGATGCGAGGGTCCACCTTAGGAGTCAGCATTCAAGAAAAAAAAATCTAGGTGTCATCGTACATAAAATTCTGAAATTTGCCCAGTGTGAGGCGGCAACCAAAAATGCAAATGGATGTTAGGAATTATTTTGAAAGGGATGCAAAATAAGACTGAGAATATTATGATGCCTCTATATTGCTCCATGGTGCGACCTTACCTTGAGTATTTTGTTTAGTTCTTGTCGCCGTGTATCAAAAAAGATATAGTAGAAGTAGAAAAAGGTTCAAAAGAGTGACCAAAATGATAAAGGGGATGGAACTGCTTTCACACGAGGAAAGGCTAAAGAGGTTAGAGCTTTTCAGCCTGGAAAAGACAGCTGGGGGGGGGGGGGGGAGGATATGATTGAGGTCTATAAAATCCTGAGTGGTGTAGAACGGGTAGAAGTAAATCGATTTTTCACTCTTTCAAAAAGTGCAAAGACCAGGGGACACTCAATGACCTTTCTGAGCTCATTTGCAACTACCTTTAAATTAGTCCCTTATTTTTGTAACTCTGTTATCTATCTATACATTCCATTTTTGCTTACACCCTGTGCTGTCTATTAAAATGTTTTATTAATCTGGGGACACTTTTGGAATACCTTAACCCACAGAGCTTGTAATAGAGTACTTAATCTTACTGTTTGAATAGTTCCTGGCGGGACACATGGACAGAATCACTTTTGTAGTGTGGTTTGTTGGTTTTTTTGGTGGGGGGGCCTGTGGGTTGCTCGGGGGAGGGTTTCTTTTTAGTTCCTTTGTTTTGGCTTTACAGTTCACCGTGTTGAAAATATTTGTACCTTGGTTGGTTGTTTTGTTTTATTTTCTATTTTAATAAAAAGGATTTAAGTATAAAATGTCTTATTGTATACTAGTAAAAAAGGCCCGTTTCTGACACAAATGAAACGGGCGCTAGCAAGGTTTTCCTCGGAGTGTGTATGTTTGGGAGAGTATGTGAGAGTGACTGTGTGAGAGACAGAGTGAAAGTGTGTGTGAGAGTGAGTCTGGGTGTGAGTGTGTCTGTGTGAGAATGAGAGTGTGTCTGTGAGAGAGTGTGTGTGTGAGAATGAGTGTGTGTGCAAGTGCGTATGTGAGACAGTGTGAGAGAGAGAGTGTGTGTGAGACATAGATTCTCTGTGAGAGTGAGTGTATGAGACCAAGCGAGTGTGTGAGTGACTGTGTGACACATAGAGAGTGAATGTGATACAGTGTGAGACAGAGTGTGTGAGAGTGAGTCAGAAAGACATTGTATGTGAGAGAGAGAGTGTGTGTGTGACAGAGATACCTCCCTTCCTGTGTCTGTCTGGTGTCAGGCCCCCCCCTCTGTCTCTGGTGTCTGAGATTCCCGCCACTGCACCCAAGCAATTGATGTGCTGGAGGAGGGGGAGGGGGGATGTGTTGGGGGGGGGGGGTCAGGTTGGAAGAAGAGGGGTGCGGGGGGTTCAGGAAGCGCTACCAGATGTGAGTGAGAGAGTGAGTGTGTGGGGGGGGGGGGGCAGGGGGTTCAGGAAGCGCTGGCAGATGAGAGAGAGAGTGAGTGTGTGTGTACGGGGTTTCAGGAAGCGCTGGCAGATGAGAGAGAGAGAGAGTGTATGTGGGGGGGAGGGGGGCTTCAGGAAGCGCTGGTAGATGAGTGTGTATGTGTGGGGGGGGGGTGTGGGGGGGGTGTGTTGGGGGTTTCAGCTTGGAAGAAGAGAGGTGTGGGGGGGGGTCTGAAAGTGCTGCGAGGTGAGTGTGTGGGGGGGCGGTTTATCAAGTGTTTGCATATGAATGTGTGTGTGGGGGGGCTTCAGGAAGCGCTGCCAGATGCGCGAGTGTGGGGGGGGGGGGTTCAGGAAGCGGTGCGATCTGAGAGACTGTGTGTGTGTGTGGTGGGGGGGGGTTGCTACATGAGTGAGTGAGTGTGTGTGAGGGGGGCAGGGATTTCAGGAAGCGCTGCCAAATGAGAGAGAGAGTGTGTGTGTTGGGGGGGCATTGAGGAAGTGTGGCCAAATGAGAGTAAGTGGGGGGGGGGGGGGGTGAGGAAGCGCTGCCAGATGAGAGTGTGTGTGTTGTATGATTCAGTTTTTTTTTTTGGGTGGGGAGAGGGATGGATGGATGGATGGATGGATGGATGGATGCATGCATGCTTGCTTGCTTGCTGCTGCTGCTTTTAAGAAGAAGGAATGAAGCGTCTCCTCCGCGCGATGCCCCCCCCCCCCCACGCCATTCCACCCACGGCGATGCACCCGGCCATCGCACCCACCGTCGCTTAGTTTTGCTGGCGGGGGACCCAAAATCCCGCCAGCAGAAGTCCTGTGTTGTGAGTCTGAGTCCTCCAGCGATCTTCGGCGTTGCTAGCCTGTGCAGGGCGGGGTTCTGTGCGTCTGACGTCCTGCACGTGCAGGACGTCAGACGCACAGAAGCCCTGCCTGCACAGGCTAGCAACGCCGAAGATGACACCGTAGTCAGCAGACAGTACTTGTGCTGGCGGGGTTTCGGGTCCCCCGCCGGCAAAGCAACGCGAAGGTGGGTGGCTTAGGAGGGGGTTGTTGCGGGGGGGGGGGGGGGGTGTTGGACCTCCTTCTTTTGACCTGCAGCTTTGGGGGGGCGGATCTACCAATCTGTGGGCGGGGCTTCTACTTTTAGAGGTTTGGCGGGGGGGGGGTGTTGGATGTCGGAACAGTGGTCTCCGGAGTCATGTGGACTCCGGAGCTTTGGAAGTGGTTTCCCTTTCCGCGGGTGGGTTGGCAGGGGGAGGAGTAGGGAAACACGCTCCATGTGTTTCCCTACTCCTCCTCCCCCTGCATGGGTGCGATCTGTTTGTTTAGTTAAATTTTTTTTTTCCGCCCTTGACGTCATGACGTTTGACGCGAGGGCGGGGCACGGGTCAGTGGGGTGGCTTCACCACCATGAATCCACGAACCGTTCTGGGAGTCTGAGTGACTTCAGTGACGTCAGTGTCCTCAGAATGTTGAGGGTGCGTTTTATTATAGTAGATTGTGTTGACATTGTGGTATAGAATAGTATGCCATACTTTGTACTGTTTGAATTGTGTATAGCATATGTTTGAGTTGTTCTTGCTGTATACGGCCTTAATAAATTCCTTCAAAAAGACAGTAAATAAATCCTAATAAAATTACATGTAAACACTTTCAAAACAAATAGGAGCGTATCTGGATTTTAAAAGGTTTGGAGAAGTTCCTGGAGGAAAAGTCCATAGTCTGCTGTTGAAATAGACATGGGGAAGCCACTGTTTGCCCCAGGATTGGTAGCATGGAATGTTGCTACTAATTGGTTTCTGCCAGGTACTTGTGACCTGTCTTGGCCACTGTTGGAAGCTGGATACTGGGCTGCATGGACCATTCTTATGTACTTATTGTCTCTAACTGGGGGCAGTGGAGCCCATCCCATTATCAGAACGGGGCCTTGGGCCTGTGAAATTTCAGTTTGGAATATATCCTGATACATATGGGTATGGGGGAGTTGGATAATTGGGCATGAATTAGGACCTCACATAGTTCAAAATGGGGAGCCTGGTCAAGCCTCAGCCTAATTTGAGCATGCCAAACTAAAGAGAAGATAATTAGTGGTGTTTCTATTTTCTTTTACATTTTCTTTGTGTGAAAGATTTTTAAGATATTTTTGGGGCGCTATTGTGAGTGGGTTTTTGGGGGGGGAGGGGTTGGTAGGAGGTAGGGGCATTTAGTTTGCTCATAGTATTTGTTGATCTTAGACCGATGATGTAATAAGGTACCTATAGTGTAACATTATTAGCCCTATGGTAGTGCAGCAGCACACACTAGGGTTGCTTGAAGTGTTCTGATAGCCAGTGTGTTTAAACTGACAGTCTTCCATCTTCTCATCACTTATCCTTATTATAACATATTTTGAACTGAGCAACTGTAATTAGTGTGTTTAGATTTTTGGTGGAACTGTTTAGGATTTGTTTTATGCATGCATCATAGTTTTCTTTTGGGAGCTATGTATATTTGCTGGATTGCTTCTCAGAAATTTATATAGAAACCTTTTTGTTTTTAATTAGATAATAAAGACGCTCATAGTAGCTCTCCTTCTGGCTGGAGTTGTGCCACTTCTGCTTGGGCTGCTGTTTGAACTGGTGATTGTTGCTCCACTGAGGGTACCGTTGGATCAGACACCTTTATTTTACCCTTGGCAGGTAAGTTAATGACTCCTGCGTATTGGGATGTTAGAACTCACCACTCAAAATGCAATATGTGATGTGATTCTACCATTTAGAGCCTTGATAACTGAAACCAGTTGTATGAACAATCTTATAAATAACATTTTTACAGCTAGGTAAATGTAGAAGCAAATATTCTCTTGATGTTGGTTTTGCATTCCTAGCCGACAATACAGTTAGGTCCATCATGTAGTCTGGTGGCATAGAATTATAGCTGCCTACATAGATTGTATTGCAATAGTTCATTTTTCAAAGGGTCAGAGTTTGGATATGCAATCTGGAGGGATTCTTGTAAAATCAGCTTTAACCCTTTTTAGTTTCCACAGTGTCTTAAATTTTCACAATGTCTTAAGTATCTTTGCTATGGCTTCATGTGCTTGGTTTTCAAAAGATGTTTGTCAAAAATGACTCCCAAGATTTTTAGTTGTGTATTTATTGGGTATATAGTTTGATCTATTATAAAATTTGGATAAGAGGTGTGACAGTATGGACTTGATAGAACCAGGAATTTTGTTTTTTCTCTATTATACGGTGGTGGAAATAAGTATTTGATCCCTTGCTGATTTTGTAAGTTTGGTCACTGACAAAGACATGAGCAGCCCATAATTGAAGGGTAGGTTATTGGTAACAGTGAGAGATAGCACATCACAAATTAAATCCGGAAAATCACATTGTGGAAAGTATATGAATTTATTTGCATTCTGCAGAGGGAAATAAGTATTTAATCCCTCTGGCAAACAAGACCTAATACTTGGTGGCAAAACCCTTGTTGGCAAGCACAGCGGTCAGACGTCTTCTGACCGCTGATGATGAGGTTTGCACACATGTCAGGAGGAATTTTGGTCCACTCCTCTTTGCAGATCATCTCTAAATCATTAAGAGTTCTGGGCTGTCGCTTGGCAACTCGCAGCTTCAGCTCCCTCCATAAGTTTTCAATGGGATTAAGGTCTAGTGACTGGCTAGGCCACTCCATGACCCTAATGTGCTTCTTCCTGAGCCACTCCTTTGTTGCCTTGGCTGTATGTTTTGGGTCATTGTCGTGCTGGAAGACCCAGCCACGACCCATTTTTAAGGCCCTGGCGGAGGGAAGGAGGTTGTCACTCAGAATTGTACGGTACATGGCCCCATCCATTCTCCCATTGATGCGGTGAAGTAGTCCTGTGCCCTTAGCAGAGAAACACCCCCAAAACATAACATTTCCACCTCCATGCTTGACAGTGGGGACGGTGTTCTTTGGGTCATAGGCAGCATTTCTCTTCCTCCAAACACGGCGAGTTGAGTTCATGCCAAAGAGCTCAATTTTTGTCTCATCTGACCACAGCACCTTCTCCCAATCACTCTCGGCATCATCCAAGTGTTCACTGGCAAACTTCAGACGGGCCGTCACATGTGCCTTCCGGAGCAGGGGGACCTTGCGGGCACTGCAGGATTGCAATCCGTTATGTCGTAATGTGTTACCAATGGTTTTCGTGGTGACAGTGGTCCCAGCTGCCTTGAGATCATTGACAAGTTCCCCCCTTGTAGTTGTAGGCTGATTTCTAACCTTCCTCATGATCAAGGATACCCCACGAGGTGAGATTTTGCGTGGAGCCCCAGATCTTTGTCGATTGACAGTCATTTTGTACTTCTTCCATTTTCTTACTATGGCACCAACAGTTGTCTCCTTCTCGCCCAGCATCTTACTGATGGTTTTGTAGCCCATTCCAGCCTTGTGCAGGTGTATGATCTTGTCCCTGACATCCTTAGACAGCTCCTTGCTCTTGGCCATTTTGTAGAGGTTAGAGTCTGACTGATTCACTGAGTCTGTGGACAGGTGTCTTTCATACAGGTGACCATTGCCGACAGCTGTCTGTCATGCAGGTAACGAGTTGATTTGGAGCATCTACCTGGTCTGTAGGGGCCAGATCTCTTACTGGTTGGTGGGGGATCAAATACTTATTTCCCTCTGCAGAATGCAAATAAATTCATATACTTTCCACAATGTGATTTTCCGGATTTAATTTGTGATGTGCTATCTCTCACTGTTACCAATAACCTACCCTTCAATTATGGGCTGCTCATGTCTTTGTCAGTGGGCAAACTTACAAAATCAGCAAGGGATCAAATACTTATTTCCACCACTGTAGATTTTGAGTTTGAAAGTCATTGCCTACTGTTCCATTAAGTCTGTCCTTTCCTTATAATGTACAGTATCTCCGAGATATCATTAATAAAAGGAACATAAATCATAGTCTTCTGTATAGATGAAAGGGTTGAAACCCATATTTGTTAACTTCTTTTATAGAGGAACCAGCCTGACCTTGAACAGGATTGGGGAAATAGATCCCTCTGGTACTCCACATTCTGAAATCCATGGAGTTGATATAATAGCATTCATTTTTACTTGGTATAATCTGTACTTTAGGAATCCCCTAAACCATTAATACACCGCACCACAAATTCAAGTATTATCCAGTAGTCTTATCAGTACTGTATGCTACACAACATTAAAAGCGCTAGGCATGTCAAATTGCAGTAATAGAATTTTCTGCCCCTTACTGATTATTTTCCTGAATCTTGTTGTTAATGTAGCTAGCACTGTTTCAGTACTATATTGTGACCTGAATCCAGACTCATGCAATATTGAGTAATTGGTTAGATATTCCATTAATTGTTGGGCTTCCAGTCCCTCTATAGTTTTTGAGGCGACTGGTCTATAATTTGTGACCTTGTTTCTTTTGAAATCGGTGTAAGTATAATGTTAACTTTATTTCCTGGGAAATGACCATTAGAGAATATGAAATTTATTTATTTATTGGGATTTATTAACCTTCTTTATGATGAGATTCACCCCAGGTGGTGAATCTCTTCATAAATGAAAATATAACCAGGATTCTGTCCATGCCAGATAACCTTCCAGTAGGAGGGAGGTTGACTTAAGTAAGCTGTTTGCCCTTTACAATCTGTCCCATCGAGTTCTAAAAATCCATGCACCACAGATGCAGAATTCACCCGTTAGCACCAGATTTCCCAACAAGGGTAGTTTATGGTTTATTAAATTTAAAAGTACAGTACAAGTTCAAAAATCCGGACTGCTCGGGGATCGGGTTGGTCCAGATGTTTGGATTTTTTGGATTCTCACGCCATACTTTTAAAATTCAAATTTAAGGAAAGATAAAGAGCTGAACAGGCAAATTTTTTTTGATTTTTTTTTTTTTTTGTTTGTTCCTGTCTACTGTATCTGTAGGGCTGCCAAGAGGGAGATTTTAGTACACACCCTCTAGACTGTTCCTCGTACAGCACAGCGCCTCCAGTTTCCTTCCCCCTCTTACTTCCCACACCTGGCCCTGCCCACGACTCTGTAGTTCTGAAGTCTTCAATGCTGTTGTGCTAGCGACAGCCTTACTTACAGGCTGCCTCTGGCATTCACTGGCCTTTCCCCTCTGACCTGTCCCACTCTTTCTGATGCAACTTCCTGTTGTTCGAAGGGCAGGACGGGTCAGAGTGAAAGGCATAGTGCATGCCAGAGGCAGCCTATGAGTAAGGCTGCTGGTGCAGCAGCACCAAAGACTTCAGAACAGGTGAGAGTAAGACAGAACTGCAGGCAGGGCCACGTGTGGCGAGAAAGACGCCGCCGGACCAAAGGCTTCAGAACAGGTGAAAGAGAAATTGAGAGCAAGTGGGCAGGGCCAGGAATGGAGGGACAAGAGAAGGAGAATGTGCAGTCTGGATTCTCAGGCAGTCCAGAAACTGCAATAAAGACATAAAAAAAAAAAAAAAGAGGGCTGGAGAGGAGAGAGAGGATTGTATGAGGTGGTACTGGGAATAGAGGAGGATGATTACCAATATAATAAACACAGCATGTGTGTTGTCTGAGGACAATCGCTGCCAAAATATACAAAAAATGCTAGTGTTGTGATGCTACTAAAGTCATATTTGAAGAACGTAGGAAAAATGCCAGTTAAAAACAAACCACAAATATTTGGGGAAACTGTAGAGCTGCGTCCATAGGGAGAACTACCATTGCAGCAGGCTGTGACCTGAACAGACCTAGGACTGACCCCTCTGATGTCAAAAAAAACTGTCTTTGAGATAAAAAGCAGCGGCAGTCACAGGTTTACAGAGTCGTGGGAAGAAAGAGGGGGAAGGAAACTGGAGGCGCTGTGCTGTACGGGGAACAGTCTAGAGGGTGTGTACTAAAATCTCCCTCTTGGCAGCCCTACAGATACAGTAGACGGACAAAAAAAAATCAACAAAATTTGCCTGTTCAGCTCTTTATCCTTCCTTAAATTTGAATTTTAAAAGTATGGCGTGAGAATCTAAACATCTGGACCATCCTGATCCCCGAGCAGTCCAGATATTTGAACTTGTACTGTACTTTTAAATTTAATAAACTGTAAACTACCCTTTTTGGGATATCTGGTGCTAACGGGTGAATTCTGCATCTGTGGTGCATGGATTTTTAGACCTCGATGGACAGAGATTGTAAAGGGCAAACAGCTTCCTTAAGTCAACCTCCCTCCTACTGGAAGGTTATCTGGCATGGACAGAATCCTGGTTATATTTTCATTTATGAAGAGATTCACCACCTTGTACATTTGCCACTTTTCTCTTCATGTCCACCATCTGTCTGCTCTCCCAGGTCCAGCACCTCTTTACCTCTCCGTGCCCTCTCCCTTCCTTACCCCCCCCCCCCCCAATTAATCTCTTTCTTCCTAACCAGCACCTCTCTTCCTCATTGCTCTCCCCAATGCAGTACCACTCTCCCTCACTTCCTGATGCAGCACCTCTGTCCCTCCTTGCCCCCACCCCTAATACAGCACCTCTGTCCCTCCCTACCCCTCCTGATACAGCACCTCTCTCCCTCCTTGCCCTCCCATTCAGTATGTCTCCCTCGTGTTGGTACCCACTGCCCCAATGCATCACTTCTCTCCTTCATTGATCTCCATCATGCAGTTCCTCTCTCCCACCTTGCCACCCCATGCAGTACCTCTCTCCCTCCCTCCCTTGTCGTCCCCCCATGCAGCACCACTTTCCTGCCATGCCTCTCTTGATGCAGCACATCTGTCCCTTGTTGCCCCCACCACCACTACAATGCAGTATTTGCCTACCTCATTTCCCCACCCGAACCAGAATCTCTCTGCTTTCTCCCTCTTTGTCTCCCCCCCACACACACACGCACCTCCAAGCACCCAGCTGGCGTAGGGTTTGCAGCAGGAAGGGTGCCCTTGTTTGGCGCACTGCATGCTGATCATAAGGGAGGAATGTAGGAGACCCTCATTTGCATGCAATTAGCGGTCAGAGCCAGCGTGTTCATTTCATACGCTTGCCGGCTCTGATCCTGGGGCACAGGCAAACACGGATGCTATTCCAGTGCTAATGGCCTCTAGCCGCCCGCGTTTGCTTCTGATCACCTGCCCATGAGGGTGATTTTCTGCTTTCAGAAATACTGGTACCTTTATCTAGGGCAATTATATCTAGAATACCCTTTAAGGGACCCATTACGCAATATGACAGCGACTTCCACATGTAAAGATGAAAAGTTTTTCAAAAGTAGAACCCACTTTTTACCCACAAATCTTGGTCTAACAATCTTCTTACCACAGTAGTAGGAACCTGATTGTAATGTTTGTTTTGGTGCATACTTTAAAGCTAATACATTAATGATCAGATCACCCCATAGGGGTTATAGTGGAATTAATATTAAAGCCAACATCAAATTCATCTAGAAAATAAAGCTAAGTCAAGCATATGTCCAACCAAATGCCTAGTTCCTTGTACTATTTTTCAAAGATCTAAAGCAGAAAGAGCATTAGACATGATTATGTTCTAGAAATGACTGAGATGGAGGATCAACAGGAATGCTAGTCTCCCAATATACATAACCTTGTCATGTCAACAAAGAGAAATGCAGTTGTATCCATTAGAGTTGAATGATCTGTCCTAAGAAATCCAGTAGGAAAATACATGCATAAAGCACTGTGTGAATTAACTATCAAGATCTATCTACTGGGCTATCATTTCGCGCCTTATGTTTAACAAATCCCATCTCTGATCGAGAAATTATTTATTCTTCTGTATTAGCATGAAAAGTAAACATATATGATTTTCCTATAACAGGACTGGGCTCTTGGAGTACTACATGCTAAAATAATTGCTGCTATAACTCTCATGGGACCTCAGTGGTGGTTGAAAGCAGTGATCGAACAGGTAAGAAAAGAAAACATTACCCTTCATTTGTTAACAGTGCTTCTGAGATACGCATGTCAAAAATTTCAAAATATGTTTTTCTTAACTTTTGAATATTTCTATATAATTGTTCTTTGCATAGGACAGATCACTGAAACTCATACTTCAATGCATTTTGAATTCTGTATGTT
Organism: Microcaecilia unicolor; assembly: GCF_901765095.1. Classification (NCBI taxonomy): domain Eukaryota; kingdom Metazoa; phylum Chordata; class Amphibia; order Gymnophiona; family Siphonopidae; genus Microcaecilia; species Microcaecilia unicolor. The sequence continues at coordinate 243,447,928 of NC_044031.1, read as the reverse complement.
AGACAACAATATGAAAATGTACAATGATGTGAAGATTTTTTACAAAGCATTGTATCTAAGTTAACTAGCATGGTATTCAAACTACTACATTCACAGAAATAACCAGGGTTAGAAAACCACTTGTTGCTAGGTTGATCAGGTGCCCAAGAGTCTGTGCCAGCTGCAGGCGTCAAAGAAGGAAGAACAATGACTGTTGAGCTGGAAAGAACAGCAAAAGATCTGGGCCATGTGATCTCTATAGAATTCTGTGTCTGGGCTGAAAGAAAGGGGCTGGGACTAGAGGCGAGTCACAGGAGGGCTTGGTTTCTGGTAGAATAGCCTGGAATGCAGTTTTGCCACTTCTTTTCAGGTTCCAGAGCAGTATGGATATTCTGTTCCAGGCCCTCTCTCCTATGCAGCCTGCAGGAGGGAAGGAGTTGATCCTGGAGCAGAACAGAGAAGTCATTCTGTTCTCTAATCCGTTGGTTCTCTAATCTGTCAGGGACCACCAGCCAGTTGGGGTTTCAGGATATCCCTAATAAAAATGATTATATTAAAGAAACCACCTACATAACACTAAAACATGATTATAGTAACTTTATTAAATAGGTTATAAAATCATCCAACAAATGTTTCCCATCCAGTTGGTTGGTATCGCTCCGGGAGAGAGATCATCCAGCTAGCATAATCCACCCTGAAGTGATCCGTATCTTTAACAAACTGTGTATCAGTCTAGACTCCTGATGACGCCAGTTTAGGCAAAACACGGTGCTGTGTAGAGTCCAGACCAATGTTGGGTTTCAGTTATAAATCTGAGTGTTTGCCAACCCTTGGAACTTCAAATATATTTTAGATGACGCATGGATTAAATAAATACTGTGGAATAAGATACACTAATGTTGGATCGATAGCAACATCATAGAGAATTTGTGGTGATGTACTCAGCAGTGGCGATAACACCAGTGTTTTGTAAATAGTTTTTTAGTTGAACTCGACCAGCTATTCATTTTCTTGGATTATTTGAGAACTTTACAACTGATTATGTGATCAGTAGAGACTTAGTCTATGTTTTGCTTCAATTTGGTTATAGGTAAGAAAAGATAGATATTACCACTTTACTAGTAAATTGTGAACTTGGTTCTTATTGATTTAATTATAATGAATATGCATTAGACTTGCATATAATGGAGGTGACAGACATGCAAATCTGTCATATGCATATTCACTAGGGATATTCGTAAAATCTTGACTGGCTGGTGGTTCCCTAGAACAGCTTTGAGAACCACACAGTGTTGCCAAGTAGTACTTGTACAAAAACAAGTGTTTTGCTGAAAAAGTAAGTCTAAAACAAGGGATATCAGTTTAAAAAAAACAAAATAAGCCCAATTTTTTAAAAATGATGTGAAGTTTAATCATACACTAAAACACACTTTAAAACATTAAACATATTGATGTGTACATCAATTGCAAGTTCTCAGCCCCACTTCGGTTATTGGAAAGGTAATGGAAGCGATGCTGAAGGAAAGGATAGTGAATTTCCTAGAAGCAAATAAGTTGCAAGATCAGAGACAACATGGTTCTACCAAAGGTAACTCGTGCCAAATGAATCTCATTGAATTCTTTGACTGGGTGACCGGAGAATTGCATCATGGACGTGCTATAGACATATTCTTCTTAGATTTCAGCAAAGCTTTTGACACGGTTTCCACAGAAGGCTCTTGAATAAACTTGACGGGCTGAAGATAGGACCCGACATGGTGAACTGGATTAGGAACTGGTTGACGGACAGCCGCCAGAGGGTGGTGGTTAATGGAATTGGCTCGGATGAGGGAAAGGTGAGTAGTGCAGTGCCTCAGGGATCGGTGCTGGGGCCGATTCTGTTCAATATATTTGTGAGTGACATTGCCGAAGGGTTAGAAGGTAAAGTTTGCCTTTTTGCGGGCGATACTAAGATTTGTAACAGAGTGGACACCCGGGAGAGAGTGGAAAACATGAAAAAGGATCTGCGGAAGCTAGAAGAATGGTCTAAGGTTTGGCAATTAAAATTCAATGCGAAGAAATGCAAAGTGATGCACTTAGGGAGTAGAAATCCACGAGAGACGTATGTGTTAGGTGGGGAGAGTCTGATATGTACGGACGGGGAGAGGGATCTTGGGGTGATAGTATCTGAGGATCTGAAGGCGACGAAACAGTGTGACAAGGCGGTGGCCGTAGCTAGAAAGTTGCTAGGCTGTATAGAGAGAGGTGTGACCAGCAGAAAAAAGGAGGTGTTGATGCCCCTGTATAAGTCTTTGGTGAGGCCCCACCTGGAGTATTGTGTTCAGTTTTGGAGGCCGTATCTTGCTAAGGATGTAAAAAGAATTGAAGCGGTTCAAAGAAAAGCTATGAGAATGGTATGGGATTTGCGTTACAAGACGTATGAGGAGAGACTTGCTGACCTGAACATGTATACCCCTGGAGGAAAGGAGAAGCAGGGGTGATATGATCCAGACGTTCAAACATTTGAAAGGTATTAATCCACAAACGAACCTTTTCCATAGATGGGAAGGCGGTAATGAGAGGACATGAAATGAGATTGAAGGGGGACAGACTCAAGAAAAATGTCAGGAAGTATTTTTTCACAGAGAGAGTGGTGGATACTTGGAATGCTCTCCCGCGGGAGGTGGTGGAGATGAAAACGGTAACGGAATTCAAAAATGCGTGGGATAAACATAAAGGAATCCTGTTCAGAAGGAATGGATCCTCAGAAGCTTAGCGGAGATTGGGTGGCAGAGCCGGTGGTGGGAGGCGGGGCTAGTGCTGGGCAGACTTCTACGGTCTGTGCCCTGAAAATGGCAGATACAAATCAAGGTCAGGTATACACAAAAAGTAGCACATACGAGTTTATCGTGTTGAGCAGACTGGATGGATCTGCAGGTCTTTCTCTTCCGTCATCTATTATGTTTATCTATGTCAGTCAATCAAAGTATCAGTATTGTCTGCGTTGTTGCAATACATCTCAATGGAGCCAACTCAAACACTGGCTACAATGAAAGACTTACAAGCATGCTTCTCCCTTTGCTCCCCATCTGCGGTCTATCATATTTTCCTCCACTCCACTTCCCTGCCCGCTGTCTGGCCTCTGCTGTATCCTTTATTCTCACACTGCCTCCCTCCTAAATCCAGCCACTAGGTGTCACTGTTTCCTTCTTTCTCCTGTTTTTTTTTTTCCCAGAGACACAACATGGAGAGTCACAATACAAAATAAAACGTATGTAATTTAACTGTAGAAGCCAAACCCCAACAGATGGATGAATAAATGTCCTCAGAAGAATTATAGAAATTCATAGATGATTAAAGGTCCCTTGAAAACTCGGTGAAAAAAAATCACCAGTTCTGCGTATGCATCCTAAATTCCTATGAAATGTATTCACTCTTTTTCAACTCGGTGAGGAAAATCATGCTTCCTATTTTTTACCTTCATTATGTGCCCTTTCCAGAGCTTCCTTTCAGTTGAAAGAGATTTGTCCCCTGTGTATTTCTGCCACTCAGGTATTTAAATGTATCATCACCCTTCCCACCTTTCTTCCAGCGTATACATATTGAGATACTTAAGTCTCTCCCCATACACCTTATGCTAAAGACCACTGGTCCATTTTAGTAGTCACTATCTGGACCGACTCCATCCTGTTTATATATTTTTAAAGGTGCAGACTCTAGAACTCTACATAGTACTGTAGACCCCTCATTCTATAATAGGTTGCCTAAATTTAAATGCCTTTTCCATGCTTAAACTTCTAGAATACTGCTTTCCATGCAGGTAACTGTACTCTGCTTGTAAATGGCAGTAGCACACCTAAGTTCTATTCTGTAGTTATGCTGTAAAATGTCATAGATCATAATTTGTTAGTAGGGTGTTCACAGGGTAGGGACATAGGCAGGGCCACCATTTATGCAGACTATTAATAGAATACTATAGGTTGATCCTTTATTTTATTTTAACATTTTTTTTATTGATGACTCAGCAGCAATACAGTACAGTACAGTAGCCTTCAAAGCTACAGCAAATATTACAACCAATAAATGAACAACTTGTAATATTACATGAACAGCAGTCATCACATTTTACTTTAACTCCTATCTTATCTAATATCTACCCCCCCCCCTTTAACCAAACCCTCTGTATTCCCCATTACTGCCCACCCACCTCTCCCCCCACCCACCCCCCCCCCCCCTTCCCCCGTCCCTCTTAACCCCCCCCCCCCCCCCAATTCCAGGCTGCTCTCAGCTCTTGTAATGAAATTGGAATCACCATTCCGTTAACCAAGTCCCTTAGCTAACTTTGCTGGGTTTAAGCTCAAGCGGTTCAAAATGGAACTGCGGGCCTTAGGAGACAGGGTATTAATGTATGGCTCCCATATTTGGTAAAATCTACGTTGCGATTTAGGCTTGTAGTAAGAAGCTCTCAGCTCCATCAATAGCAGCGCTTGCCATCTGTTGCGCCATTGCCAATATGACGGTGCTTCCAATTGTACCCAGTTTACTAGGATGCATTTCTTCCCCACTACACATGCTTTGTAAATTAATAAGTTATGACAGACCCCTCAGCAAGTCAACCCCCAAAATGGCTGTCTCTGGTGTTAATGTCACGTTTCGACCCAAAATGCCCCCTAAAAATGTCTCTATCTGCGACCAATATTCATGGATCGCTTCACAGGCCCACATTGCATGATAGTAAGTGTGATAGGAATCTCCACATCAGCCACAAGTGGCTGAATCTGCTCTGCCCATTTTAAACAGTCTCGACAATGAGGTATACGCCCTATATATACTTCTTCCTTGGCATTCCCACAGTTCAGCACTGCTAATCCTGTTTTGTCTCATGCTACACAACAGTGATCCTGTAGTGATCTGTTTCTGTATGTCTGCCGTCCATCTCTCCGCCAATTTTCCCAGATTCTTTATTGGCCAACTTTGTAGCAATCTTTTGTGCAGCACCGAGATGGAGGCCGGATCTGTCGTTGGCATTTCAATAGAGTTCTCTAATTTTGGAGGGCACATCAACTTCCAATAACTGTGAAGGCAAAGTGGCAATATAGTGAGAAAGTTGTTTGAAAGCATATATATCTGCCCACTCAATAGAGGTCAGATTCAAGGACTCCAGTGGCTTAAGGCGCCCTGCCTGGTCTACAAAATCATCTACCATAGTAAATCCCTTTTCACACCAGCTTCGCATACGCTTGTTCTCTATTCCTGGTTTAAAAACTCCATTACCCCTAATGGGTAAGAGCCTGCTAATGTGTGCATCAAAGGACCAGAGTTTTGCTAGTTCTCCCCAAATCATCCGCAGCGGTTTCACTAGATTACCCCTACAAATATGTACAGGCAGATCTAAGGCTGCCGCCTGTAATATATAGTTTAAATGTAGGGGACACATTCAATCTTCTTCCATCTGCAGTGGGGTATAACGAGATGACCCCTGCAGCCAGTCTCCCAAATGTCGTAATAAACAGGCTCTATTGTATCTCCAGAAGTTCAGTATACCTAGCCCTCCTCTGTTCCACCCCTCCATCATTCCTGTCATACTAATCTGTGGCTTTCTTATTCCAGATAAATTTTGATAGCAAGCCAAGCAATTTATTTCAGTCCCTTTTAATGAGGCACAACGGCAAAGTCTGAAAACAATAAAGCCACTTAGAAAATATAATCATGTTAAACAGTGATATTCTACCCAACAGTGACACTGGCAGCTCTGCCCATCTTTCCATCCATAACTTAGTGCTAGAGAGAGCAGCTTGTCAGTATTCAGTTTATACAGCCTCCTCGGATCTCCTGGCAGTTGTATACCTAAGTACTTAAATGTATCTCTCGTTACTTTTAATGGGCAATTGATCTGAGACCACTCTACATCTGAGATATGCATGGGGCTGAACTTCAGATTTATCTAAATTATTACAGAAGCCCGAGTAGTCCTCAAATTCTGTAAATATCTCCAGAAGCGCTGCCAAGGAGATCCGAGGCTCCTGCAGTATCACCAATAAATCATCCGCAAAGGCTGCTATTTTAAAGTGCTCGCTTTCCCACCTCTACCCTCTTCACCTCTTCCATACTCAGGATATCTCTAATTAGGGGATCCATCACCAAAACAAACAAAAGAGGGGAGAGGGGACAGCCTTGTCTCGTGCCTCTTGCTATGGGAAAGGAGTCCGAAACTATTCCATTAACAGCTACCTCCGCTACTGGCTCTCGGTACAAAGATTTTATGGCCTCACCAAAATATCCTCTAATTCCATATGCCTCCAGTGTTGCATACATGAAGTCCCAATTAACACGGTCAAACGCTTTTTCAGAGTCAAAGCTTACTCGGAGCGAGGGCTTACAGATCCTGTGTATTTCCTCCAGTGTTAATAAGATCTTTCTCAAACTGCGTGCTACTGATCACTTTCGAACAAATCCTACTTGTGGCTCCGCTATCAATGACGGTAATACTCTAGCCAGCCTGTTCGCCATGATTTTGGCAAGCAACTTTGCTTCATACGGTAGCAGGGAAATAGGTCAGTATGAACCCGCTCTATCCGGGTCTCTGCCTGGTTTTAACAGCACAATTATCTGAGCTTTCCGCAGTGTATCCGGCAATTTCCCTGCCACCACTATGGCATTAAACACCACCGTCAGACAGGAGGCTATGTCATTTATCATCAGTTTGTAAAATTCAGACGTATAGCCATCTGTCCCCGGTGCTTTACACAGTGGGCTAGCTCTGATACACCACCTCACTTCTTCCTCAGTAATCAGCATTAAGCATAGCTTGCTGCGCTTCCTTTATCTGAGGGAGCTCTTGGCCTGCTAAATAAGAAGTCGCATCAAGCCCTTCACCTGCCAAAGGTGAATATAGATTAGCATAAAAAAATTTAAACACCTTGTTAATATCCACATTTGTATGAGAATAAGAGCCCTGCTCATTTGGAACCCTAGTTACATACCTACTCCCCCCTCCTTGATTTACCAAGCGTGCCAACAGTCTGCCCTGTTTATTAGCATGTTGATAAAGCTGGAAACAAAAATATGTCATTGACTTTTGTGTTCTCGCCTGAATCATTTGATTTAGTTCCACTTGTGATGCCAGGAGTTTAGTCTTATTCCCTACCATCGGTGTACACCCATATATCTGCTTTTCCCTTCGTACCCGGAGCTCTAACCGCACCAGCTCTGCATCTTTCGCCCTCTTTTGATACACTGAATACGAGATAATGTGCCCCCTCAAGACCACTTTTGCTGCTTCCCAAAAAAGGATCGGGTCCCTATTATAACTTTCTTGATTGCATGCTACATATTCTCCCCATTTCTCCTGCATAAACAAGAGGAACTGAGGATCATAATATAGTGTTTTGGGAAATTTCCATCGAAATCCTATCTTCTCCTCTCTGCTCCAATCCAACATCACCTAAATCATCGCATGATCCGACACTGCAGTAATACCAATCTCTGCTTACGTTAACCTAGACGAAATGTTCCCTGATATTAATAGGTAGTCAATACGCGATTGCGTACCGTGAGTTCTAGATAAGTGAGTAAAATCAAGGGTACTAGGATGCAACAGGTGCCACGAGTCCACGAATTCCAGGGCAGAGCAGATCCAGGGTAATCCTCTGACAAGGTTCACAGGAGCCGCCCTTATGGGACCCATACTGTCCATCATAGGGTCGGACACCAAGTTAAAGTCCCCTCCTATTATGATTGGGGTCTGATCAAAAGTATGCATCTGTTTAATAATTCTCTGAAAAAACTTTGTCGTATTGATTTAGCGCATACAGGTTTACCAACAGTAACGGCTTATTCAAAGTGATATGCTGAATTATGTATCTACCCTTGGGGTCTATAACACTATTATTCGAAACATATTGTGTCCCTTTCCTGAACAGAATAGCTACACCTGCTCTTTTATTTTGGGCGGGACTATCCACCATCTCCTTCACCCACCACCTGCATAGCTTCTGATGTTCAGTTCCACTTAAATGGCTTTCTTGCAACATAACGATATTCGCTTTTTGTCTATTTAAGGCCTGCAACAGCTTAGCCCGCTTAACTGGTGATGAGATACCACCTACATTCCATGAAATTATTTTGACCATCTGGTCAGGCCTCTGTATGTACATTATAGTACAGTCACTGTTGTTCCTTGGGGAGAATGTCCCAGCTCACACCCCCCCCCCCCCCCCCCCATCGTCACCTGCCAGAATATCCATGTAGCGTCCCAGTTTCTCTCATTACCATGTATCCGGCTGCCTGGAATGACGCCCTCCCCCCCTGCCCTCTCAAGACTATCCCATCCCTTCCCTATCCCGCAAACCCATTTGAACTCCTAGACGAGTTCATCACGTTTAGGCACCTCATACCTCCCCTTCACGAAACCGAAGGGCCCACACCTAACACAACAAAATACTCCATCCCCGTATTCCCCGCTCCTCTATGCCTCAACACCTATCTCTAACACACTGTTATTCTGATTTATTCCAGCTCATCGCTGATTAAAACGCAAGCTCTTGTGATACCCTGGTCTTTACCAAAGAAATCCCCCAATTATAACAAAATATGGGGATTACTTCTCAAGGAGGCGGGGTTCCTATATATTAAATACATGCCTCTCGAATGAGACCTAACACTGAACATTTTAACAGTAACATAGCAATATCCTGCCCCATGTCAAGAACCATTGTTAGAAACTCCCTCCCGTATTGTAAAACACAACTGGTTGAATATGAAAACCTGCAGTCCAGGGTTATAAGCTGTACCCATGTACTCCCTTGTTGCATATGCAGTGGCAGCTATTCTTTGCTATTGGAACACAGTCTTCTGGGCCACTTCACTAGGTTGTTATCCAGCAAAATGCAAGAGCCATCTGTCCGCTGTAATATTCCTCAGGTCCTTATCAAACTAGTAGTTCGCTGTCAGGGAAAACACGCCTTCAAAGTATCTTATAATGAAAAGTTAAGATCGAAACTTATTTCCAGCCTCGGGCTCAAACTTCAAACCCGATCAGCGACGTATCAGTTTTTTCTCACCCTCTCTGGCTGTAGTCAGCCTCCTGCCATTCCCGCCAGTTCTTCACTCTGTTACAGTAGGTGATAGGGCCTTAATGAAGTCTTTAGCTGCCTCTACCGTCTCCAAAGTTTTTTCAGTCCCATCTTGAAAGATCTTTAGTTTGGCTGGGTATATTAAAGCAAATTTGATCTTTCGATTATAAAGCTCTGTACACATCGGCGCAAAGGCTCTTCTGGCAGTCGCTACCTTCGTGGAATAATCTTGAAAACATAAAATATGCTTGCCTTCATGCTGCAGCTGCTGTCCCGATCTGAGCGCTTTCACAATCGCTTGCTTATGTCCGTACTGCAAGATTCGCAGTATCACCACTCTGTCTATCCCCTGCTGCTCTCCTCAGTCCCACCCGATGGGCCCTCTCGATTCGGAGCGGTTCCTTTAAGTTGTTGAGCTGCAGTTCTTTGGGGAGCCAGCACTCCAAATAGTCCACGAGTTCAGGGTCCTTAAGTTGTTCCGGGAGACCGAGGAGTCTTAGATTGTTGCGCCTCGATCTATTTTCTAAATCTTCTAATTTTTGTTCCAGATTGTTCACTTTTTAGAGCGCAGGGCCTCCGTTGGTTCCGCTGCCTCCGTCATACGATCCTCGATGTCACTAATCCGCTGCTGCACGTGGTCTAGATCTAAATGAAATCCGTCCAGCCGTTCATGTGCAGCTTCAGCTCTGTCAAACAGCGCCTGTAGTTTTTTATCCAGGGCAGCTTCCAAGACCGCTGCGCTGTTATTTCAGCCATCCACGCTGAACTCACCGAGGTAGGAAGTTGGCCTGGTGCCTCCGCCATTTTAGATTCGGCCCCTTTGATCTTCTCTTTCTCTTTTTTTTTCTGCGCTTTCGAGGTCATCTCAGCGCATTCAGGAGTTGTACTCTGTCTCTCCTTCACTTCTGATTATTCCACCACTCTGACCCGGTGTCAGCCCTTTGGTTTAGCTGATTATAGCAAGATTTTAGGGAGGAAGTGTGGGAGCTCCGCTTTCCAGCGTCTTCACTCCACCATGGCACCACGTGACCTCCCTAGGTTGATCCTTTATTGTAAACCGCCATGTTGCCTGTGCTGAGGCTAACCTGCGGTACATAACTATTGCCATACTGGGACAGACCAAAGGTCCATCAAGCCCAGCATCCTGTGTCCAACAGTGGCCAATCCAAGTCACAAATACCTGGCAAGATCCCAGAAAAGTACAAAACATTTTATACTGCTTATCCCAGAAATAATGGATTTTCCCCAAGTCCAATTTAAGTCTATGGACTTTTCCTTTAGGAAGCCATCCAAACCTTTTTTTAAACTCTTCTAAGCTAACTGCCTTTACCACATTCTCTGGCAACTAATTCCAGAGTTTAATTACACGTTGAGTGAAAACTTTTCTCTGATTCATTTTAAATTTACTACTTTGTAGCTTCATCGCATGCCCCCTAGTCCTAGTATTTTTGGAAAGCGTAAACAGATGCTTCATGTCTACCCGTTCAACTGCACTCATTATTTTATAGACCTCTATCATATCTCCCCTCAGCTGCTATTTCTCCAAGCTGAGGAGCCCTAGCCACTTTAGTCTTTCCTCATAGGGGAGTCATCCCATCCCCGTTATCATTTTCATCGCCCTTCTCTTCACCTTTTCTAATTAGATTGTCTATTAGATTGTAAGCTCTGTGAGCAGGGACTGTCTTTCTTCTATGTTTGTGCAGCGCTGCGTATGCCTTGTAGCGCTATAGAAATGCTAAATAGTAGTAGTAGTAGTAGTAGTAATTCCACTATATCTTCTTTGAGATGCGGCGACTAGAATTGAACACAATATTTGAGGTGCGTTCGCACCATGGAGCAATACAAAGGCATTATAACGTCCTCATTTTTGTTTTCCATTCCTTTCCTAATAATACCTAACATTCTATTTGCTTTTGTTAGTCACAGCAGCACACTGGTTTCAACGTATCATCAATGACGACACCTAGATCCCTTTCTTGGTCTGTTACTCCTAACGTGGAACGTTGCATGACGTAGCTATAATTCGGGTTCCTCTTTCCTATATGCATCACATTAAACTTGGTCACATTAAACATCATCTGCCATTTAGATGCCCAGTCTCCCAGTCTTGTAAGGTCCTCTTGTAATTTTTCACAATCCTCCCGCGATTTAACGACTTTGAATAACTTTGTGTTGTCAGCAAATTTAATTACCTCACTAGTTACTCCCATTTCTAGGTCATTTATAAATATGTTAAAAAGCAGCGGTCCCAGCACAGACCGCTGGGGAACCCCACTAACTACCTTTCTCCATTGAGAATACTGACCATTTAACCCTACTCTCTGTTTTCTATCTTTTAGCTAGTTTTTAATCCACAATAGAACACTATCTCCTATCCCATGACTCTCCAATTTCCTCTGGAGTCTTTTTATTTATTTATTTATTTGTTACATTTGTATCCCACATTTTCCCACCTCTTTGCAGGCTCAATGTGGCTTACATAGTACCGTAAACGGTGTTAACCGATTCCGGTGTAAACAAATACAAGGTGTGAACAATATCAAGGTGATATGGTAGAATGAGGTATATGTATGGTAAAGACAATTGGGGAGAACTTAGGGAGGGAGAGGAAGAGTTTAGGGTATGTCCATTACGGTCTTTGGTTACGTTGTGTCACAAATGTCCAGGTTTTTTATGTTGGGTCGGTGGGGTATGCTCTTGTGAACAGGTCTTTTTTTTGTGCTTTCCGGAAGTTTGAGTGGTCAAGTTTGGTTTTTACTGCTTTTGTTCCACAGTTGTGCGCTCAAGTAGGAAAAGCTGGATGCATAAGTGGATTTGTATTTAAGTTCTTTGTTGCTTGGGTAGTGGAGGTTTAGGTATGAACGTGCTGATTTTATGGTGTTTCTAAGTGGCAGGTCAATGAGGTCTGTCGTGTATCCTGGTGCATCGCCGTAAATGATTTTATGAACGGTCGTGCAGATTTTGAAAGTGATACGTTCCTTAATTGGAAGCCAGTGCAGTTTTTCTCGGAGTGGTTTGGCGCTGTCAAAATGCGTTTTTCCGAATATAAGCCTTGCTGCTGTGTTTTGGGCTGTCTGAATTTTCTTTATAATTTGTTCTTTACATCCCGCATAGATTCCATTACAGTAGTCTGCGTGGCTTAGTACCATTGACTATACCAGGTTGTGAAATATTTCCCTCGGGAAGAATGGTTTCACTCGTTCTAGTTTCTACATTGAGGGAAACATTTTTTTTATGGTTGAGTTGACTCAGTTTTGATGCCTGGTCGGACTGATTGATTCCCAGTGATGGTGTGCTATAGATAATATTTTTAGCTGTGAGTAACAGCTCCTGAGGACGCCTATTGAGCGAAACACATGATTGATACGCCAATTGAGCGAAACAGATTGTTTGTGTCGAGCTGAAAATAAGCTGAAGCTGAGCTGAAAATGAGCTGAAGCTACACGATCAATAAGGATTTTGAGCTGGACAAGGAGTTGAAACTATTGGATGTGAAGAGCCTTGTTGGATTGGTTACTAGATTTCAGACTGTTGGAGGTCAGTTTTATTCCGTGGTGAAATTAATGCCCTGCAGTGGGACAACATCGGATGTTGAATGCTGTTGAAACATTAAAGGTTTGGACACTAGGATGTTCTCCCATGGGATGATCTGACAGACTGATGCCTTTTTGGCTTTTTGATCTTTTGGTTCTTTGGTTTTTATGGGTAATGAATGTATGAATGAAGGATGAATGGTCATGATATATTTTTATATATGAGATTTTGAGATGTGTATTTATAGAATAATTTAAGTGAGTAATCATTGTTTATATTCAATATTAATAAAGATGATATGTTAACTATATATAAAATATTTACATTTTCCTAATTTGTAGTTGTTAGGTTTTCACTATACCAACAATGAATATACATGGAGAGATTTACATGCAGTAAAGGCAGTGCATACAAATTTCTCATGCATATTCGTTGTGGTTATCTTGAAAACCAGACTGGCTTGGATTGTCACAAGGACTGGGCTGAAAACCCCTGATGTAGATGTTATGGTGTTCTATCTCCTCCTTACTAAAAGAAATAACTCTGTTATGTGGTTGTCTTGTAGGTTTATGCAAATGGTATTCGTAACATCGACCTATATTACATAATTAGAAAACTGGCAGCACCAGTCATCTCTGTGCTTTTGCTTTCCCTTTGTGTCCCCTACATCATAGCCGCTGGTATTGTTCCATTGCTAGGTATGTATGTATCTTCCAGGTAAATGGACAAATCATGGTCCGTACAATTAGGAGTCAGTGTTGCCTTGAACTGCTACTGAAAAATGCATGAGCTAAATATAATATCTGCTATATTTTGTATTATAAGCATGCCACCAATGTTACTTTGAGCTTAGTTCCAAAACTAAAATATTTCAGGATAAGGATATGCCGAGCCACCCTGGAGGTAATGGAATTTGGATGTAATTCAGTACAGGTAGCCTAAAATTAGGTACTAGGATACTGCGTATTAAGTGTGAGTTCTGTGTCAGCAATTACTCATGAGTTGCCTTGTAGAATTCTAGCAAAAGTCAGCAGATAAGTGCCTACATTTAGGCGTGGCAGCTTGCATTGTCATTGACTAGTGTGAATGTCCATGCCTAAATGTTACAATGTGTGCATAATTGTTGATTATTCCATTACCTTAGTGTGTAAGTGCTAGGCATTCCCCAACCCCTCCCATTTCCATCCCTATTGCAATTGTGCGCAATAGAATTTGTTTACAAAATTATAGAACACCAAATAAGTGCAGTTAGTGCATAACTTCAAATTAGTGCCAATTAACTGTTATCACTGATAATTGGTTTAGTGCCAATTAGAAGTTAATTTATCATTTAGGCCAGCAGTTTCCAAATGGTGCACCTTGGCACCCCAGGACACAGCAGCAAACTTATAGGGTTGCTGCGGCATATTTTTCCACCTCCTTCCACTGCCACCCAATTGACTGCAGTGGCAAAACAAGTTGCAGCCATTGAGGGCCCCTGAGAGACTGAGCCGTGCCCGGGGCAGGGCCACCCCCCCCACCCCCACCCCCGGATCACTGTTACCTCCCACCCGCCGCAAATATCTTGGCTGGTGGCGATCCTAAAGCCCAGCCAGCGGAATTGTCTTCCTTCACCACTGCTGTTCTTCAATCTGCTGCATGGCCTGCCCCTGTGGCTGCTTTTCTCTCACATCGCTCATGCTCAGAGTCAAAACCGAGCATGGTGCGACCTGAGGGGAAAAGCAGCCACAGGGGCAGGCCATGCGGCACAGTGAAGAGCAGTGCTGGATGAACATCTCTTCCATATCATCATGCTGATCAATCCATAGACTGGTGGGTTGTGTCCATCTACCAGCAGGTGGAGATAGAGATCAATCCTTTTGCCTCGGTCATGTGCTGCCGGAAACTCCTCAGTATGTTCTCTATCTCAGCAGGTGGTGGTCACACACAGCAGCAGCTCTGGCTAGGTCTCCAAGCCTAATCTTTAGGTTTTGTTGAGTACCTGGGGTTGAGGGCTCTTCTTGAGCAAGAGCAAACCTGGTAGTGCCAGGTCCCTCCTTTTCTCCCACCTCCCGCTGGCTCCGTTAAAAAAAAAAAAAAATTTTGGACGTCCTTAAGGGCGTTTATTTCGACGTTTATTTAAACGTTTATTGCAGCTACTCACTGGGACACCAGGTCGTTACAGCTCGGAGCGAGAAGCAGGTAATTTTTACCTTTTTATAGCGGGCAGGGGGTTCCCCGATTGATCTCCACGTGGCCTATGGCGTCGGAGGGCGAGGGCACGAAGAATCGCTCCCCGGACCGCGTGTGCGCTTCTAGCGGGGATGCGGGGGTTTTAAAGTCTGGTTCGCCCTTGTTGGGTGTCAGTTTGGAGGCCGGTCAGTGTCCCGGGTCTTCCTCCGGCGCGACGGTTTTTCCCGCCATAAACGCCCATCCCCCGCTGCTCGCCTCCGCCATCTTGGCCGGCCACTCTGCTCGGACGGCTTCTTCTTGGGCCGCCCTTGAGCTGGGAGATGTTCATGCCATGGCCACCCTTGATTTGGGCGACGGCAAAAAAGCGGCTAAAGTTAAGCGCCGTACTTCCCGCGCCGGACGCCATCTTGGATGCGCAGCATGTTGCTCCCCCGCTCTTGCGAGCGCCGGTTGAGGGTGCGTCTAGGGCTGTGGCCCAGGCTGCTGAAATACACAGTCTGGGGGGTTTCTCCCCCGAGTTTATTTTGCTGCTGCATCAGGCCTTCCTTATGCAAAACGCTGCCCCTTCTCCCTTGTCCGATAAAGGGGTTGAGGCCCCCGGAAGTAAACACCCTCGGATGGATTCCCAGGCCTTAGAGGACGCTGTTTCCTCTGATGTAGATGAGGGCAGCGTATCTGAGTTCTCCCAACGGTCCTTTGGGGATTCCTTGGAGGAGACGGATTCCCGCTCGGATGGAGCGGATGACCCCTCTGCAGCGCGGATCTTTCGCTCAGAGGATTTGCCCAACCTGTTACTGCAGGCCATGAGCATTTTGAAGATTTCCTCGCCAGAGGACGTCTCTCCCTCAGCCCCTGTTGGCTCTGCCATTATGCTGGGGACGAAGCGCCCGCCTAGAACCTTCCACGTGCATGATGCCATGCACACCTTAATTTCGGCTCAATGGGATGTCCCGGAAGCGAGCCTCAAAGTGGCTAGGACTATGTCCCGCCTCTATCCTTTGCCTGAAAGTGAACGTGAGGCCTTTATTTGGCCTACCGTGGATTCTTTAATCACTGCGGTGACTAAGAGAACGGCGTTGCCGGTGGAAGGTGGCACGGCCCTAAAGGACGCCCAAGACAGAAGATTGGAAGCGGCTTTAAGGTCGTCCTTCGAGGCGGCTGCCTTAAGTTTGCAGGCCTCAGTTTGCGGCTCCTATGTGGCCAGGGCGTGCCTGACGATGGTGCAGCGGGCTTCCCCCTCGGATCCTTCCTTGAGGGCTGATTGGCCGGCCCTGGAATCGGGCTTGGCTTATTTGGCAGACTTACTGTATGATGTCTTGAGAGCCTCGGCTAAAGGTATGGCTCAGACAGTCTCTGCGCGGCGCTGGCTTTGGCTGAAACATTGGTCTGCGGACCACGCCTCTTAAGTCCCGCCTGGCTAAGTTGCCTTTTAAAGGCAAGCTGCTCTTTGGGGTCGAGCTGGACAAAATCGTGACCGATCTCGGCACGTCTAAGGGCAAGAGGTTACCAGAGGTCAGGGCTTGGGCCAGTGCGCGCCCCGGTATCTCCAGAGGACTGTTTCAGGAAGCCCGTCGGTACTGCCTGGGCAAGTCGGGCTCCTCTGCCTCCTCTTCCTTCAAATGGAACTTCTCCCCCAAGCAGCATTCCTTTCGCAGAGACCGCCGTCCCGGAGGTGCGCCCTCCGGTCCTCCCCCAGGGTCTCGTACCCAATGACGGGGCCCTGGTCCATGGCCCAGTGCAGATTGGAGGACGCCTGTCCTCGTTTCTGGGCGAGTGGACCAGGGTAACTTCAGACGCTTGGGTTCTGGAAGTCATCAGAGACGGCTACAAGTTAGAGTTCTGCCGACCCTTAAGAGATGGGTTTGTACTCTCTCCCTGCAAGTCTCCGGTCAAAGCTGTGGCAGTGCAGCAGACCTTGGACAACCTGATACGCCTGGGTGCGGTCGTTCCGGTGCCA
This sequence comes from Microcaecilia unicolor, assembly GCF_901765095.1. Taxonomy (NCBI): domain Eukaryota; kingdom Metazoa; phylum Chordata; class Amphibia; order Gymnophiona; family Siphonopidae; genus Microcaecilia; species Microcaecilia unicolor. The sequence goes on along the minus strand of NC_044031.1, from coordinate 243,431,233 downwards.
GAAAATCAGATTGGCAAGGGACGTTACTCCATTTACTTTGTGGTACCAAAGAAAGGAGGTTCTGTCCGGCCTATCCTCGACCTCAAAGGGGTCAATCGGGCCTTGAAAGTGCGGCACTTTCGCATGGAGACTCTCCGCTCTGTTATAGCGGCAGTGAAGGCAGGGGAGTTCTTGGCTTCCTTGGACATCAAGGAAGCGTACCTGCATATTCCCATCTGGCCTCCATCAACGCTTTCTGCGTTTTGCAGTCCTGGGCCGACACTTCCAGTTCAGAGCCCTCCCTTTCGGGTTGGCTACTGCTCCGCGGACCTTCTCCAAAGTAATGGTGGTCATCGCGGCCTTCCTGCAAAAGGAAGGAGTACAAGTCCATCCTTATCTGGACAACTGGTTGATCCGAGCCCCCTCTTATGCAGAGTGCGGCAAAGCTGTGGACCGGGTGGTTGCTCTTTTGAGCTCCCTGGGGTGGATCATCAACTGGGAGAAGAGCCAGCTGCGCCCGACTCAGTCCCTGGAGTATCTGGGAGTTCGATTCGACACCCAAGTGGGCAGAGTGTTCCTGCCAGACAATCGGATTGTCAAACTTCAGGCTCAGGTGGACCAGTTCCTAGTAGCCTCTCCTCTTCGGGCTTGGGACTATGTGCAGCTGTTGGGCTCTATGACGGCCACGATGGAAGTAGTGCCCTGGGCCAGGGCTCATATGAGACCACTACAACACTCTCTGCTGCAGCGCTGGACTCCGATGTCGGAGGATTATGCTGTGCGCCTTCCCTTGGACCCAGCAGTGTGCAAGGCGCTGAGCTGGTGGCTGCAGACAGACACGTTGTCTGCAAGAATGCCTCTGGTGACCCCGGAGTGGATTGTCGTCACGACGGACGCCTCTTTGTCGGGCTGGGGAGCACACTGCTTGGGAAGGACAGCGCAGGGGCTCTGGTCTCCTGCAGAAGCAAAGTGGTCTATCAACCTCCTGGAACTCAGAGCCATTCGGTTGGCGCTTTTGGAGTTTATCCCGGTACTGGCGTTGAAGCCAGTACGGGTCCTGTCGGACAATGCCACGGCTGTGGCCTATGTCAACCGCCAGGGAGGTACCAAGAGCGCCCCTCTAGCCAAGGAGGCCATGAATCTATGCCAGTGGGCGGAAGCGAACCTGGAACAGCTGTCAGCGGCCCACATTGCCGGAGTCATGAATGTCAAGGCGGACTTTCTCAGTCGCCATACCTTGGATCCCGGAGAGTGGCAGCTATCTGCTCAGGCGTTCTTGGACATCACGAAGCGCTGGGGCCAGCCGAGCCTAGATCTGATGGCGTCATCGGCCAATTGCCAAGTGCCGCGTTTTTTCAGCAGAGGACGGGACCCTCGATCCCTGGGAGTAGATGCTCTTCTCCAACAGTGGCCGACACAGGAGCTTCTCTATGTGTTCCCGCCCTGGCCCATGTTGGGCAGGGTGCTAGACCGGGTGGCAAAGCATCCGGGCCGGATAATCCTGGTGGGTCCGGACTGGCCCAGACGTCCCTGGTATGCGGACTTGATCAGGCTCTCAGTGGACGATCCTCTGCGGCTGCCAGTGGAGCAGGGCCTGTTGCATCAGGGTCCCGTGGTGATGGAGGATCCCTCCCCCTTTGGTCTTACGGCCTTGCTATTGAGCGGCAGCGTCTGAGAAAGAAGGGCTTCTCAGACAAGGTCATCGCCACTATGCTGAGAGCGAGGAAGCGCTCTACTTCTACTGCTTACGCCAGGGTTTGGCGTACCTTTGCAGCGTGGTGTGAAGCAGGCTCATTTTCTCCCTTCACTGCTCCAATTTCTTCAGTGTTGGCGTTCCTGCAAGAAGGTCTGGAGAAAGGCCTGTCGCTCAGTTCCCTTAAAGTCCAGGTAGCGGCTCTGGCTTGCTTCAGGGGCCGCCTGAAGGGTGCTTCCCTGGCTTTGCAGCCAGATGTGGTACGTTTTCTCAAGGGAGTTAATCACCTGCGCCCTCCTCTGCACTCAATGGTGCCTGCGTGGAATCTCAACCTGGTGCTAAGAGCCTTGCAGAAGCCGCCTTTTGAACCCTTGTCAAGGGCATCTCTGAAAGACCTGACGTTGAAAGCAGTCTTTTTGGTGGCTATCACTTCAGCCAGAAGAGTTTCCGAGCTCCAGGCACTCTCATGTCGAGAGCCCTTTCTGCAGTTCACTGAGGCAGGAGTGTCTATTCGCACAGTGCCTTCCTTCCTGCCCAAGATTGTTTCTCGCTTCCATGTGAATCAGCAGCTCTGTCTCCCTTCCTTTCGTAGGGAGGACTACCCAGAGGAATACTCTGCTCTCAAATATCTGGATGTGAGACGAGTCATCATCAGATACTTGGAAGTGACCAATGATTTCCGGAAGTCGGATCATCTGTTTGTCCTGTTTGCAGGTCCTCATAAGGGTCTGCAGGCTGCTAAGCCTACAGTGGCAAGATGGGTCAAGGAAGCCATTGCAGCGGCTTATGTGGCCGCGGGGAAGGTGCCGCCTATCCAGCTGAAGGCTCACTCCACTAGAGCTCAGGCGGCCTCGATGGCAGAGGCCGGGTCCGTCTCCTTGGAAGAGATTTGCAAGGCGGCAACTTGGGCATCGGCCCATACCTTCTCCAGGCATTACCGCTTGACTGTGGCTGCTCGGGCGGAGGCCCGGTTTGGAGCTTCAGTGTTGCGGTCAGGGATTTCTATGTCCCGCCCTGGGTGAGTACTGCTTCGGTACATCCCACCAGTCTATGGATTGATCAGCATGATGATACGGAAGGTAAATTATCATACCTGATAATTTTCTTTCCATTAATCATAGCTGATCAATCCATAGTCCCTCCCAGATATCTGTATTGTTTATATTCTGGTTGCATTTCAGGTTCAAGTTTAGTCTTCAGTTCCTGTTCAGGAGGACTTCGTGTTCAAGTTTTTCAATGGATTCTTCAAGAGTTGAGACGAATTTGTGTTACAGTGAGCTGCTGCATTCCTCTCCCCTCCGTTTTACGGGGCTGGATTGAGACTTAAATTCTGCCGGCGCTCCATCCCGCTTCGTGCGGCAGTAGGGCAGCTTTGTACCCCTCCCGCTTCGGCGGTGTTAGGGTCAGTCAGCTCCTCCTGCGGTTGCAGGATAAGCCAGATCCCCCCGCATCGGTGGGTGTGGTGTCCCTCCCCCGCTCCGCGGGGATGAGCTGGATGGATTCCCCTCCCCCACTTGTGTGGGGATGAGCTGGGTTAATTCCCCTCCCCCGTTTCGGCGGTGGTGAGCTGGGCAGAGTGTCCCTTTGTGGGTGTAATTCTCTAAGTGCTGAGCCCTGCGGATGGAGCTTGGATATCGACATACTGAGGAGTTTCCGGCAGCACATGACCACATATACGGAGGCAAAAGGATTGCTCTCTATCTCCACCTGCTGGTAGATGGACACAACCCACCAGTCTATGGATTGATCAGCTATGATTAATGGAAAGAAAATTATCAGGTATGATACATAATTTTACCTTCTGCTTGTGGGGTCTGGGGGGGGACCCCTGCCAGCCTGCTTTATCTGTTCCTTTGGGTTCTCCCCATCCTCCAAGGGGGGCCCGGTGCCGGAGTTTTCTATCTCCTGCTCATGTCAGGATGCGATCACCCGGGTCCTGTCAGGATCAAGAGAGAGACAGACCCCAGTGCTGTGCCCCCCTTGCAGCCATCGTGGGGCTGGACTCTCCATATGCACAGCTGATGGTCTTGCCCCTTTGGACATCACTTCCTGTTCTGGGTCATCACCAGCAGCCTCATTAATGAAGAGTCCTGCCACACGGTGGCTGTAGTTTTCTTTGCCACCTCTGCTGCAGGTTTACAGAAGCGGCAGAGGTTGTGTTTGGGGGGGGGGGGGACAAAGGAGGTAGATGCTGGATTGGAGGGGCTTAGGCTGAATGGAAGAGGGGAGAGAAAGAGAGCAGAAGCTGAGTGGAAGGGAGAGAGGGGGTAGAAGCTGGATGGAAGGGGGAAGAGAAGTTGGACAGAAGCTAGATGGAAGGGGGAAGAGAAGGATGGAAGAGAGCATTGTCAGTGGCTGAAGCATGCTACTGATTTGCTCGCTGCGCAGGCAGCATGGAGCTTAGGCTTCAGGCAGTGGACCTTTTCATTTGGCGGGTCTTTGGCATTCCCACCTTCAGTGTTGGGGGGGGTGGGGGGTGGGAAGGAAGAGACCAGAGAGGAATATGTAGCTGTGACCCAAGAAAGTTTGGGAACTACTGAATTAAGCACATAACTATAGATATTTTATAACCTGCATGTGTATTTTGTGCACTAAGCATAAACTTATATGCACGGAATTATAGAATGAGGAAGCATGTATGTTTAAAGCAGGAAGATCTCATTTTCCATTTTGTTCTTGTTGCAACATTGTTTAAACTTTCTGAAGCCTCGCTGACACATGATATGTAAATATAAAAGAAATAACCATGGAAAAAACAATTTCCAAGAGGTGCTCAAAAGAAAGAAAATGGCACACATCCCTGCAATATTCCAAACTGCAAACTGTGCCAGCACATATATATCACAGGACCCCCTCAGTTACTTACCTGGGAAAACATTAAGGGGAATCCTACTCTCATGCTCTTCAGATGTAGTATATATCATTTGATTCAAAGAATGTGGAGAACAGCAGAACAATAGGAGGCAGGAATCTGCGAATGCACAGGCAGTGCAGATATAGAGCAGACCTTACAAACCAGATGGTAAGGTAGTAGGCTGTTAGAATAAAAAAACAGTGCCCAATGTGACCACGTTTCACTTGTGTAAGGCTCCACCAGGCCTATAACTGCTCAACGATGTCTCCAGACGTACCACAATTGAAATCAGGAAATGCAGTGCAAACATCTCTCCAAATGAAATCTTCAAAGACTTTGGTGGTAACTTGTTTCACATAGGAACACAGTCCTACAACTCACCCCCATCCTCATTGGTTTTTCACACATTTTTATTGTCTTATTTTTACTTATAAACTATTTTTGAGAATTTTAATATAATAAAAATATCTTAACTTATACAGAAAGACCCGCAACCAAAATAAATCATGTTTTGCCAGTTGGGCTGCATTAGGGTTAGTCATCTGTCTCTGAACTATAACTACGTGATGCAAAGTTCCATGTTAGGAGTCACTGACCAAGAAAGGGATTTTGGCGTCGTTGTTGATACATTAAAACCCTCTGCTCAGTGTGCTGCGGCAGCTAAGAAAGCAAATAGAATGTTAGGTATTATTAGGAAAGGAATGGAAAACAAAAGTGAAGACATTGTAATGCGTATCTGTCCATGGTACGACCACACCTCGAATATTGTGTTTAATTCTGGTCACCGCATCTCAAAAAAAAAATAGACCATTGTTAAATTGACTTGGGGAAAATCCACTGCTATTTCTGGGATAAGCAGCATAAAGTATATTAAACTTTTTTGGGATCTTGCCAGGTATTTATGACCTGGATTGGCACTGTTGAAAATAGGATGCTGGGCTTGATGGACCTTTGGTCTGTCCCAGTGTGTCAATACTTATGTACTTATGTAATAAAGTTCTTCTGTATGAATCAAAATAACATCATCTTCTAGCTTACCTTCAATCTCTAGTAGTGTTCTCTGGTAGTTCTCTTCATTTCTTTCTGATTGGTATTTCTGTGTTTCTACCATCTCTTTTGTTCATCTGCTAGATCACTAAACTTCAGTTCTCTCTCAACTATTTAACATTTTCTTTTTTTTTTTATTTTTTTTTTTTTAATTATCCATCAATTTAATTTTACACGCTTAACATGCAATTGAAATACATTGCATAACTTGAATAATAAAAATAAGAACAAAATTAACTATAAATATCAAGAATTACGGGCTCACACATTAGCCCTAGGAAAAAACAAGTTATACAATTAATTAGACCACAACTAAACAGTAAACAGGGGGAGTGATTTAGATAATAGGAGATCTCAAAAGAGGAAAACAAAAAAAATAAACTTTGCATATATGGCCTGGCCTATATATTCCCTTTATATCTTTTATAATCAGATGATATCACTTACTCTATAGGTTTAATGGACAATTTTTTCATTTCTAGAAATGCTTTAAGATGTTCTGGCTCAAAAAAGGTATACTTAACACCCATATATTTAATCAGACATTTGCAAGGATATGCAAGTAGATATGTTGCTCCCAACGCTCGGGTCTCCTCTCTAAACAACAAGAATTTTTTTCTCCTATCTTGGGTTGTTTTGCAAACATCAGGATATACCCATACTCTCTGACCACAAAAAGTTTTCATAGCATTTTTAAAGTATAACTTCAAGACTGAATTCAAGTCCTGTTCAAAAACTAATGATATCAATAAAGTTCTTCGTTGATCTATTTCAGAAAAAGATGTTTCTAGGATTAATGATACATCCAGCTGGTCATGAGAGTCCGAAGGCAGATTTCTCAAATTGCTTTTTTTTTTTTTTTCGCTATCCCGCAGATCAGCTTGCAGTGGAATTGGTAAATAATAAATTTTATTTAAAGGAGGAATAGCTGAATCTGGGTATAGCAAGAATTCTCCGAGGACAAGCAGGCTGCTTGTTCTCACTGATGGGTGACGTCCACGGCAGCCCCTCCAATCGGAATCTTCACTAGCAAAGTCCTTTGCTAGTCCTCGCGCGCACCGCGCATGCGCGGCCGTCTTCCCGCCCGAAACCGGCTCGAGCCGGCCAGTCTTCTTTTGTCCGCACTCGGTACGGTCGTGTTTTCACCGTGTCGAGCCCCGGAAAGTCGACCTCGCGCGTCCTTTTTTCGTTGACGTGTGTTTTCTTCGGAAAATCTTTAGAAAATTGTTGGGAAGTGCTCCGGAAGCCCCCCCGGGCTTCGTTTGTCCCTTCCCGTATTTTTCAGTCTTTGCCCCGGTAAGTTTTCTTTCGTCGTCGGGGTAGGCCTCTTTTCGGCCTCGGTCGAGATTTTCTCCCTAAAACTTTTTGGTGCTCAAATTCGCCATTTCGGATTTTAATTTCGCCGGCTTGATTTTTCCGCCCATGACATCGAAGCCTTCCAGCGGCTTCAAGAAGTGCACCCAGTGCGCCCGGGTAATCTCGCTCACTGATAGGCACTCGTCGTGTCTTCAGTGTCTGGGGGCCGAGCACCGTCCTCAGAACTGTAGTCTGTGTTCCCTGTTACAAAGGCGGACTCAGGTAGTGAGATTGGCCCAGTGGAACGTTTTGTTCTCGGGCTCTTCGTTGGCATCGACACCAAGGTCATCGAGTGCATCGACGTCGTCAGCGTCCAGACCTTCATCCTCGGCCGCCAGTGCATCGAGTGCATCGAGGCATCGGCCCTCTGCATCGGCGCCGAGACATCGGATAGCTGCATCGACGTCGGTGGTACCGGGACCTCGTCTGCTGATGTCGGACGGTGGTGCATCGTCAGGAGTGCAGGTGAGGGCTGTCCATTCCCCTGCTGGTGGCGGTGAGCCTTCGGGTGGGTCTCCCCCTACCCTGAGGGCTCCTGCGGTACAGCCCCCCCCCCCCCGAGATCGACCTCCTTCGACCTCGGCCCCGAGGAAGCGACGGCTGGATTCTACGTCGTCCTCGTCGGTGCCGGGGAGCTCCGGTGACATGCTTCGGAAGAAGTCGAAGAAGCATCGACACCGGTCTCCTCCCCACGTCGGCACCGAGAGATCTGGGTCGCCGAGGGAGTCGGCACCCAGCAGGCATCGGCACCGAGAGGACCGCTCACCCTCTGTTCAGGAGGTGTCGATGCGCTCCACTCTGGACAGCCCGGAACAGCCTCCACGCCCGGAACAGGTTCTGACGTCGACGCCTGCATCGACCTCCATGCCTTTCTCTGCAGCCGCTCTGAACGAGAGCCTCCGGGCCGTTCTCCCAGAGATTCTGGGGGAGCTGTTGCGCCCTACCCCTCCGGTACCGTCGAGCGTGGCGCCGGCTGGCCCATCGCCCGGGGTGAGGTCCCCGACGTCGGTACCGTGTACGGTGCCGACTGCGGCCACCTCCCAGGAGGGCTCCCCGACTACGTCGGCGGAGGGAGCTTCGCCGATGCGGGCGAGGGAGTCTACCTCTCGACGCCCCCATCGTGGACGTGGCTCCACTGAGTCGAGCCGGGCGAGGTTGCAGACACAGGTTCGTGAACTTGTGTCTGACACCGAAGGTGAGGCCTCGTGGGAAGAAGAGGAAGACCCCAGATATTTCTCTGACGAGGAGTCTGAGGGTCTTCCTTCTGATCCCACTCCCTCCCCTGAAAGACAGCTTTCTCCTCCTGAGAGTGTCTTTCGCTTCCTTTGTCCGGGAGATGTCTACGGCCATCCCCTTCCCGGTGGTTGTGGAGGACGAGCCCAGGGCTGAAATGTTTGAGCTCCTGGACTATCCTTCTCCACCTAAGGAAGCGTCCACTGTTCCCTTGCACCATGTCCTGAAAAAGACATTGCTTGCGAACTGGACCAAGCCATTAAGTAATCCCCACATTCCCAAGAAGATCGAGTCCCAGTACCGGATTCATGGGGACCCAGAGCTGATGCGCACCCAGTTGCCTCATGACTCTGGAGTTGTGGATCTGGCCCTAAAGAAGGCTAAGAGTTCTAGGGAGCATGCTTCGGCGCCCCCGGGCAAAGACTCTAGAACCTTAGACTCCTTTGGGAGGAAGGCCTACCATTCCTCTATGCTCGTGGCCAAAATCCAGTCTTACCAGCTCTACACGAGCATACACATGCGGAACAATGTGCGGCAGTTGGCGGGCTTGGTTGATGCATTCCCCCCTGAGCAAGCCAAGCCTTTTCAGGAGGTGGTCAGGCAGCTGAAGGCGTGCAGAAAATTCCTGGCCAGAGGGGTGTATGACACCTTTGATGTTGCGTCCAGGGCCGCTGCTCAAGGTGTGGTGATGCGCAGGCTCTCATGGCTGCGTGCCTCCGACCTGGAGAATAGACTCCAGCAGCGGATTGCGGACTCGCCTTGCCGTGCGGACAATATTTTTGGAGAGAAGGTCGAGCAGGTGGTAGAGCATCTCCACCAGCGGGACACCGCATTCGACAAGTTCTCCCGCCGGCAGCCTTCAGCCTCTACCTCTACAGGTAGAAGATTTTTTGGGGGAAGGAGGACTGTTCCCTACTCTTCTGGCAAGCGTAGGTACAATCCCCCTTCTCGACAGCCTGCGGCCCAGGCTAAGCCCCAGCGCGCTCGCTCTCGTCAGCAGCGTGCGCCTCAGCAGGGCCCCACGGCTCCCCAGCAAAAGCAAGGGGCGAGCTTTTGACTGGCTCCAGCAGAGCATAGCCGACATCCAAGTGTCAGTGCCGGGCGACCTGCCGGTCGGGGGGAGGTTGAAAGCTTTTCACCAAAGGTGGCCTCTCATAACCTCCGATCAGTGGGTTCTGCAAATAGTCCGGCAAGGATACACCCTCAATTTGGCCTCAAAACCTCCAAATTGTCCACCGGGAGCTCAGTCTTACAGCTTCCAGCACAAGCAGGTACTTGCAGAGGAACTCTCCGCCCTTCTCAGCGCCAATGCGGTCGAGCCCGTGCCATCCGGGCAAGAAGGGCTGGGATTCTATTCCAGGTACTTCCTTGTAGAAAAGAAAACAGGGGGGATGCGTCCCATCCTAGACCTAAGGGCCCTGAACAAATATCTCGTAAAAGAAAAGTTCAGGATGCTTTCCCTGGGCACCCTACTTCCCATGATTCAGGAAAACGATTGGCTATGCTCTCTGGACTTGAAGGATGCCTACACACACATTCCGATACTGCCAGCTCACAGACAGTATCTGCAATTTCAGCTGGGCACACGTCACTTCCAGTACTGTGTGCTACCCTTTGGGCTCGCCTCTGCGCCCAGGGTGTTCACAAAGTGCTTGGCTGTAGTAGCAGCAGCACTTCGCAGGCTGGGGGTGCACGTGTTCCCATATCTCGACGATTGGCTGGTGAAGAACACGTCCGAGGCAGGAGCCCTGCAGTCCATGCAGATGACTATTCGCCTCCTGGAGCTACTGGGGTTTGTGATAAATTACCCAAAGTCCCATCTTCTCCCGGCGCAGAGACTCGAATTCATAGGAGCTCTGCTGGATTCTCGGACGGCTCGCGCCTATCTCCCAGAGGCGAGGGCCAACAACTTGTTGGCCCTCGTCTCGCGGGTGCGAGCGTCCCAGCAGATCACAGCTCGGCAGATGTTGAGATTGCTGGGCCACATGGCCTCCACAGTTCATGTGACTCCCATGGCCCGCCTTCACATGAGATCTGCTCAATGGACCCTAGCTTCTCAGTGGTTTCAGGCTGCTGGGGATCTAGAAGACGTGATCCACCTGTCCACGAGTTTTCTCGAATCCCTGTATTGGTGGACGATTTGGTCCAATTTGACTCTGGGACGTCCTTTCCAAATTCCTCAGCCATAAAAAGTGCTGACCACGGATGCGTCTCTCCTGGGATGGGGAGCTCATGTCGATGGGCTTCACACCCAAGGAAGCTGGTCCCTCCAGGAACGCGGTCTACAGATCAATCTCCTGGAGTTGCGAGCGATCTGGAACGCTCTGAAGGCTTTCAGAGATCGGCTGTCCCACCAAGTTATCCAAATTCAGACAGACAACCAGGTTGCCATGTACTATGTCAACAAGCAGGGGGGCACCGGATCTCGCCCCCTGTGTCAGGAAGCCGTCAGCATGTGGCTCTGGGCTCGCCGTCACGGCATGGTGCTCCAAGCCACATATCTGGCAGGCGTAAACAACAGTCTGGCTGACAGATTGAGCAGGATTATGCAACCTCACGAGTGGTCGCTCAACTCCCGAGTGGTGCGCCAGATCTTCCAAGCGTGGGGCACCCCCTTGGTGGATCTCTTCGCATCTCGAGCGAACCACAAAGTCCCTCAGTTCTGTTCCAGGCTTCAGGCCCCCGGCAGACTGGCATCGGATGCCTTCCTCCTGGACTGGGGGGAGGGTCTGCTGTATGCTTATCCTCCCATACCTCTGGTGGGGAAGACTTTGTTGAAACTCAAGCAAGACCGAGGCACCATGATTCTGATTGCTCCTTTTTGGCCGCGTCAGATCTGGTTCCCTCTTCTTCTGGAGTTATCCTCCGAAGAGCCGTGGAGATTGGAGTGTTTTCCGACCTTCATCACGCAGGACGAAGGGGCTCTTCTGCATCCCGGCCTCCGGTCCCTGGCTCTCACGGCCTGGATGTTGAGAGCGTAGACTTTGTCTCTTTGGGTCTGTCAGAGGGTGTCTCCCGCATCTTGCTTGCTTCCAGGAAAGATTCCACCAAGAGGAGTTACTTCTTTCTGTGGAGGAGGTTTGCCGTCTGGTGTGACAGCAAGGCCCTAGATCCTCGCTCTTGTCCTACACAGACCCTGCTTGAATACCTTCTGCACCTGTCTGAGTCTGGTCTCAAGACCAACTCTGTAAGGGTTCACCTTAGTGCAATCAGTGCATACCATTACCGTGTGGAAGGTAAGCCGATCTCAGGACAGCCTTTAGTTGTTCGCTTCATGAGAGGTTTGCTGTTGTCAAAGCCCCTGTCAAGCCTCCTACAGTGTCATGGGATCTCAATGTCGTTCTCACCCAGCTGATGAAACCTCCTTTTGAGCCACTGAATTCCTGCCATCTGAAGTACTTGACCTGGAAGGTCATTTTCTTGGTGGCAGTTACTTCAGCTCGTAGAGTCAGTGAGCTTCAGGCCCTGGTAGCCCAGGCCCCTTACACCAAATTTCATCATAACAGAGTAGTCCTCCGCACTCACCCTAAGTTCTTGCCAAAGGTCGTGTCAGAGTTCCATCTGAACCAGTCAATTGTCTTGCCAACATTCTTTCCCCGTCCTCATTCCTGCCCTGCTGAACGTCAGCTGCACACATTGGACTGCAAGAGAGCATTGGCCTTCTATTTGGAGCGGACACAGCCCAACAGACAGTCCGCCCAATTGTTTGTTTCTTTTGATCCCAATAGGAGGCGAGTGGCTGTGGGGAAACGCACCATATCCAATTGGCTAGCAGATTGCATTTCCTTCACTTACGCCCAGGCGGGGCTGGCTCTTGAGGGTCATGTCACGGCTCATAATGTTAGAGCCATGGCTGCGTCGGTAGCCCACTTGAAGTCAGCCTCTATTGAAGAAATTTGCAAAGCTGCGACGTGGTCATCTGTCCACACATTCACATCTCATTACTGCCTGCAGCAGGACACCCGACGCGACAGTCGGTTCGGGCAGTCAGTTCTTCAGAACCTGTTTGGGCTTTAGGATCCAACTCCACCCCCCGAGGGCCCTGTTTGTTCTTTTCCAGGCTGCACTCTCAGTTAGTTGGTAAATTTTTTAGGTCAATCTCAGTTATGTCCTCGCCGTTGCGAGGCCCAATTGACCATGGTTGTTGTTTTGAGTGAGCCTGGAGGCTAGGGATACCCCATCAGTGAGAACAAGCAGCCTGCTTGTCCTCGGAGAAAGCGAATGCTACATACCTGTAGAAGGTATTCTCCGAGGACAGCAGGCTGATTGTTCTCACAAACCCGCCCGCCTCCCCTTTGGAGTTGTGTCTTCCCTTGTATTGTCTTGCTACATACTGGACTGGCCGGCTCGAGCCAGTTTCGGGCGGGAAGACGGCCGCGCATGCGCGGGCGCGCGAGGACTAGCAAAGGACTTTGCTAGTGAAGATTCCGATTGGAGGGGCTGCCGTGGACGTCACCCATCAGTGAGAACAATCAGCCTGCTGTCCTCGGAGAATACCTTCTACAGGTATGTAGCATTCGCTTTCTTGTAAATACTTCTTGAAGACTTCAACAGGACTCAATTCTTTAATCCAAGGAAAATTTAGTATTCTTAAGTTCAATCTTCTATTAAAATTCTCAAATTGTTCTATTTTCCTATGTACCAGTATTTTATCTGCAGTCAAAGAGTCAGTCACAGATTTTAAAGTTTTTACTTCCTGCTGAAGTAACTCAGTTTGTAAAATTGTCTCCTGCTTAAATTTTTCAAAAGTGTCAGAGAATCAATTTTACTCACTAGTTGCGAGGTTTCCCGGGCTGTTTTTGAAACCGTCTGTTTTAAACCCTGTAATGTCTTCCATATCGCCTGTAGAGTTATCTCCGCGGGGGATTCTTCCTCCAAGATTGTTTCTTCCGCGTTCAGAACGGAGTCGGCGCCATCCGAGGTTTGGGCTTGAACGCCTTCCGTTGCAGCCACTACCTCCTCTCTCCGTCCTGATATCGCTGGGCACGGAGGTCGATTATCTGGGGGCGAAAGTGATGTTTCCCAATCCGAAGGGGCCATGGCTCCTCCAACGGCCCCTAAATCGGCTTCGCTCACCTTTATTTAACATTTTCTTAAGTCCTTTAGCTCTTCTCATTCAGAATTGCATCATTAAATTCTTTATATATACGTCAACGACATTTATCTCCACTCCCAATTTTTCCAGTATCTCCACTTACTCCTGATTTAGCTCCGTTAGTCATGTCTCCACTCACTTGTGGATTGGCTTGTACAAGCCAAGATGGTAGTCAATGCTTCAAAGACTTAAAACCTGTTGGATTACAGGTTTCCTTTCCCTTCCGTCTATCCCAATTAATCTCTTCATTATTCATATTATTCCCATTTCGTCCTTCCGTTACCTAGGGGTAATCTTTGATTTCTAAACTGGCATTTAATCACCAGGTTTCCCAAGTCATCAAAAAGGGTTTCTCTTGGCTTCGCAAAATTTGATTTGTTAAGCGATTTCTTGATTTCTATGCACTTCACACTCATATTCATACTTCTGTCATTACCTGCATCGACTACTGTAATTCCATTTACTGTGGCATTTAGAACTACCTCCTCCATCGTCTACAAATCCTTCAAAACTCTGCTGTCCATTGCGTATGTAATGGCTAATGATATGATCGTGCTAATACTCACTTGCACTGGTTACCGGTATGTTTTAGATGTTAGTTTAAGGTCCTCTGTCTAATGTACAAGGTAATAACAGTTCCTCTGTTAACCATTCTGTACACTCATTTGTTCTTCAATCTCACTATGAATCTACTCATGCTTCAGCCTACTGTTTTCCTTCCTCCTCCCTTTGGAATGGTTTGCCCCCACCTCACCTCAGGTCAGAATTGTCATTTTGCACATTTAACAGATGAGGAACACCAGAAACTTCAACAACAATGGGTGGGGGAGATATTTTATGCTTCTTCCAGGGGAAGACGTGGTGGTGCAGTTCTGTTTTGAAAAAACCTTGGCCTATAAGTCTGCTTTGGTTTTTCATGACCCTACAGGTAGATACTTTAAAAGTTTGGCTAAAGGGGAAATAATTTTATTTACTAGTAGTTTATGGCCCCTCTCCCTATGAAGCTAACTTTTATCCTTATCTTCTAACTAAATTACTGCCATATCATAAATGTGGGCATCTGATAACGGACAATATGAATTTAATAATGGACCCTGCTCTGGATCATTTGAGGGGCACCAGTGTTCCTTGTCATGGGTTTGTGGGACGTAGAGTGCTTCATAATTTTGTTTTGGCGCTTGACTTTGTTGATCCTTGGTGCTTGCTCCATCCCACTGAAAAAGACTTCATGCACATGTCTCGGGCCCATGGCATGCTTGCGCATCTGGATTATGTCTTGGTCTCAACTGATACGTTTTCTCAATATGGTCGACAGCAGTAGGTCCAGGTGAGATCTCCGATCACTCCCTGGTCTGGGTGGATATTGGAGTCTCCTCTGTGTCTAGTAATGGGTTGCATTTTCCCAGCTACCTGGCACATATCTCTGAGTTTTTTTCACTAATTATCAAATGGAATGTTTTTGTGACTAATAATGTGCAGCATGAATCTCAACTCTTGGAGCACAGCCAAGGAAGTGCTTCGAGGAGATAGCATTGCTTTTGTTAGTCGCAGGAACAAGGTTATAGCCTCTAGCATAGTTCAGATGGAGAAGGAGATGCAGTGGGCGAAGCATCAATATGTTAACATCCCTAAGGCTCAGAAAAGGAGCTTTTGGTTTCTCTACAGGCTTCCCTAAATATGTTGATCCATGAACAATACTAACTGCAGTCTTCTCTATAGAAAATAATTTTATAGATATGGCAATAAAACTGGGAGACTGTTAGCTCATGTTGTAAAAGCCTGACGGGGCTCGAGCGATTTCAATGTTGACTCGAGGCGGTTCATACCACACACATACAGATCAGATTGCGTAGATTCTGCTCGCTCATTTTTTTATCTTTTATGTGAGGCTCCTCCATCACCTACCACATCTGCCTCCCACACCTTTTTAGATAGGGCTCGTCTCCCTTCTTTATCCCTGGATGCTCTCCGAGACTTGAATAAGCCTGTTTTAGCAAAGGAACTGCAGAAGGCCATAAAACTTTGAAGTCTTGTACTGCTCCTGGGAAAGATGGCTATTCTGGAGAATTTTACAAGATGCTTCACCTACACCTTTTGAAGCAATTGTTAAGTTATACTGAGGTGGGTGGTGTCGTCTGGAGCCTTTCCTCGTTATGAAACGCAGCTTTGATGACATTGATTCTTAAACCAGGCAAGCCTGCTGATTTGGCACATTCTTATCCCATCTCATTAATTAATGTTGACATCAAACTTTTATCAAAGATCCTTTCCAATCATTTGGCAGTTCATTTGCCTCAATTGTTTTGTGGTGCCCAAGTAGGGTTTGCTTGAGATCGTCAATCTGTGGTCAATGTTAGAAAAATTATATTAGCTATTTGTCATTGTCCAGCCTGTGAACTTCTTGCCTTGGCTCTCAGCTTAGATGCTGAGAGAGCCTTTTGATAAGGTGTATTGGGCCCATTTGTTTAGTGTATTAGGGTGGGACTTGGTGGATGTTTTTTTGCAGGCTTTGCGCACTTTATATCATGAACTAATGGCAAAACATTTGGGTAACGAAGAGCACTCTCTTCCTTTTCCCATCTTTTGGGGTATGCGTCAGGGTTGTCCCCTAACACCCTTGCTCTTTGTTTTATTCTTGGAACCCTAAATCCAGGTTATTGAGGAGATTGGGGCTATCCCTGGTGTCTCCCTTTTGGATCAACAAATTCAAACTTTGGTTTTTGCTGATGATTTGATGTTTTTATTAACCCAGCTTGCAGAGGCTGTGCCCTCCTTGTTGACAGTTATTTCTGAATTTGGTGTCATTTCTGGATTCTCCTTAAATTTTCACAAATCGGTGGCTCTTCCCCTGCTGCCGTCTGTGCGGACGGGGTGGAGAGGTCCCTTTCCATTTACGTGGGCAACTGAGTTTAAATATCTTGGGGTTTATCTTCCAGCTAAACTGTCCACTTTATATATACTATTAATGTATAATGTATGTATTAGGTGACACTTCAGGGAAACTGCATTTTTGGGAGGCCTTCCTTTATCTTTCTGGGGATGTATTCATCTTTTCAATTTATTACTTGCACCCAAATGGTTGTATTTGTTTCAATGTTGCCTGTATTTCTTTACAGGAAGGATGAGGGGGGTGCTCCACTGGGCTCTTCAGATCTACCGGTGCAGGGTAAGCGGTCTCAGTTGCCACTTCATGTTCTACAGACCCCATTACCTGAATGCGGTCAGTGGCATGCGTCACATTAATGACTGTTTTTGCAGCACTTCCACATTCTTTATTCCATCTTTGGAGACTTGAATTTTGCCACACGTTCACTTCCGCATGTGCTTCATACCAGTAGTTACTTGCCACATGGGATTTTAAAGGCTTTTCCTTTTCTGAAGACTTGTCAGCAAGTGTGGCAGTGACTCTGCTTAAGACATCACTTCTCTTCAACGACGACTCCTTTTCTCTTCCTTTGTGACAGTCGTGCTTTTCCTCCAGGGCATGGATGGAGTGTATTTGTTTCTTGGGCACACAGTGGAGTGGTGTACCTTTTGCAAGTCCTCATGGAGAAGGGAAAGTTAACGACGTTTGTGGATCTTCAGAGATAATTTTCCTTACCACCACAGGATTACTTTGCTTATCTTCAGTTCAAACATAATGTGCACTCCCTCACTTGGACAGACCTCACAGAGGATGTGCAGGAGACCTTAGCTGATGCTTTATCTTTGGGCACACAGTTGAAAGTCCCTTAATGTTTCATCACAAGTTTTTGCAGGACACGACTGAGGAACTAGGTTATGCTCATGTAGCTGCACAGTGGACAGCAGATTTACGACAATCACTTTCAGCTTAGCTACTGAGGTTATTTTGGGAATCAGCAAATATACAATTAATGTTTCTCATCAGGAAACTCTTTGTAAATTTACACTTCGTCTATATATTTTTCCATGTAGCGCTCACTGTACAGGTTTGACCCTGGAGGGTTTCTGCCCTAAATGCCAAGCTGGTGATGCTAAGTTGGATCGTGTCCGGTGGTGATGAGGTTTTAGTCTCATCTTTTAACGTGCCTACATCATTTTTGGAATTGTGTACTTCCGCAAAGCCCCTTGTGGTTATTTGGAGTTCACTTTCAGTGTTCTGCCTTCCTAAAAGATTTACAAAATTTTTAGGTAAGCCGGTTTTGCTTGCCTTAAAAACAATTCTCCCCTTCTGGTTGGAGGTTTGAGATTGTGCATGCTGCTGGTAAAACTTTCCAAACCACCTGGGAGCCTTTCTGAGGGACTTGGCACCTTACTAAACATTTACTAGATTTGTTCCCTTCTCTCTTTATTGTATGCACAGGCAAATTAGCTTACTACCTTACCATCTGGTTTATGTGGTCTGCGCTATATCTGCACTACTATGTGGGAGAAACAGGCCAGATGCTTAAGGCAATGGTTCCCAAACCAAAGCCTCCACTGTATGCAAATCTCTTCCATGAATATTCATTGATTTCTGACCCAAAGAAGAAGGTATTGCTTTCAAAAGCTTCTCAAAAATGTATTGCTAGTCCAATTTGGGGGAAAAAAAAGTATCATTTTGTCTTTTTTTTTTTTTTTTTTTTTTTTTCTGTTTGCTACCTTTAAAAACAGGTTGAAAGCACCCTGGGCAATACAGCCTATAAAATAGAAGAGATATCTTGAGCAGTTTATTGAATATTGCAGTTCTACACTGGTTGTGGTTTTACAAATGCATTTGCTTATTTTGCAGGTGTTACATCTGAAATGCAGAACTTGGTACAGCGTCGCATTTATCCATTTTTACTCATGGTGGTAATTTTGATGGGAATCCTGTCCTTCCAGATTCGCCAGTTCAAGCGCCTTTATGAGCATATTAAAAATGACAAGTGAGTGACTGTTTAGAGCAGCAGCAAATATAGGGCTCCTTTTACAAAGCTGCCCTAATGACTCCAGCACAACAAATGCAGTTCAGCCCATAGGAATTGAATGGGCTTTGTCGCATTTGCCACACCGGAATCGCCAGTGAAGTTTTGTAAAAGGTGCCCATATTTTGTTTATCTTGATCACTGACAAGAGTTACAACCTTAATCACTAGAACATATGGCAGATGTTTAATGTGAGCAAGTGCAAAGTGATGCATGTGGGAAAAAGGAACCTGGATTATAGCTACGTCATGCAAGGTTCCACGTTAGGAGTCACCGACCAAGGAAAGGGATCTAGGTATCGTCGTTGATGATATGTTGAAACCTTCTGCTCAGTGTGCTGCGGCGGCTAAGAAAGCAAATAGAATGTTAGGTATTATTAGGAAAGGAATGGAAAACAAAAATGAGGACGTTGTAATGCCTTTGTATTGCTCCATGGTGCGACCGCACCTTGAATATTGTGTTCAATTCTGGTCACCGCATCTCAGAAAAGATATGGTGGAATTAGAAAAGTTACAGAGAAGGGCGATGAAAATGATAAAGGGGATGGGATGACTTCCTTATCAGGAAAGGCTAAAGTGGCTAGGCCTCTTCAGCTTGGAGAAAAGACGGCTGAGAGAAGATATGATAGAGCTCTATAAAATAATGAGTGGAGTGGAACAGGTAGACTTGAAGCGTCTGTTTACGCTTTCCAAAAATACTAGGACTAGGGGGCATGCGATGAAGCTACAAAGTTTTTTTTTTTTTGTTTTTTTTTAATGTTTGAATATTTTTATTAAGCATCATTACAATACAACAATGTAAACGCATTCATTTTTTCCCCCATGTTCCCCCCCCCTCCCCCTCCCAGCTCTATTTCAACTGTCCTTATTGGGTTAATCGCTGAAATCGAGACCACAGTTCAGAAGATGGGTTGTACCTTCCCATTCTTTTGTCCGTTAGTTGCTCCAATTCCCCGACCAGGGAAAGTTTCAGAGTCCAGTCCAGCTCTGAGGGAGCCATCTGTTTCTTCCAGTGCATTGCAATGACACTCTTAGCCGCTGTTAAACAAATCCTCTTAAGGCGTCTTTGCCATTTAGTTCCTCTTTTGTTACCGAGACCCAAAAGACACCAGTGCGGCGTGCATTGGAACGGCTTATTCGTGCTTTCTGAAATTTTTGTCGTTACTGTCTTCCAAAATGGTTGTAGAGTCCGGCACGACCACCAAATATGCAAGAAAGTCCCCTCCTCATCTCCACACCTCCAACACAGGGAGGATGCCGAGGAGAACATAGCATGTAATCGATGCGGGGTATAATGAAGCTACAAAGTTTAAATTTAAAACGTAACGGAGAAAATTTTTCTTTACTCAACGTATAATTCAACTCTGGACCTCGTTGCCAGAAAATGTGGTAAAGGTGGTTAGCTTAGCAGAGGTTAAAAAAGGTTTGGACAGCTTCCTAAAGGAAAAGTCCATAGATCATTATTAAATTGGACCTGGGGAAAATCCACTATTTCTGGGATAAGCAGCGTAAAATGTTTTGTACTTTTTTGGAGATCTTACCAGGTATTTGTGACCTGCATTGGCCACGGTTGGAAACAGGATGCTGGGCTTGATGGATCTTTGGTCTGTCCCAGTATGGCAATACTTATGTACTTAACTCTGCTCTCATTCTGTGTCTGTGGGGAATATAAGGACATAAGAAAATTCATGCTGAGTCTGACCAAGGTCCATTTTATTTATGACATTTATATCCCGCATCATCCCAAACAAGTTTAGGTTCAGTTAGGCTAACAACAAACATTTGCAAAAAGTAAAATACAATTAGCATATGTAGTAATATAATACACAAATTTCACTACTATCTATATCATATAATAATTTTCTCCTCCAACATTCCAATGTGTCTCACTGGGATCATAACCACCTGCTGACATCACTCCTCCAACGTTCTCCTCCAACATTCCAATGTGTCTCACTGGGATTGTAACCACCTGCTGACGTCACTCCTCCAACGTTCTCTGTCCCCCCTCCCTCCCAGTTCCATGGGACCCTGGAACTGGGAGGGAGGGAGGGACAGAGAGGGAGGGGGGGACCCTGGAAATGGGAGGGAGGGAGGGGGGGGACACTGGAACTCGGAGGGAGGTGGAGGAGGCAGGGGAGAGATGCTGCACATGGATGGATGGATGGAGGGGGCAGGGCACAGAGGACGTTGCCTGCATATGGATCAATGCAGGGGAGAGAGCATAATGCAGGGGAGGGAGGGTACCCTGAAACTCGGAGGGAGGCAGGGAGGGGACGACCCTGGAACTCGGAGGGAGAGAGGGGACGACCCTGGAACTCGGAGGGAGGGAGGGTGGATGGATGGAGGGGGCAGGGCACAGAGGATGTTGCCTGCATATGGATCAATGCAGGGGAGAGAGCATAATGCAGGGGAGGGAGGGGACCCTGAAACTCGGAGGGAGGCATGGAGGGGACGACCCTGGAACTTGGAGGCAAGGAGGGGACGACCCTGGAACTCGGAGGCAGAGAGGGGACGACCCTGGAACTTGGAGGGAGGGAGGGGGACAACAACCCTGGAACTTGGAGGGGGGGGCCCTGGCACACACTCTCTTGCTCACACACACACACACTCTCTCTCTCTCTCTCTCAGACACACTCGCACCCAGTCTCTCTCTCTCTCTGTCACACTTGCTCACACACACACACTCTCTCTCTCTCTCACACACACTCTCTCTCAAACATACACACTCCGAGGAAAACCTTGCTAGCGCCCATTTCATTTGTGTCAGAAACTGGCCTTTTTTACTAGTTGAATAATAAAAACAGGGTTCTAAGCATGCTTGAGAGAGAACAATTACAAGTGTGAGTAAGGGATTTAGTAAATGCGCTTTCAACAGGTTACAAAATAAGAAGTAATCGGTAACGCATCTTAATGAATTAGGCAGAGAATTCCATATCTTCATACTTGATAGGTAAAGCCTGCATTATGAATAGATTTATAATGAAGCTTCTTACAACTTGGGTAATGAAGGATGAGATAGTCCCTAGTTGTAAGAAAAGCATTTTGTAAAGGCAGTTCTATAAAGTTTTGCATGTAGCAAGGTAATAAACCATACAAAATTTGATAAACAAGTACACAAAGTTTAAAGGTAATCTGAGAATTTATTGGAAACCAATATATATTTTTTTTAATTTTTATTACATTTGTACCCCGCGCTTTCCCACTCATGGCAGGCTCAATGCGGCTTACATGGGGCAATGGAGGGTTAAGTGACTTGCCCAAAGTCACAAGGAGCTGCCTGTGCCTGAAGTGGGAATCGAACTCAGTTCCACGGTTCCCCAGGACCAAAGTCCACCACCCTAACCACTAGGCCACTCCTCCACTCCAATATAATTTAGCCAGGAGAGGAGTTGCCTTGGTATAACGAAGAACTCTACAAAATACTGGTAGCAGCGTTTTATGCAGATTGAAGTTTCTTGACTAAGAGTACTTAAAATCTGAGTAAATGGCATTACAATAAATAGTCAAACTTAGAGTACTAGTGTTTGGACCAAAAACTGGAAGATTGAACTCAGAAAGAAAGATCTCAATCGCTTCAGGATCCACAGTGTATTAAAGACACTGGATATCAAGCCCAGTACAGGTCAGAAGTACCCTACAGATCCAAAAGAATAGACGTTTAATGTAATCTGAGGCATATTTTCAAAGCACTTAGATGTACAAAATTACAAAGTAACCTGTGGAACTTTGTAAGTCCGAGTGCTTTGAAAATGAGCCCCTCTATATAGCACCACCTAATTTAATATGAAAGCGGTTTACAATACTAGTGAACCATCTAAATTAACTTTACAGTAAGAAAATACTTTAAAACAGCTTCAAATAATGACAGTCAAAAGCTATACACAGAGCATAATATAAAGAAAACTACAAATTTCAACAAATTCCAGACTTTGTTATACACTTTTTGTCAAAAAGGCCCACTTCAGGGCAGAACCACTGCATATGATAAAAATTGCCTGATTTCCCACACCCCCTCCAACATAGGTCAGATATAGCATCAATATAGAATAGAGAAAAGCAATAAGTTCAATTCAACAGTCTAAACATAAGTTCCACCTGAGGCAGCATATGGAGACGGACATAAGCCTATATAATTTCCCAGCCTGAGGTATCCAAAATTTCATGACTGTCTATTCCATTGTGCAACAATATGCTGGAGCATCTCATGAGCCATAGCAGCACACAAGAAAAAGTATATCCAAGGTACTCATTTCCTTTCCAAACCAGGAACACACAGAATCAGCTTCATTGGCTTGAGCCTCTAATATTGCCAACCCCCATTCACGAAGACACTGCAAAGCATCCCAAATTTGTGAGTGCAAAGCTTCAATGCAGCCTCTAGCTGAAACTCTTATTGCAATAATCCAGGTTCCTTAAGCTGCTCTCCCTGCTACCGGCTTTGATTTCTTTTTTCTTTTCATACTCCCAGGTCTTCCAGAAGGAAAAGTCCATTAAAAAGATTATTAGGAGCTTCTCCAAGCTTCTTTTTAGTCATATTGACTACATAGTCCGACGAGATTCCACAGCTTGACTGCAATGACCACAAATGCTCACAGTCTAAGCAATAAAGTTCATGACCTTCAAGCCCTGATGGTGGAGGCAGACTTAGACATTGTTGCAATCACGGAGACGTGGCTAAATGGTTCCCATGAATGGGATGCAAACATACCAGGCTATAATCTATTTAGGAAGGATAGAGAGGGTCGTAAAGGTGGAGGAGTAGCTCTGTATGTGAGAAATGATATCATGGCGACTGAAATGACAGAGACCTGGGGAAAAGAAGAAGCGATATGGATCACCTTAAAAAGAGATGATAGAACCTCAGTCCATGTGGGTGTTGTCTACAGACCCCCGACACAACTGGAAGAACTAGATAGGGATCTGATCGCGGATATTCAAAAGTTAGGAAAGAAGAGGGAGGTGCTGTTGCTGGGAGATTTCAATCTGCCGGATGTAGATTGGAAGGTTCCGTCGGCGAAATCGGAGAGAAGTAGACAGATCGTGGATGCTTTCCAAAGTGTTTTGCTCAGACAAATGGTGACGGAACCCACGAGGGAGGGAGCGACGCTGGATCTGGTGCTCACAAATGGGGATAGCGTGTCAAATGTCCGAGTGGGTGCCCACCTGGGCAGCAGTGACCATCAAACGGTTTGGTTTGATATGACTGCTGTAGTGGAGGGCAGCCACTCAAAACTCAAAGTCCTGGATTTCAAGCGTGCTGACTTTACTAAAATGGGGGAATACCTGAGGAAGGAGCTGATGGGCTGGGAGGAAGTACAAGAAGTGGAAGGACAGTGGTCCAGGCTGAAAGAAGCTATAAATAGGGCTACAAACCTTTATGTAAGGAAAGTAAATAAAAGCAAGAGAAAAAGGAAACCGATATGGTTCTCCAAGCAAGTGGCTGAGAAAATAAAGGCTAAAGAGTTGGCGTTCCAGAAATACACAAAAACTCAAGAACAGGAACATGGGAAGGAATACCGGAGGAAACTGAAAGAAGCCAAGAGAGAGATATGTCTGGCGAAAGCGCAAGCGGAAGAACAAATGGCTAGAAATGTAAGGAGGGGTGACAAAAGTTTCTTCAGGTATATTAGTGAAAGGAGAATGACTAAAAAGGGAATTGTGAGACTAAAAGATACTGCGAACCGCTATGTAGATAGTGATGAAGGAAAAGCAAATTTGCTAAATAGATACTTTTGTTCTGTTTTCACAGAAGAAAATCCTGGAGCAGGACCGCGATGGACTGGAAAAAGTACAAATGATAGTGGAGTGGATACAGCATCATTTACAGAAGAGAGTGTGTATGAACAACTTGTAAAGCTAAAGGTGGACAAAGCCATGGGACCGGACGGGATCCACCCCAGGATATTAAGGGAGCTCAGAGAGGTCCTGGCGGGTTCTCTTAAAGATTTGTTTAATAAATCCTTGGAGACAGGAGATGTTCCGAGGGATTAGAGAACGGCGGAGGTGGTCCCTCTTCACAAAAGTGGTGATAGGGAATTAGCTGGAAACTACAGGCCGGTAAGCCTCACTTCGGTTATTGGAAAAGTAATGGAAGCGATGCTGAAGGAAAGGATAGTGAAGAGTGGAGGAGTGGCCTAGTGGTTAGGGTGGTAGACTTTGGTCCTGAGGAACTGAGTTCGATTCCCGGCACAGGCAGCTCCTTGTGACTCTGGGCAAGTCACTTAACCCTCCGTTGCCCACCGCATTGAGCCTGCCATGAGTGGGAAAGCGCGGGGTACAAATGTAACAAAAAAATTTCCTGGAAGCCAATAAGTTGCAAGATCCGAGACAACATGGTTTTACCAAAGGGAAATCGTGCCAAACGAATCTCATTGAGTTTTTTGATTGGGTGACAGGAGAATTGAATCAGGGACGAGCTATGGACGTAATCTACTTAGATTTCAGCAAAGCTTTTGACACGGTTCCCCACAGGAGGCTTTTAAATAAACTGGATGGGCTGAAGATAGGACCTAAAGTGGTGAACTGGATTAGGAACTGGTTGACGGACAGACGCCAGAGGGTGGTGGTGAATGGAGTTAGCTCGGAGGAGGGAAAGGTGAGTAGTGGAGTGCCTCAAGGATCGGTGCTGGGGCCGATTCTGTTCAATATATTTGTGAGTGACCTTGCCGAAGGGTTAGAAGGTAAAGTTTGCCTATTTGCGGATGATACTAAGATCTGTAACAGAGTGGACACCCCAGAGGGAGTGGAAAACATGAAAAAGGATTTGAAGAAGCTAGAACAATGGTCTAAGGTCTGGCAATTAAAATTCAATGCGAAGAAATGCAAAGTGATGCACTTAGGGAATAGAAATCCACGGGAGACGTATGTGTTAGGTGGCGAGAGTCTGATAGGTTCAGACGGGGAGAGGGACCTTGGGGTGATAGTATCTGAGGATTTGAAGGTGACGAAACAGTGTGACAAGGCGGTGGCTGTATCTAGAAGGTTGTTGGGCTGTATAGAGAGAGGTGTGACCAGCAGAAGAAAGGGTGTGTTGATGCCTCTGTATAAGTCGTTGGTGAGGCCCCATCTAGAGTATTGTGTTCAGTTTTGGAGGCCGTATCTTGCTAAGGATGTAAAAAGAATCGAAGCGGTGCAAAGAAAAGCTACAAGAATGGTATGGGATTTGCGTAACAAGACGTATGAGGAGAGACTTGCAGACCTGAACATGTATACCCTGGAGGAAAGGAGAAACAGGGGTGATATGATACAGACGTTCAAATATTTGAAAGGTATTAATCCGCAAACGAACCTTTTCCGGAGATACGAAGGCGGTAGAACGAGAGGCTATGAAATGAGATTGAAGGGGGGCAGACTCAAGAAAAATGTCAGGAAGTATTTCTTCATGGAGAGAGTGGTGGATGCTTGGAATGCCCTCCCGCGGGAGGTGGTGGAGAGGAAAACGGTAACGGAATTCAAAAATGCGTGGGATAAACATAAAGGAATCCTGTTCAGTAGGAAAGGATCCTCAGGAGCTTAACCGAGATTGGATAGCAGAGCCGGTAGTGGGAGGCGGGGCTGGAGGTTGGGAGGCGGGGATAGTGCGGGGCAGACTTATACGGTCTGTGCCAGAGCCAGTGGTGGGAGGCGGGACTGGAGGTTGGGAGGCAGGGATAGCGCTGGGCAGACTTATACGGTCTGTGCCAGAGCTGGTGGTGGGAGGCGGGGATAGTGCTGGGCAGACTTATACGGTCTGTGCCCTGAAGAGCACAGGTACAAATCAAAGTAGGGTATACACAAAAGTAGCACACATGAGTTGTCTTGTTGGGCAGACTGGATGGACCGTGCAGGTCTTTTTCTGCCGTCATCTACTATGTTACTATGTGTATTGTATGAAAAAACATTTCATACAACCCTCTCATGATTAGAACATATCATTGGTTTAAAGTACTGACTTTGGCTCATTTGGCTTTTTATACAGGACTTCCTAGTTATCTTTCTAATTTGTTGGTTTCCTAATTGCCGCTATGGGTGCTACGTTCACAGTTTCAGAATAAATTATCAGTCTCCCCTCCTGCTAAAGTTGGATAGTACGTTTGAAGCAGAATTGTTAAGCGAGGGGGGGAGGTGCTCCTGTTTTATATAATTCCTTGACCTGTTACTCTGATAGGAACCCAATCTTGAGAAATTTAAGGCAGGGCTGAAGACCTATTCCTTGGGGAGCTTTGACTGGTTAGATGTACTGAAAGCTGTGGTACACATGTGACAATAGTTTTGACTTTCCTTTTCTATTGGTACATTGTGTTTCTTTTCCATTTTTCGATCTAAATGTTTTAGATATTGTAAACTCCTTTGGTTTTAGATAGAGCAGTATAGCAAATTTTCTAATAAACTTCTGTCATATTCCTTCTGTTGTCTTCTCCAAGCTGAAGAGCCCTAACCTGTTTAGCTGCCATATTTATTTATTTTTCATAAAGGGAGTGTTCTACCCCCTTTCATTTTTGTTGCTCTTCTCTAAGCTAGTTCTGCTACATCCTTTTTCAGCTGTGGAACCAGAACTGCACGTAGTACTCATGGAAGGAACAAAATCTAGAGTGAGAGACGCCACGTCTTCTATCTACGTAGACAACTTGCACTCCATAGTTTTATATCAAAAGCCTCTAATGTCCTGGTGAACTGTGAATGGCAATGGCTCTAATATTAAATAATGGCAACAAAGGGCAACCTTGCCTATTGTCAGGGTGTAGATGTGAGAACATCCCATTTACAAAGATTATAGTATGAGTTAAAATATATTAGCTATATCATATCCAGTACAACTGTGTATTTTGTACATGCAGCTCAGATTTCTTTGCTGATTTCTTGCCCATATACTGTGTCGAGTTTCTTCGCCTAATGATAGCTCCTTCAACTGCAAAAGTTTATTCACTAAAGTTTGTAGTGTCACCTCTGTGCCTTGGGCTGCTGCCATCTTGCCCGGTGAGGGAGGCTCACATTTAGAACATTTTATTGCCAGGTTTTCAGTGCTAGTGAAATCTAATTTAGCTGGTTTGGACATAACTATGTTCCACCACCTTTTTAGATTTTCTGTATTACAAAGAGTATGATTCCTGGCTTTTAAAGATGCTTTATACAAAGTCTTTTGCAGAGCACTCACCTCAAGCAGCCACACTCTTGAGTCATTCGGGTTTTTAAGATACCTACTACTACTACTATTTAACATTTCTAAAGCGCTACTAGGGTTACGCAGCGCTGTACAATTTAACATAGAAGGACAGTCACTGCTCAAAGAGCTTACAATCTAAAGGACAAATGTACAGTCAGTCAAGTAGGGGCAGTTAAATTGGGGCAGTCTAGATTTCCTGATAGGTATAAAGGTTAGGTGCTGAAAGCAACGTTGAAGAGGTGTGCTTTGAGCAGAGATTTGAAGATGGGTAGGGAGGGGGCTTGGCGTACGGGCTCAGGAAGTTTACCAAGCATAGGGTGAGGCGAGGCAGAATAGGCGGAGCCTGGAGTTGGCAGTGGTGGAGAAGGGTACTGAGAGGAGGGATTTGTCCTGTGAGCGGAGGTTTCGGGCGGGAACGTAAGGGGAGATGAGAGTAGAGAGGTAATGAGGGGCTGCAGACTGAGTGCATTTGTAGGTAAGAAGGAGAAGCTTGAACTGAATGCGGTATCTGACAGGAAGCCAGTGAAGTGACCTGAGGAGAGGGGTGATATGAGTATAACGGTTCAGTTGGAATATAAGACGTGCAGCAGAGTTCTGAACGGATTGAAGGGGGGATAGATGGTTAAGTGGGAGGCCAGTAAAAGGAGTAGGTTGCAGTATCCAGAATGAATGTACATGAGAGATTTTGCATTTAAGTGAGAGTGAATGCAGATCTGTCTAATGCATGTTCATTATGGACATCCTGAAAACCCAGCTGTCTAGTTGTGTCCTGAGGTCTGGATTGAGATCACCTGCCTAAAACAGAAGCTGCAGCATCAGCATAAATAAAGGATTAGACAAAGGGATAGGGGAAAACCTAAGGAACAGCTGATGTCTGTCCTAAACATTATGAGCTTTCTGAATTGAGAAAGCATAGCCAGTTCCCATATTTTCTAACAGGTGGAAGGGTTTAGTTTTTCACTTATATCTGGCTCCTGATGACAGGCAACAGATGGGTTCTGAAGTTACTTATCTGTAACAGGTGTTCTCCGAGGACAGAAGGGGTATATTCTCGCATGTGAGTGACGTCATCCACGGAGCCCAGTGCAGACAGTTCCAAGTGCACTGTCACTTTAAATCTTTGAGGAAATACGCCCACTTCACATGCATAGGTGCCTTCCCACCTGACGCTTGAGTGCAGGACCAGCAGTACAGTACTAAAGCTAAGAAAAAAACTCCCAACGGAAAGCATGAGGGATGTGAGAATATATGCCTGCTGTCCTCGGAGAACACCTGCTACAAGTAAGTAGCTTTATCCAAGGACAAGCAGGCATGATATTCTCACATGTAGGACTCACTAGCTTACATTATAATAGTAACCTGGCAGCTGGAGAGAATATCAGCCTGGCTGAAAAGAAGGGCCAGAGGGTGGAGTTGACTTAATAAAAAGATTTTGCAGGACTGTTTGTCCAAACCAGCTATCTCACCTAGAATGCTGCTTCATACAGCAGTGAGTAGTAAAGGTGTGGATAGAAAACCACATAGCCACCTTGCAAATGTCTTCAGTGGAGGCAGAGCGGAAATGGGCTACTGAAGGCCACCATGGCTCTCGCATTGTGAGCAGTGACCCAGTCATGAAGGGTCAGCCCAGCCTGAGAATACATGTAGGATAAAGTCAGCCAACCAGGTAGATATAGTACATTTGGTGATGGGAATCCTTAATCTGTTAGGGTCAAAGGATACAAAAAGCTGGGAAGATTTCCTATGAGGTTTTGTATGATGAAGATAATAGGCTACACGCTTTTATTTTAAGGTATGCAGTATTGCTTCTCCAGGATGAGTGTATGGCTTAGGAAAGAAGACAAAGCTGAGGTGAAACTTCGATACCACTTTATGGAGGAATTTGGGGTGGGTTCAGAGGACAATCCTGTCATGGTAGAACCTGCTTGTATGGTGGGTCTGCCACTAGGGTTTGAAGTTCACTTACTGTTCTGGCAGAAGTAAGAGCTGTTAAGAACACTACCTTATATGTGAGGAATTTTAAGGAACAGGAATGAAGTGGTTCAGAAGGAGGTTTCATGAGAAGTGTGAGGATGATATTGAAATCCCAAACCATAGGGGTTGGTTTGGTATGAAATAACCTTTTCATGAATCAAGAAGGAACGTAAATCTATGTTGTGAAGAACCAAGCCGTCAGGTAAAGAGTGAGGGTCTGGATGGAGGAGAGATCCCTAGTTCTGTGTTATTAGGGTTGGATCTAACCTCAGTGGTTCCTTGGACAACAACTCTGGGAGAAGAGGGAACCAGATTTGATGTAGCAAATAAGGAAGAATCAGAATCATGGCCCTTGGTCTCAACACGGTTTGAGAAGCGTTTTCCCTATGAGAGGTAGTGAAGGAATGGTGCAGAGAAGATCTGTTCCCCAGTGGAAAGAAGGCATCTGGGGCTGTACGGTTCGGAGCATATATCCTGGAATAAAAGGGAGGAAGCTTGTTCTGAGAAGAGGTCTATCACTGGGATCCCACACTGCTGGAATATTCGAACTACAGAGATGCTGAGAGACCGTTTGCTCAATTTGTCTGCTACAACAGTGTTTCTCAAATCCAGCCCTGGAATACCCCTTGCCAGTCAGGTTTTCAGGATAACAGTGAATATGCATGAACTTGATTTGGATACACTGCCTCCATTTTATGCATATCAAAACCTGACTGGCAAGGGTACTCCAGGACTGGACTTGGAAAACACTGCGCTACAACATTCTGTTTGCTGGCTAGATAAACAGCTCTTATACAGTTGTTTCAAGAAGCTACCCAAGTTGATATTTGGATTGCTTGCTGACAGGTGGTTAAGATCTCTCCTAGTTTGTTCAGGTGTAATACATTGCAACTTGGTTGTCTACACGGCTAAGAAAGCGAATAGAATGTTGGGTATTATTAGGAAAGGTATGGAAAACAGGTGTGAGGATGTTATAATGCCGTTGTATCGCTCCATGGTGCGACCGCACCTTGAGTATTGTGTTCAATTCTGGTCACCGCATCTCAAGAAAGATATAGTAGAATTGGAAAAGGTGCAGCGAAGGGCGACTAAAATGATAGCGGGGATGGGACAACTTCCCTATGAAGAAAGACTAAGGAGGCTAGGGCTATACAGCTTGGAGAAGAGACGGCTGAGGGGAGACATGATAGAGATATATAAAATAATGAGTGGAGTGGAACAGGTGGATGTGAAGCGTCTGTTCACGCTTTTCAAAAATACTAGGACTAGGGGGCATGCGATGAAACTACAGTGTAGTAAATTTAAAACAAATCGGAGAAAATTTTTCTTCACCCAACGTGTAATTAAACTCTGGAATTCGTTGCCGGAGAAAGTGGTGAAGGCGGTTAGCTTAGCAGAGTTTAAAAAGGGGTTGGACGGTTTCCTAAAGGACAAGTCCATAAACCGCTACTAAACGGACTTGGAAAAATTCAAAATTCCAGGAATAACATGTATAGAATGTTTGTACGTTTGGGAAGCTTGCCAGGTGCCCTTGGCCTGGATTGGCCGCTGTCGTGGACAGGATGCTGGGCTCGATGGACCCTTGGTCTTTTCCCAGTATGGCTGTACTTATGTACTTATATTTCTCCGAGGACAAGCAGGCTGCTTGTTCTCACTGATGGGTTGACGTCCTCGGCAGCCCCCTCCATCGGAAAGTTTACTAGCAAAGGCCTTTGCTAGTCCTCGCGCGCCCATGCGCACTGCGCATGCGCAGCCGTCTTCCCGCCCGAAACCGGCTCGAGCCGGCCAGTCTTCTTTCGTCCGCGCTCGGTACGGTCGTGTTACGCCGTTCGTGCCCCAGAGAGTCGACCTCGCGCGTCCTTTTCGACGTGTTTTTTGCTGTTTTTTCCTTGGAAAAAGTTCGGGAAGAGCTCCGGTAGTGTTCCGGAAGACCCTTTCGGGTTTTCTGCCCTTCCCGTATTTCTCAGTTTTTGCCCCGTAAGTTTTCTTTCGTTGTCGGGGTAGGCCTCTTTTGGCCTCGGTCGAGATTTTTTCTCCCTCTAAATTTTGGTGCTTCAATTTTCGCCATTTCGGCTTTTGATTTCGCCGGCGTGATTTTTCCGCCCATGACATCGAAGCCTTCCAGCGGCTTCAAGAAGTGCACCCAGTGCGCCCGGGTAATCTCGCTCACTGATAGGCACTCTGCGTGTCTTCAGTGTCTAGGGGCCCAGCACCGCCCTCAGAACTGCAGTCTGTGTTCCCTGTTACAAAGGCGGACTCAGGTAGCGAGATTAGCCCAGTGGAACGTTTTGTTCTCGGGCTCTTCGTCGGCATCGGCACCGGAGGCATCGAGTGCATCGACGTCATCAGCGTCCGGACCATCTTCCTTGGCTGCCGCTCCATCGACTGCATCGAGGCATCGGACCTCTGCATCGGCGCCGAGGCATCGGGCGACTGCATCGACGTCGGTGGTACCGAGACTTCGTCTGCTGATGTCGTCGGACGGAGGTGCATCGTCAGGAGTGCAGGTGAGGGCTGTCCATTCCCCTGCTGGTGGCGGTGAGCCTTCGGGTGGGTCTCCTCCTACCCTGAGGGCTCCTGCGGTACAGCCCCCCCGGGATCGACCCTCTTCGGTCTCGGCCCCGAGGAAGCGACGGATGGATTCTACGTCCTCCTCGTCGGTGCCGGGGAGCTCCGGTGACATGCTTCGGAAGAAATCGAAGAAGCATCGACACCGGTCTCCTCCCCATGTCGGCACCGAGAGCTCTGGGTCGCCGAGGGATTCGGCACCCAGCAGGCATCGGCACCGAGAGGACCGCTCACCCTCTGTTCAGGAGGTGTCGATGCGCTCCACTCTGGACAGCCCGGAACAGCCTCCTCGCCCGGAACAGGTTCTGACGTCGACGCCTGCATCGGCCTCTCAGCCTTTCTCTGCAGCCGCTCTAAACGAGAGCCTCCGGGCCGTTCTCCCAGAGATTCTGGGAGAGCTGTTGCGCCCTACCCCTCCGGTACCGGCGGTGCTTGCGCCTCCGGTACCGTCGAGCGTGGCGCCGGCTGGCCCATCGCCCAGGTTGAGGTCCCCGACGTCGGTACCGCTTGCGGTGCCGACCGCGGCCACCTCCCAGGAAGGCTCCCCGACTACGTCGGCGGAGGGAGCTTCGCCGATGCGGGCGAGGGAGTCTACCTCTCGACGCCCCCACCGTGGACGGGGTTCCACCGAGTCGAGCAGGGCGAGGTTGCAGACACAGGTTCGTGAACTTGTGTCTGACACCGAGGGTGAGGCCTCGTGGGAGGAAGAGGAGGACCCCAGATATTTCTCTGACGAGGAGTCTGAGGGTCTTCCTTCTGATCCCACTCCCTCTCCTGAGAGACAGCTTTCTCCTCCCGAGAGTCTGTCTTTTGCTTCCTTTGTCCGGGAGATGTCTACGGCCATCCCCTTCCCGGTGGTTGTGGAGGACGAGCCCAGGGCTGAAATGTTTGAGCTCCTGGACTATCCTTCTCCACCTAAGGAAGCGTCCACTGTTCCCTTGCACCATGTCCTGAAAAAGACATTGCTCGCGAACTGGACCAAGCCACTAAGTAATCCCCACATTCCCAAGAAGATTGAGTCCCAGTACCGGATCCATGGGGACCCAGAGCTGATGCGCACTCAGTTGCCTCACGACTCTGGAGTTGTGGATCTGGCCCTAAAGGAAGGCTAAGAGTTCTAGGGAGCATGCTTCGGCGCCCCCGGGCAAAGACCCTAGAACCTTAGACTCCTTTGGGAGGAAGGCCTACCATTCTTCTATGCTCGTGGCCAAGATCCAGTCTTACCAGCTCTACACGAGCATACACATGCGGAACAATGTGCGGCAGTTGGCGGGCTTGGTTGATGCTCTTCCCCCTGAGCAAGCCAAGCCTTTTCAGGAGGTGGTCAGGCAGCTGAAGGCGTGCAGAAAATTCCTGGCCAGAGGAGTTTATGACACTTTTGATGTTGCGTCCAGGGCCGCTGCTCAAGGTGTGGTGATGCGCAGGCTCTCATGGCTGCGTGCTGCCGACCTGGAGAATAGACTCCAGCAGCGGATTGCGGACTCGCCTTGCCGTGCGGACAACATTTTTGGAGAAAAAGTCGAGCAGGTGGTAGAGTCTCTCCACCAGCGGGATACCGCATTCGACAAGTTCTCCCGCCGGCAGCCTTCAGCCTCTACCTCTACAGGTAGAAGATTTTTCGGGGGAAGGAAGACTGGTCCCTCTGCTTCTGGTAAGCGTAGGTACAATCCTCCTCCTCGACAGCCTGCGGCCCAGGCTAAGCCCCAGCGCGCTCGCTCTCGTCAGCAGCGTGCGCCTCAGCAAGGCCCCGCGGCTCCCCAGCAAAAGCAAGGGGCGAGCTTTTGATTGGCTCCAGCAGAGCATAGCCGACATCCAAGTGTCAGTGCCGGGCGACCTACCAGTCGGGGGGAGGTTGAAAGCTTTTCACCAAAGGTGGCCTCTAATAACCTCCGATCAGTGGGTTCTCCAAATAGTCCGGCAAGGATACACCCTCAATTTGGCCTCAAAACCTCCAAATTGTCCACCGGGAGCTCAGTCTTACAGCTTCCAGCACAAGCAGGTACTTGCAGAGGAACTCTCCGCCCTTCTCAGCGCCAATGCGGTCGAGCCCGTGTCATCCGGGCAAGAAGGGCTGGGATTCTATTCCAGGTACTTCCTTGTGGAAAAGAAAACAGGGGGGATGCGTCCCATCCTAGACCTAAGGGCCCTGAACAAATATCTCGTAAAAGAAAAGTTCAGGATGCTTTCCCTGGGCACCCTTCTCCCCATGATTCAGCAAAACGATTGGCTATGCTCTCTGGACTTGAAGGATGCCTACACACACATCCCGATACTGCCAGCTCACAGACAGTATCTGCGATTTCAGTTGGGCACACGCCACTTCCAGTACTGTGTGCTACCCTTTGGGCTCGCCTCTGCGCCCAGGGTGTTCACAAAGTGCCTAGCTGTGGTAGCAGCGGCACTTCGCAGGCTGGGGGTGCACGTGTTCCCATATCTCGACGATTGGCTGGTGAAGAACACATCCGAGGCAGGAGCCCTGCAGTCCATGCAGATGACTATTCGCCTACTGGAGCTACTGGGGTTTGTGATAAATTACCCAAAGTCCCATCTTCTCCCAGTGCAGAAACTCGAATTCATAGGAGCCCTGCTGGATTCTCGGACGGCTCGCGCCTATCTCCCAGAGGCGAGAGCCAACAACTTGTTGTCCCTCGTCTCGCGGGTGCGTGCGTCCCAGCAGATCACAGCTCGGCAGATGTTGAGATTGCTGGGCCACATGGCCTCCACAGTTCATGTGACTCCCATGGCCCGCCTTCATATGAGATCTGCTCAATGGACCCTAGCCTCCCAGTGGTATCAGGCCGCTGGGGGTCTAGAGGACGTGATCCACCTGTCCACGAGTTTTCTCAAATCCCTGTATTGGTGGACGATTTGCTCCAATTTGACTCTGGGACGTCCCTTCCAAATTCCTCAGCCACAAAAAGTGCTGACCACGGATGCGTCTCTCCTGGGATGGGGAGCTCATGTCGATGGGCTTCACACCCAAGGAAGTTGGTCCCTCCAAGAACGCGATCTACAGATCAACCTTCTGGAGTTGCGAGCGATCTGGAACGCTCTGAAGGCTTTCAGAGATCGGCTGTCCCACCAAATTATCCAAATTCAGACAGACAACCAGGTTGCCATGTACTATGTCAACAAGCAGGGGGGCACCGGATCTCGCCCCCTGTGTCAGGAAGCCGTCAGCATGTGGCTCTGGGCTCGCCGTCTCGGCATGGTGCTCCAAGCCACATATCTGGCAGGCGTAAACAACAGTCTGGCCGACAGACTGAGCCGGATTATGCAACCTCACGAGTGGTCGCTCAACTCCAGAGTGGTGCGCCAGATCTTTCAAGCATCGGGCACCCCCTTGGTGGATCTCTTCGCATCTCGAGTGAACCACAAAGTCCCTCAGTTCTGTTCCAGGCTTCAGGCCCCCGGCAGACTGGCATCGGATGCCTTCCTCCTGGATTGGGGGGAGGGCCTGCTGTATGCTTATCCTCCCATCCCTCTGGTGGGGAGGACTTGAAACTCAAGCAAGACCGAGGCACCATGATTCTGGTTGCTCCTTTTTGGCCGCGTCAGATCTGGTTCCCCCTTCTTCTGGAGTTATCCTCCGAAGAACCGTGGAGATTGGAGTGTTTCCGACCCTCATCACACAGGACGAGGGGGCGCTTCTGCATCCCAACCTCCAGTCTCTGGCTCTCACGGCCTGGATGTTGAGGGCGTAGACTTTGCCTCTTTGGGTCTGTCAGAGGGTGTCTCCCGCATCTTGCTTGCTTCCAGGAAAGACTCCACTAAGAGGAGTTACTTCTTCCATTGGAGGAGGTTTGCCGTCTGGTGTGACAGCAAGGCCCTAGATCCTCGCTCTTGTCCTACACAGACCCTGCTTGAATACCTTCTGCACTTGTCTGAGTCTGGTCTCAAGACCAACTCTGTAAGGGTTCACCTTAGTGCAATCAGTGCATACCATTACCGTGTGGAAGGTAAGCCGATCTCAGGACAGCCTTTAGTTGTTCGCTTCATGAGAGGTTTGCTTTTGTCAAAGCCCCCTGTCAAGCCTCCTACAGTGTCATGGGATCTCAATGTCGTTCTCACCCAGCTGATGAAACCTCCCTTTGAGCCACTGAATTCCTGCCATCTGAAGTACTTGACCTGGAAGGTCATTTTCTTGGTGGCAGTTACTTCAGCTCGTAGAGTCAGTGAGCTTCAGGCCCTGGTAGCCCAGGCCCCGTACACCAAATTTCATCATAACAGAGTAGTCCTCCGCACTCACCCTAAGTTCCTGCCAAAGGTTGTGTCGGAGTTCCATCTGAACCAGTCAATTGTCTTGCCAACATTTTTTCCCCGTCCTCATTCCTGCCCTGCTGAACGTCAGCTGCACACATTGGACTGCAAGAGAGCATTGGCCTTCTACCTGGAGCGGACACAGCCCACCAGACAGTCCGCCCAATTGTTTATTTCTTTTGACCCCAATAGGAGGGGAGTGGCTGTAGGGAAACGCACCATATCCAATTGGCTAGCAGATTGCATTTCCTTCACTTACGCCCAGGCGGGGCTGGCTCTTGAGGGTCATGTCACGGCTCATAATGTCAGAGCCATGGCTGCGTCGGTAGCCCACTTGAAGTCAGCCTCCATTGAAGAAATTTGCAAAGCTGCGACGTGGTCATCTGTCCACACATTCACATCTCATTACTGCCTGCAGCAGGATACCCGACGCGACAGTCGGTTCGGGCAGTCAGTTCTTCAGAACCTGTTTGAGCTTTAGAATCCAACTCCACCCCCCGAGGGCCCTGTTTGTTCTGTTCCAGGCTGCACTCTCAGTTAGTTGGTACATTTTTTAGGTCAATCTCATTAATGTCCTCGCCGTTGCGAGGCCCAATTGACCATGGTTGTTGTTTTGAGTGAGCCTGGGGGCTAGGGATACCCCATCAGTGAGAACAAGCAGCCTGCTTGTCCTCGGAGAAAGCGAATGCTACATACCTGTAGAAGGCATTCTCCGAGGACAGCAGGCTGATTGTTCTCACAAACCCGCCCACCTCCCCTTTGGAGTTGAGTCTTCCCTTGAAGTGTATTGTCTTGCTACATACTGGACTGGCCGGCTCGAGCCGGTTTCGGGCGGGAAGACGGCTGCGCATGCGCAGTGCGCATGGGCGCGCGAGGACTAGCAAAGGCCTTTGCTAGTAAACTTTCCGATGGAGGGGGCTGCCGAGGACGTCAACCCATCAGTGAGAACAATCAGCCTGCTGTCCTCGGAGAATACCTTCTACAGGTATGTAGCATTCGCTTTTTGGACCCAGTGTCATTGAGCACATTAAGGGAGATGGGATGAACAGACTCCTGGAATTATTACTCCAGTGGAGGTGTTGTCTTCCAATTCTGACTCTAAGGTGCAGATCTTTTCAAGACCCTTGGTTAAATTACCTACACCTGTTCTGTGCTCATCAATGGCAACTGATGTTTCTTCTCGCACAAAAGGATCTTTGGTCAGTTGTAACAGAATTGATTATTCCCTGAAGGATAATTTAAAGCTTTTAAGCAGATTTACAGAAGAGTCTTCAGCTAAGATTGCAGAGCATGATGATACTTTCTAAAGTGGGATAGATAAAGTTCTAGCATATACTATATGTAAACCACTTTGGTTGCATCCACAAGGAAGGCAGTATATAAAATCCATGACCCTTTACATGAGGTGGTCTTGTTTTATGTATTCAAGGAGAAAAGGCTAGGACTACAAAGAAGCTTCTGTATCTGTTTCTTTCTTTTCCATGTCGTTCTATGCTTGCTTCCCCAGTACCATAGGGAAATAAAATATTAGCCACAATAAATAGTTTATTCCATGATATTCTGTATCTGCAACATCTTCCATAGTGATACAGTTAAACAGCAGGAGTTTTTTTTCATTATTTCAATTTATGACTAACCAGCTGTAACATAGCAGTATAAAACAGGACATGTAACTCAGTGTGCAAGGAATGCAAAATGATACATCGCAAAGCACAAAATGAAATTGCACAGTTTCCCAGACCACATCAACTGAGATCCATAAGTACTCATGATTCACAGCAAAATTCTGGCACAAGTAAAGATTGTAAAAGAAAGCAATGAATTTTGAGTTTCTTTTGAAAAAGTGCAAGTCTCCTATAAAGCGGTCTATTTTTGAGGAATGGTTTTTCAAAAACCAAGCCTAGTCATTAAATATATACAAGGCAGTATTCAGCCCGTGGCGGGCAACATTATTTCTTTTAACACTGCTCTTCAGGAACTTGTCCAAATGTTGTCTGCAGTGCAGCTATACCATTTGAGTAATTCACATCCTCTGAAAACAAATTACATAGATTATGCATAGGCTGGAAAAAAAATTATAAAGTTTGCTTTAAATCTGCTTCTAGTTAGTTTCACAATTGTTCCTTTGCCCCGGTATTATTGGAAATGCTTAATAATTATTCCCTATTGATTAGCTCCATACGAAGCTTATGATAAGCTGATGGATGAGGACTCCCAGAAAATCAGACAGTCTTAAGTTTCTATCTGTGAATGTGTTTAACTGTTATGAGTTGTACCCTTAAACAGCCAGTCTTTTGTTTCATTTTGTAATTTGCATTTAAATTTATGTAGGTAGAGACTTAACCTTTAACTATGCACAAATTTTTTAAACTTCTATCCTTTAACTTTAGGTACCTCGTTGGACAGCGACTTGTGAACTATGAGCGAAAGTCTGGTAAATCAGGCACATCAGTAGCACCTCCTTCAACCTCACAGGAATAAAACAGTTGCTTCAGTCCTGATGGCATTCGTCTTGCCCTTTTTCTTTGGCCTTCACTTAAAGTCTCTTCCAGTGGTGGTCCTGGCAGTGTTGTTTCCCCAAATGGTCTCAGCATTCAGATAGATATTTTAAAGCCCTCCAGCTGCATTTTCTCAACGTTATCCATGCTGTTTGAGATCTGTAAATGTGTAAATAGAAGTATCCAGACACCTTTAAAACTTTGAATTTAAAAAGAGAAGGAAAAAAGTTCATTTTACATCTTTAAAAAAATGTATATTAATTTATTAAATCTAGTTGTCACTTTATTTTGGACTGTTCGGTTAACAAGAGACTAAGCAATAGCACAAAGAGGCGAGACATTTTGTACTGCTGGAGCTGACTCTACGGCATTTAACACTTTTGAAATAAATTGGCTTTTTTCTCTGAGGAACAGAAGGGGGGTTAATTGACCAAAACTTCTGAAATCAAACCTTACTGAACAATAGCTAACCAGCATTGTGGGGTCAGTGATAAGAAAACATGAACTCTGCCTTCAAGACTTCTGTTTTAACTTTGTGTAACACCAAAGCTGTTGTACATTTTTATTGTCTGATATATTTTTTTCACGCGTCTTGATTTATAATGTTGTACAGTAACCTGTAGAAATTGTAGAAAGGGTTTTGGAAAAAAATTTCCCATTTTTAAGATTTTAGGAAAGATCTTTGGGACTCTTGATGTTAATTCCTTGACGCTGGGAGTCAGGATTCTGCACTAATCCCTACAGGAAGACACATGGGTGCTGGGCTGTGAAGCACTTGATACCAAGGGGTTAAATACATTTTTCCTATCTTCTGACTCTAATTAAGGGTGCAGAAACTGGTTTCAGAACCACTATTCTGCTCACCTTCTACAGTCACAAATACTAAATAGTCTGGTAAGGTTCACATAATGCACATCTGGTAAGTTCCACATGACCTGCATTGCCATAAATAATGTGATATGTGTTAGTAGGGGGAGAGGTGTGTTATATTGGAGAAAGGAACAAAATTTGGCTGACCAGATTTTATAAATAGTTTAATAAAAAGTTTGTTGAAGCGGCTGCTTTTTTGCTAGTGGAGGAAAGAGTTCATAGAAACCTAGCTTTTCTCTTCTTTGTAACTGCACATTAGGAACATCTTCTGTTTACAGAGCTAGGTATGGTTTCATGGCATATCCATTGGCTGTTGTACAGCATTTCTTTGTTAAGCCACTGCCGTGGTCAAACAAAAAGGCAGCAAAGTAAAAGCTCTTTCTCTCTGTTAGAATTATATTTACACACCCATTTCCTCATTTGCTGGAATGGATTCAGTACTGAGGCTATGGGGGGGGGGGGGGTGGAAATAAGAGTAGACAAAGACAGCACCATCCTGCATCAATTCATTAAGAATGCTATCAGTCAAGTGAGAACACAATCCTTTTTCATATTAAGACAAAACCCATCATTGCATGCAGATCTGTGGTGATGTGTGAAAGACAATGCCATGAAGCTCATATTGTAATTCATACCATTTCTCTTCTGCTATGCAAGTATAATCTTCCTTCATAGTTATCCCTGGGACACTTTTTGATTAATTTGATGATAAAATTATTCTAGTTGTGGTGCAGAACCCATGTAGAAAGTGAAATCTATTTTCTATTTTTCTACTTGGTTTGCACCCTTTGGCTGTATTATTAAAATGAATTATATATTTATAATTCTCGTATTATCAGATAAGGGTGCAGGCTTACTTAGATCAATCATGCCAATCTGAGTTGGATAAATTAATGCTCTTAGAAATGCTGAATTGTAGTACTTTAAGAAACTGAAGTTCAAATAAGTTGTCTAAAGATTTAACATTAGTCATCTGAGTTTAAAAATAGAAGTTATGTCTGTAACACTGGTTTTGCACAATAAAACATTAAGACCTTCAGAGAACAGCCACTCCTTATTCTCTCAAAGAAATATTAAAAGCATATATGAAGACAGGAAAAATGTGCTTTTTGTCTTACTACATATTGTTCTGGAATCTTTATGGAGTTATGTGCATTGCGGACCCAGACATTTCATCCAAGAGTATTGTTAAATGCAAGGTGTGTATTTGTGATGGCTGCTTTTCCTAGTGAAAATTGGAATTGCCTTTTGAACAATTAAACTCTGTTGTTTGTCAGAGCATGCATTACTATGCAGAAAAATAAATATTATTGGCAATGCCAAGTTTGCCAGTGTAGTTTGCATTGGAAACTTCCAGAAATGTGTTCTTATATTTTCTTCTTAGATCTGTCTAGAGAGACAGGAATTTGGTGGAGATTGAGAAAATTTTGTTGGTGATATGCATTGTCAGATACAAATGTAAAATTTTTATTTTAACATTTAATACAACTATCAAATAACATCTTTGAATTGTCTTGTGGGTTCTTTGGTCTTCCTTTTTTAAAAGATGGTGGTTTGTGTGACATCACTGTGGTACGGTGTTTTTATGAATCAAAATTATGCTCCTTATCAATGAAAATTTGTAATACACTTTGTAAAATTAGGGCCCATTCTTTCCTAGGCTATATTTTAAGTTTTCAAGTGGTGACACTGAATGCTTTTAAATGCCAGTTTACAAGAAGATAGCAGGATCCTTGCTGCTGTGTAATAGACCATAAAGGAAACTTTCCATGATTTCTATAAATGTTAATTTCATTTTCAATCTTGGAGTATGTTCAACTTTACCACCAAAATTCTAACTCTTAAAGAAGGTCACATTGCTTCATATGTTGACATCTTTGAAAATCTGTGCTAGAAAACAAACTTTGGTTAGTTATGGGATTCATTATTTTATGGTAACAAATTTTCATCTTTACATACATGTGTATGTGTGTATCCTAGATTTACAGAGGGAACCAGCAGAGGAAGACAGAACACTGAGCATTCAGTGATGTCATGATTAGTATAAGGGGTAGTGGAACCCTGGAACTCAATAGTGTATTATTGAAAAAGCAGAACTGAAAGACAAATATATTACTATCTAATAGCCTGCAATATTCTCAGGTGGTCTCCCCCCCCCCCCCCCCCCCCCCCCCCCCACCCCAGGAAATGCTGAGAGCCCAACTGATCTGCTGGAGGAAACTAAAAGAGAATTTTAATCCCTCAGGTCCTGCAGTGGTCTAGCAGGACTTAAGGAAAATAAATTAACAGGTAAGAAATTTTTACATCCTGCGTAGAGAAGTCCAGATGAGTAAGACATAACCAAAGCTTGAAAGACCTCATATGGGAGGAAAACGAACTCCTTCACACACTTCTATGCAGGGTGTCAATCCTTTCCCCCCAGGCATCTCCATCATAATGTTCCAGTATGGGAACAGTGACGCATAAGAAGACTGGCAGGATAGCATTTTCAGAACAACTCCCCATTTACATTCAGCAGAGTTAGAGGCAAGCAGAGCTCTGGAGTCTCAATGAGTGTATGAGACAATGATGCAGCTAAGAGGATGATATTTTTTGGTGGTGTGGGAGGGGAGCCTGTTTTGAAAGGATGGGTTGTACCTTAATCTTCATGTAATCTGGCTGCTGGTATTAATGTTTAAAAAGGTAAAAGAACAGCTTTAAACTAAATCTTGGGTGAGAGGTTACAGTTGCTCAAAAGCTGATAATTTAGAGGAGTGCTAGAGGCGTAGCTAGATGGGTCGCCAGGGGAGCGTCTGCGATGGCGCCTATTTTTTCACTGATCTGTCGTTTTAAATATGTGCCATCGGCAGTCCACTCTCCGCCCCCCCCCCCCCCCCCCCCCCGTGCCCTCAACCTGGCTATGCTACTGAGTAGTTTATCCATAAAAGATGTTGGTAGAATATCCATATAAAGAGGTTGTAATAAAGTAGCTAGGTACATTTAAACAACAGACAAATGGTTCCAAATTATACCCATCAACTGCAACCAGTTTGTGAATACATTTTTTAAATTTCTTTAAATTGTATGCAAATACCAGAAGTAAAAAAAAAAAGTTAGAAAGTATGGCACTAAATGAAGAAGTAGACATAATAGAAATCTGAGATCCAATTGAAAGAGACAACATAATAAAACACTGAATCCAGAGTACAAATTACATTGAAATAATAGGGTGGATCAAATTAAGAAGTGGTGCTGTGATAAAGTCAAACAGGATAAAAGTTCTTCAGGAAACAAAATGCAATGTGCAGTCTTTATGGATAGAAGTTTGAAGAGACTAGTGAAATACTAACAAATTAGGAAGGCTAACAAATTTGGTAACATAATAATGGGAGATTTCAATTACCTCAATATTTATTGAATACATTTCTCAATGGGATGTTTCTAGTGAGGCAAGCTTTCTGGAAGCTGTAAGTGACTGCTTCATGGAGCAGCTAATTGTGGAACAGACAGAGAAAATACTGTGTATCTAGTCCTTTACAGGAATATAAAACCTGGTTTGAGAGGTAACAGTAATTGCAGTAGTTGGGCTGCTTGGCAGTAGTGATCATGATATGATCATTTGTCATAATTGTCAGAAAGGAGGTCACTAAAGAATATTGCTTTTGTAGCATTTCATTTTAAAAAGGGAGACTATGATAAAATGAAACTATAAAATGTCTAATTGGAGTGGTTGCCTGGGTCAAAAGTTACATGAGAGTAAACAGTTAATGAAAAAAGTGGAGTCAATCAGTGAAAATAAGAACCCAGATGATACTCAGCGACTGATAACAAGGGAAAACCCCACACATCTATGTTTTGGCATGACGTGCCTGCTTCAGGGGTTTAAACTCTAAAAACAAATATAAGAACAAACAATAAAAAAAATGTATTATAAAAAATATGTAATCAAAGGAAAAGTTAAAACATGATAAAAACTAATAACACAAACCAATAAATGACAGATATGAATAATATCTATGATGTACATATTAATAATATAACACTGGTGCAATAGTATAGTGTACTGGAAATATATACATATATAAGTGCTTTGAAGAAAATAGAGCAATCTTCTAAGCAAAAGGCAATCTTCCTTTTTGCCAATTTTTAAGACTGAAGCGACTGTTCTAGTTTTGATTATTTTGAATCAAAAGTATCAGAGATGGCTTTAATATTTAAAAACAGGGGCTATTCTGATAACTATCAAAAGAGGTCCTAACAGAGTTAGAGCTGCTAATCACGAAAGCTTGTTGAAAGCAAAAAAGATCAAAAAGACACCTAGCATAGTTTGTACTTTAGCATTCATATCTTTCTAATGATATTAAAAAGAGTATATTAAAACATTGGCATACACTTGAAAAATATGAGTGGAGGAGTGGCCTAGTGGTTAGGGTGGTGGACTTTGGTCCTGGAGAACTGAGGAACTGAGTTTGATTCCCAGCACAGGCAGCTCCTTGTGACTCTGGGCAAGTCACTTAACCCTCCATTGCCCGCCGCATTGAGCCTGCCATGAGTGGGAAAGTGCGGGGTACAAATGTAACAAAAAAAAAAAAATAACAAAACAATTTTTGCTTTTTCTAGAAGCAAAAATCTTAGAGAATCTTGTACCTTCTATGTTGCCTTCAGTAATACTTTTAAACACAAGTCCTCAGAGACATTTCAGCTGTGGTCATTGTAGTGTGTGTCAATGTTCATTGCAAATTACCACTTTCATTGATCCCTTAGTTTTAACCTGCAATACACAATTGTAATACTATTCAAGTTGTCTATGTTATCCTGTGTTCTTGTAATTTGATATATAGGCAAGACTAAGCATATGATTAAAACTCAGATCATTGGGCATAAGACAACATCAGAATGCCCCATTAGTGCAACACTGGATGAAAGAAGGCCATTTCGTTTGACTTGAGATTTTTTTGTATTGCAAGTCTTTCATTCCTGAACAAGAGGTGGGCAATATAGATCAGTTGCTATTACAAAACGAATAACAGTTGATTTTTGATCTTTATTAATACTGTTCAACCTTATGGACTCAACAAAGCAATAGAATATAAACAATTTTTTGTGATATTTTTCTAGCCAGTTTTATTTATTTATTG
The DNA here is from genome assembly GCF_901765095.1 of Microcaecilia unicolor. Taxonomy (NCBI): domain Eukaryota; kingdom Metazoa; phylum Chordata; class Amphibia; order Gymnophiona; family Siphonopidae; genus Microcaecilia; species Microcaecilia unicolor. Next base: position 243,386,638 of record NC_044031.1, on the reverse strand, counting down.
CATTTGTATCCCACATTTTCCCACCTATTTGCAAGCTCAATATGGCTTACAAAGAACTGATATGGCGTCAAAATACCAGGGTAAAGAATACAATTGGTGTTACAAAGAAATCAAGGAGAACAAGAGGGATTGGTCAGGCAATTATAGAAAGATATAAACTAATAAACGTGGATAGATGGGTTTTGCATAGTTTAATGCTTTATACCTATTAGGACATCATCGATGTTATTCATATCTTTGTCATGTATTGATGTCTGGTGTTCTAGTTTTTATCCTGTTTTAACTTTTCCATTTGATTTTATTGCATATTTTTTATAATACATTTTTATTTATTTTGTTCTTTTTTTTTTTTTTTTTTTTAAGAGTTTACACCCCCTGACGCAGGCACATGTTGTGCCAAAACCTAGCTGTGTCAGGTTTTCCCTTGTTTGCAGTTGCTGAGTATCAGCTGGGTTCCTATTTTCATTGACTTTTGGTTTGCTCCTTTCAAGGAGGTTTTCCCCCTTCTCTTCTTTTTTGCAGTAAACATTAGTTAACATAGAAAACTATGATAATCTGTGAAGCCTAACCACTGTGTCTGTCCTTCCATACTAACTACTAAGCTCTCTAATCCTTTCCCTTTCCTTTTCCTTATATCCTGAATCTCCCTTATATTTCATAATTGGTAGAAGGGAGGTCATTAAAAAAATTGCTGTTGTAGCATTTCATTTTAAAAAGAGAGACTATGATAAAATTAAACTATAAAATGTCTAAATGGAGTGATTGCCTGGGTCAAAAGTTACACAAGGGTAAACATTAACATAGAAAATGATGGTAAAGTCCATGAAGCCTAACCAGTGTGTCCATCCATACTAACCACTAAGCTGTGCAATCCTTTCCCTTATATTCCCGAATCTGCATTGCCTCTAGTGTGAGGACCTCCATGTGACCGAAGCCGCACCTCTATCGACTCCACCACCTCCTATGAGAAGGTTCAACTAAAGACTGATGTATTCCAACTGTTACCACCATCCCATGCAAGAGGACTTCCCAGAGCTGGCATCATATCCACACCATCTCCACAACTTCCAGCATGAGGGTACAACCTCTGCATGATACCGCATTGCATGCCAGAGGACGCTGCTGCCACCAGCAATCACCTGAGGTGCAAACTGTTCCTGTCTACAGGCTCCTGTTGGAGCCCTATTGCATGTAAAGGAACATAAACACAGAACAACCCAGAATCATGCATATGCACACACAATATCATCCCTCAAAAATGGACTTCCTACCTAGCTAACCTGCATTCCCTGGGACCACTCAGTGTAAGTAATTAGAAAAAGTTAATATTATCAACTCGTGTCAATCTCAAGCTGAATAACCACTGCTGTCGCCCCAAGAGCATCTCAGTCTATTTCAAAATGGCCAATATAAAGATATACAAGGTTATAATATGGATAACTGGACTACTAGCTACCTCACAAAACAAAAGGAACAAAATCCCTGTACTTATCTCTGACAGATGCACCTAATACCAATTGGAAGAACCAAATCACCAATCCCAAAAAACACCAGAGACCAAACTGGTAACCAATTACAAAAAGATGAGATCACATAATAACCAACAGGACCAAAAATTTAAGAAAATCAGAATGCACAGACAATTACAAACCATCAAGCACACCAACATTAAATACAATAAATTTGTTCCCATCCCAATAGGCTATATAAATGCAAGGTCCACAGTAAACAAATTGGCGATAAGCAGAGACTGGATTGAATCTGAACAATTAGGGCTATTGTTTATAACAGAAACATGGGTAAAACTTAGAAGACCCATCACTGCTCGACCTATTCCCACCAGGTTATAAAATAACATATCAACCTCCTTTATAGTAGAGCTTATAGCCAAACACATCACCTGAAATTGAAATCCCGTATGCAAAATCACAGACACATCACTAGCTGGATAACTATGCTGCATCCTAATTTACTGCCCCCCCCTCCCCCCAGGAAGGTGGTCCAATGCCTTAGATGGCTTCATGGACTTTACATCAAACATCTGCACCAACTTCTCGAATGTCCTCGTACTAGGAGACATCAACCTATACCTAGAAAACCATCTTGACACCAATACCAGGTTTTTTAGCAAACTTCCTGAACCAATGGAACCTTAAAACAGCACCAACTGCTTCATGCCATGCAAAAGGTCACCAACTAGACATACTAGTCTACAGGTTCTTAGCCAATAATAACCATATACTAGGAAATCGCAACTGGGAAGAGGTGCCATGGTCAGATCACAGCAAACTCACCACACTCCAATGAAAATAGAACTGAAGACACTTCATACTATCCTAACTAGAGGAAAACTGGATAGTAATAATTTCTGGTCAACAGCAATAAACAACCAAACGAAAATAACACCCAACAACATCCATTTCATGAGCAACTGGGATGAACTAAGCAAAAACACCTTGAATGAAATAGCACCACTCAAAAAGAAAAGAGAGAAAAAGTCAACCATGTCCATGACGAACTACTAAAGACGAAAAAACTTCGTAGAAAATTGGAAAGAAAATGGTCCAAAAACAAATCAGATATGAACAATACTATATGAAGGAAAACTCTAAGCAAGTACAACCACAGTATAAAAAGAACTAAAGTGGACTACTACAACACACAGATATGCCCAGAAGACAGAGAGACTAAAAAAAAAAAATATATAAACTTATGAATAATTTATTAAACACACAAGCTCTGCTAACATCAAATAAAAACACCAACAGCAGGCGAGCTCGCACAATATTTTATGGACAAAATAACAAAAATAAGATCAAACCTAGCTGCAACACAAACATCCCTCACAGATTTCCTACACAAATGTGAAACTAACAATGATCATACTGAAGCCAACAGAATTTGGTCGTCCTTCAAGATACCTACAACTAACTCAGTTAAAGCACTGCTGACAAAATATACCCATGACAATTGCCTATTAGCTGCCCAACTACATAATGAAAAACCCACCAGACTGGTTCATTGACCAGCTAACCAAACACATAGAATACATGCTCTCAAACAGTCTATTTTCTGACAACAAGGGCAACATCATACTTGCCCCAATCCCTAAAAATGCCACAAGTGAGGTCAACGAACTCACAAACTACAGACCCGTTGCCTCAATACCATTACTGACCAAAACAATGGAGGGACTAGTAGCACAACAACTAATGGAATACCTAACAAAGGTTGTAATCCTTCACAGCTGTCAATCAGGCTTCAGATCACTCCATAGCACTGAGACGGTCATAACCACCCTGATATCAAAATTCAGAATAATAACAAGTCAAGGCCTATCAATACTACTACTACAATATGATATGTCAAGCGCCTTCGACCTTGTAGATCACACAACACTGTTGACCCTGTTCAACAACATAGGAATCACTAGAGCAGCAGTGACCTGGTTTAGCGATTTTCTAAGAACTAGATACTACATTGTCAAGATGTCCAATCAGTTTTCAACCTCTTGGATCTCTGAATGCAGAGTGCTCCCTGATATTACCTATTCAATATCATGATGGCTTTGCTTGGCAGGAAACTGGAAACACTGGGTTTTAACCATTCATATACTCTGACAATATCTAAATACCCTTTAACAACAGCATCACCGAGATAGGGCTGGACCTTATTAAACGTTGGGCCACAACTTTCAAACTTAAATTGAACCGACACAAAACAAGACTCCTTGTTCTATCTAGCTCACACAATCCAACCACTCATCAAAACCTCACAATAGATCAACAAACATATCCAAATGAAACACAAATATTGGGAATCGCCATCAATAAACACCTGACACTCGAAAACCAGGTTTCTAAAACTGCTTCTACACACTGGAAATTGAGAAGAATCGGAGACTACTTCCCCAGACAATCATTTTTGTCTTATAGTGCAGGTGCTGATTATATCCCAACTAGACTACTGCAATGCTGCATAGGTAGGGTGAAAAGAAAACACACTAAAATCAATGCAGACTGTCCAGAACACGGCAGCGAGATTGATATTCAAAAAATCAAAATACAAAAGAGCAACCCCACTACTTAAAATGCTATACTGGCTCCCAGTCAAGGCCAGATTAATATTCAAAACATGCACAATTATTTTCAAAACACTGTTTGACATGTCTCCAAAATACATGTTAGACCTGATCACACTATCACCAATAAATGCAAACCCAGGAACCAGGGGAAACCTACTACTCCACCTGTTAAACTGCACAAACATAATCTACAAATCCATCTACATGGCACATTTCAGCTACCAGGGCTCTAAATGGTGAAACTCGATCCCCAAGGTCAGAAGAAGCATCATAATCTACCTTCAATTCAGAAAAGAGCTAAAAACCTACCTGTTCAAGAAATTCTATGACTAACCAAATGCAAACAATTAATAACCTGATATCATTCCGCAAGAACACTGTCCTATACAACTTAAATCTATATCCCATATCTCTTAGCAACCACTATGCATCAATGTAATCTCCACAGCTGCTAACTGTAAGCCACATTGAACCGAACCTTGTTTTTGGATAATTGTGGGATACAAGCACGAATAAATAAATAAATATTTGTACTTGTGCCATTATTATTATTATTACATTTGTATCCCACATTATCCCACCTTTTTGCAGGCTCAATGTGGCTTACAATTCATCGTGGATACTGGAAATAGAAAAGAATGTACATTTGGTTTTGCAGAAGTTTTGGGTACATGATGGTGAAATACATGATAGTGTTAAAGCCATAGACATTAGATACATGATAGTGTATAAGCAAAAGACATTAAAGAACGTTCCTGGGTAACTTAAAGAAAGTAGAGTTACGCGTGTTGTTCTTTATGATATATTTTGTCGAAGAGATAAGTTTTCAGGAGTTTGCGGAAATTGGTCATTTCGTAGATCGTTTTCAGGTTACGTGGCAGTGTGTTCCAGAGCTGTGTGCTTGTATAGGAAAAGGTTGATGCATGCATTGATTTGTATTTCAAGCCTTTACATTTGGGAGGATGAAGATTGAGGAATGTGCAGGAGGATTTTTTTGCATTTCTGGGTGGTAGTTCTATTAGGTCTGACATGTAGGCTGGGGCGTCACCATGGATGATTTTATGGACCAAGGTACAGACTTTGAACGTGATGCATTCTTTGAGTGGGAACCAGTGTAGTTTTTCGCGAAGGGGTGTTGCGCTTTCATATTTTGGTTTGCCGAATATAAGTCTGGCTGCCGTGTTCTGGGCTGTCTGGAGTTTTTTGCGTATTTGCACTTTGCAGCCGGCGTAGAGTGAATTGCAGTAGTCCAGATGACTAAGTACCAGTGATTGTACCAGGTAGCGGTACAATTCTTGTCTCCACTAACTCTGTTAGGAGAGTGTTCCATCATGAACCATCTTTTCCATAAATAAATGTTTTATTTAGTTTATCCTAAGTCTGTCTCCTTTCATTTTCATATTATGCCTATTCATTTCAGAGCTTCCTTTCAATGGAAAAATGGCTCTGAAATTGTATTTATGCTACCATAGTATTTAAATTTCTCTCTTACCGCCACTTTTCTGCCTTTCTTCCAAAGTGAGTATATTGAGATCTTTAAGTTTGTCCCCTTATGAGTTATGATGGCCACTGACCATTTTAGTAGCTAGCCCCTAGACTGACTCCATCCTGTTTATATCTTTTTGAAGGTGCAGTCTCCAAAATAGTACACAGTAAAATGAGGTCTAAAAATGTCCACAGGGGTTACCCAGAGGTAATCGGGCATCACATGCTGTCTGGTTAATTTGAGAGTCCTTGGCACCACATCAATGGGTGGCAGTTAATGCTCCCTGAAATGGCCGCACAGCAAGCGTGAACTTACCATGTGGCTGTTTCATTTTTGGCTATTTTCATCCACTGTGGTAAAAGGGGCCCTGGCACTCAACAAAAACGGCTGACACAACTAGCGCAGGGCCCCTTTTACTGCAGCTTAGTGAAAAGGTCCCTGAGTTCCTTGTCGTCTGCTCGAGACCATTCCCAGCATGTGGGTATGTGCCCTTCTACCAGCAGATGGGGAGACTGAGACTTTACTGAGGGATCACTTTACATAGCTATGTGCAACCCTGAGCCGCCTCCAGCATTTCTCAGTCTCCTCAGCAGATGGTAGGTAGGTGCCTGTGCAGACTCAGTCTCACCTTTGGCCTAAATTTTCCTATTTTTCCAAATTTAAAAAAAAAAAAAACATGGGTTGTAGCTTTGACTGCTTTGGGAACAACAGTCTGTGGATGCTGCATGAAAGCCCTTTTTGGGGTCCTTTTTTGTGCTGTTGCAGTGTTGATTAAAAAAAACTAAAAAAAAAAAAAAAAGGTTACTGAGGGGGTTTCCAACTTAAAGGCAAGCAGCACAGATTAGTGCTTAATTCCTACCTTAGCTGCCTGTTGAACAGCCCGATTTGCTTGCTGTTACTCGGGTGAGCCCTGGGGGCACATACTCCGTGCTGCAGGTCCCTCCCCTTATCCCCTCTTCTCAGCCAGTGTAGACAGTGTGCCTTGGCCCCTCTCCTACTTTCCACAGAGGGGCCTTTCAGGCTTCCATGGGTGAGAACAAAGCAAACGCTAGCAAAAAAAAAAGTGCTCAGGACCTTACTTTGGGCAAGTTCAAGCAGTTTGGTCTGCACACTGTCTTGCCAGCAGTGAGTTATTTTTCAGATCCTTCTGGGCTCTGGTTTGCGGCTCGGGGTGCCTAGCCAAGTTCAGGTTGAGGGAGGTTCACACAGTTGTTTCCTGTGCTTTTCTTCACATGGCTGCTCCCGCTGCTACAGCGTGCCACTATGCAGCTTGTCAAGCCTGGCGTGTGTTGGGCCGTGTCTCCAATGAGACATCTGCAGAGGCTGAGTCACCCAGAGAGGGTTCATCTGGGGCATCTGCACCACCATTGGGGAGACCAGAGGAGGGGTCCATGGCTGTTCAAGGAGACTCTGAGGCCATTCTTCTCTTTGGTGGTGGGGAGCTGCAAAGATGTGATGGTGTTGAGCCAGCCCTCGGCAGAGGGCCCACCTGTACTATGTCACCAGGATGCCTTGGGGCCTCCTGGGTTCTCCCCGGAATTTGTCATCTTCATTAGGCTTTGTTGTCTGAAGCATCTGTGCTCCAAGGAGGCATATTTTCAAAGCACTTAGACTTATAAAGTTACATAACAACCTATGGAACTTTGTAAGTCTAAGTGAGTGGAGGAGTGGCCTAGTGGTTAGAGTGGTGGACTTTGGTCCTGGGGAACTGGGTTCGATTCCCACTGCAGGCACAGGCAGTTCCTTGTGACTCTGGGCAAGTCACTTAACCCTCCATTGCCCCAGGTACAAATAAGTACCTGTATATAATATGTAAGCCGCATTGAGCCTGCCATGAGTGGGAAAGCGCGGGGTACAAATGTAATAAAATAAGTGCTTTGAAAATGAGCCCCCCGTTACTCCAAGATTTCAGGGAGGCTTCTGATCTTCCTGTGGCCCCCAAACACCCGAGGGTGTCTTTGCCAGGAGCTCCAGTTCTCATGGGAGTTTCCTCTCCTCTTTTGGAGGAGAAGGTCCCAGAAGAGGAGGACCAGGAGACTGAGTTTGAGCCTTGGTCTGGCTCTTCCATCGCCAGGAGTTGCCCTGGTTGACCACTCAGGTCTGTCACAAACAGAAGGAAGAAGCCTCCATGGATAGAATGCACCAGGCATAAAACAGAGGAACAAAAAAAAAGAAAAAACTCTCACAGATGGTGTCCAAAAGCTTCTTTATTTCAGTAAACCTCAAGAACAATAAAGGAGACCTGACACAACTCGTGTTTCAGCCCTACTGGCCTGCATCAGGGGTCTAGCAATTTGTCATATCATACATATTCCCAGAAAGATAATCAAAAAAGTCTCCACTTGGTAATCTCTGAAAATAAGGCACTTGGACAACAAAATGCCAGTGGAGACTTTTTTTTAATGATCTTTCTGGGAATACATATGATATGACAAATTCCTAGACCCCTGATGCAGGCCAGAAGGGCCGAAACAAGAGTCATGTCAGGTCTCCTTTATTATTCTTGGAAGTTTACTGAAATAAAGAAGCTTTTGGACACCATCTGTGAGAAGCTTTGCTTTTTTGTTCCTCTACTATTTTATGCTTGACCACTCAGGTCCTTCACAGTTTGGGTCTCGAGGAAGACTGACCAGTAGCTCCTTGGAAGGAGGGCCCCCTCTTGAAAGGGTTGCGTAAGCTGCCATGAGTTTTCCCCCTCAATGAGGATCAAGGAACTGGTGGACAGTCAGTGGCAGCACCTGAACGCTCCGCTGCATACAGCAAGAGGCATGAACTGCCTGTATCAGCTCCCTGCTGCGGACATGGAGCATTTCTGGTCGCCTAGGGTGGACACCTTGGTCATGGCCATGACTTAAAGACTAGAGTACTGGTTGAGGGCAGGGCCGCCCTCAAGGATCTTCAGGATCACCGCTTAGAGACTCTTCTAAAGGGTTCATTTGAAGTCGCAGCCTTGGATCTGCAGGTGGCCATCTGCGGTGGCTACATGGTCTGTGCCTGTTTTCATTGGGCAGAGAATTGCCTGGATGTTCCAGGCGATTTGGCTGATGACTAATTTAGAGATAGGGACCACTTTTTTAGTGGATACCCTATATGATCTGATCCATGTGTCAACAAGATCTTTGGCCTTGTCAGTGGCCGAGCGTCATGCTCTTTGGTTACGGCAGTGGTCTGCGGACCTGGCCTCCAAGATGGGTCTCAGTCAGCTGCCCTTCAGGGGCACTTCTTTGCTTGGTGAAGATCTGGAATCTAAAGTGGTGTGGTTAGGGCCAGGGCTTTAACTCCAGGTGCTCTCACCAGGGTCAGTTTGCAGGCTCCTCTTGGAGGCAATTCTGGTTCAAGTCTCAGTCCTTCATGGCCTTTCATGGTGGACGCCAAAGGGGCCAGGATGGAGTTCAGGAATCTGTTGTTCCTGCCCAGGGGGGTCCAGATTACAGTCCTTCCAATCGGAGGGTGCTTTCAGCTCTTCTTCCGGAAGTGGGCCCATATCACATCTGACCAGTGGGTGCTGGATATCATTCAGTTCTGGAGTTCTGCCATTCTCTGCTGGATCATTTTGGCTTACGCCCTTCTGGGTGGCACCAAAGGTAGACTGTGTTCAACAGACCTTGGACAGGTTGCTTCTTTTGCAGGCGATAGTTCCAGTTCCTCCATCCAAGAGAGGCTCTGGCAGGTATTCCATCTATTTTGTGGTGCCCAAAAAGGAGGGCTCTTCTCAACCCATTCTGGACCTCAAAGGAGTTAACAGGGCACTTAGCTCTCTCCCTTCTGGATGGAAACCCTCCATTCAGTCATTTATCGAGGTGAATCTGGGGGGGGGGGGGAGAGAGAGAGAGTTCCTCACAGCTTTGGATCTGTCTGATGACAATTTGCATATCTTCATCCATCCAGATCATCTCAGGTTTCTGCATTTTGCCGTCCTGGAAGAGCATTATCAGTTTTGGGCCCTGCCTTTCGGTTTGGCAACAGTGCCCAGAACCTTCTCGAAGGTGATGGTTGTTGTGGCAGCCCACCTCCAGAAGGAGGGGCTGTTGGTCAACCCATATCTGGAAGAGAGGGGGGAGAGAGAAACTGTGCTGCAGGGTTATGGTGGATCGGAGAGTAGAGGAGTGTGGGCCGGCAGGCAGTGAAGGTGTGGTTCAGGCTGGGGAAGCAGCTAAGCCTAACTACAACAATGTAATAGCCAGTCAATAACTGTTCTGAGCAGTTGTAGAGGGCAGAGACTAGGGTTTCCAGGTGATGTCAGATGCTGGCTTTATATGCTTGGGCGCGAACCTCCAATCCCAGCTCAGCTGTTTTTGGGACTGCGTTTGACTTAGAAAGCCTGTAGAGGGGAAGAAGCAGAGGTATGGAAAACAGTTGTTTTTTGTTTTTTTTTTTAGAAAATACTTTATAAGATTGTGCTTTGTTACGAATTACAAAAGTACAGCTTGCTTGTAATGAGTTAGAAGTAAAAGGTATGCAAAACAAAAGACAAAAAAGAAAAGTAACTTGTTACAAGTAAAAATACTGCCAATTGTACTTAAGTACTGTAATAAAGTACAAGTACTTCGTTACTACTTATCTCTGGCTACTAATGCTGGTAGCTCAGAGACTATATGCCCCCTAATGTCTTGGGCTAAAGCCCATGAAAACTGCAAGGCAAGATGAAATGCAAAATCTTTATCTCTTTCAAAGCACTCAGTGCTGTGTACAATCCATGCCTATGGTCTGGAAATAATCTCTCAGAACTCATTTCACACGATATTCAACAGGGTCTCCTACCTGGTTAAACCCCATTGAGCGACCCACCACACAATATTAGCTGAATATTGCCACGAACCGACCATTCCCTAACCAATTAAGTTAGAGTGGGGCATGGGCAGAGCTCAAACCTAGCCAGTTAGTGGTGATTTTCAGCTTGCTAACCAGCTATGTAACTGTATAAAGTTAGAACAGCAAAAAGGCTGTCCTAACTTATGTGATGAAGTAAACCAGGTGCTGGTCTGAATACCCGTTTAACTTCTGGGTGACAGCTGAGACCCAGATATTCAATGCCGGAAGTTGTGCATGTCCAGTAATTGAATACCCCGGGTCAGTTCCGCCTGTGTTTGTGGCTCAGACTTAGACTCCGCTTACCGCCGAGGGCTAAATATCAGGAGGATTGATACTGGCAGGACTATGGGAGTCTGGCATGCAGCATCTTTGAAACAGAGCATAATCATGCTATCCTTGATTTCTCACACACAGGCTAAAAATCACAGTATCAGAAGTCCAGAGTGCTTTGTAGTTATATCCATGTTTAAAAGTAAAGGGTTTGATATACTGCCTTTCTGTGGTACAACCAAAGCAGTTTACATATATTATATGTAGGTACCCTATCCGTCCATAGAGTGCTTACAATCTAAAGGCCCTGTTTACTAAGCTGTGCTGTTGGCACTCACACTTTATAGTGTGTGCTAAAAATTAGCACATGCTAACGATAGAGACACCCATTATATTCCTATGGGTGTCTCTAGCATTAACACGTGCTCATTTTTAGCACACGCTAAAACGTTTGCATGCCTACAGCACAACTTAGTAAACAGGGCCCTAAACTGGTTTGGTTTGTACCTGGTGTTAGTTTAGTTCTGCCTTCATATGCATACAAAATGGTTGATGCAGCTGTTGCCCTACAGTCATGTTCTTTCTTTTATGCACAGAAGTACTTCAGCCCCATACTGTACTGCACTCTTGCTTTGTCACAGCCCAAATGCATTGCCCTATAATTTTCAGTATTGAATCTTAGCTGCCAAATTTTAGACCATTGTTCAAGTTTTGCTAGGTTATGCTTCATATTAGCCACACCTTCCAGGTTTATATATCTTACTGCAAAATTTGATGATATAGCGAAGAGGCAAACTGCATTTATCAAAAAGAAGAAAATAAGAATAGCCATACTGGTCAGACCAATAGTCCATCTAGCCCCATATCCTGTTTCTAACAGTGGCCAATTCAGGTCACAAGTACCTGGCAGAAACCCAAATAGCAACATTCCATGCTACCAATCCCAGGGCGAACAGTGGCTTCCCATGTCCATCTCAATAACAGACTATGGACTTCCCTCCAGGAACTTGTCCAAACCTTTGTTAAACCTAGATACGCTAACTGTTGTTACTACATCCTCTGGCAAAGAGTTCCACAGCATAACTATTTATTGAGTGAAAATGTTTTCCTCCTATTTGTCTTAAAAGTATTTCCATATAACTTCCTTGAGTGTCCCCCTAGCCTTTGTACTTTTGGAACGAGTAAAAAAATTGATTCACTTCTACTCGTTCTACAGCTATTTTTGCTAATCATTCTGAATTTCGGTACACTCTAGTATTTTCACCTCTATCATTGTTTAGTAAAACAGCCTTCAAGTTGTTCACAGTGATTTCCTTCTAGCAGGAAGTATCAAATTGTACACTTAAATTTTTATCTGCACACTACTTCTACTACTACTACTACTATTTAGCATTTCTATAGCGCTACAAGGCGTACGCAGCGCTGCACAAACATAGAAGAAAGACAGTCCCTGCTCAAAGAGCTTACAATCTAATAGACAAAAAATAAAGTAAGCAAATCAAATCATTTAATGTGTACAGGAAGGAGGAGAGGAGGGTAGGTGGAGGCGAGTGGTTACAAGTGGTTATGAGTCAAAAGCAATGTTAAAGAGGTGGGCTTTCAGTCTAGATTTAAAGGTGGCCAAGGATGGGGCAAGACGTAGGGGCTCAGGAAGTTTATTCCAGGCGTAGGGTGCAGCGAGACAGAAGGCGCGAAGTCTGGAGTTGGCAGTAGTGGAGAAGGGAACAGATAAGAAAGATTTATCCATGGAGCGGAGTGCACGGGAAGAGGTGTAGGGAAGGACGAGTGTGGAGAGATACTGGGGAGCAGCAGAGTGAGTACATTATAGGTTAGTAGAAGAAGTTTGAACAGGATTCGAAAACGGATAGGGAGCCAGTGAAGCGACTTGAGGAGAGGGGTAGTATGAGTAAAGCGACCCTGGCGGAAGACGAGACGGGTAGCAGAGTTTTGAACCGATTGGAGAGGGGAGAGGTGACTAAGTGGGAGGCTAGCAAGAAGCAGATTGCAGTAGTCTAAACGAGAGGTGACAAGGGTGTGGATGCCGGTTTTGGTAGAGTGCTCGGAAAGAAAGGGGCGGATTTTACGGATGTTGCAAAGAAAGAAACGACAGGTCTTGGCGATCTGCTGGGTATGAGCAGAGAAGGAGAGAGAAGAGTCAAAGATGACCCCAAGGTTTCGAGCTGAGGAGACAGGGAGGATAGAGATCATACAACTGAAGATCAGTTTGGTGATATCTGGGATTCTTTCACTGAAAACTAAAACAGCCTGATTTTGAGTAGGTCCAGGCAAAATCTTTTCCCCGGTAGTAGTCAAAAAGTAACTCAGGTTACTTTCTACCATTTGTGTAATTTGGACAATATTTTCCCTGTACAGTTTTAGCTCATGGTAATCTATAAGCCTTTAAAAAACTTTTTTTCAGGCCTCCTAATGTTTCAGAAGCTCCTGGAACACCTCTTTAAAAATATGTAGACAGGTATGTTTTTGAACAGGACATACGTTTTCCGACTCATTGAAATAATTAAGAGGAGCTTTCTGAAAAAGGTCCTAGATCTGAACTGAAATATAGCTGCAGTTTTTTCAAAAGGTCAAATCCTTCAACAGTACAAGGTTTCCTATACTCAAAGCCTAATTTTAAACAGTTACCTCTGGATTCTATACAGTGTGACTTAAATTGCCATGCAAATCCGGATTTATTCTGGATTTGCATGTGCAACTTAATTAGCTAACAAGCCAATCAGTGCTGATAATTATCACTTATCACTTAAGCAATTATTGACACTAATTGGCATTAATTAGAATTTATGCGCACAATTGTCTAAACATATTCTGTAAAGTAATGCACATAAAGTTTAAAGCGCATAGTTGAAAAATGGGTGTGGAATGGGCAGGTCATGGGCATTTCTAAAGACTGTGCTTGTTAAATGTACACGGTCTGTGCCTAATTAAGGTGTAGGCATTTACACTAAGTTTTACTTGGCGTAACTTCCAGCAACTACATTTAGTCACATCTACTATAATAAAACTCACCCTCAACGTTCTGAAGACAACGTTCTGAAGTCACTCAGTCACTCACTGAAGGGTTCATGGATTCATGGTGGTGAAGCCATAACACTGACCATGTCTCTCTGCCCGCCCTCGCATGACGGACCAATCAGAGGAAACTACGTGACAATAAGGGAGGAGCATTCCCCAGCAGAATGGCTCATTATCTGTGCAGCACGGAGAGCACAGAACCACCGCTGGAACGAGAGAAGAATATTCCTGCTGTGGGTATGTGCAAAAACAGACCGGGGGGGGGGGGGGGGGGGGGGGAGAAATTTGTAAATGCCTAATGCCAGTACTGAAGAGTGCCAGAGGGCCTATAGCACAGACTATATTTGGGATCGCTTGACATGGAGTCAGAGGAGCCGGAAAACGTGCCCGTCACCATCTGGGACGTGGGCGAACAGGACAAGCTGCAGCCCAGCTGGAAGGATTACCCGCGACCCAGCCAGCAGCAAACAGCGACCAAGGAAGGGGGAGGAGTACTCCTTCCCTGCCTAGGAATCGCTGGAGACTGGCTGCCAAACTAACGAAACAACTGCACACCGACGCACCACCTCCATCATTCGAAAGGCATCCACTCTTTCTTCAACAGAAATGCAAACTAATAATACAAAACAAACAAAGAATACATGGTTTCTCAGGCAGCTGCAGGTAACTCCCTACCCCCTTCCTCTTCCCCTTTTGCCGAAGTGGCCAAGGACGTGCCCAAACATCCCCAGCCTCAGGCAAGCAATCTCCCACCTCGGGGATTCCCCGAGCACCCGGAAAAAGATGGCACTGATTCCTGCAGCGCATAAATGTTCCAGCATTCCCCTGCAGCTGGCCTGAAATGGACCAAACATACTGGATCACCCCCCGACGGCCCGAGACCGTGCTCTTCTCCCTTCCGCCAACTTAAAACAACCATCCCCGTCCTCAGGCAAGCCGTCACCCACCTCCAGGATGCCCAGAACCCCAGCACAATGGAAAAAGATGGCGCAGCTTCCAACAGCACATTTCTCTTCCAGCATTCCCCTACAGCAGCCCTGAAACGGCCAAAAAATACCGACAAAGAACGTGCTCCTCTACCTTCCGCACATCTAAAACAACACTGCTGCTTCAGCACAACACAAAAAAAAAACATGGAAAAAAAAACACTCAACAAAGGCTGACTCCCCTACAACCACATTTACATTTCACCAACAGAAAGACCCCCCCCCCCCTCCACAAACCTCGACAGACAAAACCACACACACACAATACAACAGAAACACACCCTCAAAGCCACACACCAATCCAACCCACTTTGCCAGCACAGCACAGCACATCCCCCAACCCCCAAGCAAAAAACAAAACAAAAAAAGACACACATCAACAACCTGCACACACACCGCACCCTCACACACACACACACACACAAAATAACTCTGTGACATACACACACACACCAAAAAAAACCACATGCTAGCGCCCGTTTCATTGGTTTCGGAAACGGGCCTTTTTTACTAGTGAATATATAATACGCACCTCCAACATTCTGAAGCTGACTGCATGGCTGAGGCATTCCTGCTCTCTGTATCCATCTCCTGAATTGACATCACGTACTTCCGGGTTCGTCACAAGCAGAAGTGACCAACCACACGAGGTTTCTTGGCTTCAGAATGTTGGAGGTGCATTCTATTAAATAGGATTGGTCAGTTCCTTGAAGCACAGCCAGAGCTCAGCGTCCTGCACAGTAACGGTCAGACACCAGAGAGAGAGGGGGGGCCTGACACCAGAGAGAGGGAGGGAGGGGGGCCTGACACCAGAGAGGGGGGGGAGGTATCTCTGTCACACACACACTCTCTCTCTCTCACAGTCAATGTCTTTCTCTCTCTCACTCTTATGTCTCACACTGTATCACATTCACTCTCTATGTGTCACACAGTCACTCACACACTCTCTTGGTCTCATACACTCAGTCTCACAGCAGTGGTGTTCCTAGGGGGGGGGTGGGGGCAGTTTGCCCCAGGTGCACACCGCCGCTGGGAGGGGGGGTGCCGCGTGCGCCTGTCCGTCGTTCGTTCCATGCTCCCTCTGCCCCGGAACAGGGGCAGAGGGAGCATGGAATGAACGACGGACAGGCCGCACGGCACACCCCCCCCCCCCAAGCAGCGTGCACCTGGGTGGGGGTTCTTTCATGGGGGGTGTCTTTTCACCGGGGGGGGGCGCTACACCCGGGAGGCGGGGCGCATTGGTGATCCGCCCCGGGTATCAGCCCCCCTAGGAACGCTACTGTCTCACAGAGAGTCTGTGTCTCACACACACTCTCTCTCTTGCACACACTGTATCTGTGTGAAACACACTCTCTCTCTCGCACACTGTCTCACATACGCACTTGCACACACACTCATTCTCTCTCTCACACACACACACACACACACACACACTCTCTCTCACAGACACACTCGCACCCAGACTCACTCTCTCTCACACACACACACTCACACATTCACTCTTTCTCTCACACACAGTCACTCTCATATACACTCTCTCAAACATACACACTCCGAGGAAAACTTTGCTAGCGCCCGTTTCATTTGTGTCAGAAACGGGCCTTTTTTTACTAGTATTCTATAAACCGAACTAAAATTTAGGCATATTTTAAAGAATACACCTACACACATTTTTTGTGCCAATTTTTTAGGCGTAGTATATGTTGAATCTAGCCCTTAATCTGTTCACAATTTTTTTTTAATTTCTAGCAAAGTGCTCTGTACTTTGTAACAAAGGAAACGTATTGTAATTGGGTCAATCAGTATTTTCTGAATAATGGAAAAATGAGGAAGCTGCTGCTAACATTCTTCATTGAAGAACTTTTTGTAGAGCTGAAAGTTATTTAAAATATTGAACTGCACAGAGCCAGCAGTTCCAATGCATTTTTAGTGGGGAATTGGAGGCATTGATGCTTTAGCATTTGGACCTTTTTCCTGTAGGGTTTTTTGTTTTTGGTCATTGAAACAGAGAACATAAGAACATAAGCGTTGCCATACTGGGACAGACCGAAGATCCATCAAGCCCAATATCCTGTTTCCAATAGTGGCCAATCCAGGACACGTGTTCCTGGCAAGATCCCCCCAAAAATGCTCTCACTTTTTTTGTTTAAAGTTGGCTGGCTAGCAGGATCTCTTCCCTGCTCCCCCCCCCCCCCCCCCCAAACAAAAAAGCACACAGTAACTCTGGCCCATATTTCTTATACATAAATTCTACCTTTTCCATCAAAATTCTATTTATCTCCCCTTGTATAGCTGTCAAGTACAGTACCTATGGCGTCTTCAGTTTCCATATACATGCGATTGCTCCAGAAGTTTCAACTTGGCTATTAACTTACTAATTTTATCGTTTTTGCATTTATTGCTCTTGCCCAATATTCAATCAGTTTTCCATGCACTACTGCTGTCAGTGTCTCCATAACAAACTCAACTCCCACTTCCCCATTGTTGAACAGGAGATAAGTCCTCTAATACATTTTCAATCTCCTGAAATAGTGAAGAGTCTGCTAATACTGAGCAATTCCTTCCCTTCGCCTTAGCTTCTTCCTCCCTGCTCCAGGTTAACATGTATCCGTGCATGTTTTGACAATGTTATTTGCCCAATGAAACAATTTATCACTTGTCAGTAAAGTACTGCATCTGGTAAGAAAAAGTAAATTCTGGAGAAATAATTATGCACCACTATATAACAAATGTGGAGGCATATTTTCAAAGCACGTAGACTTACAAAGTTATGTGGAGAGGTATATCTACTACAGTAAAGTTCTATGTTTCAACGGTTTTTATTGATGACTTGAAGAAATACAAATCCGACTCAGCATCTTAATGAAATTATAACAGTACAAACTCAGCATCATAACAAAACAGGTACAGTAAAGTTCTAATGATGCAAACAATACTGATGTTGCATTGTCATCACAAGATTCATCAAAGATAATTGCAATCTTCTTAGTTTAAGGATCAGTTTTAATTTTTCATTTATTTCAAGGTAAACATCAGGTAAATATGTATCTCAGTCAGTTGTGTCCTTCCAGGAATTGCACCACCACTGCAAACACTAATGTCAAGAAATTCTTTTACAAGCAGGATATTGGCACCTGCTAGTGTCTTCACCCACATCTTACAAATCTGAAAGAGGAAGGAAGAGGTCTTGTGTGCCTTTATCCAATGCGATTCACAATAATAACAACACATTATTGCAATTATAAAGACATAATTGCCATGACTGCTCCCCTTCACCGTGTGTGTGTTGGGGGGGGGGGGGTGCTCTCATGCTGTTCTTGACCCACTCCAATCTGGCTTTCGCCCTCTTCATTCAATTGAAACTGCACTTACAAAAGTTTCCAACGACCTGTTTCTGGCCAAATCCAAAGGTCTCTATTCTCTCCTCATTCTTCTCGATCTATCCGCCGCTTTTGACACTGTTGATCACAGCCTACTCCTTGATTTGCTGTCTTCACTTGGATTCCAGGGCTCTGTTCTTTCCTGGTTCTCCTCCTACCTCTCGTTTTGCACATTTAGTATACACTCTGGTGGATCCTCTTCCACTTCTATCCCACTACCAATCGGTGTACCTCAGGGTTCTGTTCTCGGTCCTCTCCTGTTCTCCATCTACACTTCTTCCCTTGGTTCTCTGATATCATCCCATGGCTTTCAATACCATCTCTACGCTGACGACTCCCAGATCTACCTCTCTACCCCCAATATCTCAACCAGCATCCAGTCCAAAGTTTCAGCCTGCCTATCCGATATCGCTGCCTGGATGTCTCAACGTCATCTGAAACTTAACATGGCCAAAACCGAGCTTCTCATCTTTCCCCCTAAACCCACCTCTCCTCTCCCTTCTTTCTCTATTTCTGTGGATAGCACTCTCATTTTCCCTGTCTCATCAGCTTGTAACCTTGGGGTCATCTTCGACTCCTCTCTCTCCTTCTCTGCTCACATTCAGCAGATTGCCAAAACCTGTCGTTTCTTTCTCTATAACATCAGCAAAATCCGTCCCTTCATTTCTGAGCACTCTACCAGAACCCTTATCCACACTCTTATCACCTCTCGCCTAGATTACTGCAACCTGCTTCTCACCGGCCTCCCACTTAGCCATCTCTCTCCTCTTCAATCAATCCAAAACTCTGCTGCGCGACTCATTTTCTGCCAAAGTCGCTATGCCCACATTAGCCCTCTCCTTAAGTCACTTCACTGGCTCCCTATCCGTTTCCGCATTCAATTCAAACTTCTCTTATTGACCTATAAGTGCATTCACTCTGCCACTCCCCAATACCTCTCCACTCTTGTCTCTCCCTACACCCCCCCTCGGGTACTCCGTTCTGCCCTATCAGACGGACTCTACACTTGTCTTTAGATTGTTTAGATCGTCTTTAGATTGTACACCTGTCCTTTAGATTGTAAGCTCCTTGAGCAGGGACTGTCCTTCCATGTTAAATTGTACAGCGCTGCGTAACCCTAGTAGCGCTTTAGAAATGTTAAGTAGTAGTAGTAGTTGATAAATCTCTATCTGTCCCCTTCTCTACTGCTAATTCCAGACTCCTTTCATCTTGCTGCACCTCACACCTGGAATAAACTTCCCAAGCCTGTACGACTAGCCCCTCTTTGGCCGTTTTCAAGTCCAAACTTAAAGCCCACCTCTTTACCACTGCTTTTGACTCCTAACCACTGCTCACTTGCCCTGTCCTTTTATCTTCACCTCTTTATTCCCTTACCCTTAATTGTTCTGTCTGTCTCCTGTCATATCTAGATTGTAAGCTCTTTGAGCAGGGACTGTCTTTTTGTGTATGGTGTACAGCGCTGCATATGCCTTGTAGTGTTATAGAAATGATAAGTAGTAGTAGTAAAATACGGTTCTGTGTCCACTACCGTGCAGTTGTGCTTCATTGTATACCTTCTGGTGTTATATTGTCCTTATAATGCCCTTTTGGGCCCTACATTTGTACCCTTATCTTTTGACCTTCTGGTGTTTTCCTTTTGGTGTGCCACGCCTAGGTTTTCCCTTTTTTTTTGCATTTATCATAGGGGTTTTCTTTTGGACTGTGTTTAATGTTCATAAGTAATTTGAATAAAAGAGCAATGAGTGAGATGATCAAATTTACTGATGAGAAAAAAATTATTCAAAGGTGTTAAAGCAGCAAAGGGCTGTGAGGAGTTAATAATATTGTTAAGTCTGATAACTGACAAAATGTAATGTGGATAAATGGAGTGAGGCACATAGGCAAAATAATCCCAACCACATGTATAAAATGCTGGGTTCTGAGTTAGGAGTCATAATCCATGAAAACGTTAGGGCTCTTCAGTTTGCAAAAGAAAGTGAAAGGGAATATGACTGACATTTATGAAATCATGAATGGGGTAGGATGATTAAATGTGGAACTGTTTTGGGTTTTTTTTTAATGAGGACACCCCATGAAACTAACAACCAGTAGCAGAGGGGGAAATATCACAGAATGCTCTTTTGTTTGTTTTTAAACACTACAAATTAAGCTTTGGAAACTTACTGAAGGATGTGGTTAAGGTGACTGACATAGGTCAATTCAAAAGAGGTTTGCACAAGATCCTGAAGATAAAGTCCATAAAAAATTATTAGCTGGCTAAGACTTTAGAAAGCCATCACTTAAGCCTTGAAATGCACTATAAGAAAATGGATCTACTTTTTGGGATATGCCAGCTACTGGCAACCCAGAATGACTGCTGCTGGAGTCAGGATGCTGAGTTCAATGGACCTTGATCTGACTCATCATGACTTTTCTTAAGTTCTTATTCAAGATTCCTTTGTTATGTTTTTCTCATTACCTAATGCTGGTTCAGATTATCTTAAGAAAAGGTTAATTTCTTATGTGCCTCTCAGATGTTTGTGCTCTGATGAATATTATTGGATAGTTTCGGCATTAAGGGGCATTTTCCCAAGTGGCTGCTTTCCTGTTAAATTCTCTATATAATGTCTGTTTTCACTTCATCCCTGGTGATCTCAGCAAGGCTATACAGCCAGAAGAAAGGAGGAGGAGGAGAAAGTCACCTGAGACAGTGGCAGAACTTGATACAATGTTCTAGCCCCAAAATGTGCAGTGTGTGACAGCTGTAGAGCCCTTTTCTCTTTTGCCTGAACAGCATCTTTGTGTTGGCCTCGGTATTTGAAAGATAAGAACATAAGAGTAGCCATACTAGGTCAGACCAATGGTCTATCTAGCCCAGTATCCTGTTTTCCAAACAGTGGCCAAGCAAGGTCACAAGTACCTGGCAGAAACCCAAATTATGGCAACACTCCATACAACAAATCCCAGGGCAAGCAGTTGCTTCCCATGTCTGTCTCTATAGCAGACTATGGACTTTTCCACCAGGAATTTGTCCAAACCTTTTTAAAACCCAGATACGCTAACCACTGTTACTATATCCTCCGGCAAAGAGGTCCAGAGCTTAACTATTCATTGAGTGAAAAAAATATTTCCATGTAATTCCTCAAGTGTCCCCTAGTCTTTGTACTTTTGGAATGAGTAAAAATTTGATTTACTTCTACTTGTTCTACACCACTCAGGATTTTGTAGACCTCAATCATATCTCCCCTCATCCATCTCTTTTCCAAGCTGAAGAGCCCTAACCTCTTTAGCTTTTCCTCATACAAGAGGAGTTCCACCACCTTTATCATTTTGGTTGCTCTTCTTTGAACTTTTTCTAATTTCGCTATATCTTTTTTGAGATACAGCGACCAGAACTAACACAATACTCAAGATGCGAATCCATCAAGGAGCGATACAAAGGCATTATAATATTTTCAATCTTATTCACCATCCCTTTCCTAATAATTCCTAGCATCCTGTTTGCTTTTTTGGCCACCACCGCACATTAAGCAGAAGATTTCAGCATATTACCTACAAAGACACCCAGATCTTTTTCTTGAGCGCTGACCCCCAAGGTGGACCCTAGCATCAGGTAACTATGATTCAGATTATTCTTTCCAATGTGCAACACCTTCATTTGTCCACATTAAATTTCATCTGCCATTTGGATGCCTAGTTTTCCAATTTCCTAAAGTCTTCCTGCAATATTCCACAGTCTGCACGTATTTTAACAACCTTGAATAGTTTTGTAACATCTGCAAATTTGATCACCTCACTCATTGTTTGGATTTCCATATCATCTAAAAATATGTTAAATAGCACCAGTCCCAGTACAGATCCCTGCGGCATTCCACTTTTCACCCTCCTCCATTGAAAGAGAGATAAAATTTCTAGAAGTATTAAATGACTGCTTCTTGGAGCAGCTGGTCCAGGAACCGACGGAAAGGGGAGTCATTTAGGATCTGGTCCTTGGTGGTGTATAGGGCATAGTGCGAGCGGTGGCGGTATTGGGTCCCCTGGGAAAAAGTGATCATAATATGAACAAGTGTGAGCTACTATCTGGGATGAACCCATAAAGGAAATCAACTGTAGCTGCATTTAATTTTCGAAAGGGTGACTATAATAAAATTAGGAAAATGGTTTAAAAGAAATTAAAAGCATTGGCTGCAAAGGTTAGGACTCTAACAGGTGTGGACGTTATTCAAAAATACCATCTTGGAAGCCCAGACCAGATGCATTCCATTTACAAAGGTGGAAAGAAGAGAAAACATCAGCCAGCATGGTTAAAAGGTGAAGTAAAATAGGCCATCACAGCCAAAAGATTGTCCTTCAAAGAATGGAAAAAGGACCCAAATTAAGAAAATAATAAACAACATAAGCACTGGCAAGTCAGATGCAAAGCAGTAATAAAGAAGGCTAAAAGAGAATATAAAGAGAAACTTACCACAGAGGCTAAAAATCAAAGTAACCACTTTTCAGGTACATCAGAAGCAAAAGGCCTGTGAGGGAATCCATGGGACCATTAGATCACGAAGGAGCAAAAGAGGCACGAAGGAGAGGACACGGCCATAGCGGAGAAACTGAATGAATTCTTTGTTTCTATCTTTACAGAAGAAGATGTAAGAGATCTGCCTATACCGGAAATAGTTTTCAAGGGTGATGATGTGGAGGAACTGAAAGAAATCTCAGTGAACCTGGAAGATGTACTCAGCCAAATTGGCAAATTAAAGAGTAGTAAATTGCCTGGACTGGATAGCATACATCCAAGGGTACTCAAAGAGCTGATTAGCTGTTAGTAATATGTAAGCTGTCATTAAAATCGTCCGTACTACCTGAAATTAGAGGGTGGCCAATGTGACAACAATTTTTAAAAAGAGCACCAGGAGTGATCCAGGAAATTATAGACCGGTAAGCCTGATATCAGTGCCAGGCAAAATAGTGGAAACTATTATCTATATAAATAAAAATGTAAATGTTCGTTTGTTCAAAATCTTAAATCTCCGAAAGTTCTTCACCGATTGCTTTCAAATTTGGACACAACGTTGCATTCGAATACGCGCATGTTTTTATACACCTACTACTATATAGATGTCACAGCTGTTGTACTCGCGGAGCAGAAGCAGTGCGACGAGTAATTGCAAATCAAACTGAGGAAGAACGGCCATCACCGAACGAGCGAAACGGACAAAGAATGGCTCAAATACGTGCCGAGGAAGCAGCAGAGCGACGTGCAGCCAGACTTGACAATGCACGGTTGCGAGCACGGCGATCGCGTTCTGCAGCTTCAGATCGGCTTCGTTCTCAACAGAATCAACACGACAGGCTGAGTGGCTTAAATCTCCGAAAGTTCTTCACCGATTGCTTTCAAATTACGCGCATGTTTTTATATACCTACTATTATATAGATGTCACAGCTGTCGTACTCGCGGAGCGGAAGCACTGCGACGAGTAATTGCAAATCAAACTGAGGAAGAACGGCCATCACCCAATGAGCGAAACAGACAAAGAATGGCTCAAATACGTGCCGAGGAAGCAGCAGAGCGACGTGCAGCCAGACTTGATGATGCACGGTTGCGAGCACGGCAATCGCGTTCTGTAGAAAATAAGTTTAATTAATATATGACAGCTGTCAATGGTGATCGCGTTCTGCAGCTTCAGATCTGCGTCGTTCTCAACAGAATCAACATGACAGGCTGAGAGTGGCTTAAATCTCGAAAAGTTCTTCACCAATTGCTTTGAAATTACACGCATGTTTTTATATACCTACTATTATATAGATGTCACAGCTTTCGTACTTGCGGAGCGGAAGCACTGCGATGAGTAATTGCAAATCAAACTAAGGAAGAACGGCCATCAGCGAACAAGCGAAACACACAAAGAATGGCTCAAATACATGCCGAGGAAGCAGTAGAGCGACGTGCAGCCAGACTTGACGATGCACGGTTGCGAGTACGGCGATCGCGTTCTGCAGGAAATAAGTTTAATTAATATATGACAGCTGTCAACACACTGCAAGTGCTTGCAATGAAGTTTAAAAAATGGATGACAGCTGTCAACAATGCATGTACCTGCAAGGAAGTTAAAAAAGAAAGGGTTGACAGCTCTCAACCTACTGCATGTTCCTGCAAAGAAGTTTAATAAATGGATGACAGCTGTCACCACATTGCATATTCCTGCAAAGAAGTTTATCACACAAATGACAGCTGTCAATTTATTGAATGTGCCTGAAAGAAGGTGAAAAAGGGATGACAGCTGTCAACACATTGCATGTTCATGCAAATAAGTTTAATTAATGGATGACATCTGTCATCACATTGCATGTGCCTGCAAAAACGTTTTATAAATGGATGACTGCTGCCAACCTCTTGCATGTTCCTGCAAATAAGTTTAATTAATGAATGACAGCTGTAACCACATTGCATGTGTTTGCAAAGAAGTTTAAAAACTGGATGACAGCTGTCAACACATTGCATGTGCCTGAAAAGAAGTTCAAAAAGAAAGGGATGACAGCTGTCAACACATTGCATGTTCCTGCAAATAAGTTTAATTAATGACAGCTGTCAACACATTGCATATACCTACAAATAAGTTTAATTAATGTATGAAAGCTGTCAACACATTGTATGTGCCTGCAAAGAAGTTCATAAAGAAAGGGATGACAGCTGTCAACATATTACATGTTCTTGCAAATAAGTTTAATTAATGCATGACAGCTGTCAACATGTTGCATGTGGCTGCAAAAAACTTTAATGGGTGACAGCTGTCAACCTATTGCATGTTTCTGTAAATAAGTTTAAGTAATATATGACAGCTGTCAACACATTGCATATACCTGCAAATAAGTTTCATTAATGTATGACAGCTGTCAACACATTGCATGTGCTTACAAAGAAGTTTAAAAACTGGATGACAGCTGTCAACACATTGCTTGTGCCTGCAAATAAGTTTAAAAACTGGATGACAGCTGTCAACCTATTGCATGTTCCTGCAAATAAGTTTAATATATGACAGTTGTCTACACATTGCATGTACCTGCAAATAAGTTTAATTAATGTATAACAGCTGTCAAAAATTGCATGTGCCTGTAAAGAAGTTTAAAAAAAATGGATGACAGCTGTCAACACATTGCATGTGGTTGCAAAGAAGTTTAATTAAGGTATGACAGCTGTCTACAAATTGCATGTACCTGGGATGACAGCTGTCAACACATTCCATGTTCCAGCAAAGAAGTTTAGAATACAAATGACAGCTTCAATTTATTGAATGTGCCTGCAAGGTGAAAAAAGGAATGACAGTTATCAACACAGCTGTCACCCATTTTTAAAACTTATTTGCAGTTACATGCAATGTGTTCACAGCTGTCATACATTAATTAAACTTACTTGCAGAAACATGCAATAGGTTGACAGCTGTCATCCATTTATTAAACTTCTTTGCAGCCACATGCAATGTGTTGACAGCTGTCATACATTAAATAAACTCATTTGCAGGGACATGCAATGGGTTGACAGCTGTCATCTATTTATTAAACTTCTTTGCAGGACCATGCAATGTGCTGACAGCTGTAATCCATTAATTAAACTTATTTGCAGTTACCTGCAATGTGTTCACAGTTGTCAAACATTAATTAATCTTATTTGCAGGAACATGCAATAGGTTGACAGCTGTCATCCATTTATTAAACTTCTTTGTAAGCATTTGCAATTTGTTGACAGCTGTCATCCATTTTTTTAAACTTCTTTGCAGGGACATTAAAGTAGTTGACAGCTGTCATTTGTATTCTAAACTCTGTTGCTGGAACACAGAATGTGTTGACAGCTGTCATCCAGTTTTTAAAATTATTTGCAAGGAACATGCAATAGGTTGACAGCTGTCATCCATTTTTAAACTTCCTTGCAGGCACATGCAATGTGTTGACAGCTGTCATCCATTTTTAAACTTCCTTGCAGGCATATGCAATGTGTTGACAGCTGTCATACATTAATTAAATTTTTTTGCAGGTACATGCAATGTGTTGACAGCTGTCACCCATTTATTAAAATTCTTTGTAAGCATTTGTTGACAGCTGTCATCCATTTTTTAAACTTCTTTGCAGGGACATTCAAGAAGTTGGCAGCTGTCATTTGTATTCTAAACTCTTTTGCAGGTACATGCAATATGTTGACAGCTGTCATCCATTTTTAAACTTCCTTGCAGGCATATGCAATGTGTTGACAGCTGTCATACATTTATTAAACTTCTTTGCAACCACATGCAATGTGTTAAGAGCTATCATCCATTTATTAAACTTCTTTGCAGGCCCATGCAATGTGTTGACAGCTGTCATCCATTAATTAAGCTTATTTGCAGGTACATGCAATGTGTTGACAGCTGTCAGACATTAATCAAACTTGTTTGCAAGAATATGCAATAGGTTGACAGCTGTCATCCATTTATTAAACTTCCTTGCAAGCACATGCAATGTGTTGAGCTGTCATCTATTTTTTAAATTTCTTTGCAGGCACATGCAATGTTTTGACATCTTTCATACACTAATTAAACTTATTTGCAGGTAGATACAATGTGTTGATAGCTGTGATCCATTAATTAAACTTATTTGAAGGAACATGCAATAGGTTGACAGCTGTCATCCATTTATTAAACTTATTTGCAGGTACATGCAATGTGTTGACAGCTGTCATCCATTAATTAAACTTATTTATATGAATATTTATTTATTACATTTGTACCCCGCACTTTCCCACACATGGCAGGCTCAATGCGGCTTACATAGTAACAATATAAAAATTTACAAGTCATAAGAAGAATATACAATTTGTAGTAAACATAATATTAATGGGGTTAATGGGTAAGTATTAAAGATCATAAATGTTAAAGTAAATTATAAAGTAAGTTGGATAAACAGTTCATTTCAGGCACAAGAGATAAAGGGGTAATGCGTTAATGTTCATTAGTGACAAATTGATTGAAGCCATCAGGTGTAGAGAATTCGGTTTTATCTGGTTCTGATATAGTTTTGATGATTAGGTCATTTATGATGGTTCATTATTGTGTCTTCTTGAGCAGGTTAGTCTTTAGTAACTTCTGGAAGGCTGTTAAATCGTGCATTGTTTTTAAGGCCTTTGGTAATGCATGCCACAGTTGCGTGCTGATGTAGGAGAAGCTGGATGCATATATTGATTTATATTTAAGTCCTTTGCAACTGGGGTAGTGGAAGTTCAAGAATGTGCATGCTGATCTTTTTGCGTTCCTGGTTGGCAAGTCTATGAGGTCTGACATATATACTGGGGCCTCACCATGAATGATTTTATGAACCAAGGCACAGATTTTGAACGCAATTCATTTGTTCTTTCAGTGGGAGCCTGTGAAGTTTTTCTCTTAGGGGTTTGGTGCTTTTGTATTTCGCTTTTCCAAATATGAGTCTGACTGCAGTGTTTTGGGCAGTTTAGAGTTTCTTAATGATCTGTTCTTTGCATCCAGCGTAGATGGCATTACAATAATCCAAGTGGCTTAACACCATTGGTTGTACCAGACTGCGGAAAATTTCCCTTGGGAAGAAAGGTTTAACTCTTTTGAGTTTCCACCTTCCCCCTCCGATCCACTCACCCCCCCCCCCCACCACCACATATACCACCAGGCAGTAATAACCTAGTACCACTGACTGGGAACAATGGAGGAAGAACCCCACCGTAACCAGAACACCACCCAATCCCCCCTCCCCTGGCCGCCCCCCACAAAAACCTACTCACCCCCCCCCATTTCCCCTGCTCCTCCAATCACACACCCCCTTGTTCCTAATCCCAACCTGTTATCTAACAACAACAATACATTACAGGAACATAGCCTATAAGAATCAGGGTAACACTAACAGAGCCTAAGCAAAGAAAAAGAATACAGCCAGTCCAAACAAGTAAATCAGGTATCTTCCTGAGCGTTCTTATTGTGGCGGGAAACTCACTTCCATTTTTGAAGCTTGACCCTGGCAGTGGAAACCACGTCAACTGGTAGAATATCCTTGTTCATCAATCCAGCACCATGCAATATCTTCCAAACATCAGGTAGCAAAGGAATCCACATCAGGTAGCAAACAAATTCGATGCAACTTGCCCTCCACAGTAAAACAAAGGGGAATGCCCAGCAATATGAGATTTTGTTCTTAACCAGCACTTCCAGCGCAGGCTTCTTCATAGCACGTTTCTGAGACAGAGTAAACCGAGACAAGTCCTGAAAGACCATAACTTTGGCTTCATTATATTCCACAAAAGGCACCTGGTGCGCCCGTTGCAACACTTGCTCTTTAACCAGAAAGGAGGCAAAGCAAAGAATAATATCACGAGGATGGTTGTCCGCTGGTCTCCCAAGGGCCCTATGTGCCCTTTCGATTGCCATGTCCTCCAACCCCAGCAATTTTTCACACACCACTCACACAATGGTAGCTACATCCTCTTTGTCTCCCGATTCAGGGAACCCACGGAGGCGGAGATTGTTCCGATGCCCACAATTTTCTAAATCATCTATTTTATGTTGCAAATCCTCATAAGAAGCCAGGAGCTTTGTTAAGCGAGCATTGGCCCCACTCAGCTCTGATGATTTATACTGTGCCAAAACTGAAACCTCTTCTTTCTGGTGGATAATAAAAGGAGCTCATTGTGAACACTATCCACCCTAAAAGGTTGTTTTGTGGCTGTACATGAGGAATAGTGATATTGAATAAATAAGTGCATGTTTGTGTCCCTAGTCATGCATCCAAAGATGATTTAATCCTTTCAAGAAAGCTAGTTAATTGTTTAACTTATTAGTGGAACATAACCACAGAGGCATGGTATGGTCGCATTTTCAATGTGGTAATACTAGGGCCCTGCTAACAAACAGGTTATTGTCAGTTAGTCTTCACTGGATCAAATTTACTTTCCTTGTGCCATCACTATCCAGTTGGATAGGCAGTGTCTTAAAAAGTGGAGGTTTTTTTTTTACATATATATCCCACATTATCCCATGCAAACTCGGGTTCCATGTGGCTTACATTTGAAAATACAATGAGACAGAATAATAGAATTCAGCAACATCATGAGAGCAAGTAGATGGATATGTCTGAAACATTTAACAAAGCTGAGATTTGCATATATACTCAACTGGGCATTTAAAAGTCAGTTATTTAAACATTATCACATGCACACACATATTGCAAAAGTAAATAACTTCAACAGAGTACATCTAATTGTTTTTTCATTTCCTTTTTTCCATCTTCCAAAATTCCAGACAGCAAATCTACACATCAGTACAAAGCAGTCCAAGTCAGAAACAATACAGTTTATATTTTATTTGTTCAACCACCCTCAGGTTTCGTCTTTGGGTTGCATGTAAGGTCTAGAGTGGAGTGGAGTGGAGGAGTGGCCTAGTGTTTAGGGGTGGTGGACTTTGGTCCTGGGGAACTGAGGAACTGAGTTAAATTCCCGGCACAGGCAGCTCCTTGTGACTCTGGGCAAGTCACTTAACCCTGCATTGCCCACCGCATTGAGCCTGCCATGAGTGGGAAAGCACAGGGTACAAATGTAACAAAAAAAATAGATAAATTAAACCCATCAAAGTTTTAAGCAAATGCCCCAAATATGTAATACTTAGCAATGATGGAATAGTCACATAGCAGGCAGCCAACAGATTTATTTTCCACTAAAAATAATTAACTTTGTATGAACTTAGTGGCTAAACGTATGCTGTTTGCATTTACATCCAAACAGACTTTAAGTAGAAATAAATATATATAACAGAATTGGCACATTTAGACTGATTCCGGACTTCTGCATGAACGTAGCTCATCTCTCATTATTCAATACCTCTCTTAAGTAGTAATAAAAATATCAAGTGCATATTTAAAATATACCACTGCATTCCACAAAAAAGGAGCATATTCCCACATACTATTTTTCTCTTCTGATCTACGCACAGGGAAAAAAGATTTTAAATGCTCCCAGGTTTCAACCTCGGTAAGGTTTAAAAAAAAAACCCCTTTGTAGTTTAAAATAAAAACTGAATGTTGAGCACCTGATTCTTTTAACATGATAATCTGTTTTGGTGGCCTTTTACTACGTAAAAACATCTCTGCATGAATACAATGCCTGCTAGGGTGTCCCTATAACCAGCCCCTCGAAATGACACATCGATTATGATTTAAAAGTAATTACTACTCTAACCAATTAAAGGTTATTGTGTTCTGACAGTTCCTGTGTACATCCATATGCTTCACAAGCCAGCATATTTCTGTAACCGAGATGAAATAAAAATACTACGAATAAGCATGCAGCAGTGGATAGTTTGTTTTGGTGTCACCAATAATGGTGACTGCATGGGAGGGGGGGCAGCTTCAACTTTTGACATCATACCATCTCCTGTTTTCATTAAACCTCCTTGACGCCAAACAGTGAGATTTTTCAAATGGTGCTGCTAGGCCTAAATATGTTTCATGTTTCTTTGCAAATGAAAAAAACCCCAATATATAATATTTGATTTCTTTTTGTGCCTCTGAAATTAAGACAATTCTCAAATGAATGTGCTATGGTAACTAAGCTCTCCAGGCTAAGAATGACCCTCTGTTCAGTGGCTAAAATTATGTACATCATAGAAGCCAATTTTTCAAAATGATGGGGGATGCTAAACCCTAGAAATTACTCCTCTCTGGATACAGTCAAGGAGTGTGCTTAATATTGGAAGTGCTTAAAGCACCCACAGGGCAGACTCATATGATGCACATAGATTTCACTACTATACTTGTAGGTGCAGGAAAATTAAAGAGTTAGGGGGAGGCAAAATACTTCAACCACTTGGTTTTTTCTTCTGGTAGGCTTGCCTTTCATGAAAGCAGTGATCAGGTTCAGTACATTGGGGCTCCCCTGTGCAGCGTGCAAGAGAAAGGGCTCAAAGAGAATATAGGACTAAGCCTTAAAATGCGTCCTAATAAAGAGATTTGGCCGTTCTGTTAGGCTGCCAAGTAAGTCCAAGCACCAGTGCCCGACAACATCTCTGCAGCTTCATGCTTGCAGCCAGGACCAAACCTGTGTACTTTCAAACAGTGGCCACGCCTTCACCTCCTCCTTTATCTCTCTCGCCCTAGCCCAACACGTCGACCACCTCTCCTTCTGCTAGGAGGACTAGTGTTTTTAAAATGCAAAGGTGTTAGCGATATTAAATTGTACAATCCGCAGTGTAACTGTACAGTCTATAGCTCCAAGCACGAGTTGGCCTTTGCCCTCAACACGGGGTCACTAAGTCATCCTAGGTGAGGCGTCACTGTTGAATCCAAGCTCCTCACCTCCATTCATGCATAAGTGTGTGTGTCTGTGCATGAACCGGAAACAGAAGGCACTTCCTCCCGGGGCTGGAGTGCTGGAATCCAGGCCGGGCTTTGTAAGCGGCTGAGCTTGCTCTAGGGAGGAGGAGGAGGAAGGCCCCCCCCCCCCCTCGGCATGCACTTGATTGAAGAGCCGTGCATGTCAGGAGCTGCTGTGGGAGGAATGTGTTGAGTTGGCCTTTGTTTGGGCAGGAAGGGGGGGGCCCCAGCAGCGATCTTGGAAGAAAAAGCAGCGAAAGGCAGTGGTGGGGGCGCCCCGTGCCGCTGCTCCTCCTCCTCTTCCTCGCCGGTGCCCGGGAGCCTGGGCGCGCGCGCTCTTGCCTTTGTCCGAGCTCCTGTCTTCCGCTGCTGTGTAGCAGCCGGGAGCCTGCCCGAGTCCCCCGGCCCCATGCACCAGAGCCCGGTAGGATCCGTTCAGATTTGTGCTGTGCTCGGGATCCAAGTGGACACTTTGAACTAGTGCTCATCTCCCCCTTCCCTCCACCCCCCCCCCCCCCTCTTAACTGTTTTTAAGTTCGGTGTAGAGTGATTTTAATTGTCTAATATCAGTTGTGCATGCTACAGGGTATATAGCAGGCATGAGGCAAAGGCTGGAGGACCATCACTGAGATGTGGACGGATTTTACGAGTTCAGGTTTTGTTTGATTGGTTTTAATTGTGCAATCAACAGTGTATACTCTGCAACCTATAACTGTTACTAGGTAAGGGCTAAGGAAAACGTGCTGCGATGCAAGGACTACTTTTGCAAAGCATCTCTGGCCGAGGGACCTCCAGAGACACCTCAAGAATGCGAGCATGCTCCACAAAGAGCTAGTTGTGAACGTGCCAGATTCTAGAACTGAATTAGTTCTGTAATTTAACATTTTAGCGCTAGTATTAAATTTGTTGGGAAATATTGGGCTAGCAACAAGTTTCAAAGAGCTAGATGCCAAGGCTAGGCATCACCACTTAGAAGGTTTTAATACCTCTGCAGTATTTTATGTGTGTTTTTTGCACTGAATTTCATATCTACTAATTTTTTATGGTCATTACATTAATTCACAGTAATTTGTATTGCTTTATTTTCACCCTTTATCTTTAGCTATCATCCATCCCAAATGATGTGCTGTAATGGTTCTAAGGAACTCTTGCTGGCCCCAGTGCTTTGTTGTCCAAGTTGCACCCTCACTGCAGCCTTTGGCAGAGGTTGCTAGTTTGCCCCAAATATCTTTCTCCCTGGGCCTGAGCACACCCCCTTTCCCCTTGATTGGCAATAGATTTGAATTCAGTTCTGTAATGTTAACCCTGTAAATGTTTTATATAAATTCAGTCCTCTTCATTTGCAGGATACAAGAACAGTGTGTGGGTAAGGGTTCTGCTGAATAAGGAATTTTCCCATAAGAAAAAACGTGATTAAATGTGTGTAGTGTGTGAAAAGCACCCTAGTTTGGGGATACTCAGGTACTATCAAACCCAGTCATGTAGCATTAATAGTTTGTGAGTACAGGAATGAATGCAACTTTATTCATTTTCAGTAGGTGGCTGTATTTCAAGATTGCCATCTAGGATACTTGAGTCACAAGTTCACTAATTATGTCCATGAATATAAACATACTAGTACTTAGGTGCATTTTTAAAGCAAGGCTTAGATTTCATTTGTGTGACTTAACACAGTGATAACAGAAAAATTGTGTATGTTTCTACTATGAAAAATTACTAAGGAGGGGAGAGCATGCAGATCAGGGCTCAAGGAATTTTCTGTTTTGTTTTTGGGTGCATCTTAGAGGGGAGGATTGTTTTGAATAAAGCGGTAACTGCACATTATGTACAGCTTCTTTTCAGCATTCTGTTGGGTTGGAAAGAATACAAATTGGTGTTGCAAGTTAATCACAGTTAACGCTGCAATTAATGCATTATGGGACCCTTTTACTACCCAGCGGTAGGGCTATTGCCAGGTTTGCACACAGGAAATCGGCCCTACTGTCGGGATTGCTCAGGAGCCTGGCAGTAGTTCAACGCTAGGAATGAGTTTTTTTTTATTTTCTAGCATCAGGGGTGTGCCTGGCGATAATCAGGCAGCACCGGAGCCCTCACCGCCTCCTATGGGCTCCTCCAGCAAATGGCTACACGCCAATCTGTTTTGTTGGTGCACAGCCATTTACTGGCCCTTTAAAGAAAATGACCTTTTACTCACAGTAGTAAAAGTTGGCCTTGGTGCACGGCAGTTCTACACACAGGCCACCTTTTACCATCATTTGGTAATAGGACCTTTAAGTTATTAATCATGGTTAAAATAATCAGTCATGTTGCAGTGTCTCCTCCAAACACCTCTTCTGCTCTTTTCCACTCCCAACCCCTGTCCTCAACATAATCTGGCATATTTTCTCCCCACCCGCGATTCAACATCACCCCCTCCCTCCGCACTGGTTTACCTTAAAGGTGGTCTTCTGTTGGTCCCTGGCAATGACCTCATTGTACATACGCTGCCTGCGGCTTGGACTGAAGCTTTCCCTTTGACCTGTCCTGGGGATCAACAGAAGATCACCTTTAAGGTAGACTGGTGGGGAAGGGGGATAGATGGTGGAGGGAGGGAAGCGAGCTACAGACCTGCAAGCAGGACTGGAGAGGCTACTAGTGGAAGCTATGGCTGAAGTGGTGAGCTCCAGTAGCCATGAAAAGAGCTTGGTGCTGCTCATCACCAAGTTTGTGTTGCTGCTGAAGGAGGTGGAGTGGAGGGGAGGAAGGGATGATGAGAGAGAATGGACCCCTAGGGAAGAGAAGAGGGAGGAAAGGGAGAGATGGTGATTTGAGGGTGAGAGGGAGGGATTATCAGTCCTTTTAAGGAAGTGAAGGGGGATAGGATTAGATAGATCACCTTTCTGTGGTTACAATCCAAGTGGTTTACATATGATATACAGGCACTTATTTTGTACCAGGGGCAATGGAGGGTTAAGTAACTTGCCTAGAGTCACAAGGAGCTGCAGTGGGAAATAAATAAAAATACGTTTAATTGTGCGATTAACCCCGATTAAAAAATTGAGAGCGCTTTTCCAAAACTCAGTCTATTTTTTGTAAGTTTTGAGCTATGCGATTAATTTTATTTAAAATGAGTTTTGACGCAGGAGTAAGATTCAGTAAATCTTCCCTTAATGAACCAAATTAATTGCATAGCCCAAAACTTACAAAAAAATGGACTGAGTGAGTTTTGGAAAAGTGCTCTTCAATTTTAATTGAAATGCAGCCCTAAAAAGAATAAATGATTAATAATTTGAAAGCATGATTCCAACTTGCTTTTCCATAAATCTTTGAGTCAAAAAACAAAAGCTTGCTCACATTTAGCAAGGCTGTGGAGTTGCCGTTGGTAAATATTAGGGCTGTACATTGCATTAATAAATGCAATGAACACGTAAAATGTTTAACATCCAGCATTGCTCTGGCTGCACTTCTTTCTTCTCTCCTCTGCAGCTTCTTCTCCATGCTTCTCATGGCCACTGCATTCAATTCAGGCTGCGTGTCACCCGACTCCAAGCCTCTCTCTGAAACAGGAACTTCCTGTTACAGAGAGGCTTCGGCACCGGCGACACAGCAATATGCTTTCACTACAGCGGCTATGAGGAGCAGGGAGATGGAGTTGCAGAGGAGTGGAGGCTGCTGGAGAGTTTGCACTGCCAGCAGAGAAAAAGGGAGAAAGATACGGACTGCACTGGGAGGGAGTGGGCAGAAAGAGAAGAACCAGGGATGCAGGGAGGAGGGGGCAACGGCGGGAGAAAGAGATGAAGAGCGAGCGATATGGGAGAGGGGTGGCAGCGGCAGCAGAAAGAGGTGACAGCGGGAGAAAGGAGAAGAGCCAGAGATGCAGGCTAATGGGGTGCTAGAGAGATGTGCCAGAGAAGAAAGAAGAGGTTCCAGGAGAAAAAAAAAGGAAGAGAGAGAAAGATGCTAGAAATAGGGATGGAAGAATCAAAGAAGGGAGATGATGCTCATAGAAGAGAGGAGAGAAAAAAAAAAGCAAAAAAAATGGTAATCATGGATGGAGGGAAGGGAGGACATAGTGCCAGGTGAGAGAAGGCAAGGGAGGAGAGGGAGATAGGAGGAGATGGAATCAAAGTTCTTGGATGAATGTTTAGGATCAAGTGATCAACCCCACGATTAAAAATTTTAATCGATGGACAGCCCTAGTAAATATGTGCTCCAACTTAAGCTTCAAAATAAAAACTTATAACATTATAATACATTTGCCATATATCATTTTATTCTCTCTCTATCTATATACATACACACATTTTGTTCTGAGTTTAAAGCCTAAATCAGTAGGAGTCAGTCGACAGTAGAAAAATAGAGGAGTCATAGGTTTGGTGTACCGACTCCACAGCCCTCCATTCTAGATAGTTTTACGTTTTTTTCTTTTTTTTTTCTCTGCACTGTGTGATTTTCTTTTAATGGCCAATGGAATCCAATCACCTCAAGAATTTCCAACCCAATGAAATGTTGGAAAGAAATTAGACATTTTTTTCCAATCCCTTATGTCTGTCTGCCTAAGTGCAAAATAACTGAGAATTTATTGAAATGAGACCAGATTTGGCATGGAGGAAAATAGCAGTGAAAAGACACATCAAGTTTAAAAATGGACCAGACTGGAATGGAAGTTTTGGAGAAATTAAGCCATCTTAAAAAATGGCCCAGTGCATTTTTATGAGAGAAGTAATTCCAGCAGTTGCAGCATACTGACTCTGAGAGGTTAAGAAATTGCACCTTTTCCAACTGCTCATTCCTCCCCTCTCATCTCCTGGTCACTGACAAACAGATAGCCATCACAAATATATACAAAGATGTGCACTCATAAAAACATAGTAACATAGTAGATGACGGCAGAAAAAGACCTGCATGGTCCATCTAGTCTGCCCAAAATAAACTCCAATCTTGAATTTGTACCTGTCTTTTTCAGGGCACAGACCGTATAAGTCTGCCCAGCAGTATTTCCCGCCTCCCAACCACCAGTCCCGTCTCCCATCACCGGCTCTCGTACAGACCGTATAAGTCTGCCCTCCCCTATCCTAGCCTCCCAACCACCAACCCCTCTTCCCCCCACCTGCTCCACCACCCAATTTCAGCTAAGCTTCTGAGGATCCATTCCTGCTGCACAGGATTCCTTTATGCATATCCCACGCATGTTTGAATTCCGTTACCGTTTTCATCTCCACCACCTCCCGCGGGAGGGCATTCCAAGCATCCATCACCCTCTCTGTGAAAAAATAGACATCTTTTTTGAGTCTGCCCCCTTCAATCTCATTTCATGTCCTCTCGTTCTACCGCCTTCCCATCTCCGGAAAATATTTTTTTGCGGATTAATACCTTTCAAGTATTTGAACGTCTGTATCATATCACCCCTGTTCCTCCTTTCCTCCAGGGTATACATGTTCAGGTCAGCAAGTCTTTGGTCATACGTCTTGGAACGCAAATCCCATACCATTCTTGTAGCTTTTCTTTGCACCTCTTCCATTTTTTTTAACATCCTTCGCAAGGTACGGCCTCCAAAACTGAACACAATACTCCAGGTGGGGCCTCATCAACGACTTGTACAGGGGCATCAACAATTCCTTTCTTCTGCTGATCACACCTCATAGCCAGACCTCACGGTGGGAGGGGGCCAGAGCCCGAGGTTGGGGGCACATTTTGAGTGCTGCCCTACCGTCCCCCCCTCCCCCACCACCTAAGCCTTGCCTCCTCGTCCCCTCCCACTGCCTCGCCTCGCTTCCCTTACAAACATACCTTTGCTGGCGGGGGTCCCCAACCCCCGCCAGACGAAGCCTTCTTTAGCGCCGGCCGTGTTCGCTGCCTGCCCCCTGCTCTTCCTTCTTCTTGCTCCTCCTGTGCACGCTGACGCTGAGCAGGGAGCAGGCAGCCAATGCGTCCAGCGCTGAAGAAGGCTTCGGCTGGCGGGGGTTGGAGACTCCCGCCAGCCAAACCAGGGGCCCGGATGAAATTTGCAGGGGACCAGGCCCCTGTGGCCCCCTGTAAATACGCCCCTGCTCATAAACACAGCCACACACGTACATAGGGGTT
This sequence comes from Microcaecilia unicolor, assembly GCF_901765095.1. Classification (NCBI taxonomy): domain Eukaryota; kingdom Metazoa; phylum Chordata; class Amphibia; order Gymnophiona; family Siphonopidae; genus Microcaecilia; species Microcaecilia unicolor. The sequence continues at coordinate 243,349,200 of NC_044031.1, read as the reverse complement.
GGAAATAATTCCTTGAGGGATGCTTCACATGCTTTTCCTACCAGGTGAAAAAAAATGACTTTTCCTCACTTAGGGGCCATTTTACAAAGTCGCATAAGGGTCTATGCGCGTGCAGCACATGGTAAAGCAGCATTACTGCCCGGCTAGCGCTTGCGCCTGTTGGTGATTCAGAGCTTGGCGCACGCCGAAAACCTGTTAGAAAATAATTTTCTATTTTCTACCGCGGGGGTGTTCCCAGTGGTAATCAGCAGTTGGCACATGCTGGGCGGTTACCACTCAGGTAATGCGTGAGCCCTTACCGGTAAGTCAGTGGGTGTTGTTAAGGGCTCAGGCCGTAAATAGATGCACACTGGTTTTCATTTTGCTGCACTTCCATTTCCCGGCCCAAAAAGAAAACCCCTTTTTTCCAGATGCGGTGGAGAAATGGCCCAGTGTGCGTCCAATACACAGGCCCACACTAGCATGGACCACTTTTTGGTGCGCCTTTGTAAAAGGGCCCCTTAGACAGAGTGCATCCTCTGCCTTTAAACAGCTTTTTGGTTTATTTAGGACTTTAGTGCCAATTACCTTATCAGATGTTGATGAAGAATGTTTTCCCTTTTCTTGTTTGGCTATCTATTTTCAGGATAAATTATTAGGAATTTAGTCTGTAGTTGATCGCAGAGCCGTAGCCAGACCTCGAGGTGGGGGGGGGGGGCACATTTTGGTCTCCACTGCCTTGCTGCCCCCCCCCCCCCCTCTACCGCCACCTGACATGAGAGGAAGAGAGAGCGAGAGAGCAAGGCAGGCAATGCGGTGGTGCCGCTGCAGACCAGCACTGGACGAAGTCTTCAACTGGTGGGGGTTGGGGATCCCCACCAGCCAACCAGAGTAAATTGGGGGGGGGGGGGGGGGGAAGGCCTCTGTGGCCCCACCTAGCTACGCCACTGGTTGATCATTCCATCTAGGCTTCGGAAACTTCTCTAGCTATCCCTGCTGACCGGCACTGGAATGCCTTTTTTTGGGTTAGTGCTATGGAAGCTAAGGGTTTATTATCCAACCTCTGTTTCTTCTTGTCTATAAGAGAGTTGCCCTTCATATCTTATCTTATCTTATGAAATCGCCACCATCCATAATTATTCATTCTTACATCTTTTGTTAACTCTTTATTACAACAGGGCCTCTATCCAATTGAATTAGGCGGAATTATTCTTACTCCTGTTCTTAAGAAGTCTAATTTTGGTCCCTGTGCTTTCAGCTAATTTTAGATCGGTGGCCAGCATTCCATTATTGGCTAAACATTTAGAGTCTATTGCAGCTTCTCAATTAACTTCTTATTTGGATAGACATAGCTGTTTAAGTCCATTACAATTTAGATTTCGATCTTTCCATAGTACAAAGTTGGTCTTGCTTGCTCTCTCGTTTCAGATGCCAGATCTTTTTTGGCTAGAGGTATTCTACTTATTTTACTTCAGTTTGATAGTTGATTATGATATTCTTCTTTTTAAGCTTAATTCCATTGCCATTACTGATAATGTTTTACATTGATTTAAAGAATTTTTAATAGATCTTACAGGGTCAAAATGAAAGATATTATCTCAGAATCTTGGCATCAACCATGTGGAGTCCCAGAGGGTTCCCCATTATCACCCATTCTGTTTAATGTTTATATGACCCAGATGGATTTTGATTTTTCTTGTCTAGGTGTAAAATGCTACTCTGACATTATGTTTTTGTTACTTCCAGTTGAGAATGGATGGAGTGACATTTCATCAATGGTTATGTCTCGTATCGCTAAACTTAATCATTCCAGTCTTATCCGTGGATTTAAATTGAACACCAATAAGACTAAACTACTCTGGTTGGATAGAAATATTGATTCTGTTCCTGATTCTATAACAATTTCTGATAGCCTTTCTTTAAAGGTCTTTCTGTCAAAGATCTTTGGTGTCATTTTGGGCACCACTCTTTCTTTTGAACCTCAAGTAAATCACATTACACAAGTTGTATTTTTCAAACTTTGTCAGCTACGTTGAATTCATCATTTCTTTCATGCTTATCATTTTGCTACCTTGGTGCAGGCCACTGTATTATCTAATTTTGACTATTATAATATTTTATATCTATCCATTATTTATTTATTGCATTTGTATCCCACATTTTCCCACCTATTTGCAGGCTCAATGTGGCTTACATAATAACTGTATAACAGGTACAGAGTGACAATGTTGAGGTTCGTGTAGGATAAACACATCAAGGAATAAGGAGGAAGGGTTGAGTTGTGATCAATTTGAGTCTTAGTTTCAGTGAGTTTTGAGATCGAGTCATTTAAGTTGGGTTATCAGGGTATGCCTTTTTGAATAAGTAAGTTTTTAGTGATTTCTGAAAGTTTGATAGTCGTGAGTTGTTTTCAAGGTGTATGGTAGTGCGTTCCATAGTTGCGTGCTTGTAAAGGAGAAGCTGGATGCATAGGTTGATTTCTAGTTAATTCTTTTGCAGCTTGGGTAGTGTAGGTTTAGGTATGTGCTTGTTGATCTTGTGGTGTTTCTGGCTGGAAGGTCAATGAGGTCTATCATGTATCCCGGGGTCTCACCATAGATGATTTTATGCACTAGAGTACAGATTTTGAAGGTAATCCGTTTTTTGATCGGGAGCCAATGTAGTTTTTCATGTAGGGGTTATATTAAACTTCATTCAAAATCACAGATCTTACAAAGTATAGCAGCAAAATTGATATTGAGACTTAAAAGATTGGATAGTGCTTCTTGAGCTCTTACTTCCGTCCATTGGCTCCCATTCCAAGTTCGTGTTATTTTTAAATTGTCCTGTATAATATTCAAAATGTTTGATGGTTTTGTTCCTGTTTATATTCTAGATTTTTTTTTTTCATTTCCTACAGTTAACAGTTTTGTTAGAACTAGGGATCCATTTCGCTTGTTTCTGCCTTCTTTCTTAGCAGTCGGATACAAGCGTTATCTTGAGGCTTCTTTCATTTATCAAGCTCCTCATTTTTGGTAACTCTTCCATTAGAACTACGCTCTTTGGGTTCTTATTATTCTTTTTGCAAAAATCTGAAACTTTATTGTTTAAGACATATTTGGGTTAATTTTGTTATATCATTTTAAAAATTGTTACCTGCTTTGAACCACGTTCTATGGGAGTTAGCGGGATACAAGAGCTATATTACATTACAAGCTCTACCCCCAATCTGCTGTACTGCCCTGTCCCTGTTTGGCTGCTCTTAGTGATTCCAAAGTGTATTTCATTTTTGTTGTAGATTCTACCATGAAATTGGTGACTGAACTGGATAGCATTCTTAATAGTTGATATGTGTGTTGGCACCTAGTAACTGAGCTGTGCACTTTACTCTTGAACAAGAAAACCTAAAAATTCCACAAAAAGGGCCCTGTTTACTAAGCAGTGCTATAGGCACGCTAATGTTTTTTGCACGCGCTAATGCTAGATACACCCATAGGAATGTGGGTGTCTCTAGCATTAGCATGTGCTAATTTTTAGTGAATGCTAAAAATGCTAGCTCACCTTAGTAAAAAGGGCGCTTAATATTTTAGAATTTTGCAGGCTTTATTTGCCCTCATAGCATGCTATAATCACTCTTTTTGAGTAATAAATGATGAAGTTGCAATATAGAAATCTTTATTATCAAAGATGCAGAACATTTTAAAGTTTTGTGCAGAATTTCCCCGTCATAAATCCTTACCTTGTTTCACTGCCTCCATCACACCATCTCTTTCCTTCCCTTCCCTTGGCTTGATCACCCCCCCCCCCCCCAAACACACACACACACACACACAGCATGCATGCACACACAGGTTTTCTCTATCACTTAGCCCCCTCCAGACTCAACAGCCCCTTTCCCTGTTCTCTCTCTGCCAATCCTCTCTGTGGAAGACCATCAGATTTTATTCTCCTGTTCTTGCTGTCCCCCCACCCACTCCATTCCCTCTCCCAGTCAGTTACCAGCTTATTTTTCAGACTGTTCTCAAGATTCAGTAGGTGAACAGCTGCATCTCATTTTTAAGTAGCCACAGAAGACTGAATCATCCTGCTCCACCTTAAAGCCAAGAGGAAGCAGGGCCACTATTAGGCTTGAGTGGAGCACACTGCTTCTTTCTCCTGCTAGCTCTTTAACACCAAAATTATCTCTCACTGATAATGGAACCTTGGGAACAGAAAAATGGGGGAAATAGAGACAGGCTGTGCAACCACATGTGTTCTCTGAGTTTATCTCACAGGTACAATAGTCACCTTGTTTTGCAGCTCGTGCACCTGACATTGCTACTCTTTTTTTGCCTTTTGAATTTGTGAAATGCTGCTGCTTCTCTGCAGCACTGATGCTGCTTCCTAGTTCATGTGCTTAATTCTGCTCAGCAATTGCAAAATTCCCTCAGGAGTGTAGTTTGCAGCAGGTTGCTATGTGTACAGCTGTTTAGTGGTGGAGAAGCACAACAGTGGCATCTTGTGGCAAAATTGCAAAACTCATCCTTTGAAATTTGTTGCCAGTGACATCTAGTGGTTAGATATATTATCACACTTGATTTTATTCTTTTCAAATCAATGGAATGTGTGGGTAGTGCTCCATTCAAACAGCCCTGGCCCCCTCTCCTCTAAGTTAGAGACACACTGAGGCAACATATATACACATGCACACATGAAGGAGCTGGAAAAAATTCCATGTTCTGTAGAGAGCTGACCTGAGGACTGCATTTGTTTTGTGTGTGTGTTTGGGGGTGGGGGGTGGGGGAGGTGGTCTTTGCAAAATATAACACTTGACAACAATGTTAATGCATACTAAGTTTTACTAAAAGATCCCTTAGGTCATATATATAGGATCCCTTCTTATGAGAGATGGTCATATGTATTTCAGAAGCAATCCTATAAAGAAAAAAGTTATTTTTCTTTATAGGATTGCTTCCATAAAAATGTTTGGTGTATTTTTGTAATAAATGCACAGTGCTATAATATCGTACTGAAATTTATATTGATCCCATAGCATTTCAAGTGACTTGGCTTTTTAGTCTGCTAAATTAGTGTTTTCTCTATGTAGTAATAATTTTTTGCACTCTTGTATCTGCCTGTTTTGCTTCTTTCATTAACAGTCTGTTCCCTCTCAGCCTTAGTTGAGTTTAACAGCTTATATTGGCTGGTTAGAGAGAGGTGTAACCACTTGACGAAGGGAGGTGTTGATGCCCCTGTACAAGTAATTGGTGAGGCCCACCTGGAGTATTTTCAGTTTTGGAGGCCGTATCTTGCTAAGGATATAAAAAGACTTGAAGTGGTGCAAAGAAAAGCTACAAAAATGGTATGGGATTTATGTTACAAGACGTACAAGGAGAGACTTACTGACCTGAACATGTATGCCCTGGAGGAAAGGAGAAACGGGGGTGATATTATATAGACGTTCAAATATGTGAAAGGTATTAATTCACAAACAAACCTTTTCTGGAGACGGGAAGGCGGAAGAACTAGAGGACATGACTTGAGCTGAAGGGAGGCAGACTCAGGGAAAATGTCAGGAAGTACTTTTTCATAGAGAGGGTGGTGGATACTTGGAATGCCTTCCCACGGGAGGTGGTGGAGATGAAAACGGTAACAGAATTTAAAAATGCGTGGGATAAACACACAGGAATCCTGTTCAGAAGGAATAGATCCACAGAAGTTTAGCAGAGATTGGGTGGCAACACCGGTAATTGGGAAGCAAAGCTAGTGCTGGGCAGACTTCTACAGTCTGCCCTGAAAATGGCAAGGACAAATCAAGGTCAGGTATACATATAAAGTAGCTCATACAATGAGTTTATCTTGATGGGTAGACTGGATGAACCGTACAGGTTTTTATCTGCCATCATCTACTATGCTACTATGAGGGGCATTTTTGAACGAAACGTCCGTTGGGATTTGGACGTCTTTGTAAAATGTCCAAATCCAGAGGCTGGGATAAGCGTATTTTCGAAAAAAGATGGACGTCCATCTTTCGTTTTGAAAAAACCAAGGACGTCCCTAGACTTGGACGTCTTTGACTTTTGGCGATTTTTGAAACCAAAAACATCCATGTCTAAAATGACCAAGCCATTTGGACTTGGGAGGGGCCAGCATTTGTACTGCATTGGGCCCCCAGACATGCCAGGACACCAACTGGGCACCCTTGGGGGCACTGCAGTGGACTTCATAAAATGCTCCCAGGTACACAGCTCCCTTACCTTGTGTGCTGAGCCCCCAAACCCACTACTCCCAACTGTACACCACTACCATAGCCCTTACGGGTGAAAGGGAGCACCTATATGTGGGTACAGTGGGTTTTGGAGGGCTTGCTGTTTCCTCCACAAATGTAACAGGTAGGGGGGGGGGGGGTATGGGCCTGGGTCTGCCTGTCTGAAATGCACTGCACGCACTAAAACTGCTCCAGGGACTTGCATGCGCTATCGTGGACCTGAGTATGACATCTGAGGCTGGCACGTAATATTTTTAAAGATGTTTTTTAGGGGGGGGGGGGTTAGTGACCACTGGGGGAGTAACGGGAGGTCATCCCCGATTCCCTCCAGTGGTCTTCTGGTCATTTCGGGCACCTTTTGTGCCTCATTTGTAATAAAAACACGTCTGGGTAAAAATGTCCAAGTGTTAGACATGGACATCTCTGCCTTTTTCCATTATAGCTCAAAGACGTCCAAGTCATAGGCACGCCCAAATCCCGCCTTCACCATGCCTCTGATACGCCCTCCTGAGATTTAGACGGACTTCAGTTGGGGACGTCCAAAATCGGGTTTCCATTATACTGATTTGGATGTTTCTGAGAGATGGACGTCCAAGTTTCGATTTATGTCGAAAGATGGATGTCCATCTCTTTCGAAAATGTGCCTATACGTATTGTCCCTGAATATTTAAAGGTTTATATTCTCATTAAATAATGAACAGCTTATTCTAGATTTCAGAGTTCCTGAACATCTTCCAGCAAATGTTCCTGCGTTTTGTATGTATATAGCAAGATTTGTTGCACAATAAATTTCATACTTATAATTCTTTTAAAAATTTGCATTAATTTGGGACTGGAAGTAGGTATTGCGTTTATGGGTTGTTGTGGCTTTGGGATAATAGATATTAAACTGCATGAATATATCTAAATAGAATTAGGATTAACAGCTGTGATTTTGCACTGATGATATGGATACTCCTTAGGATACTCACCAAAGATAAAACAGGTTAAGACAAGAGTCAACAAAATAGTTTGGCAGGGTTGTTCCAAGCCTGTTCAAGGGCAGGGTTGACTTCTTCAGGAAGAGAGCATGGGAATGGTGAGACATCGTTATGATGAAAAGTTGATACCATTCAGTACCTTTTGGTGATTTCTGAGGATGGTTTGTGTGATGTGCATGTCTGTACATTTCTGATAGGCAAATGAAGAATTGCTAATGAGCTGTAATCTCTGCATGCAGATCCCATCTGAAGTTGCTGTTTTATAGCAGAAGAAAACTAAGTATGTGTCTGACTGTAACATGACTAGCTGCCAGTTGCCACTTGGGTGTTAATGAGGTGATAACTTTATTTACTGGTGCAGACTGGGTTGGGGACTGAATTGTATTGAAGCTTAGGAATTAAAAGAAGAAGCAAAACAAGAATAAGACAGTGCATTTGCACTAAGTTCATGTGAGCTGACTGTTTGAATCCTTGGAACGGTAAACAAAATTACAGTACTAAAGGAAGTTAATGTATATATTCTCAGGTTCATTTAAAAAGCATCCAAAGAAGGAACTTGTCTGGTCTGAATCTCATTGATGTCGTTGTTAGATAATATTTACAGAGCCAGACAAACATAAGAATTAAAAATTCTTGCCAAGAATCCCGTTCAGGACCCTGACTTGCGGGTTACATATGAGTGTTGTATTTGTGATTCTGTGGTGCAGGATAACCTTTTTTTGTAATGATTGACCGAAGACTTTGTACAGATACATTGAGCACAGTTTTACCAGGCTTTTTCTTCTGCAGTAGAGCTGTTGTTGTGACAGGGACATTTAGAGGCATATTTTCAAAGCACTTAGACTTACACAGTTATGTAGGTCACTATCCTGCTTATAATCGAACGAGAAAAACGCCCAAGTTCCGACCTAAATCGGGAGATGGACGTTTATCTCACAAAAACGAATAACGCGGTATAATCGAAAGCCAAACTTGGACGTTTTCAACTGCACTCCATCGCAGAAGCGTACAAAGTTGACGGGGGCGTGTCGGAGGTGTGGTGAAGGCGGGACTGGGGCATGGTTATCACCCAAACAGAGATGGGCGCCTTTCGCCGATAATGGAAAAAAAGTACGCATATGTAGCTAGAATTTAGGGCACTTTTCCTGGACCCTGTTTTTTCACGAATAAGGCCCCAAAAAGTGCCCTAAATGACCAGATTACCACCAGAGGGAATCGGGGGTGACCTCCCCTGACTCCCCAGTGGTCACTAACCCCCTCCCACCACAAAAAATGTTTCACAACTTTTTATTTTCACCCTCAAATGTCATACCCACCTCCCTGGCAGCAGTATGCAGGTCCCTGGAGCAGTTGTTAGGGGGTGCAGTGGACTTCAGGCAGGTGGACCCAGGCCCATCCCCCCCCCTACCTGTTACAATTGTGCTGCTTAATGCTTAGTCGTCCCTCCCCCCCAAACCCACTGTACCCACATGTAGGTGCCCCCCTTCACCCCTTAGGGCTATAGTAATGACTTGTGGGCAGTGGGTTTTGAGGGGGATTTGGGGGGCTCAACACACAAGGGAAGGGTGCTATGCACCTGGGAGCACTTTTACCTTTTTTTTTGTTTTTGTAAAAGTGCCCCCTAGGGTGCCCGGTTGGTGTCCTGGCATGTGAGGGGGACCAGTGCACTACGAATCCTGGCCCCTCCCATGAACAAATGCCTTGGATTTATTCGTTTTTGAGCTGGGCGCTTTCATTTTCCATTATCGCTGAAAAACAAAAACGCCCAGCTCACAAATTGTCGAATAAAACATGGACGTCTATTTTTTTCGAAAATACGGTTCGGTCCGCCCTTTCACGGACTCGTTCTCGGAGATAAACGCCCATGGAGATAGACGTTTTCGTTCGATTATGCCCTCCATGTAACTCTGTAAGTCTAAGTGCTTTGAAAATGAGCCCCTTGGTGCCGTCTAAAAAATTTTTGCATCAATGTACATTTTTCACATTCTGCTGCCTAAAAAATACAGGTAAAAATGTATTAAAGTAGGAGTTTAAGTCTTCACAGCCTTTGACTTCATACCTGGTGTAAGCATCTTTGGCAGCAGTAATAACTGAAGTAATTTAGAATAGGTATCTACCATCTTTGTGCAGTGGGATGATGAAGTTTTTGCCCATTCTTCTTGTCAGAATACTGAAGTTCTTTTAGGTTGCCAAGGGATGGTCTTTACACTGCACTCTTCAAATCATGTCATCGATTTTCTATTGAATTGAGGTATGGGCTTTGATTGGGCCACTCAAGGACATTTGCTTTCTTCTTGCTGAGTCCCACTCCATTGTTGCTGTTGCTATATGTTTTGTACCATCGTCCTGCTGAAAAGGAAATCTTCTCATTCTCAGGTCTGTGGCAGGCTGGAGCAGGTTTTCTGCCTGAATCTGTCTGTACTTTGCACTATCAATCTTTTCTTTGCTCATCAGAAGCCTCCCTGTTCCTACAGCTGCAAAAAATCCCCACAGCATAATGCTGCCATCACCATGCTTTACTATAGACACAGTGTTAGCTTACCACAGCCTTGAAAAAGGGCCCCTTTGTGATCTTGCAAGTCAGGTACATTTTAGATAGTAACTCGTGCACCCAAATGGAACTGGCCTTGAGCTTAGATTTGGAAAAGGCTTATAATCTAAAATCCAAAACCTGTACGTTTAGAACATTTTGCATATATTAGAGATGTGTATAGTAAAATTCAGATTTTTATTTTTGGATTTTTCAGAATTTTTCCTGATATTTGGGTGTGTTTTAATTTTGTTTTACACACTTGTTTTAATTTAAAAAATGATTAACGCATTAACATACAAACATACATAATATCATGTGCTAAACACTAGAGATGCCCATAGGAATATAGGCAAAAATGTTACCACAGCTTAGTAAAACGCCCTATAAAATGTTTAAGGTATGCAAATGAATGAAATTCGCACTAAGGAACACATCCCTTTTTGTTTTTTTCAGTTGTGGTTTTAGTGTACAACGGGGGTGATATGTACATTGACTTCTTGCCATAGATGACTGGGTAATACTAAGGGGGTCTTTTACTAATAATTAGCCCGTCATATGCAGGAGGGCCCATAGGAGAAAAAAATGAGCCCTGTGGCAGATAACGTGCAATAATCATTAGTAAAAGTTCCCCTAAATATCAGTTTTTCTGTAATAATGCTGTGGATTTTGTGCATGCAGTATTTTATAAGATTTCTACAGTACAGGAATTGGTCCATTATCCTGTTGAGAAACTCTCTCCTCAGATTTTGATCAAGGCAAATTTTTTTGTTGTTGTTTTTCCACTGAACATTTTTCATTGGTCCTCATTCACATGAGAAACCCATTTACTTTATACAATACGTATATAGTCCTGCATCTACTGGGTTTACTATAACAAATAACTGGGAGCCCTTTTACTAAAGCTTAGCGTACATTAATGTCAATTAGTGTGTGCTAAGTGCCAAATGGCCCATAGGTATAATGTAGGATGTGCAGCATTTAGTGCACACTAATTCTGTTAGTACATGCTAAGTTTTTGTAAAAGGACCCTTTAAATATTAATCTACTCGTCAAATATCTGATAAAGCCCCCAACTTTAATTTTACCTCCAACTGACAACAAATTCAGTGCTATCATAGTATGATACATTCTGGTTTTGGAGCACCTAGAGAGTCATCAGTGCTTCCGAATTTTTAACCCTTCAGTTAACAAAAGTAGTTACAAATTTCACCTCAGATAATGATGTTAATAGGACACTTTTACCTCCGTCTATGTGGCTTTTTAATATAGATAGGAGTACTTGCCTGTTGCATTATCCTCTATAAATGAAAAGAAAGGAACACAGATTTCATGAACCTTTTTGTCATTGGCTGCTTTCTTGTATGTCATTTTCTCCAAACCACACTTCCATTCCTTAAGGTAGATGGGTGTGGAAGACCACACTCCATTCTAGAGATAAAAAAACATTTACAATGGATTTGAGAAATAGAGTGGGACTGGACAGGTGAAGACTTTGGATCCAGTTTGTAAAGGAGTTTTCCATAGTGTGGGATTATGTCCGTCTACCAGCAGGTGGAGATACAGAGAATGCCAGAACTCTGCTATATAGGACCCTGGCAGCAGCCTCACTTTCAGTATTCTCTCCATCTAGCAGGTGGACAGACATATCCTGGCAGCTCTGAACTGATGCAAGACCCTGACCTTCGTGACAGCGCAGTTGACCAGTGGAGTTGGGTGTGTCCGCGTGGGCTTGGGGATACACCTGGTGGGGCCAGGTCCCCTCCCCTTTTTCCTCCTTCTCCCTTCTGTGGCACTACCCGGTATAAATAGAGCTAAGATCTCTTGCCTTATAAAAAAGAAGAGATTTTTTGTTTAAAGTAGCAAAGGCTTTGGGGGGGGGGGGGGGTGTAAACGGACTGTTGGAGGCTGACTGTTGTCCGGTCAGAAAGTGCTGCTCTGCCTTTGTCTCGATCCACCTCGCGTAGTGAGTACCTAGGTTACTCGGGGCTCTTGGAGCATGTTTGTGCCAGATGAATCTGTAAAACGCTGCTCTCAGTGTGAAGTCCAGAGAGCAGCATTGGGGGTGTGTGTGACCTGTTCTTGTGCTTCTCCCTTGCCTCCTTCCCAAGCTGCCATCTCTTCTCCCCCACATTCCAGTGTGTCGGACGCCTCTTCTGGAGCAGTTTTAGCGGGCACCGGACTCAGCAGTTTTGCAGCTGCTATTTTGGAAGTGCCAATGCGCGTCCGTTTCCTGACTTCAGGGCAGTTGATCTCATGGGGAGATGGGGTGTCCCCCCCCTGATGTCCAGGCAGATGGGGAGCCTTGCCACAGTGGGAGCCTTCTGAGGTTCCGTTTTCCCCCAAGATTGTGCTATTGATGGAGGCTCCTTCAGAGGGACCCATGGTTCCAGGTCTAAAGCGGGCATGCATGGAACTCTCCAGGGTCCTGGATGAGGTCTCTCTGTTGTCAGTCATCAGGGCACTTCATGGGGGATCCCTTAGAGGAGGGGGAATTGGCCCCGGACAAAGGAGATGATCCCACAGTGGCATGGATGTTCCACAGAGAGGAGTTGATCTTTCTTATTTCTAAAACACTTGAGGTTCTTAAGATCTCTGTGCTGGATCCGCCCGTTTCAGAGACAATGGCTCACCCTATGATGTCCAGGGTCAAGAAGCCCCTGAGAATGCTGCATATTCATCCTGCCATGCAGGTCCTGATTTTGGACCAGTGGGACGCCCTGGAGGCAAGTCTGCAGGTGGTGAGGGCGATGGCCAAGCTATACCCTTTGACTCCTATGGAGTTAGAGTATCTCTGCTTGCTGCATGTAAATTTTCTTATTACTATGGTCACTAAGAAGACTATGTCGCTGGTGAAGGGTGGCACAGCTCTCAAGGACATCCAGGACACGAGGTTGGAGTCCTCTCTTAAGCTCTTCTTTGAGGTAGCTGTGCTTTCTTTGCAGGCCATGGTCTGCGGCTTCTACGTGGCTCGCACCTGTTTAAGTTGGGTGTAGGCGGCCGCTGAGGGGGAGGACTTTATTCAGTCTCTGGAAGTGGGTCTTGCCTATTTGGAGGACCTTCTTTATGATCTTCGGGCGTCTGTGAAGGAGACATCCTTGGCTTTTACTGCTTGGTAGTGGCTTTGGCTACCACATTGGTCCGCAGATTTGGCTTTCAAGATGCAGTTTGCGAAGCTTCCCTTCTTAGGCAACTCCTATTTGGGGACAATTTGGCTAAGATCGTCAACGATTTGGGGGATTCCAAGGGTCAGCAGCTACCAGAAGACGAGGCAAAGCCACCTTCTGGCACTTCCCTGTCCCGTTCCCAGTTTCGGGAGGTGCAGCAATTCCGGCCCGTGAAGTCCAGTTCATTTCAGCAGCAGCCCTTTTGAGGGGATCAACATCTGGCAGGCTCTTCTGCTTCCAAAGTGGTGCAAGCTCCTGCTTTTCCCAATGTTGAGGTCTCGATCCATTCTACCAAGCTAGCCGTTGGGCGTTTGGCACTCTTTCTGGAGGAGTGGACTAAGATCACCTCAGACTAGTGGGTCTTGGAGGTCATTTGGGATGGTTACAAGCTGGAGTTTGCTCAAGCACTTCAGGATTTCTTTCTGGAATCCCCATGCAAGGCGGCTGCGAAAGTGTTGGCAGTCTGGAACACCCTCGACGGGCTGCTTCTGGTCGGGGCAGTGACAGCAGTTCCACCTGAGGAACTAGGCCAGGGCACTTATTCCACTTATTTTGTGGTGCCCTAGAAGGGCAGCTCCTGGTGTCCTGTCCTCGACCTCAAGCAGATCAACAGAGCCCTGTAAGTGAGGAATTTCCGCATGGAGACACTTCGGTCAGCGATAGTGGCAGTGCAGCCTGGGGAGTTCTTGACGTCTCTGGACCTCAAGGAGGTGTATTTGCATATCCCCATTTGGCTGCTGCATCTGCATTATCTTCACTTTTTGTGATTTCTTGGAAGACACTATCAGTTCCAAGCCATGCCCTTTGGGCTGGCAATGGCACTTCTCCATGATCATGGTGGTTGTAGTGGCATTTCTGCGGAAAGAGGGCATCTGAGTACATCCCTATTTGGATTCAAGAGTCCTCAATGGAGGAAAGTGCACAGGGATGCGCCGGGTGGTCAGCCTGCTGCGAGAGCTAAGTTGGGTGATCAACCTTGAAAAGAGCAAATTACAGCCCTCACAGACCCTCGAATATCTTGGGGTATATTCTGATATGCAGGTGGGGAATGTTTTTCTTCTGGAGGCCCACAAGCAGAAGCTGCCCTCTCAGGTGTTCCGCCTCCTCCAGTTGCAAGTAATCCCCAGGCATTTAGAGCCTTCAAGTGTTGGGCTTCATGGCTGCTAACTTGGAGGTACTTCTGTGGGCTTGGCTGCACGAGGGAACTCCAGCTGTTGCTGTTGCACAGGTGGTCTCCTCTGGTCAACAACTATTGCCTCTGCTTTTCCTGGACAGTGCAGGCCAGGATCGGTATACATTGGTGGCTGTGACTAGCCAACCTGTGGCAGGGAGTGTCAGCCACCCCTGACTGGGTCATCGTGATTACGGATGTCAGCCTTTTGGGCTGGGGGGGGGGGGTCATTGCCTGGACAGAATGGCGCAGGGGCTCTGGAATGCAGGGTATAGTATGAGAGGTATCTGTGTTGGATCTGTTGGGAAACAAGAATGGAAAAAGGACCCAAATGAAGAAAATAAGAAGCAACATAAGTGCTGGCAAGTCAGATACAAAGCATTGATAAAGAAGACTAAAAGAGAATATGAAGAGAAACTTGCCACAGAGGCAAAAACTGACAGTAACAACCTTTTCAGGTACATCGGAAGCAGAAAGTCTGCAAGGGAATTCGTGGGACCGTTAGATCATGAAGGTGCAAAAGAGGCACTCGGGGAGGACAAGGCCATAGCGGAGAGATTGAATGAATTCTTTGCTTCAGTATTTACGGAAGATGATGCAAGAGATTATGCCTGTGAAAAACCTAAAAAAAGTGAACCTGCTGTGTGGACTGTTTATGCTCAGGTTGATGATGGGATAGAATTTCTTCATGTCTTCAAGTCCTTGGGTCCTGATGATGGGGATGTCATCAGAGTTTTTCAGGTTGGCTTGCAGTCTGTCTTCATGGGGCTAGGGGACATGGTATAAGGGGATTCAGAATCCATGGTTGCCATGATGGGGTTCTGTGGGAGGGAGTCAACAGAATGGAGTTTCTTCCAGAAGTTAATGGTGTCACATAGGTAGCTGGAAGTGCTGGTAGCATAGGGTCTGAGGATGGAGTCCATGTAGCCAGACACTCCTACCGTGGTGGTGGTAATGCTAGAGCCAGTAGGGTGTCCAGGGTTCCCTGCTTTGTATATTTTGAGTAATAGGTAGAAAATAACTGATCAAGGCTCCTGGGCTGTGTCCAGGTTATTCATTTTGTGCATATCAGTGGGAAATCATTTCAGGAGACTGGGTAGTTTATTCTGATATTCCTCCATGGAATCTGAAGGCAAGGACTTATAAAACGCGTTAGAGAGTTGTCTGTTTGCTTCTCTTGTGTAGCTCGTGGTAACTGTGGCTTGCTTCTTTGATAATGATGTTAGGATTGTTTCTTGAGGCTGTGGATGGCTTCCAGTTCTGTTTTATTAATTAATTTCAAATGGGGCATGGCATTGAAAGCATTCTATGTAAATATCAAGAGGACAGCAGCATTTATAAAAAGTGTGGGATGGGCAGGGAAATAAATAGTTATGTAACCTTGATTTGGTGTAAGCAAGGAAAAGCCCTTTTTTGGAGAGTCATAATGCCAATAGCCTGCCACTGTACTCCTTTAGTACTGGACCCAAGCGGTGATTACTGCCTGACTCAAATCACAAAGACTGAGCACTGTTTGAACATGGGCAAGAGCAGGGATTTCAGAAGGTAGAGTTGATTTGTCTACAGGATAAAACAAAATGAAGAGGTTTTGTGTGTATCTGGGCAAACTGGGCCCTTTTTTTCTTTCATAGCAATGTCATTTCTGCTTCTCTTGTGTCATCTTCAGTCTCCATATTTTGTTCTTGGTTGTTTACCAGTTTATCTTTTCTCCCTCCCCACAACTCTCACTTAAGTGTACACATTGCATAGTCAAACTGAAAATACTGTTCATGGCTTTTGAGATGCAAATTTTGGTTTTACACAGTAAATACCTCTGCTGAGGAGTGTACACCAGTGGCATAGGCAGGATTGACGTTTGGAGGGGCCTGAAATTAACATGGAGGGTACTGGGCAATGTGGATGTTGCCACCACCTTCAGTTCTCTTCTCATTGGCTTGTTCTACATGCTGCTGATTTGGTGGGCCTGACTCCAAATTGGCGACACCATGATACACCCAGGCCAAGCTGTGGCTGTGCCCCTGGTGTGCACAATCTTCTACTTTGAGGGATATTTTCGATATGACACCTAAATCCAACTTTGGACGTTTTGCTGAAAATGTCCAAAAATCAAGTGGTGAACGTGGCCATTTTCGAACCTGAAAAAACATTTGTCTTTTTGTTTCGAAAATGGCCATTTCCTAGAAGTTTTGTGCTCAGTGCGTTTTTTTTCTTTTGTGGCCATTTTTGGAAAACAAAAATGTGCAAAGGAAAAACGCACAAAAACAAGCCATTGGGATGTATGGGGGGGGGGGGGGGGGGGGGGGGGGGGGGGGGGCAACATTCACATCCAAGCAGAGCAGTGGGGCACCCTAGGGGGCGCTGCAGTGGATGTCACATAAAAGGTCCCCCGTTGCCCCTTTATATTGTATGGGGAGCCCTGCAAAACCCACCAAACTTCTGTACCCAACTGTACACCACTACAATAGCCCTTATGACTGCAGGTGTCATCTATATTGTGGGTATGATAGGTTTTTGGTGGGTTTTGGATGGCTCACACTTTCCACCATAAGTGTACCAATTACAGTGGGATATGGGCTTGGGTCCCCTTCTCTACAATCCACTGCACCGACCACTACTCCAGGGACCTGCTTGCTGTTTTAATAGGACTGGCCATAGCATCTGACGCTGTCATAGAGGCTGGTATGTACTGTTTCTTTCACATCTTTGGGGGGGTGGGAGAGGGTCAGTGACCACTGGGGGAGTAAGGGGGGGTCATGCCTTAATCTCTCCAGTGGTGATCTGTTCATTTAGGGGCACCTCCTTATTACTTAGTCGCGATTGAAACAAGTCCAGACTAAAACATCCAACTTTTAGTTTTGGACATTTTTGCTTTGTTCCATTATGGCAGAAAAACGTCCAAGTTGTAGGAACGCCCATATCCCGCTCCCAACGAGCCTCCTTGTGATGTGGATGCATTGCAGAAGAACTGCATAGAAAAACGTCATACAAATGTCTTAGCGATTTGGACGTTTTTGCATGAAAAACGTCCATCTGGCACTTTATGCCACTTTTTGGATGTTTTTCTGTTTCAAAAATGATTCCCTATATGAACTGAGCCCCAGATCTGAAAGGCTTTAATGTTAAGATGTGCACATTTCTTTTCTTTTTCAGGAATTTTATCTTGCTGGCAAAACGTAGTGGAAAATGCAAAATAACGAAATACTCAAGCCTGCCAAATACTTCTCAGAACTAGAGAAGAGTGTGCTGCTTGCATTAGTCGAGAAGTACAAATATGTTCTTGAGTGTAAAAAGAGTGATGCGAGAACCATTGCACTGAAACAGCGCACCTGGCAGGCACTTGCCTATGAATATAATTCGCAGCCTAGTGTATCATTGAGAGATTTCAAGCAGCTGAAAAAATGCTGGGAGAATATCAAAGCACGGACCAAAAAAATTATGGCACACGAGAGAAGGGAAAAGGTCAAGTGGAGTGTTGGCCCAGCTATGAACAGTCATGAGTCGCTGAAAGAGAGAGTTGCCAGCATGATTCCGGAGCAGATTTACTTTTTACAGAATCCCCCGGATGAAGATTCTGAGTTCAAGCAGGAAACTTCTAACCAAGGTATAAACGCAGCTGCACATGTGTGTGTGCACAGGTGGGAGTCAGCTCTTGGGTTTCCAATGGCAGAGGTAATGCCAAAAGAGGTCTTATCACTCTTCAGATTTTGTTATGTTTATGACAGATTTGCATAGGGAAAGTGAAAGTGAGATACTTCTTTTATTGTTTGATATTAAATTGAGCAGTACATTAATCGGCACTAATTTAAAAAAATTTGTTAGTGTAAGGGAGAGAGGAATATAGTCTATGAATCAATAATAGTGTATGTGTTTTGTTGGGGGGGCGGTTGAGAGGGGTTGGCTCAGCATGTTTTCCTCGGGCTACTTTTGGGTTTCCAGCTCAGCCAGTATTGACCTCTGTTCAGGATTGGCATGACCTTTCATTTGCAACTGCCCATGGTTTATTCCCCTATTTCTTTGATGCCCCTCCCACCTCAGCCCAGACATCACTGTAACAGCCATCAGCCAGGGACCACAAAGTAGACTAGATGTACTAAAGGCTGCTACTGCATTAGTGCCATTAACATGCACTATAAATATGCTGTAGGTCCCACTGCAATAAATGTTCATGTGTGTTAATGCATGTTAGCGTGCCATAAGTCTGTAGCACCTTTAAGTAAATCTAGCCTTGTGGTACCCTCCAGGACTCGGCAAAACTGGCCTTTTCAGTCTGGCCCCTAGGTGTAGCTGTTAAACAATGGCTGAAGCTCCTTCTTTCACAGTAACCTCAGCCAGGCTGCAAATCAAACCCAGATTCTCTGCATGGCAGCACACAGCACTTGTCACTTAGCTATTGGGGTGGCTCTTGAATCAATAGTTCTGATGAATTCTAGATATATTTTTAAGGTCTGGCACATAATGCAAAGACTTGCAAATTGGAAAGGTAAATTTTAGAAACATTTGGATCGGGATGAGGGAGGGGCGCCATCCAGATAGAATATAGAGTTAAAATGAAGATGAAAAGTTAAGTGACTGGCAAACCATGCTGCCTATAATGATTGGTGATGAAAGCCTGTGCAGTACATTGTGGATTTTATGCCATCAACACATCTGATGAAGCATTAGGATCTACAAAGAATGGAGTTTTCCCTAGCATCAATTCAGTTATCAACATGCTGCATTCAGTAGATAACATAGCAATATTGTAAGATTTAGTACAATCTCTGCCTAATTAGCAATCTAAGATTTTAAGTGGTTATATAGCAATAAGATGTTTAGGACATAGGCTTGGTTTTCTAAGTGTTGTTATGGAACGACAGTGATTTGAAAACATTTTTGCCCATCCTCCTGATTTCCCCTATTATTGCATACAATATGTCACACTGAATGGTTTCTGATCTTGAAACAAAATGTATATTATACAAAGAGGACCTGAGTAAAGACATTAGCACAGTTTTTATTTATTTAAGGAACACAATTATCTAGCACTCATATCACCCATTTGAAAATAACTGCTCCTTAGCTACCCAGTTGACCAAATTTAGAGTCCAGTGCACTGCCCACTAGGCTACCCCTCATACTTCAATTGACCACATTTAATTTATAATTAGATTCATTTGATTGAACACAACCAGGTTTGATTTCAGCCAGCCCTGTTGAATCTAAACCTGACTTTATGTTGAACCTTACCATGAGTGACGTAGTCACCACAAAGTTTCAACAAGACTGCTATGCCAAGATTAAAGGAAACTTTAGAAGAGATGAGAAAAATGTTGTAGGAATAAATTGGTCTATTAAAATGGTTACAGAGTCATTTCTAATATTCTGGAATGCCACCAAACCATAGTAAGAGCCTTTATCTCTAAATGGAAAAGATTTGGAACAGTGGTGAATTGGCATGCCAAACTTACTCCAAGGGTGCAGTGTCAACTCATCGAGGAAGTCACAAATCAGCCCAAAATGTGATCCAAAGAACTGCTGGTGTCTCTAGCTTCAGCTAAGGCCAGTGTTCATGAAGCCAGAATAAGAGAGATGCAGGACAAAAATGGGATTCATAGAGTAGCAAGGTGGAAACCACTGGTATGCAAGAGTACTACTACTATTACTATTTAGCATTTCTATAGCGCTACAAGGCGTACGCAGCGCTGCACAAACATAGAAGAAAGACAGTCCCTGCTCAAAGAGCTTACAATCTAATAGACAAAAAATAAAGTAAGCAAATCAATTAATGTGTACAGGAAGGAGGAGAGGAGGGTAGGTGGAGGCGAGTGGTTACGAGTCAAAAGCAATGTTAAAGAGGTGGGCTTTCAGTCTAGATTTAAAGGTGGCCAAGGATGGGGCAAGACGTAGGGGCTCAGGAAGCTTATTCCAGGCGTAGGGTGCAGCGAGACAGAAGGCGCGAAGTCTGGAGTTGGCAGTAGCGGAGAAAGGAAAAGATAAGAAGAGTGCACGGGAAGGGGTGTAGGGAAGGACGAGTGTGGAGAGATACTGGGGAGCAGCAGAGCGAGTACATTTATAGGTTAGTAGAAGAAGTTTGAACAGGATGCGAAAACGGATAGGGAGCCAGTGAAGCGACTTGAGGAGAGGGGTAGTATGAGTAAAGCGACCCTGGCGGAAGACAAGACGGGCAGCAGAGTTTTGAACCGATTGGAGAGGGGAGAGGTGACTAAGTCGGAGGCCAGCAAGAAGCAGATTGCAGTAGTCTAAACGAGAGGTGACAAGAGTGTGGATGACGGTTTTGGTAGTGTGCTCGGAAAGAAAGGGGAGGATTTTACGGATGTTGTAAAGAAAGAAACCAACTTAATCTTTAAGAGTAGTAAAATCTTTTTTACACCAACACGATTTATAGCATAAATACTTCAGCAACAAAAGTTAATCATATATATTTTTCCTGAACCTCAGTGATGTAAATCGCCATCCTTTAGATAGAGTCGATTTAATAACATCAAATTCTTCACTGGTTCTTTTATTTTCTTTCTAAATTTATAAGTTTCGTATTCACTATATATGAATTTTTGAATTTATCACTTATCTTTTCAATTTTTCAAAGTTTGTCGGACCCAGGGGATCAACTGCCCGACATGCACGTTTCGCCCATAGTGGGCTGTCTCAAGGACATTCCCCTGCAATATAGATAAAGAGTTCGTTAATAGTCTCTCCAAATATTGGTAGTAAGCCTACATTCAGAGAGTACCCAGAGAACTAAAGATAAACTCACCCCGTGTTTCTTTTAGCGTCAGCTCAGCAAAAGTTATTAGCCAAGATGGCGCCAGCTTTTTTTAGAGCTAATTAAATAGACGCTGCGTTATGACGTTTTAGAGGTTTAAAGTTTGTAAGCCCCGCCCCTCAAGGCGTTCCACCGGCAGCAAAGAAAAACAGTAATGCGAAACTTATAAATTTAGAAAGAAAATAAAAGAACCAGTGAAGAATTTGATGTTATTAAATCGACTCTATCTAAAGGATGGCGATTTACATCACTGAGGTTCAGGAAAAATATATATGATTAACTTTTGTTGCTGAAGTATTTATGCTATAAATCGTGTTGGTGTAAAAAAGATTTTACTACTCTTAAAGATTAAGTGGGTATAAAGAAAATTTAAACTGGATTATATTACTATCTATTGCTATCTGTTGACAATCCGGTTTATAAAAATCAAAAAAATTTGCTCTTGCCTGCTGTGGAGTAAAGAAAGAAACGACAGGTCTTGGTGATCTGCTGGATATGAGCAGAGAAGGAGAGAGAAGAGTCAAAGTTGACCCCAAGGTTTCGAGCTGAGGAGACAGGGAGAATGAGAGAGCCATCAACAGAAATAGAAAACTGGGGGAGTGGGGAGGTGGGTTTGGGGGGAAAAAATGAGAAGCTTGGTTTTGGTCATGTTTAATTTCAGGTGGCGTTGAGACATCCAGACAGCAATGTCAGACAAGCACGCTGAAACTTTGGTTTGGATGCAAGGTGAGATATCAGGGGTAGAAAGGTAGATTTGGGAGTCATCAGCATAGAGATGGTAGGAAAAGCCATGAGATGAGATTAATGAACCAAGGGAAGAAGTGTAGATAGAAAAGAGGAGGGGACCAAGAACAGAACCCTGAGGTACGCCGACAGGCAGAGGGATAGAAGTAGAAGAGGCTCCACCAGAGTGAACACTAAAGGTGCGGAGGGAGAGGTAGGAAGAGAACCAGGAAAGGACAGAGCCCTGGAATCCAAGTGAGGACAGGGTATCGAGAAATATGCTGTGATCGACCGTGTCAAAAGCAGCGGAAAGATCAAGAAGAATGAGGATGGAATATTGACCTCTGGATTTAGCCAGTAATAGGTCATTGGAGACTTTAGTAAGCACAGTTTTGGTTGAGTGGAGAGGGCGAAAACCAGATTGTAGTGGGTCAAGAATAGCATGTGAGGAGAGAAAATCAAGGCAGTGGTGGTGAACAGCACGCTTAAGTAATTTGGAGAGAAAAGGGAGGAGGGAGATGGGTCGGTAATTAGAGGGACAAGTAGGGTCGAGTGAAGACTTCTTAAGGAGAGGTGTGACCACAGCATGTTTAAAGGCAGTAGGGACAGTTGCAGTGGAAAGTGAGAGGTTGAGAATGTGACAGATAAAAGGAATAAGAGCAGGTGAGATGGCATTAAGAAGGTGGGTGGGAATGGGATCAGAGGAACAGGTGGTACATTTTGAGGAAGAAAGGAGAAGTGTAGTTTCCTCTATAGTAACTTCAGGAAAGGAGGAAAAGTAATGAGGGGAAGGAGAGAGAGGGGAACGGACTAGTGGAGGGAGATGTGGCGAGGTAGAGAATTCAAGGTTTATCTTTTGAACCTTGTGAAAGAATTCAGCAAGGGTCTGAGGAGATAATGAAGGGGGGGGGGTTGGGGGAGGGGGCACCTTGAGGAGAGAGTTCAATGTGGTGAAGAGAAGTCAAGGGTTAGAGCCAAGAGAGTTGGTCAGTTGGATATAATAATCCTGTTTGGCGCGTAAAAGAGCAGATTGGAAGGAGGTCAGCAGAGTAACATTAATGCTTGTCTCGCATTTGCAAAAACACACCTGGATGATCACCAAACTTTTTGGGATAATTTTCTAAGAACCGATGAATCAAAAGTGGAACTCTTTGGACAACACAGGTTCCATTATATCTGGTGTAAAGCAAATAAAGCATTCTACAGTAAGGTCATCATACCAACAGGCAAACATAGTGGTGGTAATGTGATGGTGTGGGGAAGGCTTTACTGCCTCACTACCTGCAAAAACTGCCATAATTGAAAGAGCCATGAATTCTGCACTGTACCAGAAACTTCTTAAGGAGAATGTCTGGTTGTCTATCTGTGAGCTGGAGCTGAAGTAGTAATTGGGTTATGCAGCAATACAGTGATCCATAATTAAAAAGCAAGTGTACATCTGAATGGTTGAGAGGAAACAAAATTGAAAGTTGTTTGGATTGGCCAAGTCAAAAGTCCTCACTTGAGCCCAATAGAGTTGCTGGATTGCAGGTCCTAAAATGAGCAGTTCATGCCCAAAAACGTATCAGTGTGTCTGAATTAAAGAAATTACGTGAAGAAGAGTGGGCTAAGATTAATCAACAGTGATGTAAAAGATGGATATAATAATAATACAAAAAAAATAACTATACTTGTATACTGCAGTGGTTCCCAAACCTAGTCCTGGAGGTTCCCCCAGCCAGTCAGATTTTTCAGGATATCCACAATGAATATTCATGAGAGAGATTTGCATGCACTGCCGCCATTGCATTCAAATCTCTCCACTGGTATACCGCTGCTACCATAGAGTTCTAAGCAATTTGCATAATTAAAGAAGAATAACCAAGACCATCACTTGGGAATTACATTACAGAGTATAGAAAGCATATTTAAAGCTTTAATAGATTTAAAAATTTAAAAAAACAATTATTATCCTAAAGAAGATACTAAATTACACAATTAACATAAATATTTCCTAAACAGCAAAGTTTTTAAACTATTTTTTCTAAAAACCAAATAAGAGTGTGGTTGATCAGAACTTCTACAAACTTCATTCTATATCTTAGGGGCTTGATAGGCTAAAAGCATTTCAAATATCTTAGGCCTTTTTGTATGTTTCGCAGAGGGAAAAGCAAAAGGAATTTTCTTCTGTTTCTACTGATGTTAACAAATGAGGAAGCATGTAGGCAGGGCAGTCTCCATTTAGAACTTTATGTAAAATACAAGCACATTTGAATAAAATCCTAACTTCGATAGGAAGTCAACGAAGCCTAACATAAACTCCCTGAAATATTATCTTTTTTATTCAGTGAGTCCTCTGCAGTTTTTGTATCAACTGTTTATGAAGACTAATATAGCTAAAATTTCAATAATCTAGCTTAGAAAGTAGTAGAGACCAAATTAGAAGTCTAAATTGCTCTCAACTAAAATATTTTCTCGTCTTGGCTTTCTCATCAGAAAAAAAGAACTTTTGACTAAAGCAATAACTTGAGCAGTGAAAGAAAGTTTGATCAAGTCATACACTTAGGGTCTTAATTATCGGCAAGAGCACATATCTAGTCTGATCAATAAGGATGTGGTTAATTAAAGGATCTGGTTTATTGTCAAATGGCAAAAATTTTATTTTCTCTGTGTTCAATTTTAATTTATATTTCATTTTGAGGAAGTGGATAATAAAGAGCACTCCCTCACTGTTAATACAGTTTGGCCACCTGGCAGTAGGTGGCACTAGTCTGCAGAGGCTGAGCCTGAGGGGTGAGGCTCAGGCCAGGAGGGTGTTTAATTCCCTGAGTCCGAATGGTTCGGGGAGGCCCTGATACAGAGGCCCATGGGTTAAAGAGACCCTGATACAGAGGCCCTGGGAGGAGAGAAGCCCTGGAATGAGGGTCTCCACAGCTTGTAAGTAAGCTACTTGACCTGATACAAGATAGGGTAAACTTTAAGCCTCGTAAGTATGCTGTTCCTGGGGTCTTGCTGGAAGCAGACCTGTGTGTGATACTGTATATAAACTTTGAGAGTGAAAAGCCTGTGAAGGAACAAGCCTGTTATTTCCTTTTTTTTTTGTACAGAATAAGTCCTTTGCCTTTTTGACATTACACTGCCTCCGCCTGTATTTTATGAGGATTCCATGCCTTGCCATGGTTCACATTATTTCTGTGTATCTCCAGGGCTGGGGTCTCAGTACAGTTTTGGGGGACAATTTATACAAAAGGCCTTAGAGAGAGGGAAATAAAAGAGTATTAAGTACTGGATAAGTGTAAAATATATTAAATAATGTTGGAGATAAAGGAGATCCTTGTGGAACACCACATGAGTTTTGCTAATTATCAGAGAGATCATTATTCAGTTTTATAGGACTTGGTGGCTAAAAAAACCCTTGAACTAAATCAAGACATTATGAGAAATCCCAGTACTCTCAAGCTCAGCTAACAAGATTTCTTGGATCAAACTGCAGGATAAGGACTACCACCACAGACAGAAAAGAGCCCGCAGAACCCCTTTGTGCATCGTCCGCTGAATACCGTTCTCGCTAAACCGGCTGGAGCCGGTCAAAAATGCACAGTGCTGGCCCGGTAAATTTTGTGCATCAGGCCCTTAGTAAAGATCTAGCTGTATCTAATAATGATTCTACAACTTTCTTAGTACTATAACACATCCTGAATCCAGATTAAGATGAGTGTAAGATGTTGTGACAAAACAAACAATCATTGAGCTGAACACAAACCAATCCTTCATTTAGTTTTCCAAAACAAGGTATTGATGCAACTGACCTTCAATTGGAGACAAGGTGGCTTGGTTCCAGTGGTCTGCTGGAACCAGCCAGATTTCTTAATATTTTAAGAATTTTGGGATCTGAAAGCCATATTTACCTAATGCACCAGGCTACTCTGCGGGTCCAGTATTTCTGCAGTTGCACTCTGCCTCTGACCCCTCCTTGGCTTCTCTTAGTCCAACATCTCTCCCTCCTTGAACCCATTTCCCCTGAGTCCAGCACCTTTTTCCTTTTTTTTTTTTTTAAATCTCGCCCCCCCCCCCCCTTGAGTCCAGCACCTCTCCTCCCTCCAAGTCAGCATCTTTCTCTCTCCATGCCCTCCCCTCCCCCCCCCCATTGCAGTCTAGCACCTCTCCTTTTCCCTTCCCTTCACTGCTTCCTGCATACCTGCTCCTTCTTGATTAATGTTTAGGTCCCTTGGCCTCCTTCCATCTCTCTTCCCCCAACAATCATGATCACCCCAACACCACCCTTCCCAGAATAATCTGGGTAAATGAACTATTTGAAAACTTCCCCCTTTCCCTGTTGGTGAAAATCCCCCCCCCCCCCCCCCCCCCCCCCCCCCCCCCCCCCCATTTTTTTCTTTTGAGTTTGTGTGGTCAGGACCTATATAGGTTTGCTTTGTAGCTGCTTTTTTTTTTGTGTGCGCACTGTAGAAGCTGCTGCCCTAGGCAACTGCCTAGTCTTGCCCATAGGCTGAAACCATTTATTACTCTACTTTATTAACAGTTCCAGGCTAGATAGAATATCAGTTCCCCTCCCTGCTTTCACAGCTTCCCCAACCAAGCCAGGAAAAAAAATTAGCTTTTAATATGAAAACTTTTGTCTCTCTTACTGCATGTTCTCCTATCTTAGCTAAAGAACATGTCTCCATATTCTCCAGCATAGTTTAAAGCTGCCTTGGGATATACTGTCTAGAAATCCAAGGATTTCAATCCATGGACTCTTCAAGCTGTGTGTCTGATTATGAAGCCTGCTCAGAGTCCGTGATTTAACTAACTACTTGAGATAATGTGGATAACGTGTTCTTTGGCTCTGGGTTTCTGCAGCATATGATCATAGAAACCACTGTATAAAGTTGAATGTGTTGCTGAAAACTTTCTTTATATTTTAGATCTGTAAGCTAAATTCACTGTGCTCTATAGTTCACATCACTTGCTTTAAATACACCTTAGAATTATAATACAGGTTGTAATGACCTAGTCTACTAAAACTATTTATATATATATAAGAGAGAGAGAGTATATACACACACACACACACACACACATTTATTTGCATTGATTGGGGATTTAGACCACCATTTGAGTAACACCCATGTACCTTAGCTAACAAACGTTATGTCCTTTTCTGTCCTATATAATCTCAAAAATATCTCTCACGTGCTGGCACAAAATGTGTATGTATGTATATATATATATATATATATATATATATATATATATATATATTGTTCTGTGAAGTGCATTTAGAAAACTTCTTTTGAAAAAAAGGTAGGGAAAAAGCCTCAGCAATAAGCCCAACCATCCACACTTTGTGCCAGCATGTGAGAGATATTTTTGAGGTTATATAGTATCTACACTCTCCAAAATCCTTTTTTTGTGATGGATACTTTTGTGGCCTATCACATTTTTCATAGCAGAGTCAAATATTATCTAGTGTGCTCTCAACAATTTCATTCTTACAAGTGTTGAAGCAAAACAGCCATGTGTTAAGTCATGCAAATACAGTTAAAGAATTAGAAGGAAAAGTATACCTTTTTGCAGATGACACATACCCTGTTTCCCCGAAAGTAAGACATCCCCTGAAAATAAGACCTAGTAGAGGTTTTCCTGAATTGGTAGATATAAGGCCTCCCTCGAAAATAAGACCTAGCAAATTTTTGTTTGAAAGCAGGGCCGCCGAGAGCCGGACAAGGCCACCCCCGGGCCGCCCCCCCCCCCACCCGAGATCGCCGGGCCCCCCCTCCACCCACCCTCCGTCGCTCCCGGAACTAACCTTTAATGCCTCCTTTCACCTTCGCAGCAAGCAGCAACAGGGCAGACCTCTCCTTCCTTCCGTGCCCCGCCCTCACGGACATTACGTCAGGCAAGGGCAGGACACGGAAGGAAGGAGTGGCCTGCCCTGCTGCTGCTTGCTGAGAAGGTGAAAGGAGGTGTTTAAGGTTAGTTCCGGGAGCATTTTTGGGGGCAAAAATTAATATAAGACAGTGTCTTATTTTCGGGGAAACACGGTATTAGCAACAGAGTTGATACTTGGAAGGGAATGGAAATCATGAGAAGTGATCTACAAAAATTAAAAGCATCAACTAATGCTTGGCAGTTAAGCTTTAATGTGAAGAAACATAGCGTGATGCATTTGGGTGCAGAAATCCAAAGGATGGGATAGGAAGCGAGCGTATGTTATGCATGGACCAGGAAAAAGATCTCAGGGTGATGGTACCGAGAATATAAAGGTGGGGAAATATAAAGGTGGCAGTGGCCAAGGCCAGAAGGATGCTGAGCTGCATAAAGAAGGGTTTAACCAACAGACAGGAAGTGGTGATAATGTCCCTGTACAAGTTACTGTGTTCCATTTTGGAGAGCGTATTTTGCCAAGGACATAAAGACTCAAAGTTGTTCAGAGGAAAGTGACCAAAATGGTATGAGGTCTGTACCAGAAGATGTAAGAGAAGAAACTTGAAGACCTAAATATGTATATGCTGGAGGAGAGGAGTGACAGGGGAGATATGATGGCTGTTATAAAATTTCAGATTTATTTGATATACCGTCTTACAGATGAAATATCAAGGCAGTTTATAGTATAACAGTATAAGGCAGAACAGAAAAAAATAGGAACTACAGTTATGATAGGAAAAAGAATTAAAACAAAGATCACGTGCCTCCAAACCCCATAAAGCCCACCACTGCCTTGTAGTATTTAAAAGTCAAGATAGTGTAGCAGAAATTAATGGTTGGTCAAAGACCTTTTGAAACAGATGTACCTTTCCCTGATGAAGGGATAAAGGGAGACCTGTTCCAAAGGTTAGGGCTTGTAATACTAAACATAGTATTTCTGGAGGTATCTTAAAAAAAAAAAAGTGACGGAATGAAGGAACGACCAAAAAATGTTGGTAAGAAGAATGGGAGAGTACATGAGGATGAATACAGGATTAAGTAACGGTAAAGAAAGGATGGTAATCCTGAACAGTACATTTTGTGTTCAAGGATAAATATTCTTTTTTTCTTAAATGTATTTACTACTGCACAAAGGGCTGCAAAGTTATTTCCTGTCCCAAAGCCATCTAGATTGGAGCAGGACCTAGTATGGTAATTATGTTTCAACATTTTTTTTATTGAAATCAAAATTACACTGTGCAAACAGGTTATACCAATTAAAGAGACATGGGGTAAACTTTAGATAAGTTCACATCAGCAAAATACAATTTAACGGCTCAACAATTTTTTATACTCTTATTCCCACTCCCCCATCCCAAACATACGAACTAGACCTTCTTCATGTTGTTACTATTTCACCGCATAATTCACATTCCCCAACCCTTCCCCCCACTCTATACTCCCCCTCCCCGAAGAGGGAGAAAGAGAGAGAAAAAAAAAAGACTCCCCACTATTATAAACCATTTAAAACTGAGCTTCACGCACGTGGAGACAGGGACTGAATATAAGGACCCCAGGTCTCTAGAAAACGCCTTCGTGTCTTCTGGGAGGATCCCACCGCCAAGGATAAATATGTTGGTTTCAATAGGCAGCCAGTGTTCTGCTTTTAAGAGAGGTGTAACATAGTTGAATTTTTTTCAACTGTAAGCATCTGATAATCATGCATATAAAGACCCTTAAATAAGGCATTATAGTAATTTAAGTGTGTAATTACTAAAGAATGTATACGAATTTGTAGTGCTTTAGCCGCAGGTATGTTGCAAACAGAGCAAATTTGAATTTTTTTTTTTAAAACCCATTGGCTGATGGCTTATGAGATACGTGAGCAAAATGTCAGCAGGGAGTCAAGAATAACTCCTGGAATATCGGTAGTCTTGCTAATAGAAATCTGTGTGTCTGCGAGAATAAGAGATTCCAATAAGGTATGCCTCTGACCTTTGGACAATAATAGTGCCTTTGTTTTATTTAGATTTAATTGCATTCTATTCTCTTTCAGTCATTGAGAAACATAGAAACAGAGAAAAATGTAGGTTGATAAAGATTTTATGGCCTATCCAGTCTGCCTGTCCATGCCATCTACAGTAAGTTTTGTATTAAATGCCGAAAGTTCTTGTATACCACATGACTCAAAAGTTGGTAAATTTAGTATGTTGTCTACATAAAGGGAATTAATTCTAGTGTCTGTATTTGTGTAGCAGTGAGGATATAAAGATGGTTTTAAATAGAATAGGAGCTAGGAGGGGAGCCTTTCGGTACTTCACATGTGAGAGCGAAAGATTACTGTAGTATCATTATGCCAGAATACATTGTAAGTTCTATCAGAGAGGTAAGAGTTAAACCATTGCCAGTAGTGGAAGTTGTATTGATTCTGTCTTGTATTCTGTGTAGGAGAATATGATGATCCACAGGGTTGAATGCAGTTGAAAGATCAGGAGATAATAGAATTACAACCTTGTCTTAATCAAGGCAGCTTGAATAGATGTGATTCATACCTATAAGGGTTGTTACGATATCATGGTTTGCACAGAAACTGGTTTGATCCAAGTGTAAAAATATTTGTGTGCTTGATAAAAGTAATAAGTGATCTCATATAATACATTCTCCTGTTTTTGAAACAAAAGGGAGGTTTGCTATTGGACGGTAATTGGAAGATAGATCCTTATCTAGATTGGGATCTTTTTTGCTGGGACTCACAATAGCCGATTTCCAAACATGGGAGACAATACCATGACTGAGACTCCTAAGACCATAGATTAAATAAATGGAAGAAAAAGGTCATCAAATCTTTTAACCAGTTGTGATGGGAATGGCTCATGTGGGTGAGTTGTCAGTTTTATGGTCCTTAATGCTTGTGTAACTGTAAGAATTGACGGTGGGGGATTTTAATGTATGTATGAGCCCAAACATTGATAGTTTGTTGTATCTTCTGGAGAAGATTTTAAATTGGCTAAAACATTGCATTGGCTGGTTGAAGCAGTAGGATTAGTGGACGTTTTGAGAGATGGACGTGCAGGTCAGCGTGACTCTACATTTTATTTCCACTTTCACAGGAAGGCATGGAGTTGCTAATACTGATGGTAGAGCAACAAGCTATGCTAGATGGGGCCAGTACTGATGGTACTGCAACAAGCTATGCTAGATGGTGCTATTACCACAAAGGAAGTATTGCAGGCCATCAAGGCCTTGTCTTTGGGCAAAGCACCTGGACTGGATGGCTTCACTGGGGAATTTTTTTATAAAGCATCTACAGACCTCCAACACAGATGGAGATTCTGGACAAAGATCTGGTTGTATATATCCAAAGGCTGGGAATGAACGAAGAGGTGCTGTTGCTGCGAGATTTCAACTTGCCGGATATAGATTGGAATGTTCCATCTGTAGAATCGGAAAGAAGTAGAGAGATCATGGATAACTTTCAAAGTGCTCTGCGTAAACAAATGGTGATGCAGTCCACAAGAGAAGGGCAACACCGGATCCTTCTCATGAATGGGGAAAATGTGTCTTATGTCCAAGTGGGTGCTCCCCTCCCCCTCCTGGGCTGTAGTAATCACACTGTATGGTTTGATTTAAGAGCTAAAGTATAGACACAAAAACCTCTAGTCAAGGATTTCAAACATTCAAACTAATAAAATGAGAGGAGTACCTGAACGAAGAGCTGGTAAAATGGGAGGATATAAGAGAAGTTGAGTGTCAGAGGTCTAATCTGAAAGAAACTATAAAAATGGTAACAGATCTCTATGTAAAGAAAGTAAGCAAAAGCAAGAGGAAAAGGCAAACAGGAGGTGTTTATGAAATATAAAAGAATACAAAAAAGAACACAGAAAAGAATACTACTTAAAACTCAAAGAAGTGAAGAGCAATATATGGCTGGCAAAAGCCCAGGTGGAAAAAAATAGCTAAAGATTTTAAAAAGAGGGGACAAGAATTTTTTAAGGTATATTGGAGTTAGGAAGAAGCTAGAAATGGAATTGTGATTCTGAAAGTGTCGGAGGACTGATATGTGGAGAGTGATGAAGAAAAAGCAGGCATTGTAAACAAATACTTCTGTGTTCACGGAAGAAAATCCTGGAGGAGGGCCTCTTGTCAGCTGACAAAGGCATACATGGGAGTGGGAAAGGGAAATGGGACTTGATATACTGCTTTTCTGAGGTTTTTGCAACTACATTCAAAGCGGTTTACATATATTCAGGTACTTATTTTGTACCAGGGGCAATGGAGGATTAAGTGACTTGCCCAGAGTCACAAGGAGCTGCAGTGGGAATCAAACTCAGTTCCCCAGGATCAAAGTGGAGTAGGTATTGTACTGTTCACAAAGAAAGTGTTTTTTCTGAACAACTGGAAAGACTGAAAATGGACAAAGCTGTGGAGCCGGATGAGATACACCCAAGAGGTTCTGGTGGGGCCCTCTTCTAGATTTGTATAATAGATTTTTGGGAGGTTCCATGAGATTGGAGAAGAACAGATGTGATCCCTCTGCATAAAAATGATAGCAAAGAAGTGGGAAACTATAAGCTCGTAAGCTTCATTTCAGTGGTTGGAAAAATAATTAAGGAGCTGCTGAAGGAAAGGATAATTAAACTACCTGGAATCCAATGGGTTACAAGATCCAATGCAACATGGCTTTACTAAAAGGAATCATGGCAAACAAATATGATTGATTGATTTCTTTGACTGAGTGACCAGAGAACTGAAATGAGGGCATATGCTAAATGTGGTCTATTCGGATTTCAGAAAAAAAAACTTTGACATGGTTCCTTATAGGAGGCTCATGAACAAATTGAACTGTCTGAAGTTAGAACCCAAAGTGGTGAACTAGATTAGAAACTGATTGATGAGCATGGAAGTGCTCTTCTGCTCCAGATTTGTCCGTGATTTTGCTTAAATTGGATTATCTCTGTTTGATGTTGGAACTGACCACTATTAGGAGGAGACAGTTCACCAAATTTCATAACATCTGGGTTGTTTATTGCACTTGGCTGTATACTCCAGCAAATCAGATGTGACTGGAACCTTTCCATTCAGTGGTGGTTATTCTTATTTATTATTTATTTATTGCATTTTTACCCCACATTATCCCACCTATTTGCAGGCTCAATGTGGCTTACAGAGAGTTGTTATGACATCGTCATGACAGGATCTAGATACAATCAATATTAAGCAGAAGATGGAAGAGGGATAAGAGAAGGAAGGGTTATGTAGGGTGGTGTAGGGTATGTTTTAATTCTTAGGTGGGTTGGGTGGTGATAGTGTCATTAAGGGTTCATTTTGTAGGCTTTGTTGAAGAGATATGTCTTCAAGGATTTGCGACAGTTGGTTAGATTGTCCATGGTTTTCAGGGCTGTGGGCAGTGCGTTCCATAGCTGTGTACTCCTGTACGAGAAGGTAGTGGCGTATGCCTGCTTATATTTAATTCCTTTACAGCTGGGGAAGTTCAAATTGAGGAATTTGCGGGCTGATCTTTTGGCGTTTCTGGGTGGTAGGTCCACTAGGTTTAACATGTAGAGTGGGGCATCTGCGTGAATGATTTTGTGTACGGTCGTGCAGATCTTAAACTCAATGTGTTCCTTAAGAGGGAGCCAGTGCAGTTTTTCTCTTAAGGGTCTCGTACTTTCGTATTTTGTTTTTCCAAATATGAGTCTGGCTGCGATATTCTGGGCTGTTTGGAGTTTCTTAATAGTCTGCTCTTTGCAGCCAGCATACAGTGTGTTGCAATAGTCCAGATGGCTTATTACCATTGACTGTACTAGGGTACGGAAAATGTTTCTCGGGATGTAAGGTTTCACTCTTTTGAGTTTCCACATCGAGTAGAACAGCTTTTTCTTCGTGTTCTTCACGTGGGTATCGAGTGTGAGGTTTCGATCGATGGCGACTCCAAGGATCTTCAGATTTTCTGATATAGGAAGAGTGCAGTATGGTGTGGTTATAGTGGAGTATTTGTTTGTGTTGTATTGGGAAGTGAGTACTAGGCATTGAGTTTTTTCTGCATTGAGTTTTAGCTGGAAGGAATCTGCCCAGGAGTGCATGATTCGGAGGCTTTGGTTGATCTCATTGGTGATTTCATTTAGATCATGTTTGAACGGGATGTAGATTGTGACATCGTCTGCATATATGTACGGGTTAAGAGTTTGATTAGCTAAGAGTTTGGCTAATGGTTTCATCATTAGGTTGAAAAGAGTTGGTGAGAGGGGGGATCCTTGAGGAACTCCGCATTCCGGTATCCATGGTGGTGATCTTTCATCATTTGTTGTTACTTGGTAAGATCTGGTGGTGAGGAATCCCTCGAACCATTTGAGAACTGGGCCTCCGATTCCGAAGTATTCTAGTATATGAAGTAATATTCCATGGTCAACCATGTTGAAGGCGCTAGACATGTCAAATTGTAGTAGGAGTATGTTCTTACCAGTTGCAATTGTTTTTTTTTGAATGTGTTCATTGCAGACACTAGTACTGTTTCGGTGCTATGATTTGTTCGAAATCCTGATTGGGACTCGTGTAGGATTGAGTGTTTAGTTAGGTACTCAGTAAGTTGTTTCGTCACTATGCCCTGCATGAGTTTGGTAATGAGCGGAATGGATGCAACTGGGCGGTAATTGGTTAGGTCCATTGTGTTTTTCTTAGCATCTTTTGGCAGTGGAGTGAGCAGGATGTTTCCTCTATCCGAGGGGAATAGACCATTTTGGAGTCTGTGCTTTACTTGATTCGTGATGTCTTTTTTGAATTGTTTGGGGCGGCTCTTATTAGGCTAGTAGGGCACGTGTCTAATTTGCATTGAGACTTGGCGTATTTTCTAAGCCATTGTGAGAGATCATCTACTGAGATCTTGTTGAAGTTGATCCATGATCGGTCTGCTGGGTGTTCACCAGGTTTTGGATCTAGGGATTCAAGGATGGTTGTGTATTCGATGGTTTTGGTGGGTATCATGCGTTGGAGCTTTATAATTTTTTCGTCAAAGAATTTCACTAAGTTGGTTGCAGATGGGGGTGTCTGTGTTATTAGAGGTAACCGGTGTAGTATTTAGTAGTTTGTTTACGAGTGAGAAGAGTTTGTGTGTATCCTTGTAGTTTGGTCCTATTATGGTTTTATAGTACGTTCTTTTGGTTTGTCTGATGTTGTATTTGTATTTTCTTTATAATTGTTTCCAGTCTTTGATTTCTTGCTCCATGCTCTTTCTAGTCTTCTCCATGTCCTTCTATCATATAGTTCCTTGGGGAGGGAATCTCAGGGATGGGATGGGGGTATGAATGAGGGGCAGCCTATTGGAAGTTTGGGTTTTTTTTGTATACCTTCTATCTGGTTTCTGTATCTGTTTTGAAGATTTTCAATAAAATTAAAAAAAAAAAACCCAAAAAACCTGGCTGACCACATAGAAGGGTGGTGAATGGAATTGACTTGGAGGAACGAAAGGTGAGGCATATTGGCATTGGGGCCAATTCTATTCAGTATATTTGGGAATGAATTTGCTTTAGGGTTAGAAGGTCAAGTTTGCCATGTTGCAGATAACACAAAGATTTGGAGTGGACACCCCGGAGGAAGTAGACAACATAAGAATTGATCTAAAAAAAATTGGAAGAATGGTCTAATGTTTGGCAGGTAAAATTTAATGCGAAGGTGTGCACATGATTCACATTGGTGTAGAAAACTATAAGAAAGCAAATAGAATGTTAGGAATTATTAGGAATGGAAAACAAAAATGAGAATGCTATAATGCCTATGTGTTGCTCCTTTGTGCAACTGCACCTCAAATACTGTATGCAGTTCTGGTCACCACATCTCAAAAAATATATAGCGGAATTAGAAAAGGTACAGAGAAGGGTGACAAAAATTATAAAGGGGATGGCATGACTCTTATAAGGAAAGGCTAAAGCAGCTAGGGCTCTTCAGCTTGGAGAAAATGGACGACTGAGGGGAGATAAGATAGAGGTCTATAAAATACTGAGTGGAGTGGAATGGGTTGATATGAATCACTTGTTTACCGTTTTCAAAAATACCAGTACCAGGGGGCATGCAATGAAACTACTTAGTAGTAAATTTAAAATAAACCAGAGAAAATATTTCTTCACTCAGGGGTCTTTTACTAAGCCGCAATAGGTTTTCTAGCTCGCGGTAGAAATCAGCTGGCAGTAAACGCCGAGACACCCATAGGAATGTTATTATTATTATTTGTTACATTTGTATCCCACATTTTTCCACCGTTTTGCAGGTTCAATGTGGCTTACATAATACCGTAAGGCGTAAGCCTAGGCCGGTAGAGAAACCAGTACAAAGTTATATTGTGGTGGAATAAGTTACAATTGATCCAGGCATAATGGGGTCAAAGAGCGGAAGGTTAAAAGTGCCCAGTACTATAATGGGCATCTTGGCATTTACCACAAGCTAAAAATATTACTGTGACTTAGTAAAAGACCCCCTCAATATATAATTACTCCGGAATTTGTTGCCAGAAAATGTGGTAGAAGCAGTTAGCTAGCAGGGCTTAAAAAAGGTTTGGATAATTTCCTAAAATAAACGTCCATAAGCCATTATTAAGATGGGAAAATCCACTGCTTACATTGATAGTAACCGGGCTGATGATTATAACCGGGAATTACATATGCATTTTACTCTCATGTATTGCGTTTTGCCTAATTACTGATCTGTGAATTGTCCATGGTGTCATTCTGTTTACACTGCAGTGCTGGTAAGGTTATCCGTTTTTTTTTGTTTATTTTTACTTTGGTACCATGATTTTATTTGCCCTAGAACATAGCTTGGTTTTATAGCCCTTTTATGACCTTTGTATGAGTATTTGATTTTTGTGCCGTTTTCATTTTTTTTATAATGATAATCGGTCACAGCGTCTTAACCTGTTTTTTATGTTAAGTGGCTTAACCAGTTATTTAATACATTTATAACCGTCTATCATGTTTTAAATGCACCGCTAGCCATTGTTCTTACCTTGTTTTACCTGTTTTCTTTTAATTTAGATTCATTTATCCCCCACACTCATGTATTGCTGTTACTTTCCCTCTGATGTTATTATTTTTTTTTTTAAATATCACTATGTATATCTTCTATAGTGGAGACGGCTTATTCATTGGCTTTTGCTACCTCACCAGGCATTACTCTCAGTTGTCTCAGAGATTTCAGGTACTCTGATTATTTATGCACTAGTTTAGTTATGCTATCTTGAATAGTGTCTGAACACTTGGGGCCCTGTTTACTAAGGTGCACTAGTGTTTTTAGTGCGTGCTAACAGTGTAAACGCCCATAGGACTATTATGGGCATCTACATGGTTGGCGCACGCTCTAAAAATGGTAGCGGGCCTACATGGCTTAGTAAACAGGGCACTTAATGTGTGCTCATCTCCTTTACCATTATGTCGTTTATCTCTGCCAGCAAGTCACTGTAACAATTATTTAAATCATATCCTATCTAATAAAACGCACCTCCAACGTTTTGAAGCTGACTGCGTGGCTGTCTGGCTGAGGCATTCGTGCCTCTCTGCTGTAAGGCTACTGAACGTCACGTAGTTCCGGGAACGTCAGCCGCAGCACTGACCAACCGCACGAGGCCCCGCCCCTGCCGCCCTCGCCGCAACGCCACACCCCCCACAGGTCGCCGCCACCAGGCGTGCAGGCTCGGCCCTTCTCTCTCTGTTAGCTCTGGTCCCGCCCTCATTTCCTCTTTCCGCAATGAGGGCGGGACCAGAGCTAACACAGAGAGAAGGACCGAGGCTGCATGCCTTTAAACGCTGCTTTCCTGTGAAGATGATTTTTAAAACTTGGAGCGAGTGCGGATGGAACTGGGAGGGAGGGAGGGAGGGACGACGACCCTAGAACTGGGAGGGAGGGGGACCCTGAAACTAGGAGGGAGGGAGGGGGGGAGGGGCAGGGTGACACTGGAACACGACGGAGGGAGGGGGGGGGCGACCCTGGAACTCGGAGGGAGGGACGACCCTGGAACTCGGAGGGAGGGAAGGGGGGTGACCCTGGAACTCGGAGGGAGGGGGGCCACCCTGGAACTCGGAGGGAGGGGGATGACCCTGAAACTCGGAGGGAAGGGAGGGGGACGGCCCTGGAACGCGGAAGGAGGGAGGGGACGACCCTGGAACTCGGAGGGAGGGGGGCCCATGGCACACACTCTCATTCTCACACACACACTCTCTCATAGACACACTCGCACCCAGTCTCACTCTCTCTCTCTGTCACACACACACACTCGCACATTCACTCTCTCTCTCTCTCTCTCTCACAGTTAGTCTCACACACATTCTCTCAAACGTACACACTCCAAGAACAACCTTGCTAGCGCCCGTTTCATTTGTGTCAGAAATGGGCCTGTTTTACTAGTTTCTTAATAAATCTTTCTATATGCTTTTACTACATTGTGACAATATATACTGTTGCAGTCCACTTTTGTTTATTTACATTCATTTTATATTTTATTTATGCTCTTTGAGATACTAATTCATCTCTTATACTTGATCATGGATGTTGATTTTTCTTTTTGCATGCAGTTGAAAATAGTGATCGCGGCTGTGTCCGCTGAAACACGGCCCATATTGGGTCTTTTAGTTTTGGTGCTCTAATAAAGCTGCTTTCAATTTGATCTCCCTGGTGGATTGTCGTTGTGTCATCCTGTACTGCTTTGCTTCATTTCAAGCCACCAGTCATTGGAAAGAGTTTGTCGGGACATTTCAGTTATCTTATTCTTATCTGTCATTTAGGAAGAATATAAAGACTCTGCTCTTTCGGAAATTGTACTACAAAAATATTTTTATCCATAATTTTGTCACACTTTTTTTTTTATTTTTGGTTTTTTTTACTGTCCTCCCAGAGGATTGTTCTGGCTCTTTATGTTACTGTTACCCACTTCGAACAGGTGTAAGCAGGATATATGACCAGATGTTATGTTATTAACACAAGTTGTCTATAATTGGTGTTAATTGGTACTAATTAGCAGGCGCATAGCAAAGTGCATAAGTGCAAGGGGGCATGGGTGTGTTAGGGGCGTGCAAGCACTTGTACACACCAAGCTACAGAGTGCACAAGCATATGCACCAACCATTGAGCTAGCATAAGTGCTCATACCTACAGTCAGGTGCGTAACTATGGACTTGCACTAGTATACTGGCAGTTGTGCGCACCATTGTTGATACAGAATTCGCATCCCAGTGCCTAACCTTAGGTAATCGATCGATAATTACCGGTACACCCTATATAAGTAATTTATTTTCATTAAGAACAGTTTAACAAGTTCATACGGTGCTGTTTAATGCTTTTGATTTCATAATTATTTTTATTTTTTAACTTTAGATCCCGACTGCAAGAAAAATGTCTTGGATCTGGAGCTATTTATCGATGAAAAAGGCAAGATCCAAACCAAATCATTTAGGAGATCACCTGCATCCAACTCGGTGTTATTTGATGGAAACTCACCTCCAAGATCTTTAATTAAAGGTATCTCAAGTGAACAATGTTCTCGACAAAGGGTGCAGAGCAGTGGGATACACCGTAGGAAAATATTGGGCAATGGTAGTGGGACAGGAAAAGCATATAGGAATGAAAGAGTTCAAAAAGCTAAACTAAGCTTAAAATTAGGATGTGCAGTATTTGTGATGAAATTTAACAGAGAGCCCTGAGAGGTACTGAAATGCAATTCATTTGTACTCTTTTTCCAGACCCATGGATGTCTGCCTTCTGTCTGTGGGTAAATGCAGGGGGCGTGTTCTGCATTTACTGTACAGGGCAGATGGCACAGGGACATGGCCAGATCAATTTAGCACAGGCCCCCCCCATGCTATGGGCCCAGGCATATAATGCA
The DNA here is from genome assembly GCF_901765095.1 of Microcaecilia unicolor. Classification (NCBI taxonomy): domain Eukaryota; kingdom Metazoa; phylum Chordata; class Amphibia; order Gymnophiona; family Siphonopidae; genus Microcaecilia; species Microcaecilia unicolor. The sequence goes on along the minus strand of NC_044031.1, from coordinate 243,309,912 downwards.
GTCGGCTTGGGCGATGCAGGTGGTTTGCAATCCCCCCCCCCTTTCACAAACCCTGCATCCTGTGATAAAGCCCTGCTGCCCCCTCTCCATTAAAAAGCCGCCTCCGACAGCAAACCTATCCCCTGGCAGTACTGCAAGACTACTGCTAGAGGTCATTGGTGCCATTTTGGAATGAGGTGCCAACCAGGACTACAGTGGAGGAGGATCGCTGCTGTTTGGCCCCACTGCACTACCAATTCTGATCCCTGGGGGGTAATCGGGAGAGGCCCAGGTTTGCTGTCATAGGGTGGATCTTCTCGTGTGGGGCAAGGCTCTTGATTTGGGAGGTTTGGTACTTGAATCCGGAGGTTAGGCCAGGGTTGTATCGGAGGATGCAAGGTTTGTATGTGTGTTTGGGAGAGGGGGATCAGAGTCTGTGCCACCACAACACTTTCACACACACTGTAAATTTTATTATTTTTTAATTGTTTTCCTAAGGTACTTTTTTTTATCTGATGATTAGAATAAACATAGTGGTGATGTAATAAAATGTTAAAAAACCACTTTGGAGGTTATACTTTACAAAACGTTTGTGTGTTTTTACAGTAGTGGCCTGTTAACAGTGAATTTCCTGAAATGAAACAAGATTTGAAATGAATGATAAATCCAGTGCTAGGATCTTAAAGCATCTTCAGAGAACTGATGTGTTCTCATCAAGGTGGAGAATGATTTGCCAAGAAATAACAATTTTTATACCATGTCTTCTGGGTAGAGGGCCCTATTTGGGTGTAAATTTGTATTGTAGCATGTATTCTTTCTAAGGCCCTGCAACTGCTAATGTAAAAACTAGAAATATGGAGGGTTTGCACTTCGCCATGGTCTCTGTGATATACACCAATCAACCATTTTAGATATCTGGTTACTCAAGTGAACTAAGGTTTTGCAATTGCCATGTAGCAATTAACACATGATAACTGCATGCTATCTTTGTGACGAAAGGCGATCAGTTAAATGTAAATAGATAAAAGGAGATAGAACAGCATTTAAACTATAAATTGGGGGAAAAGCTGACAGTTGCTCAAAAGCATATGGTTTGGATAATGGTATCTTTAAAAATATCACCAAAACAGGGAAGATAGGGCAGCTCGATAGCGAGGCTGCAAATGAGACCATAGTAGACTAAGAGGCATATTTTCAAAGCACTTAGCCTTCCAAAGTTGCATAGGTTTCTATGGAACTTTGGAAGGCTAAGTGCTTTGAAAATATGCCTCCAGGTGTCTTTAAATATGGAACAGATAGATTTTAAAGATTGTAAATTATCACTGTCAGCTGCTGAGCAAGTTGTAAATAGGAACAAACATTGTTTGAAATGTATGTGTGCAAATGCCAAAAAAATAAGGTGGGAGAGTTAGAATATATTGCTCATGCATTGCTCATGCAACTATCATAATTCTGGGTGATTTTAATCTCCATCTGGATAACCCACAATCGTTGGATGCGAACCATTTCCTGAACCTTCTCCGTCTTTGGGACCTAATTTGCCCTAGCATTTGTCCATCTCACTCAAAAGGTCACTCGCTAGATCTCATCTCCTATAGATTCCTGGCCGAAGTGAATTTCCAGCTAGATGGCTACACCTTGGTCCGACCATCTCAAACTGCAATTCACCTTGCACTGGTTAAAATCGGGCATGCCTCAGCCAAGCGAACCCTCTGCATATTACTCAAGAGGAATAGTCGATCCTCAGTTATGTTGGTGGTCAATATACAGTGATAGCTGGATAGCACAATCAGCCTCAGAATACTATATAACTGCCTGGGAGAATAGATGCAGATGTGTCCTAGATGATATAGAGGCATATTTTCAAAGCACTTAGCCTTCCAAAGTTCCATAGAAACCTATGGAACTTTGGAAGGCTAAGTGCTTTGAAAGTATGCCTCATAGCGCCCTTCCAACGTAAAACCTCATACAATCGCAATTCTACACCTTGGTTTACAAAGGAGCTCAATAAAGACACAAACTAGAAAACTTGAAAGAGCGTGGCGTAAAGTGAGAGCTGAACATACACTAAACGTGTGGAAATCCAGTCATAGGAACTACAAATATGCTATCAAACAAGCAAACCGTTCATACTTTTCAACAAAGCTAGCCGTCTGCAGACAATGACGCTAAAAAGCTTCATGAACTCTTCGTTCCTTGATACAAGCAAGATAGTGTCCACGCAAACAGACCGTCCCTCTGCTGACAAACTAGCTACATATTTCAATGAGAAAATCCAATTGTTACGACAACCACTATTTAGTAGTACTACTGTTGTCGAGGTCTTTCTCATGACACTGGACTCACCCCCAGAACGATGCCCAGCTGACCGTAGCTGGACCACCTTTAGCAGTTTAACAGTAGATAATGTGGCAAGAGCACTATCCAAGTTTTCAAAGAAACATTGTGGTCTTGATATTTGCCCTAGTCATCTGTTAAAATCAGCTCCAGATTGCTTCCTTGTTGACTTAACCTCCTACTTAAACCTCATGCTCAAAAATGGGCTTTTTCCTTATGAGCATGGAAGCATTCTTCTCACACCAATTCCCAAGAACCCAAAAATAAAAGCTGATGTTATTTCTAATTATCGGCCAGTAGCATCTATCCCATTACTCATTAAAACCATGGAAAGTATGGTCAATATTCAGCTAAATGACTACATGAAGAACTTCGATATTCTCTCGCACATACCAAGTAAAAGCTAATTCCATCATTTCCGCACCTTCGAAAGCCTATTGTGGGGTACCTCAAGGCTCACCACTTTCTCCGTCCCTTTTCAATGTTTTGCTGATTCCACTAGCTAAAGCATTATCAAAGCACGGCCTTAACCCATTCATTTATGCGGACAATGTGACCATCTACATCCCTTTCAAGTCAACACTAGTCGAAATCTCCGATAAAATAGACGCAAGTTTTTCCATCATGGATTCCTGGGCAAAGGCGTTTTTGTTCAAACTTAAGACAAAACACAATGTTTCATCCTTTGGACTACAATAAAGTAGTCCAAAATACACTCATCATTAAGGACTTCAAACGTTCGATCTCAAATAGCCTGAGAATCCTTGGAGTAGAGTTGGATACCCACTTACAACTGGACAATCAAGTGAAAATCATCACAAAAAGAATGTTCCATGCAATGTGGAGGCTGAAGCATATCAGGCATTTCATAACGAGAGAGCTATTCCGTACCCTCGTTCATTGGCTGGTCCTATCCCACATAGACTACTGTAGCGGGATCTATGCTGGTTGCCGGGACTATATTCTGAAAAGGCTTCAGACAGCTCAAAACATGGCTGGGAGGCTAATACTGGGCAAATTGCGCTTCGATCATGCTCAACCACTACGTTTTCAACTACACTGGCTCCCTGTAAAAGACTGTATTACATTTAAAATCTGCTCACTAACACACAAGATAATATATGGAGAAGCCCCTGAATACATGCTTAATCTAATTGGCCTAACATCTAGAAATGACCTAATATCTGCCTCAATCTACATTATCCCAACTGCAGGAATGTTAAATACAAGACCCTTTTTGCTTCGTCCTTCCCCTACATCAGTCCTAAATCCTGGAATGTTCTGCCAAAACAACTAAAAGAGCTAGTCAACCACCACCTGTTCAAGAAGTCCTTAAAAACATTCTTATTCGACAAGGCTTATTCCACTGGCAACTCCACAGTTTAACCTCTCTCTCTTGTTGACTGTACAGGTTATTTGCCGGTTGCTTCGCCCCTGACATTCATCCCGTGTTATCCCATGTTCCTTCCCCTCCTGTCTCATTCCGTATCTGTGCCTTCTATGTATTGTATTGTATCCTCTTGAATTAATGTAAGCCACATTGTGCCTGCTCTTGTGGGAAAATGTGGGGTAAAAATGCACCAAAATAAATAACATCACCAAAATTCATTCTTTCAGAACACACTACCAAAACCCTTATCCACACTATCACCTCCTGTGTAGACTACAACTTGCTTCTTACAGTTCTCCTATTAAACCATCTCTTTCCCCTTAAATCTGTTCAAAATTCTGCTACATTACTTATCGTCTGCCATTATCACTACACTCACATGACCCTTCTCCTCAAGTCACTTCATTGGCTCCCTGATTATTTCTGTATACAGTTCAAACTGCCCTTACTGATTTAGAAGTGTATTAATTCTACAGCTCTTCGGTATCTCTTATCTTACATCTCCCTACACTCCTCCCCTGGAAACTCATTATCAAGTAAGTCACTCTTATTGCTACCCTTCTCCTCCAGCTCCAGACTCTTCTGTCCATCTTGCTGCCCTGTATGCCTGGAATAGACTTCCTGAATCCGGTACACCATGCTCCCTCTCTGGCCCTATTCAAATCCAGGGTAAAAGCCCATTTTTGCAACTGCTTTTAAATCAACAGCTTATTCGCCTGTCTAATAAAGGAAAAGGCAGTCCCCTGTGTGCAATTTCCAAGTTGTGAATGACTGACAGGGCCATCACTTGTATGAGATTTTCTTGGAGACTATTAGCAGGGTAGCTGGATACTCATTTACTGACTGAAAATAGACAGGTGGCTGAGTTGGCCAGAAGCCAGCTACCTGACAAAAAGCCCAGTGTATATGATTACATCAATTATCATTTCTATTAACATTAACATCAGAACTTATTTCCCGCTACCAGTTTAAAAATAATTCTGGCCTCAACTGGAAGCCAGTAAAGTCTAACATAATAGTTTGAAATGCTATCGTATTTAGAAAGGCCAAAAATTAACCTTATCACCATGTTTTGCACAGTCTGGAGTTTTCAAAACCCCCTTTGTGCAGCCTATGTAGACAGAATTGCAGTAGTCCAAGTAAGACAGCAATATGGCATGCACTCAATGTTCAAATTGTTCACTCTCAAAATAATTTTGGATAACACACAGCTTTCTAATTAAAAAGAAACTTTTTTTTTTTACTAATAAATACCTAATATCTTCACAGCAGAGGAGATCTTATATTCAGATTGCTTGATGATGATAGACTTAAGGATATGTTCAGATTTATTATTAAAAATAGAAATTTAGGGCCCTGTTTACTAAGCCATGCTGTAGGCACGCTAGTGTTTTTAGCACGCGTTAAAAATTAGCACACGCTAACTCTAGAGGCCCTTATTTTTCTTGGTATTGAGTTTTAGTTTTTGAGCAAACGTCTGTTTATCTAACAGATCAGTACAACATTGAATTCTGGTACAATCCGTGTTAAAAATTGATTGTAGTGGAATCAACACTGAGATGTCATCGGCATAAATATAATGAAGAAAACCATATCTGTCCAACAGAGAGCCCTAATATGTCAGCTACCATACTTTGAGTTTTACATGTCATATGTTTATATATTTGGCTTATTTTTTTTTTATATACATTTGTTTGTTCATATGTAGATTGCATGAACTCCTGAAGTGGGCATTCTTATGCCGAAACATGGCTCCATGTCGAGCCTTTTGGTACTTCAATAAACTTTTGAGTCCTTTACAGTTGGTGTGTCGATAAATACATTTATATTTGCTTCTGTGAGCCTCATCTTGGATCACAATGGAAGGCTATTTGTCCATCCCTACTTTCCTTTGGTTCCCCTTTGTAAATCTAACATACAGGTCTCAATAGTTTGTGTTCAGGTAAAAAAAATGAGTGAGTGGTTCTGGAAACACATTTATCTATCTGTGTAGAGAGAGATGAAGGAATGAGATGCCGGTTATGTATAAATATATTTTTAACTTAACTGTCTTTCTGTGATTGTTTTTAGAGTCACTTGTGTCAGACAGAGAGCTGTGTGATGAAGATAAAGAGATTACAAACTTGCCAGTTTGTGAAGGCACCTCCCAGCCTGAGCCCTCATGTTCGGCTGCTAGAACAACAGGTAACAAAAACTACAGAAGTAAAGCTGCCCAGGAGGCTGTTGTAAAAAAGATGCACGAAGAAGAGCACCAGCAGCAGATGTCCATTTTACAGCTGCAGCTGATACAGATGAACGAAGTGCACGTAGCCAAGATGCAGCAAATAGAGAGAGAGTGTGAGATGGCAGAAGAACAACACCGGATAAAAATGGAAGTTCTAAATAAAAAGAAAATGTACTGGGAGAGAAAACTGCAGACTATAACAAAAGAGTGGCCTGTGTCCTCATTTAATAGGCCCTTTCCCAGCTCTCCTTAGTGTGGTACTGCTGGGAGGAAAGAGTGAAAACAAGCAGTCCCTATGGTGCTTTGGCATGAGGCCTCGTTAAATGGGCCTTATGAGCACATGCGTGGTCAGTCAGTGCAAACAGATATTCACTGAACAACTTCGAGGAAAATAGGTGCAAATGAGTCAAATAAAAGGTATTCCTCCATGACTTAGACTGAGGGAGTCATCCAACAGGTTGCTAAGTATGTGTTATATTGTATTATGGTTTGAACCTTTGTTTAGCAAAAGAAGTGGTCCCCTGCTCTCTGAATACGTCTTGAGGAAGTGTAGAAAATATATGGGAATTACTTTATGTAAGATCTGGAAAGGTAGTTTTTACCTTTATTAACAGAGCGAAAGAAATAAAGCTTGCTGCATTCTTATTAAAGTAAGTCACTTCATATGAAGTGAAGTGCACATTTTTTTGAGCAAATGACTTTGGATGTAGGATTTTGACTCTTATGGACTTTACGGTACATCACATGATGAAAGGAATACACAGAACCCAGTTTTTGTTATGTTGGAGTGAATTGTGCCAAACATATGTCAACCTTAGGCTGCTATATTAATTCTAGTGCAGAAAACACTGGTCCAAGTGGAGGGAATTGTGATTGATAGATTTATATTCCTGAAAAACTTAGGATTGTACTTCTTGTGAAGATCAGTTTCCCATGTTATAAGGCTAATATATTTTTTATCATTGAATGATTGTGACTATTTCTTTTAGTTTTATGTTCTAACATATAGAAAGAAAGAGTGATTAACGGGTGGAATTATTCCAGGTGCATACAATTTGGGACTAAGCCCTAGCCAAGGAAATCTGTCTTGGTAGGGCCTGGGTAAAGGAGCCACCACTGGTTGAGGAAAGTAGCTGAAGGAAGGAGGAGGAGGAAAAGGGTAAGAGGTGAGAAAGGGGAAATTGGGGTCAGAAAAGAGTGAGCAAAGATAGGTGAGAGCAAAATTTTAAAGACTAAAATCGAGAAAACATTTAGGAAAAAAATAGAGAAAATGTTCCATTTTCTTATTGTTGCTTGGTATTTCAACCATTGCCCAATTCATAGTTTGTTTGGAGGTCTGTTTGTAACTGCATGTGGGTAAACATGTACGCATATTTTTCTGTTTGCAGACTTTGCAGGATTTTCAAACTGGAAATGTGTGTGCACTTCCACCTTTGAAAATTAATCCCAGGAAAAAATACCTATGTCCTGATATTTAAACACTGGCTGTGGCATTTGAATCAATTCCTGAATATTGAGTGCTGAATATCCATGTATATACTGACCTCCAAATGTTATCCAGGTACCGTTGATGTTCAGAGCTGGCACCAGGATATGTATGCTGATAACTTCTGATTTCCCCTAGATCACCACTCTGGCACTACCTGGATAGTGTCAGGGTGGTCAGTGAGGATTTTCAGTGGCTTTTTTCGGATAATACCACAGAATATTTGGGTGTAACCTTGGTGAGCAGCACAGTACTTCTCAAAATAGAGCTCTGTCTATCCATATAATTGCTTTAACATAAGCTCCTCTCCAGGGTACACATTTTCTGAGTTTGTTTATATGCAGGAACATGAATTTTCAAAAGCCTTTGCACAGTTTCAAACCCTCCTCTCGAGAACACCTCTTCTTGCTCTGAGTAAATATATGTGCATATTTTTGCTCACATTGGGTGGCCAATTTTAAGAAAGCACATTTTGATTGGTAAAGCACTGTATGGATCACAGAACTGTATTTGAAAATTACCCTCCCTGTGTTTACGTAGTGATCTCATCTTTCTCCGAGGACAAGCAGGCTGCTTGTTCTCACTGATGGGTGACGTCCACGGCAGCCCCTCCAATCGGAATCTTCACTAGCAAACTCCTTTGCTAGCCCTCGCGCGCCGCGCATGCGCGGCCGTCTTCCCGCCCGAAACCGGCTCGAGCCGGCCAGTCTTCTTTTGTCCGCACTCGGTACGGTCGTGTTTTCGCCGTGTCGAGCCCCGGAAAGTCGACCTCGCGCGTCCTTTGTCTTCGACGTGTTGTTTTTTCTTCGGAAAATCTTTCAGAATTGTTGGGAAGTGCTCCGGAAGCCCCTTCGGGTTTCGTTTGCCCCTTCCCGTATTTTCAGACTTTGCCCCGGTAAGTTTTCTTTCGTCGTCGGGGTAGGCCTCTTTTCGGCCTCGGTCGAGATTTTTCTCCCTCAAAGTTTTGGTGCTCATTTTCGTCATTTCGGATTTTGATTTCGCCGGCGTGATTTTTCCGCCCATGACATCGAAGCCTTCCAGCGGCTTCAAGAAGTGCACCCAGTGCGCCCGGGTTATCTCGCTCACTGACAGACACGCATCGTGTCTTCAGTGTCTGGGGGCCGAGCACCGCCCTCAGGCCTGTAGTCTGTGTTCCCTTTTGCAAAGGCGGACTCAGGTAGCGAGATTGGCCCAGTGGAACGTTTTGTTCTCGGGCTCTTAGTCGGCATCGGCACCGGGGGTATCGAGTGCATCGACGTCTTCAGCGTCCAGAGCTTCATCCTCGGCTGCCAGTGCATCGAGTGCATCGAGGCATCGGCCCTCTGCATCGGCGCCGAGACATCGGATAGCTGCATCGACGTCGGTGGTATCGGGACCTCGTCTGCTGATGTCGTCGGACGGTGGTGCATCGTCAGGAGTGCAGGTGAGGGCTGTCCATTCCCCTGCTGGTGGCGGTGAGCCTTCGGGTGGGTCTCCCCCTACCCTGAGGGCTCCTGCGGTACAGCCCCCCCGAGACCGACCTCCTTCGGCCTCGGCCCCGAGGAAGCGACGGCTGGATTCTACGTCCTCCTCGTCGGTACCGGGAAGCTCCGGTGACATGCTTCGTTCCAAGAAATCGAAGAAGCATCGTCACCGGTCCCCTTCCCGTGTCGGTACCGAGAGCTCTGGGTCGCCGAGGGAGTCGGCACCCAGTAGGCATCGGCACCGAGAGGACCGCTCACCCTCTGTTCAGGAGGTGTCGATGCGCTCCACTCTGGACAGCCCGGAACAGCCTCCACGCCCGGAACAGGTTCTGACGTCGACGCCTGCATCGACTCCCATGCCTTTCTCCGCAGCCGCTCTGAACGAGAGCCTCCGGGCCGTTCTCCCAGAGATCCTGGGAGAGCTGTTGCGCCCTACCCCTCCGGTACCGGCGGTGCTTGCGCCACCGGTACCATCGAGCGTGGCGCCGGCTGGTCCATCGCCCGAGGTGAGGTCTCCGGCGTCGGTGCCGCGTGCGGTGCCGGCTGCCGTCGCCTCCCAGGAAGGTTCCCCGACTACGTCGGCGGAGGGAGCTTCGCCGATGCGGGCGAGGGAGTCTACCTCTCGACGCCCCCATCGTGGACGTGGCTCCACGGAGTCGAGTCGGGCACGGTTGCAGACACAGGTCCGTGAACTTGTGTCTGACACCGAGGGTGAGGCCTCGTGGGAAGAGGAAGAAGACCCCAGATATTTCTCTGACGAGGAGTCTGAGGGTCTTCCTTCCGATCCCACTCCCTCTCCTGAAAGACAGCTTTCTCCTCCTGAGAGTCTGTCTTTCGCTTCCTTTGTCTGGGAGATGTCTACGGCCATCCCCTTCCTGGTGGTTGTGGAGGACGAGCCCAGGGCTGAAATGTTTGAGCTCCTGGACTATCCTTCTCCACCTAAGGAAGCGTCCACTGTTCCCTTGCACCATGTCCTAAAAAAGACATTGCTTGCGAACTGGACAAAACCCTTAACTAATCCCCACATCCCCAAGAAGATCGAGTCCCAGTACCGGATCCATGGGGACCCAGATCTGATGCGCACTCAGTTGCCTCATGATTCTGGAGTTGTGGATCTGGCCCTAAAGAAGGCTAAGAGTTCTAGGGAGCATGCTTCGGCGCCCCCGGGCAAGGACTCTAGAACCTTAGACTCCTTTGGGAGGAAGGCCTACCATTCTTCTATGCTCGTGGCCAAAATTCAGTCTTACCAGCTCTACACGAGCATACACATGCGGAACAATGTGCGGCAGTTGGCGGGCTTGGTTGATGCTCTCCCCCCTGAGCAAGCCAAGCCTTTTCAGGAGGTGGTCAGGCAGCTGAAGGCGTGCAGAAAATTCCTGGCCAGAGAGGTGTATGACACCTTTGATGTTGCGTCCAGGGCCGCTGCTCAAGGTGTGGTGATGCGCAGGCTCTCATGGCTGCGTGCCTCCGACCTGGAGAATAGAATCCAGCAGCGGATTGCGGACTCGCCTTGCCGTGCGGATAACATTTTTGGAGAGAAAGTCGAACAGGTGGTAGAGCAGCTCCACCAGCGGGACACCGCATTCGACAAGTTCTCCCGCCGGCAGCCTTCAGCTTCTACCTCTACAGGTAGACGATTTTTCGGGGGAAGGAAGACTGTTCCCTACTCTTCTGGCAAGCGTAGGTACAATCCTCCTTCTCGACAGCCTGCGGCCCAGGCTAAGCCCCAGCGCGCTCGCTCTCGTCAGCAGCGTGCGACTCAGCAAGGCCCCTCGGCTCCCCAGCAAAAGCAAGGGGCGAGCTTTTGACTGGCTCCAGCAGAGCATAGCCGCCATCCAAGTGTCAGTGCCGGGCGACCTGCCAGTCGGAGGGAGGTTGAAAGCTTTTCACCAAAGGTGGCCTCTCATAACCTCCGATCAGTGGGTTCTCCAAATAGTCCGGCAAGGATACACCCTCAATTTGGCCTCAAAACCTCCAAATTGTCCACCGGGAGCTCAGTCTTACAGCTTCCAGCACAAGCAGGTACTTGCAGAGGAACTCTCCGCCCTTCTCAGCGCCAATGCGGTCGAGCCCGGGCAAGAAGGGCTGGGATTCTATTCCAGGTACTTCCTTGTGGAAAAGAAAACAGGGGGGATGCGTCCCATCCTAGACCTAAGGGCCCTGAACAAATATCTGGTCAAAGAAAAGTTCAGGATGCTTTCCCTGGGCACCCTACTTCCCATGATTCAGGAAAACGATTGGCTATGCTCTCTGGACTTGAAGGATGCCTACACACACATCCCGATACTGCCAGCTCACAGACAGTATCTGCGATTTCAGCTGGGCGCACGTCACTTCCAGTACTGTGTGCTACCCTTTGAGCTCGCCTCTGCGCCCAGGGTGTTCACAAAGTGCTTGGCTGTAGTAGCAGCAGCACTTCGCAGGCTGGGGGTGCACGTGTTCCCATATCTCGACGATTGGCTGGTGAAGAACACGTCCGAGGCAGGAGCCCTGCAGTCCATGCAGATGACTATTCGCCTCCTGGAGCTACTGGGGTTTGTGATAAATTACCCAAAGTCCCATCTTCTCCCGGCGCAGAGACTCGAATTCATAGGAGCTCTGCTGGATTCTCGGACGGCTCGCGCCTATCTCCCAGAGACGAGGGCCAACAACTTGTTGTCCCTCGTCTCGCGGGTGCGAGCGTCCCAGCAGATCACAGCTCGGCAGATGTTGAGATTGCTAGGCCACATGGCCTCCACAGTTCATGTGACTCCCATGGCCCGCCTTCACATGAGATCTGCTCAATGGACCCTAGCTTCCCAGTGGTTTCAGGCTGCTGGGGATCTAGAAGACGTGATCCACCTGTCCACGAGTTTTCTCAAATCCCTGTATTGGTGGACGATTTGGTCCAATTTGACTCTGGGACGTCCTTTCCAAATTCCTCAGCCACAAAAAGTGCTGACCATGGATGCGTCTCTCCTGGGCTGGGGAGCTCATGTCGATGGGCTTCACACCCAAGGAAGCTGGTCCCTCCAGGAACGCGATCTACAGATCAATCTCCTGGAGTTGTGAGCGATCTGGAACGCTCTGAAGGCTTTCAGAGATCGGCTCCTGGAGTTGTGAGCGATCTGGAATGCTCTGAAGGCTTTCAGAGATCGGCTGTCCCACCAAATTATCCAAATTCAGACAGACAACCAGGTTGCCATGTACTACGTCAACAAGCAGGGGGGCACCGGATCTCGCCCCCTGTGTCAGGAAGCCATCAGCATGTGGCTCTGGGCTCGCCGTCACGGCATGGTGCTCCAAGCCACATATCTGGCAGGCGTAAACAACAGTCTGGCCGACAGGTTGAGCAGGATTATGCAACCTCACGAGTGGTCGCTCAATTCCCGAGTGGTGCGCCAGATCTTCCAAGCGTGGGGCACCCCCTTGGTGGATCTCTTCGCATCTCGAGCAAACCACAAAGTCCCTCAGTTCTGTTCCAGGCTTCAGGCCCACGGCAGACTGGCATCGGATGCCTTCCTCCTGCATTGGGGGGAGGGCCTGCTGTATGCTTATCCTCCCATTCCTCTGGTGGGGAAGACTTTGTTGAAACTCAAGCAAGACCGAGGCACCATGATTCTGATTGCTCCTTTTTGGCCGCGTCAGATCTGGTTCCCCCTTCTTCTGGAGTTATCCTCCGAAGAACCGTGGAGATTGGAGTGTTTTCCGACCCTCATCACGCAGGACGAAGGGGCGCTTTTGCATCCCAACCTCCGGTCCCTGGCTCTCACGGCCTGGATGTTGAGAGCGTAGACTTTGCCTCTTTGGGTCTGTCAGAGGGTGTCTCCTGCATCTTGCTTGCTTCCAGGAAAGATTCCACTAAGAGGAGTTACTTCTTTTTATGGAGGAGGTTTGCCGTCTGGTGTGACAGCAAGGCCCTAGATCCTCGCTCTTGTCCTACACAGACCCTGCTTGAATACCTTCTGCACTTGTCTGAGTCTGGTCTCAAGACCAACTCTGTAAGGGTTCACCTTAGTGCGATCAGTGCATACCATTACCATGTGGAAGGTAAGCCGATCTCGGGACAGCCTTTAGTTGTTCGCTTCATGAGAGGTTTGCTTTTGTCAAAGCCCCCTGTCAAGCCTCCTACAGTGTCATGGGATCTCAATGTCGTTCTCACCCAGCTGATGAAACCTCCTTTTGAGCCGCTGAACTCCTGCCATCTGAAGTACTTGACCTGGAAGGTCATTTTCTTGGTGGCAGTTACTTCAGCTCGTAGAGTCAGTGAGCTTCAAGCCCTGGTAGCCCAGGCCCCTTACACCAAATTTCATCATAACAGAGTAGTCCTCCGCACTCACCCTAAGTTCTTGCCAAAGGTCGTGTCGGAGTTCCATCTGAACCAGTCAATTGTCTTGCCAACATTCTTTCCCCGTCCTCATTCCTGCCCTGCTGAACGTCAGCTGCACACATTGGACTGCAAGAGAGCATTGGCCTTCTATCTGGAGCGGACGCAGCCCAACAGACAGTCCGCCCAATTGTTTGTTTCTTTTGATCCCAATAGGAGGGGAGTGGCTGTGGGGAAACGCACCATATCCAATTGGCTAGCAGATTGCATTTCCTTCACTTACGCCCAGGCGGGGCTGGCTCTTGAGGGTCATGTCACGGCTCATAATGTTAGAGCCATGGCTGCGTTGGTAGCCCACTTGAAGTCAGCCTCCATTGAAGAAATTTGCAAAGCTGCGACGTGGTCATCTGTCCACACATTCACATCTCATTACTGCCTGCAGCAGGATTCCCGACGCGACAGTCGGTTCGGGCAGTCAGTTCTTCAGAACCTGTTTGGGCTTTAGGATCCAACTCCACCCCCCGAGGGCCCTGTTTGTTCTGTTCCAGGCTGCACTCTCAGTTAGTTGGTAAATTTTTTAGGTCAATCTCAGTTATGTCCTCGCCGTTGCGAGGCCCAATTGACCATGGTTGTTGTTTTGAGTGAGCCTGGGGGCTAGGGATACCCCATCAGTGAGAACAAGCAGCCTGCTTGTCCTCGGAGAAAGCGAATGCTACATACCTGTAGAAGGTATTCTCCGAGGACAGCAGGCTGATTGTTCTCACAAACCCGCCCACCTCCCCTTTGGAGTTGTGTCTTCCCTTGTATCTCTTTTGCTACATATGAGACTGGCCGGCTCGAGCCGGTTTCGGGCGGGAAGACGGCCGCGCATGCGCTGTGCGCGCGGGCGCGCGAGGGCTAGCAAAGGACTTTGCTAGTGAAGATTCTGATTGGAGGGGCTGCCGTGGACGTCACCCATCAGTGAGAACAATCAGCCTGCTGTCCTCGGAGAATACCTTCTACAGGTATGTAGCATTCGCTTTAACAAAGATTACAAAGGTAAGATATCTTAAATCTAGCCATCCACCTGTGTAGTCATAGAGAAAAAATGGATGTTTCAAGGACATGACTAGCTGTATTCAATATACAACATACATTATACTATTCACAAAAAGAAAAAAGCACTTCAAGTGGTTGAAAAAAAGGTGTTTTTAACACATTTTTAAAAAATATCCATCCTCCCCAAACACTGTTTAAACTGTACATCCTCGTATTATGAAAAATATAAAAGATCAGTGTTTGGTGGGGTGATCGCTGCTGGTGGCCACTCTTTTGTGATGCCAGACTATTTCCACTTTACACTGTTGGACACGACAGTACCCAAGGGCAGCTCTGTGTTCAGCGTATTTAACCTTTTGTTGATCCTTCTTATAGGAGTATTCAAATTTACTCAGCTCAGATAAGCTCTGTTTTACTTATTAGGGGGCCCTTTTACTAAAGTATGGCAAGCCCACCGTGGGCTTACCGCGCGGCAGTCTGGCAGTAGCGCCTGCTCCCACAACAAGCCATTTCTGGTGCGTCACAATTTTTTTTCCAGATAGCACGGGAGCCCTTACTGATTCCGAAATAGGTGGCGGTAAGGGTTGCCCTGGGAAACATCCGCACGGCAGAAGTTAGCTTACCGCACAGCTATCTCCTTTTTGAAAAACAAAAGCCTTTTACCTGCTGTTGTAAAAGGGGACCTCGGTGTAAGACAAACCTGCCCTCCGCAGGCCCCCTTTTACTACCGCATGGTAAACGAGGCCCTAAGGTTCTTGTTAAATCAATATTTGGAACCAGAGCTAGTCTGGGTTTGCTAGGAAGACTTATACAAGGAAACTTTTTAAAATTTATTATTCTTGATTATTTCTATAATTTATTCTTTCACATTGAAAGTATAAATCAGTGAAACAAACTCCTTTAATGCATTTGTAATTGTATTTTAGACAGCAGAATATATAAAAATGTACAGGGTTGTGACGACTTTTTCAAGGCACTGTTAAGTAACACATAATATATGCAGAAAAGTAATATGGGTTAAAATGCCCGGCCGTGCTTTTGAATCATTTATTTTAATTTGAATGTGTTGCTTAGAATGTGTGCTTTTGTAACTCTCATGTTAGGAACTGAAGTACAAAGTAAGACTTGTAACACCGACTTAGCTACTTTGTTAGTGTATGTGCCTGTTTTGAATTTAGAAATTCACTACCATTCACGAGAGGGAAAGTGCCTGATCATTCTGAAATCAGTGATGTGTATGGCCTGGTTAAGAGCACACTTTTTACCAGGTCCATGCCTCTTAGCTAAAGGATTGTTGCTGTAATTATTGGTCCAACTACACAAAATAGTCAATCCCTATAAAACAGATGTATAGGGAAATCCTAAAAGGAATCATACACTTTTAAATCACTAAAATGTGTAGTTCCTTTTTGGATTTCCCTGTACATCTGATTAATAGGGATTGACTATTTTGTGTAGTTATACATATTGTCTCTTTCCTAGGATTTTTTAGTTGGTAGTAGTTATTGGTCTGGCAGGGTTCGATTGGCATGGAGGAGGATAACAGAGGATAAAGGAACTGGTTCTGATGGAACTAGAAGCTCAAAGAATCATGAGGAAACTAAAGGGTTCGGGGAGAACCCCATTTTGTTCACATATCAAAATGTAATAGCATAGTTGACTGGAATGATTGTATTTGAACAATGTCATGCCTTTTTTCTTATACTTTTAAAATGCATCTCTTTCTTCCTGGGTGTCTTTGTGTTGGCTGTGACCCTTCTGGTCTTTCCAGTTTGCCATTGTCTCTGTTTCTCTTGGCTTCTGTAGCCTCAGTTCTTTTAGTGTTCTGTCGCTCACTGGAGGTAAGTGAAAGTTGACCAAAGCTGCAGGCAGTATGGGGAGCTGTGGAACCGAAGAAAAGACAAAAAATGGCACTCTACACATTTTGCTGCCACTAAAATGTGAGGGTCTCGTGCTAGATGGAGTGAGCTTCCAAGTCTCGTTTGGCATGTGTCTCACTGTCCCTATTTTAAGATGGCAACTGGCAAACATATGACCTAGTCAACTACTGCATACTGAGGGGCCTCAATTGCAAACTGGACATGTTTTCTTTCAGCTGCATTTGCTTTGTAGCATATAACACCCTTTTGTACTGTTAAGCTGTTAACTCAGCTTCCATAATAAACAGTTGCATTTCAGATCAAGTGCAGCCAGATGTGTTTTGCACATTTCAGTCAGCTAGCTAAACTCGGCTGTTTGTTAAATATTTAGTGCAAGTTGGTGGGCCGATGCTCAGAACCAAATGCGGGCATTAGAGCTGATTAGCATTAAACTAGCACCCATATTAGTGAGCGCAGAGGATCTAGTGCGAGAGACAATGTGCACACCAAAGATTAGTGCAAATATCATGCTAATGACCTCGTTAACATCTGTTTGACTACATTTCCTATTCCCTCCCAATGCTTGGAGAACAGTGCACAAAACAAAGCTGCCTTACTGCTGTAAAAAAATAACGTCAGCAAAGAGCAGGTGTTTCTCATGATTCTTTCTTTAAAATCTGCCACTTTTTTTTTTTTTAATATATAAGCTTGTGCAAGGCTCCTAAGTGCTGGTAGTGAGAGACAATTGTGTGCAAGTCAGAGCAAACCCAAAAGTGAAAGCACACATTAGCGCCTGTTTCCTGCTTTCAAATATAAGCCTTCCAAGTAAAAAAAAACAAAAATTGAAATACTTACTAATGATGCCAGATGCCAATGTGTGCTTCACTTTTGAGTTTGTCAGGCGCATGCACACAGGAGCTGAGCTTACCATGAAACTCTTCTGTGCATGCACCAAGCATTTCCACCCCTTGCTTTCACTTTTACAACGTGCATATAATTTGAATACCATTGCCTTTGAACATTGGCAAGGTAGGTGTCTTTGTT
This sequence comes from Microcaecilia unicolor, assembly GCF_901765095.1. Lineage (NCBI taxonomy): Eukaryota > Metazoa > Chordata > Amphibia > Gymnophiona > Siphonopidae > Microcaecilia > Microcaecilia unicolor. The sequence continues at coordinate 243,292,786 of NC_044031.1, read as the reverse complement.
GTTCCAGCGGTATGGTTTCTGTGCTGTTGGCTTAACGCGGGAGTTCCGAGCATCGGCCGATGGGTGAGCTGAGAACTGGCGTGTTTTTCTACGAATAGCCTAGAACTCAAGTTCTGTGACTTTTCTTGTTATTTTTTTTTTTTTTGGGGGGGGGGGGGGGGGTTGAGTGTGATGGTAGCAAGCTTTATTTCTTCCGTGTCTTTTTTGTTGTTGTTTGTGACTTGGTCATAACTACAAGTTCGCAGCAGTAATAAAACCAAAAATATTGTTGCTGAATTCAGTTTCAAGTTTTTGAAAGCCAGGAAAAGTTAGCACTGAGCTTATTCATGCCTTTGTTTATTTTGTGTTCTCAATAGGACACTTGATAGATTATTGTTTGTGGGGAGGGTGTGTCTGTTTAGTAATCCACTCATAGATGAGCCCAAAGGAACAGCTCTGCTGAGTCTTACTGCTAAAATAGTTCACCTGTGAACGTGGACTATGTTACTGCCTTTTACTTGACTCTTGGGTATCCTTTGCCTTTAAATAAGTAACAAATGATGAGCCAAATATATTTTTTGTTGGTGGTGACAGAACATATAAACTACATAGTGTGACTACATTCTGACTGCCTGGAGTTGTCTGAATGTAGTAAAATTTGTTCTTGATTTGCACGGTTCAGCTAAACTAACAGTAACACTCTTAGCTTCCAGTTTGTGATACAGTAGGAAAAATTTCTTTTAATTATTATTATTATTGAACATTTGTAAAGGAATGGCAGAGGGACATGGTTATTATTTAATGACAGTGCTGTGCTGGTAACGTGAAGGCTGTTTTATGAGTTCCTTGCATTCAGACCACCGACCATGTTTTATTTTTTAATTAATACATCCTTTCTGATGTCTTAAATGCTCCACCTAGAACCCGTTTACGGCAGTGAGGATCACGGAATAGCACACAGTGTACCTGAATGTATTGAATCGTGTCTGGACCATTTATAAGAGGGAAGTGTGGAAGGGAAGAGACTCGTCTATGGTTTGAAAAGCAGACCAGAGCTGTGTCTAATCTACCCACCACCCCTACCCCTAATCTACCCCACAATTCTGTTAAACTGGTGATGACGAGCATGACAACAATAAGCTAGCATTTGGAGTTTGCAGGTACAGCATTCAGCACATGTAGGCACAATCTGTTGAAGGCATTAAAACAGTTTGGTTTCTTCTAACACTACTGACAGATGAAATGTATTTTATATGTAGGAATGGTAAACTTTAACTTCCCTTTGTTCAATAAACTGAAGTAAAATGTTAACAACTTTTTCCACATCCCAGGAATTTGTGTCATATGTGTACACAACTGCTGTGGCCGCTTGCAGCCCAGTAACCATGCCAGGAACATGGAGAATAGCCTCTATTCTCTGTACTGCTCTTGCACAGCTCCATCGAGCAGTGGCTGGCTATTGCATCACTGGCATAATGACCTCAGCGAAGGGCTGTGGTTCTAGACTTGCCACCACAACTGTTTCTCAAAAGGGTTTGTTACGTTACATATAAAAACATTGCTATATCATTCTTGGTTTTCTTTTGAAGTAAAGTTCAAAAATATTGACCTTGCTATTTTAGAGTAAAAAAAAAAAAAAAGGAAGCATAACTAAAGTTTTTAGCGGTTGTGGGTTGACTTTCCTGTGCTAGCCTGCACCTCCCTTTATCTTTTACTAGCTGGACCCATGACAGGCATCATCAGAGTGACAGCAAAATTTGGAAGCCTAAGGAAGCTCTGCTTTGTGTGTGCAGACTGAGTGGGAACTGCCTTTCAGTGTGCACTTGCAAGGTAGGAGTATTATTACCGAACAGCTGTTCAAGAAGGTGGGATGAGGGCAATATTGTCATGGAGTGTATTTTCAGGTTTCCACCCATCCAAGAGAGGAAGAAGGCCATAGGTATTATGTAGCAACAACAAGTTTCAGAGTAAATTTATGCACATTATTTCTCATTCAAAACGAATGCAAAGCTCAGTAGTTAAAAAATACCAATTAGATAGTTTGAAAATTGACCTCCGTAAAAACTCTAATATTGATGGTGAATTATTGAAACCATTTTTTTCAACCTGTATTTTTCTAGGAAATGTTTTCTGCACTATTTATTGAATGTGCAGTGTACTCTATCATTGTGGTGTGGTTGGTGGGCATGGTTGTCCTTCTTCCACATGGTCTATAAAGTATTGAGTGGGGTGGAACAGGTGCATGTGAATCACTTGTTTACCCTTTTCAGAAATACAAGGACTAGGGCCAGTGCAGCAAAGCTACTACTTAGTAAATTTAAAACAAATCGGAGAAAATATTTCTTCATTCAGCATGTAATTAAACTCTGGAATTTGTTGCCAGAGAATGTGGTAAAAGCAGTTAGCTTAGCAGGGTTTAAAAAGGTTTGGATAATTCCTAAATGAAAAGTCCATAAGCCGATTATTAAGATGGACTTGGGAAATCTACTGCTTATTTCTAGGATAAGCAGCATAAACTCTGTTTTACGATCTTGCCAGGTATTAGTGACTTGGATTGGCCACTGTTAGGAACAGGATACTGGGCTTGGTGGACCTTCAGTCAGTCCCTGTTTGGCAATGCTTATATTCTTATACAAGTTCAGGGCTTATGCTCAGCTACAGTGTTAGTTGGTCAAAAAACTAAATTGGGGCTTTCTTATGAATACAGTCCAGTCTGAGTCTTGCATATAGCAATCTAGTTTAGGATGGGCTGCAGCGAGCTTCAATGGACACATCAGTAATTTGGAATGTGAGGACAGTGCTGGGCAGACTTTTATGATCTTTGTCCTGCAAATGACAAGACGGATTCGAATAGGCTGGAGTAGGTTTGAAGGCAACTCCAGTAGCTGGAAAATAAAGACAGAGCTGGGCGGACTTCTATGGTCTCTATCCCAGAAACACCAAAGAAAGGTCATGATCAAGTATATAATATCATGTTCATTGTTGATTTTAATCTTGAATTGATAATGTGACTGTTATGTAGACTGGATGGACCATTCTGGTCTTTATCTGTCATCACTTACTATGTTCTTCCAAGGTATACATATTGAGGTCTCTGAGTCTATCTCTTTGCACTTAGGAGGGTGACCACTGACGATTTTAGTATTGTGACCTAGCCACTGCTGTGGTCACTGTTTTATCCCAGGCCCTCAAAGCAAGTTTATATTTCATCTCTCTCCTCCTGTTATCTTTCATACCTCTCCATTTTTTTTTTTCAAACATTGATCTTTGCCTTTCTTTCTCTATCTATTACCCCATCCTCTTGCTCCTTTCACCCTTCATTTCTGTGTCTCAATTCATACTCCTACTGAATATCCAGGATTGGATGTGCTGGACACACACAGGACTAACAGCCAGCTAGGCAGTGCTAGCACTCTGTATTGTGCTCTCACCACTGCACTGCCACATGTACTCAATGACAGGCTCTCCGATACATATTCTCTTTCATTTCTCTCCTATTTTTTTTAATACCTCCCTTACCTTTGAAAGACATTCAGAGTACCATTCACTGGGCAGCTTGATTCTCACCCAGACTTCAAACGGTAGTCTCAAGAGGTTGGCAGCTAGGGGGGGGGGGGGGGGGGGGCAGGCAGACACAAGTTTAAAGAAGAAGAGGATCATGTGTTTCATCTTTACCTTTTTCCTACCTGGGTCGTGGCATTGTGGTTGATCCAGGCTGATGGTGTGGGTTACCTGCTTTATCTGGATCCTCTTTGGGGTTTCCCTGTCTCTGTAATGAATCTGTTTAAGTGGTAGTGAGGGCCAGTTGTCTTGCACTGATGTACTTCTAATAGAAGAGGCTGAATCATAGGCTTATAGCTCTTATATCTGGTGGACCTAAAAAGATGTCACAGTTCAAAAGACAAGACATAACTCATAGAAAAGGTGGGGCAAGTTACTACTACTACTACTATTTAGCATTTCTATAGCGCTACAAATCGTACGCAGCGCTTCACAAACATAGAAGACAGTCCCTGCTCAAAGAGCTTACAATCTAATAGACAAAAATAAAGCAAGCAAATCAATTAATGTGGGGGAGTGGTTACAAGTAAAAAGCAATGTTAAAGAGGTGGGCTTTCAATCTAGATTTAAAGATGGTCAAGGATGGGGCAGTAATATTCCAGTAAGATGTGTAAATAAAAAAAAACTTAAAGCAAGACGGTCAATATATTGTTTATGGATTTTCAGAAGGCACTTGGCAACATGAAAGACTCCTCGGGAAAATTTATGATGAAGCCACAACTTAAGTACTGCAAGCAGTTCTGGGTAGCTGCACCTCAAAACAGCAGAATGATGAGAAAAACAATTATAGGGCTGATCAGTCCTCTTATAAAAAGAAAGGCTCAACTGGTTAGGAGAAGAAACAAGTGACAGCTGATACCAACAGAGGTCTATAAAATTCTGTATGGTGTGAACAAGTTATTTATACTATCAAACAGTACTAAGACTAGAAGATGCTCCAATGAAACTATCCAGCAGTATATTTAGGAAATCATGTTTTGAGCCAACATGCAAACTCCAGAATTAATTCTGCTAGAAATGTGGTCAAGACTTATAGAATAGTTGTCACAATTCAAATGACACAAGAAGCACAAACTAGCCAGGTGGCACTTCAGCACTCCTTTCATGCCAAACCATACACAACATATATCCACACCATAACCCAGTCGACTGCAAGCATAGCGCACCTGAAATCGTAGATGAACAGATAGGCCCAGATGCCACTGAATGTACAGCACCGAGACCATGCTGGCACTCATGCTTGCAAGTCCACTGCATGAGGAATGAGAACTTATGCTGGGAGTCTACACATTTGACGCCCGCAGCGTGCCTGATTGGTGCCAGACTCACTGCTGCCACTGGGAGCGAGGGCCCTCGCAGCTTAATTCCCCTGGTCTTTGCAGGAGAGGGCTGCACCACTCACCAACTAACACCTGCATGCAGCCTGCAACATGTTGTGCCCAACTGGCCGCCTGCATATGGATGATTCTGGACCACAAATTCATGCTAGCATGAACACTCACCTTTTACTGCAGTGTTGTAGACCATGTGTCAGGACCAAATCCAAGCGACTATTTTGGCACGTGTGCACAGACTCACCCAGCATCCTGGCCTCTTACAATGCACCCGCCACTCCTATCAGCGACTACTGGTGTGGTCATTTGGAGGAATGGAGAAACAAAAATAAACATCAGGCAAAAACACCGATAGCAGTAGTGTAAAGCTGGATCAGGGCCGAAGTAAATGGGCTTTGCAGCAGCCAGCAAAATAGGAGCACGTGGGCCCACATTACTGCTTCAAACACCCCATTGCTGTGCTCCCAGCCTCCCTCTAGGCAGGCAGCCAGCAACTATTATGCAGCTCCATCTGCAGTTCTACACTGTAGCTGCCCCAGAGTTTGTGCCATCATGTGCCACCAGCTCTATGGCACTGTGCCCCGCCCCCCTCACCGCCAGTCTTCAATGGCCCACAACAAAAGCCCTCTGTTACATTGCTGCCTGGATGTCTCATTGCCATCTGAAACTAAACATGACCAAGACTGAGCTTCTTATCTTTTCCCCTAAACCAACCTCTCCTCCTCCCCCATTCTCTATTTCTGTGGATAACACTCTCATCCTTCCTGTCTCATTAGCTCGTAAGCTTGGGCTCATCTTCGACTTCTCCCTCTCTGCACATATTCAACAGACTGCTAAAACCTGTCGTTTCTTTCTGTATAATATCACCAAAATTCGTCCTTTCCTTTCTGAGCACACTACCAGAACCCTCATCACCTCTCGCTTAGACTATTGCAACTTGCTTCTCACTTAGCCATCTCTCTCCTCTTCAATCTGTTCAAAATTCTGCTGCATGACTAATATTCCGCCAGTGTCGTTATGCTCATATTAGCCCTCTCCTCAAGTCACTTCACTGGCTTCCTATCCGTTTCTGCATACAGTTCAAACTCCTCTTATTGACTTATAAGTAAATTCACTCTGCAGCTCCTCAGTATCTCTCCACTCTCCCTACATTCCTCCCCAGGAACTCTGTTCACTGGGTGAAATCTCTCTTATCTGCACCCTTCTCCTCCACACTCCGTTCCTTTTATCGTGCTGCACCATATGCCTGGAATGGACTTCCTGAGCCGGTATGTCAAGCTCCATCTGTGTCTGTCTTCAAATCTAAGCTAAAAGCCCACCTTTTTGATGCTGCTTTTAACTCCTAACCCTTATTCACTTGTTCAGAACCCTTATTTCATCATCCTCACTTTAATATTCCCTTATCTCGTTTGGCCTAATTAGATTGTAAGCTCTGTTGAGCAGGGACTGTCTCTTCATGTTCAGGTGTACAGCGCTGTGTATGTCTAGTAGCGCTATAGAAATGATGAGTAGTAGTAGTAGTACTAACCCAAAGAATACTGCAACACTTTTCTGCCTAGACCCCTGATGGCGAACCTATGACACGCGTGTCAGCACTGACATGCGTAGCCATTTTCGATGACACGCGGCGGCGCCGCAGCAAGCAGCAGCAGGGCAGGCCACTCCTTCCTTCCGTGTCCTGACCTCGCCTGACGTAACGTCCGTGAGGGCGGAGCACAGAAGGAAGGAGGAGAGGTCTGCCCTGCTACTGCTTGCTGCAACGTGAAAGGAGGCTTTAAGGTTAGTTCCGGGCCCGGTGGCGGTCCTAGTAGCAGTGATTTTTCTTGAAGTGACACTCCACCAGAGTTATGCTCGGTCTTTTGGTGAATTTTGACACACCAAGCTCAAAAGGTTGCCCATCACTGGCCTAGACAGTGCTGTTCTTTTGCTCTTTGGAAAGCATCACCTGGCTTTGGAAGCTGAAAATAATGTCCGATATCCAAGTGGGACAGTAAGAGGGAAAGAAATTCACCAAAAATGCCCCTACAGCAGGGAATAGATTCAAGTGAGCCGTTGGAGTAGCAGCCAAAAATGGTGATTGCCCTTTGCAAACGCTGCCTCTTGCTGCTTCCAGTTGCCGCCTCCTTTCTCTGTCTCCTGGACTTCCTCTCTGGCTACTTGCCTCCCAGTCCTACCCTTGCTACCTCCTCCTTTCTTATCTTGCTTAAATCTACAAGCCCTTTCATCTCTCCCCTCCCCTTCCTCTGGCTGTGTTGGGCTGCCGCCATTTTTGTGCTTGTGACCGCCTAAGAGTCTGGGTCACTGTCCTTAACGCTTACAGGAAGGGTAGTGCAAATCATACCTTATCAGTCAAGTCATATCCACAATGCAGAACATTATACTGATACCACTTAAAAAAAAAAAAAGACAACACACATGAAATTAATCAATACATCACTAGGATAGTAACTAAAGAGACCTATAAAGGGCTTAGTCAAGTATTTTCATCATCAAGACTCCCCTTCCTGCAAATACATCCCTCACTGCCAGCTTTTTCCATCTCTGCCCCAAGATAAGAACTATCACAGTGGACAGGCAAAGCAGGTGACTGTATCCCCATACAGGGGCATCAGGACAAAGGTGGAGGCCAACATGTATTGCCACACATTAATCCACAAGATTATCCACGGTGAATCTCCGGACTGACTATATGTTAAATCTGGTTGACCTCCCATCAAGAAACGTCTGAATCTTTGTGAAATTACCTCAACCTGCACTACCCCAACTGTAAAGGATTCAAGGACAAAACTTATTTTTTTTTGTTACATTTGTACCCCGCGCTTTCCCACTCATGGCAGGCTCAATGCGGCTTACATATTGTATACAGGTACTTATTTGTACCTGGGGCAATGGAGGGTTAAGTGACTTGCCCAGAGTCACAAGGAGCTGCCTGTGCCTGAAGTGGGAATCGAACTCAGTTCCCCAGGACCAAAGTCCACCACCCTAACCACTAAGCGATCCAATTTCTCCTTCCTAGGCAGCCAACTCTGGAATGCCCTCCCTAGACCTATCCGATCAATCTATGACCATCTACCATTCAGGAAAGCACTAAAAACCCATTTATTCAAGCAAGCCTACCCAAACGACCCAGACTAATCTTATGAACCCATCTACCTAACATATACCCATAAGACAAAAACACCGAGCCAGACTTTATCTCCTACCTTACCCCCCTCTCCATTGCCTACCTCCACCTACCTATCTATTCTATTACTCTGTTACACTCTCTAGCAATTTTCTGTGTTCCCCATTACTGTGTAAGCCGCATTGAACCTGCTTTTAGTGGGGAAAGTGCGGGATACAAATGTAATAAATAAATAATAGAGAAAAGCTTAGCCACAGTCTCCTAAAATGCCCCTTTTTTAAGGTACATGTCACACATGCAATAGTGTCTGGGAGTTTCTGTCTGCACTCATTTGGTTGTTTTTGGCATGCACAAACAGAAGCTGGTAGTATCACTCCCCCCTCAGAGCAGCAGCCTGTAGATGGCAGAACTCAGGATCCATCGGCATAAGAAGAGGAGGGGCAGTGGCAATAGCCCATGGGAGTCCTCATGTCCCGCTAGCAGAAATGAGGAGCAGCAGTTAGAAGAATGGAAGTCACCCAGTCTTGCAGGCAGAAGAGTGGATCTAGAGCTGTATGCTGAAAAGCCAGCAGAACTCCCCCAGGTCCTGCTGGTGAATTTAGGTCAAGCCTTGGAGAAGGGGCAGGGGGGAAAGAAAGGGGAAAGGTGAGGGGGGGGGGCTGAGCATAAAAGAAGGGGAGTGATTAAAGAGCAGGAAAAGAGAGAAGGGAGGTGTGGCAGGATGGAGGACAAGGAAAGGGGTGGACTTATAAAGGTGGAGATGAGAGGGAAGAAGCAAGGGAGTACAGCATAAGGGAAGGGGCATATTTAGAGATGACGAGAAGAAAGGGCTGGAGCATAAGGGAAGGTCTAGGGTTAGGAGGAAAGAAGAGAAAGCTGGAGGGAGCAAGGATAAAAAAAAAGGGGGAGAGTGGGGAAGGACAAGGTCAAGTGCAGAGAGAGAGAATAGAGGGAAAGGAGGAGAAGTGGGAGAGTATGACTATTACCCACACCCCATACCTACTCTCTACCAGTACACACACATCCTTTTCTACCTGAGACACACTTTACCATGGCTGTTTCAGTCATGTTTGCCAGGCAGAAATGCATACCTCTGTGACTAAAGTGGGAAAGCACTATTATATCACACTGCACAAGTACATCATTCCACCTGTTACTCCTAGTGAATATCCAGAAAAGGATGTGCTGCGCACGTACAGGACAAGCAGCCAGCTAGGCAGTGATGTCATTGTGCATTGTGGCTTCACCACTGCTCTGCCACATGCACTCAATGCCAGGCTCCCCTTTACATGTTCTCCCTCATCTCTCTTTTACTATCTTTAATAATACTTCCTTTACATTTGGGTCAGACTTTGATTTTTCCATTTTCATTTCAGTTTTGTTTTTTTCTTTCTCTCTCTGCCTCTCATAGCAAACTATTAGCTTTACTTCTTGCTCCTTTTACCTTCAGTTCTGTGTCCCAATCCTTCAGAAAGAGGGAGAAGAGAGGGAACTGTGAGACAGACCAATGGCTGCTTCTAGTTGGGTGATCACAGCCTAGCTCTGGAATGAGATTTAGGCAGCAAGCTGGAAGGCAGAACAGGCATGACAAAAAAAAATCCAAGATATTTAGGATGGCTGTCTCTCACTGTCAGCAAATGCCCCAGTCCCCTCCATGCTGCCTTCCTGACCTTGTGCAGCCACCAGTTTCTCGAGTCCACTCTCTCCAGTCCCCTGTCCAGAACTTCAAAATGATTATCCTACAACTGCTGCCAAAGTCTCTCTCACTTGAGAGAGGACATGAAATGAGATTGAAGGGGGGCAGACTCAAGAAAAATGTCAGGAAGTATTTTTTCACAGAGAGAGTGGTGGATGCTTGGAATGCCCTCCCGCGGGAGGTGGTGGAGAGGAAAACGGTAACGGAATTCAAACATGCGTGGGATAAACATAAAGGAATCCTCCTCAGAATGAAGGGATCCCTAGAAGCTTAGCCGGCGGTGGGAGGCAGGGCTGGTGGTTGGGAGGTGGGGATAGTGCTGGGCAGACTTATACGGTCTGTGCCAGAGCCGGTGGTGGGAGTCGGGGATAGTGCTGGGCAGACTTATACGGTCTGTACCCTGAAAAAGACAGGTACAAATCAAGGTAAGGTATACACAAAAAATGACACGTGAGTTTATCTTATTGGGCAGACTGGGTGGACCGTGCAGGTCTTTTTCTGCCGTCATCTACTATGTTACTTCTTGACATCCCTTGCCTGCAACCTTCCATGTTTGATGTTTTTAACCTGCTTCTCCTGGGCAGTTCTCTCTTCTCCCAGATGATTAATTGTAGTCAGTTACAGCATCTGCCCCATGGTTTGCCAAATGCTCATACATAAACTTGCACCGCCTGCCCACATGTACGTGTTCTCTGTTTGTGTGCCTGCACATTATATAAAATACTTGTCTGTATTGCAACTTTACCCCTGCTGTATCCAACTAACCCCCCCCCCCCCCCCCCCCAGGAAGATCTATACGCTATCCATGTATAAGTGTGCACAATTTTATAAAAGCACTTTAACATGTAAAACAGGCTTTATGCATGGGAAAAGTTCTATAAAATAATTTGGTGGTGTGCATGGCTTTTTTTTTTTTTGTAAGCCACCTAGAATTGTAGATAGTGTGAAAAAAATACATAAAAGAATTTTCCAGGTAACATCTTGGGGTTATACAGATAAATATTACATTTTAAACTTTCCAGTCCTCAGACCTGTAACTTTTATCTGGAGAAAAGTTAACCAGTTAAATACAGGAAGGGAGGGTGATTCAAATTGTACTGGTTTTTAACTCCTTGCAAGTTTTGACTCCGTAACAATTTTAGATTGTATATTGCCTTGACTTGTTTCACAAAAAAGGCAATATACCAAGTACACAATAAACAATTTTTATTTAATTGAGCTAGAGCAGCTGTGTTGACCTGTGCGTCTTTATAAAAGGCTCTGCTGAACACACACACGCATATATATATATATATATATATATATATATCTTGGTAAATGCACATGTGTCTGCAGGAATACCCAATGCCAACAGCCACTGCACAAACTTACATGTTCAAAATAAAAAGTGGCAGCACATTTAAGCACTGGAAATTACAAGTAGATGCTAATCTTGCCTATCTCCTTCCAAGCTGCACCATCAGACTAACCCTGCATTATCCGGATAGGTTCAAGGCAGTCTGCAAGGAAATTCAACAGTACTCTCCAAATAATGCTGCTGAATATCTGTGGATAGGCCCAACTAAGCCATTTATTCAGTTAACAGTGGCTGTTATCCAGCTAAATGGTTTTGAATACTGCACCATTAGTGAATTTTGAATGCCCCAACCTGGATGTCCTAATTCTTCTCTCATTGTCTTATACAAAATGGGGCTTTATTGTTCTCTCATTTTATTAATTAAATGTATTAATAAATAAGTAATCATAAGGATAGAATCTTTGATGATCAAATCTCATGTGTGATGCAGGTCATGACAGCAAAGTGTTCAATCTTTAAAATGGCTACGATTAAAAGTGTTTTTCAGGAAGTTAGGTTAACATTAGTAATAGTGGAGCCTTTGTTGTTCAGTGATGGCATATCTGATTAAAATTTAAATGTGTAAATCTCATATTTCAGAATACTAGAGAAGTTATTCTAGAAACACCTCCACATGTACATAGCAACATTTATATGTGTAGATTCCATAGTTGTGTAAATGGCAATTTGAGGGGCCCTTTTACTAAGTGGCAGTAGCTCAGTTTGGGCTTACCGCTCGTCATTCCAAAACTACCGCCAGACTAGTGCAGGAGCCCGGCAGTAGTTCTTACTCCCAGCGTGTGCCATTTCAGCACTGTGTGCTGTCCGGTTACTGCTAGGTTAGCGCAAAATCCCTTACTGCTACCTCAAATGGTGGCGGTAAGTGCTCCCCCCTCCTCCCCCTGAAATGGCCATGCGGTAAGTGGTTCACAGCCTCAGCATGCATTAAAACACATGCTGATGCTAACGCAGACCTCCTTTTACTGCAGGTTAGTAAAAGGACTCCTTAGAAAGCTACCATTTTATACATGGCGAGCTACTGCACACAGACATTAAAGGGAACATGACTTGGCTGGGTCAAAATACTGCATGTTTGTACCTCCGTTTACAATGGGAATACAAATATATGGAAAAAACATTTCTCTACTGGGTTTGCACAACTTAGAAGCATGCATTGATTTATCCAAAATGCCTATTTTGGCCAGGGCTTCACACGAGGGACTACGGGAGTAATTCTGCTTAATTCCTGTTTCTTATTTCCACCTTCATAAGGAAACAAAATGAAAATCGCAGCCTCATTATATTTAGGTGCTCTTAGTGGCGTTCCTGGGGGGGCTGGCACCCGGGGCAGATCGCCGATGCGCCCCGCCCCCCGGGTGCAGCGCCCCCCCATGCAGCACGGACCCCCCCCCCCCCGGTGAAAGGACATCCCCCCCCCCGCACACGCCTGTCCTCCGTTGTTCCATGCTTATTCTCTGCCCCGGAACAGGAAGTAACCTGTTCCGGGGCAGAGAAGAAGCATGGAACAACGGAGGACAGGCGTGCACCCGGGGCGGACCGCACCCACCGCCCCCCCCCCCCCCCACTAGAAACGCCTCTGGGCACTCTCACTTATTCCAGCCATAGAGCTGGTATAAATGAAAGTATGTACATGCAGCAGATTTGTGTGCAACTCACAGTATTCTCTAAGGGGCCCTTTTACAATGCAGTGGTAAGCCCAATGCAGACTTACTGAGCTACTGCAGGCCCAACGTGGGCACTGGTGACAGTTCCAGCCCTATCCTGTGCTACAGAAAATAAAGCACTTGCAAATAGGCACATTTGTAAGTTAAGCACTATAGCCCTTATCATATGCTAGTATTCTAAACATACGGAATAAAAATGATACAAATAAATAAATTTATGCCCATAAGACACATAAAATGTTAGTGCCTTGGTTATAGAACTGTCCCTGTAGGTGTGTAAAATGGGCCAGCTACATATGGAAGCAGTACTACTTACATATGGAGGTTGTAGAATTGCTACATCCACGTGGTAGTTGCTGAGTTCATGCTGCTTACTTTTTCCACCTGAATATTTGTAAATTGGCTGCTCCTCCTGTGTCTTCATATGTATTGTACAAAAAGTGGCAGCGGAGTTTGTAAAATACTGCCAGAATTCATCATGTGCAAACCTGGATGCCTTCATACCATCTCAACCTTCTATGTATAATGGGCCTTTAGAAGAACAAATTAAGACACTGAGAATCCTGATAATACCTACCCCCACATCCAGATATTCATTACTGACTACTACCCAGATACCGGCACTAAATATACGAGTTTAATTTGGCCACGGTGGCTGGCTGGCATTAAAAAAAAAAACAACACTGACTGCCTCAGTTGGGGTTTTTTTTTTAGACATCACAAAGTCAGCACAATTCTCTCAATCATAGGTGGAGGCCTCAGATCCAAATAACCAGGTATCTGATACTTATACCTGACTCGGCTCAAATGCTGACAGAGAATTTTCTAAATATATATGTGTATTCCTATTGTGAAATGGGAATATTAATATATTTTTTATGCCCGCCCAAACTGTGCCCAAAATTCACCCCTTTTAAATCTGTGCATTTATTGCTATCTACATGTACAAATAGTGGCATTCTGAAATTATACCCACGTGTAAATGGCAATCTACATATGTAAATGCCATTATTTATACACTTACATGGCAATCAAAGCTTCTAAAATGACAGCCTTGATGTGTCTGGTCCATGAAGTTATCCATAAAGTTTCTTGTTAGATTTGAATTCAGCCCTTTTAATACATGTATAATTTCTTTGCATGAAATATCTAATCCACTTTATTCAAAATTCACTTCTAGCTCACTTGGTTATAGTTCCGGAGATGGACTTGAACTAAAATTTGTAGTTGTTTCTGTTAGGTCTTCATTACTTAGCAGTCCTATAGTTTGTTCATTCAGAAAATTGGCCTTGTACTTTGATAAATTGATTCTAACAAGATGGTTTGATGGAATCATTAATTTACTCCTTTGCTCTTGAATATCTTTAGCATTAGCAATGTTTGAAAATGTTTTCAGTATTTTCTTCACTCCAGTTTCTTCTTCTATATACTGAGCTGCTAATAATCTTCTACAATATCTATGTGTGATACTGGAAAAATAATTTGGAAGTAAGAAATGACAAATATTTATACAAAATATTTTAAAATAACACAAACAGCCTGTTATTTAAAGCCATACCCAGCATAATCCACTGAAATTTCTACAGACCATTATCCAGATCACTTAGGAGAGCAAAAAAGCTGAATATCACCATTCTCTGGGTCAATTCCAGCATTGCCCATTATACCCATATAATACTAGTGAATACTTGGATATTAGTGCTAAATATCAAGGTATAACATGACCATAATGGCTGGTGTTTCATATAAAAGTTGACCACTATAGCTGACTATCAGGCTGAAAGATATTGAGCTATTCTTTATAATGTTTTAATTAAGCATTATGATAGGGTCACAATGCCAAAATTTTGGGTGCTAGGAGACAGAGTAAATAGGATGGGGAGTTCCAAACTATGGTGTTTACCTCAAGCCCAGTGGTGTAGCCATGGGTAGGCCTGGGCCCACCTACTTTGGACTCAGGCCCACCCAAAATTGTGGCATTCTTGCTGTGGCTGGCGGGGTCCCTAAACCCTGCCAGCTGAAGACTTCCTCCTCTTCTGGCAATCAGTGCTCTTCCAATCAGTAGCTGGCAACACTTGCCTCGAGCTGATGCCAACACCGGCCCCTCTGTATATGCTCAGTGTTTGCACATGCACAAGCAATGAGCATGTGAGGCCTGCCTGCAGCAGCGATGGCGTCCTCTCAAAGCAAATGCTGCCAGCTTCTGTTTGGAAGAGCGCTGGCTGCCTGAGGAGGTGAAGGTCTTTAGCTGACAGGGCTTGAAAATCCCAACCAGCCCAGGTATTTAATAGTTTGGGTTTGGATTTGGGTTGGGGGGGAGAGAAAGGGCAGAGAGCAGACAGTGTGGTGTTACATAGTAAATGATGGCAGATAAAAACCTGTATAGTCCATCCAGTCTGCCTAACAAGATAAACTCATTTTACATGGTATGTGATACTTTAAATGTATACTTGAGTTTGATTTGTCCTTGCCATTCTCAGGGCACAGACCGTAGAAGTCTGCCCAGCACTGTTCCTGTACTAAAAGTCCTGAAGCTAACGTCAAAGCCCCTTAAAATTTACATTCCAGCCCATCCATATCTATTCAGTCACGATCAGGGCACAGACCGTAGAAGTCTGGTTTTGCTTCCCAATTACCGGTATTGCCACCCAATCTCCGCTAAGATTCTGTGGATCCATTCCTTCTAAACAGGAGTCCTTTGAACAAAGAAACAGTTCCCAGAAGAATTTTTTTCTTTTTGCTTTTTTGTCTGTTTATTTCTCTCTTTGTGTGTAGTCAAGGTTTGTTTCAATGTCAATAGTGGTATGAGAGAGTTTCCAATAGTCTGTTGTTGGTCTTCCTGAAGCAACCAAAGCAAAACATGGTCTATGTTGAGGACCAGATATTTTCTTGACTGCCCACAAAGGGCCCTATTTACTAAGCCGTGTTATAGGCGCATTAACCATGTATGTGTGTTTTAACGCGCGTTAACCATGTATGTGTATTAACTGTGTACGTACCTACAATATCCCTATAGGCACCTACACGGTTAGCATGCGCACTAATTGTAGATGTGTTAAAAACGCTAACGTGTCTTAGTAAACAAGGTCAAAAGAGAGATAAAAGAGACAAAAAAGCAAAATAAATCTTCTGCGAACTGTTTCTTTATTCATCACCACCACCACCACCACACAAGAAAAGTACTCCAAAAATTGTATTGATGAACAGGTATTCTCACAGTTTTTGAAGTACTTTCATAGTCTTGTTGCTTTATATGTTTTTGTGCAGTGATTAAACTGAAGCAATTGGCTACCTTACCCAAAATGTTTGGGCTGGTGCCACTATATGATATGAGCACAATATAATATTTTTTTGTAACAAAATGTTGAAGATTTTGTATATAATTTTACATTGGAGGTTTTTCTTATGTCATAATCCTGCAATAGTCTTGTCCATCCACCCAGAAGTCTTATCTCATTACTACATTGATTTAGCCAGTGCCTTCAGTGAAAACAGAGATGTGCCATGGAAGTTGGTAGGAAAAAAGCAGAAGAAACTCCAAAACAACAGTCACAACACAAAAATAAAAGGAAGGGAGTAGTCCAATGAAGTTTGAAACCAGTGGTTTATTAAAAGCAGTCAAAAAAGGACTCAATGTAATCTGCATTTTGACATACAATGCACCTGCCTCAGGAGTCAATTATAATAACTCTGTAAAAAAATATGCAAATCAAAAATGTAATAAAACCGATTTTTAAAAACATAGAAAAATGTATGTATAAAACAGTAACAGGTAATATAACTAAAAACAAAAAAACAAATGAACATGAAGAAATTACAAAACGGCTATGCAGGTAAAAACATACAAGTATATATAGAAAATAATAATAAATAAATGATTCCCACATAAATATTTATCATATAGAGTGTTCATTATACGTTTCACGTATATCCTGCCTTACATCAAACAGTAAAAACTTTCACATCTAAAAAAACATTTCACATCTAACAAGGGCTATTTAACACATATATAGATCAATCCAATACAACAGTGTCCGAATAAGACAAATGAAATCACCGAGAGGTGTCTGTATTCATTCTATGGATATTAGGTGAGCTCATCCCAACTCAGGGCAGGCTTACTTATTATGTTATACATCCGATTGTAATAGTACTTATGTAGTTTACATAATCATATGCCCTTGCTCGCATGATTAAAACAAATGTAACCAATTGTTTTATCTACTCTTGATTGGCGATTGTCAGGATATGTTATTGTAAGCCACATTGAGTCTGCAAATAGGTGGAAAAATGTGGGATACAAATGCAACAAATAAATAAATAATACTTGGATAATAGAGCACCGGAGTTGCCTGAGCAGAAATATTGAGTACGCACCCCTAGTTTTACACTGGAACAAAAAGTGGGCTCTCAATTAGTAATGAGTTTTTTTTTTTGTCTTCAAGATTATGAAATCTAGATGGAGAGGTGGAGACAGAGATCTAATGTTACTGAAAGAAGAACAGAAGTGGATATATTTATTAAACTCTGTAACACCAATAAGTCTTAACATGGAAATAGACTATAAGCCCGTTTTATGAATTGTTTTACTCCCAGTTCAAGCTGTTTGTATTTTTATTTTGTTCTTTTTATTTTTTATTTTCAGTTATCCTATTGACTATTTTTAGCATTTTGGGGCCCTTTTACAGAGTGGCAGTAAGCCCAACACGGGCTTACCACTCGCTCTTCCGGGACTACCGCTGGTCCAACATGGCAGCTGGCGGTAGTCCCACCCCAGGTGGGCACCATTTCTGGGAGAAAAAGAAAACCATTGGAAATGGCTTGTACGGCGATAACCCGTTGGAAACTGGGCATCACCGTGTGCTGCCCGGATACCGCCAGGTTAGCGAAGGAGCCCTTATCGCCACCTCAATGTTATAGAATACAGCAGAAGTCCGCTTTTGCATGGCAACAGTTAGGCACTATCACCTACACCATGTAAATGGCAGGCTTAAATGTGAGCATGTAAAAGCTGCACTTTAGCATGGTAGCTTACAGTATTCTGTAAGTTATGTGCCTAAGTGTGGGACCCACCCACTGCCACCAACACATACACCTCCCTTGCAGTTGTACACTAAGGGGGTCTTTTACAAAGTGGCAGTAAGCCCAACGTGGGCTTACCGCACGCTAATCCGGAACTACTGCTGGCCCAATGTGGCTGCCAGCGGTAGTTCTGACAGAAGCACGTGCCATTTCTGGTGCTCCAGAAATTTCTTTTCTGTAGCATGTATCACACCTATGGAGATTAGTGAGTTCTAATGCCAAGCAAAGCTTGGCAGTCGAACAATCTGAGCCTACCTGCAAGCAGCTAGCAGCGCAGAGATCAGGACAGACGAGGACTCAGAGCAGGCAGCCAGGAATAGCCATAGTCAATCCAGGCAAAAGTCTCTAGGCAGGCGGCAAGCAATAGCAGTAGTCGGATCCAGGCAAAAGTCTCTAGGCAGGCGGCAAGCAATAGCGGTAGTCAGATCCAGGCAAAAGTCTTCTGGGCAGGCGGCAAGCGAAGAAGGAGCGAAGAAATGCCTTGAGGGTCTGGTTGGTTCTCTCTGCCATCCCGTTAGTCTGGGGATGATAGGCAGAGAAGAGAGTAGTATCTCAAACGCAGAACACAAGGACCTCCAAAATCTGGAAGTAAATTGAGAACCTCTGTCACTGATGATCCGTTGAGGTAAGCCATGCAGACGAAAAATATGTTGGATAAAACTGGAAGCAAGAGTAGCAGCTGAAGGGATCTCATAGGGATGGAATGTGCCATGCAGGAAAATCTGTCCACAACTACCCATATGACGGTGTTGCCATGAGAGAGAGGAAGATCCGTAATAAAGTCCATAGAGACCTCCTGCCAAGGTTGATGAGGAACAGGCAAGGGTTGAAAATGACCCCAACTCTTGCCCGGGGGAGATTTAGTCCAAGCACAGGTGGGACAAGTGGAAACAAAATGCAGAATATCCTGGGCCATGTGAGGCCACCGGAAGTAACGGGAAATGAGATGATAAGTCTTGTGGAATCCAAAATGCCCAGGAAAGGCAGAGGAATGACCCCACTGGAGAACCTTCAGTCTGGACTGGGCTGGAACAAAGGTCTGCAGAGAAGTAGAGGCCACCACAGTAGAGGGAATACAAGCTGGGTTAAGCATAGGACAGATTTCATCAGGCTCCTCAGGCACATTGAAGGCTCGAGAAAGAGCATCCGCCTGTAGATTCTTTTCTGCAGGCCGAAAAAACAAATGAAAGTTGAAACGAGCAAAAAAAAAGTGACCACCGTGCCTGTTGTGGGTTCAGTCATTTAGCATCTTGTAAGTAGAGAAGATTTAGAAGATACCTCCACTCCTGCAAGGCGAGCTTCAGAGCCAATAACTCCCTGTCTCCAATAGTATAGTTGCACTCTGCAGGAGAAAATTTCTTAGAGGAAAAAAAACACGAATGTCTTTTGCCGGAAGAAGCAGTCTGAGATAACACTGCCCCTGTCCCAAGAGAAGAAGCATCCAGTTCCACAATAAAAGGCTTTGCAATAGTTGGGCTGCGGAGCACCAGTGCAGATATAAAGGCGTCCTTAAGTGTAGAGAAAGCTTCCAGGGCAGCAGAGGACCAGTTCGTAACATCAGCCCCTTTTTGAGTCAGTGCAGTCAGTGGAGCAGTGATCAACGAATAATGTGGAATATTAATGCGAAACCCAAGACGCGTTGCAGAGCCCGGAATCCTTGAGGAACCGGCCAAGCCTGGATAGCCCGGAGCTTCGCGGGGTCCATCTGAAGGCCGACAGCAGAGATAAGATGTCCCAAAAAAGGAATAACTTGCTGATGGAAGGAACACTTCTCCAATTTGGCAAAAAGCCAATTGTCCCAAAGCCGCTGAAGAACAGTGTGCACATGCTTGGGATTATCCTGAACAGAGGAGGAGAAAACCAGAATATCATCCAGGTAGACGATGACAGATGAATATAAGAGATCCTGAAAAATAAAATTGATGAAGGCCCGGAAGACCGCTGGAGCATTATAAAGACCGAAGGGCATGATTCTATAATCAAAGTGTCTCTCATGAGTATTAAAGGCCGTCTTCCACTCGTCCCCCTCACGAATTCTTATCAAGTTGTAGGCGCCCCAGAGGTCCAACTTGGTAAAAATAACGGCACCCTGAAGACGGTCAAACAACTCAGGAATGAAGGGAAGCGGGCATCGATTTTTAATAGTGATAGCATTCAGGCCATGATAGTCAATACAGGGTCGTAAAGACCTGTCTTTTTTAGACACACAAAAAAAAAAACCCGCCCCTGCAGGGGAAGAGGAAGGTCGAATAAAGCCCTTCTGCAAATTCTCCTGAATGTAAGTTTGCATGGCTTTAGATTCGTCCCTGGACAGGGCATAAAGTCTACCTCTGGGAGGCATCTTGCCTGGCATAAGGTCAATCAAATGGGCGATGGGGAGGGAGGGAGTCACATCAAAGATGTCCTTAAAATTATGATACTCCACTGGAAGACAGGCCTCACAGGGAAGAATGGTTCCATGCAGAGCTGGCATGTTCCTTGAAGGAGGTTCCACTGGAGAAAGACAAGAGTGGAAACAACGGGAACCCCATTGACTGATCTCACCAGTAGGCCAATCGATGTTGGGTGCATGGAGACGTAGCCAAGGCACCCCCAGGATGACTGGATGAATGGCTCGAGACAGGATCAGAAATTGAATGTGCTCATGATGTAGGAGCCCTACTTGCATCTGAAAAGGCAGAGTAAGGTGAGTAATAGGCTGAGGGAGGGCAGAACCATGAATGGAAGTCACCTGGAGAGCTGGCTGACAAGGAACTGATGGTCCTCCTAGTTTCTCAAGCAGAGTAGCCTCAATAAAATTCCCCCCCTGCCCCAGAGTCTTGTAGGGCTAAAGTGTTCACCATGAACTCATGCCATAGTAATATAATAGGAACTGATATTAAATTGTCCGGAAGGGGAGAAGATTGACCCAGAGCCACCCCCTCCAACAGGCTCGGGTCTAGGCGTTTCCCGGTTTGTTAGGACATCCTTTCACGAAATGACCGGGTTTGCCACAATACAAACAAAGCTTGTTGCTCCGCCGATGGGCCCTTTCAATTGCTGATAGACGATGTCTACCTATCACCATAGGTTCCTCTGTCCCTTCTGAAGCGGAACCCGCGGCTCCTTGGGAAGCTGTGGCCTGCGAATCCCGAGGCAAAGATCTCCAGGGTGGGCGCGAAGAAGACTGCTCTTGTGCTGTCTCCTGGAACCTAACATCAATCCGAATACAAAGAGAAATGAGAGCGTCCAGAGTAGTAGGAACTTCTCGGCCGGCCAATTCAGACCCTGCCAGAAAATGGCCGTGAGTGCCTCCTGATTCCATCGTAGTTCAGAAGCCAGAGTACAAAACCGTACCGCATAAGCTCCCACGGTACTGTTGCCTTGATGAATACGCAACAATTCCCCTGCTGCCGAGGAAGGACGCCCAGGAACATCGAACACCATCCGGAACCGACAAAGGAACTCCCCCAGATCAAAGAGGAGAGGATCCCGTTGTTCCCAAAGGGGTGAAGCCCAGGCCAGGGCTGGTCCGGAGAGTAACGAGATGATGTACATGACCTTGAGGCTATCAGATGGGAAGGATGCAGGTTGTATTTCAAAAAGCATCTGGCACTGGTTCAGGAAGCCCCGGCAAGCTGAAGGAGTCCCATCAAATTGAAGAGGCTCTGCAAGATGTAGTGCCGGGGTAGGAATAGGGGCTCTAGAAGCCCCAACCGCAGGAAGCCGCTGGGCCTGAATAGATGACAACTGTGAACACACATCCTGAAGAACCCCGGACAATCTGTTAAGCTGAGTCTGCTGTTGTTGAAGGACCTGAGCCAAATCCGCCATGTCAGGCTTGTCCGGCGAACTCATGGCTTCGGCTTACTATCACGCCTATGGAGATTAGTGAGTTCTAATGCCAAACAAAGCTTGGCAGCCGAACAATCTGAGTCTACGTGCAAGCAGCTAGCAGCGCAGAAATCAGGACAGACGAGGACTCAGGGCAGGCAGCCAGGAATAGCCATAGTCCGATCCAGGCAAAGTCTCTAGGCAGGCGGCAGGCAATAGCAGAAGTCGGATCCAGGCAAAAGTCTCTAGGCAGGCGGCAAGCAATAGCAGTAGTCAGATCCAGGCAAAAGTCTCTAGGCAGGCGGCAAGCAATAGCAGTAGTCAGATCCAGGCAAAAGTCTCTAGGCAGGCGGCAAGCAACAGCAGTAGTCAGATCCAGGTAAAAGTCTCTAGGCAGGCGGCAAGCAATAGCAGTAGTTAGATCCAGGCAAAAGTCTCTAGGCAGGCGACAAGTAGGAACAACACGGAAAGCAGTCTCACCAACAAGAAGCCGAAGCAAGGAACTGCTGAAAGAGCTCCCCAGAAATAGTCCGATCCTCAGAGGCAGAATAGAATCAGCTGGGAGGAAGAGCCACGGATAAGTCACAGGTCCCGGGCAGGAGGAGTCATCAAAGAAAACATCTAATCCCCTCATAGCAGAAGGTGGGACCAACCCTGGCGAACCCGAAAGTGGGTAGCCCGGGAAATAACGTGCAGGACCCGAACCTACACGCGCCACGCGAAGGCCAGTCTCAGAAGCCAGTGCCGCCCCGGCGTGGACCTCCCCCAGCCATCCCAGAACATGCTCCCAAATCCAAGGAGCGCCGCAACCGACCACACGCTGCCGTTCGTCTCCGCACCGCCGGAGTGTGGCGAAAGCCAGGTGAGGGACTCGACACACACGCTGCCAGTCGTCTCTGCACCGCCGGAGTGCGGCAAAAAACAGGTGAGGCACTAACCAGGTGGTAATTGAGCATTGCCTCATGCTGCCCGGTTACTGTGGGATCCCTTACCGCCACCTCAATGGGTGGCGGTAAGTGTTCCCCACTGCATGCCCACGCAGTAAGGGTTGGGTTACCACATGTCCATTTTTGGGGGAGCTACCACAGGGCCCTTTTTCCCGCAGCTTATTAAAATGACCTCTAAGGTTGTGGAATACTAAATGCTGGTATTCTATAATATTAGCACATGAATGGTATTTATCTGTCCAGAGGCAAAATAATGCTCTGAAAATTTAACAGATTGGGATGAAACTTGGCATAAGGGAAAAATCAGTAAAGAGATACAGCAAATTTTAAAATGGGCCAAACCGGCCTGGGAGTTAAAAAAAAAAAAAAAAAAAAAGCGCTCCCACCAAAAAAATGACTCAATGCATTACTATAGAAGAAGGAGTTCCAGCTTCTGCAGGATAGAAATGGAATGGGCAGTGCTTTTTTTGTGCCGGTACGCAACGGTACAGCGTACCGGCACCTTTTTTTTTTTGCTCCCCCCGCCCCGTGAGTCCATGTCCCGCACGCAGTGCCAGCCCCCATTTCCGGCCGCTGCTGCTTCTCCTGTTGAGCAGCAGCGGCCGCTACACAAAGAAAAAGATTTTTAAAAAAACTTCAAACCTGGCTGAAACGCGGCACCCTGGCACTGTAGACAGCCATTAGGCATTGGCTGTTGCCCCGCAGCCGCTCCTCCTCTTCCCTCTACGTCACTGCGCTCCTCCGGGGTCTTCCTCCAGGGGCAGTGACGTAGAGGCAAGAGGAGGAGTGGCTGCAGGGCAACAGCCAATGCCTAATGGCTGTCTACAGTGCCGGGGTGCTGCGTTTCAGCCAGGTTTGAAGTTTTTTTTTAAATCTTCTTTTTCTTTGTGTAGCGGCCGCTGCTGCTCAACAGGAGAAGCAGCAGCGGCCGGAAATAGAGGCTGGTGCCGCGTGCGTCGCGACTTCGCGCCGTTCGCGGGAAACTTGGCAGGGAGAGAGAAACCAACAGAGGGAAGGATTGGGGAGAGAGAGAAAGAGGGAAAACAACAGAGGGAAGGATTGGGGAGAGAGAGAAAGAGGGAAAACAACAGAGGGAAGGATTGGGGAGAGAGAGAAAGAGAGGGAAAACAACAGAGGGAAGGATTGGGGAGAGAGAGAGAAAGAGGGAAAACAACAGAGGGAAGGATTGGGGAGAGAGAGAAAGAGGGAAAACAACAGAGGGACGGATTGGGGAGAGAGAGAAAGACGGAAAACAACAGAGGGACGGATTGGGGAGAGAGAGAAAGAGGGAAAACAGAGGGAAGGATTGGGGAGAGAGAGAGGGGGGGGAAAACAGAGGGAAGGATTGGGGAGAGAGAGAAAGAGGGAAAACAACAGAGGGAAGGATCGGGGAGAGAGAGGGGAAAACAGATGGAAGGATGGGGAGAGAGGGGAAAAACAGATGGAAGGATTGGGGAGAGAGGGGAAAAACAGATGGAAGGGGATGGGGATGGGGAGAGAGAGAGAAAGAGGGAAAACAACATGGAAGGATTGGGGAGAGAGAGAAAGAGGGAAAACAACAGAGGGAAGGATTGGGGAGAGAGAGAAAGAGGGAAAACAACAGAGGGAAGGATTGGGGAGAGAGAGAGAAAGAGGGAAAACAACAGAGGGAAGGATTGGGGAGAGAGAAAGAGGGAAAACAACAGAGGGAAGGATTGGGGAGAGAGAGAAAGAGGGAAAACAACAGAGGGACGAATTGGGGAGAGAGAGAAAGAGGAAAAACAGAGGGAAGGATTGGGGAGACAGAGAGAGGGGGGGGAAACAACAGAGGGAAGGATTGGGGAGAGAGAGAAAGAGGGAAAACAACAGAGGGACGAATTGGGGAGAGAGAGAAAGAGGGAAAACAGAGGGAAGGATTGGGGAGACAGAGAGAGGGGGGGGGAAACAACAGAGGGAAGGATTGGGGAGAGAGAGAAAGAGGGAAAACAACAGAGGGACGAATTGGGGAGAGAGAGAAAGAGGGAAAACAGAGGGAAGGATTGGGGAGAGAGAGAGAGGGGGGGAAACAACAGAGGGAAAGATTGGGGAGAGAGAGAAAGAGGGAAAACAACAGAGGGAAGGATCGGGGGGAGAGAGGGGAAAACAGATGGAAGGATGGGGAGAGAGGGGAAAAACAGATGGAAGGATTGGGGAGAGAGGGAAAAACAGATGGAAGGATGGGGATGGGGAGAGAGAGAGAAAGAGGGAAAACAACATGGAAGGATTGGGGAGAGAGAGAAAGGGAAAACAACATGGAAGGATTGGGGAGAGAGAGAAAAAGGGAAAACAACAGAGGGAAGGATTGGGGAGAGAGAGGGGAAAACAGATTGGAAGGATGGGGAGAGAGAGGGAAAAACAGATGGAAGGATGGGGAGAGAGAGGGAAAAACACAGATGGAAGGATTGGGGAGAGAGGGAAAAACAGATGGAAGGATGGGGAGAGAGAGGGGAAAAACAGATGGAAGGATGGGGAGAGAGAGAGAGAGGGAAAAACAGATGGAAGGATGGGGAGAGAGAGAGGGAAAACGGAAGGATAGGGAGAGAAAGAGGGAAGACGCTGGATGGAAGAATGTGAAAGAAATAGGGGAGACACTGGAAGGATGGGGAGAGAAAGCAGAGCTGCTGGATGGAAAAGGGGAATAGAGAAAGACTGGAGAATAAGAGGAAGGGGCATGGGGAGAACAAGGGTGAGGAAAAGATGAAAAGCCACAGGTAGATGAAGGAAATTAAAGAATGGATAGTAAGAATGAATTAAATCTGGACAGAGAGAGAGCCTGAAAAATATTGAAGAAAGCAAAGAAAAAGGGAGACAAAAATGACAAATGGCACAGAAGAGTTAAGCGAAAACAAAAGAAAAGAGAATCACAGACTGGGACCAATATGAAAAGAAAAACAGTCACCAGACAACAAAGGTAGAAAAAAATCATTTTATTTTCATTTTAGTGTTTGTAATATGTCCAATTTGAGAATTTACATTGGCTGTCTTATTTTGCACTGGGTATACTGGAGCTGTAAGAGCTTACAGAGATTATTTATAATGAAAAAAAAATCACGTTATTTTTTTCTCCTATAGTACTGTAATATTTTCAACTAGTAAAAAAGCCCAGTTTCTGATGCAAATGAAACGGGGGCTAGCAAGGTTTTCTTCAGAGTGTGCATGTGAGAGTGTCCCTGCCCTCCCCTCCCCCCTCCGAGTCCAGTCCTTCAGTGTTGTTTCCTGCTGTGCTGTGTTTGTGTTACAGAGAGAGTGAGGGCATCTCTCTCCTCCCCCCTCTGAGTCCTTCACTGTTACAGAGAGAGGGATTTCGTGCTGTGCTGTTTTCCTTCACTCATGGGGAAACCGGATATCTCTGGCGCTTCACACTTCCGGCTCGAGGCTTCATAGAACATTGGGGTTGCCTTTTATATATATAGATGATGTCTGTTTATCTGCGCCATGGCTGGTATAGGGGGTGTGGTTAATGTGGGTGTGGCTATCATAGGGGTGGAGCCATATGTGGTGACCCCGCCCATAATGAGTACCGGCACCTTTTTTTCTACAAAAAAAAGCACTGGGAATGGGTAAGACTTGGCTTATGGGAAAACCGTAAAAGACACACTGAGTTAGAAAATGTCCTGCCCCCTTAACAATATATTACTATGGGAGGAATTCCATCTAAATGGAATGGGATGAAACTTGGCATATGAGGAAAAAAAACAATAAAGAGACACATTTAGGTAAAAATTGGCCTAAATCAGACAAGGAATTCCAGAGAAATGAACTCCCTCCCCCCTTGAAAATAGGCTCCAATGAATTTTTATGGGATAAGGAGTTCCACTTTCGGTTGCACAGAAACTTAAGAGTGAAATGTAGCAGTTTGAGAAAAGGGCTAGTAACATACATAGTAAGTGACAGCAGATAAAGACCTGAATGGTCTATCCAGTCTGCCCAACAGTCACATTCATTCTCAATTCTATATTAAATCAACAGTGAACATGATATTATATACTTGATCATAGTCTTTCTTTGTTGTTTCTGGGACATAGACCGTAGAAGTCCACCTGGCTCTGTCCTTATGTACCAACTACTGGAGTTGCCGTCAAAGCCTATCCGAATCCATCTTGTCATTTGCGGGACACAGACCGTAAAAGTCTGCCTGGCACTGTCCTCATATTCCAAATTACTGGAGTTTCTGTCGAAGCTCTCTACAGCCCATCCTAAACCAGATTACTATATCCAAATCTGTGCCTTCTCTGTATTGTATTGTATCCTCTTGAATTTGTGTATGCCACATTGTGCCTGCTTATGTGGGAAAATGTAAGCTCCTCTGAGCAGGGACTGTCTTTCTGTGTTAAACTGTACAGCGCTGCATAACCCTGGTAGCGCTTTAGAAATGTTAAGTAGTAGTAGTAAAAATGTGCCTAAATAAATAAATAAATAAATAAAATATGTGGAACTCAAACCAGTGGCGTAGCCAGACAGCCAATTTTGGGTGGGCCTGAGCCTTAAATGGGTGGGCACAAAATTATCTCTGTCCTGCCGTACCTCCACCTCAAAATATAAATACTTCAGCTAATCAGGATCTTCAATTTCTGTTAGCTGAAGACTTTCTCCGAAGGAGGCCAGAAAGCGAAGATGCTTACCTGTAGCAGGTATTCTCCGAAGACAGCAGGCTGATTGTTCTCACATGTGGGTCGACGTCCACATTGGCCCAGGAACCGGCATTTTGCCAGCAAAATAAAAACAAAGTTTTGCTAGAGTCTTCTAGCGCACGAATCTCATGCACCGCACATTCACACGGACGATTTCCCGCCTGTCGCGTGAGCGTGCTTCCTCAGTTTAATAAAAAATCATAGAAGCAACAAACAACAAGAACAACTCCAAAGGGGAGGAGGGCGGGTTTGTGAGAACAATCAGCCTGCTGTCCTCGGAGAATACCTGCTACAGGTAAGTATCTTCGCTTTCTCCGAGGACAAGCAGGCTGCTTGTTCTCACATGTGGGGTATCCCTAGCAACCAGGCTCACTCAAAACAATGAACATCGGTCAATTGGGCCTCTCAACGGCGAGGACATAACACAGATTGACCTGAAACCATAAACAACTGAGAGTGCAGCCTGGAACAGAACAAAAATGGGTCTAGGGGGGTGGAGTTTGATTCTAAACCCCGAACAGATTCTGCAGCACTGACTGCCCAAACTGACTGTTGCATCGGGTATCCTGCTGAAGGCAGTAGTGAGATGTGAATGTGTGGGCTGATGACCACGTTGCAGCCTTGCAAATCTCCTCAATGGAGGCTGACATTAAGTGAGCCATTGACACAGCCATGGCTCTAACATTCTGAGTCGTGACGTGGCCCTCTAAAGACAGCCCAGCTTGGGCATAAGTGAAGGAAATGCAATCTGCTAGCCAACTGGAGATTGTGCATTTTCCGATGGCGACTCCCCTCCTGTTGGGATTGAAAGAAACAAACAACTGAGCGGACTGTCTGACAGCTTTGTCCGCTCCATGTAAAAGGCCAATGCTCTCTTGCAGTCCAAGATGTGCAAACTGCTCTCGCCAAGGCAGGTATAAGGATGGGGAAAGAATGTTGGCAAGACAACTGGCTGGTTCAGATGGAACTCCGACACCACCTTTGGCAGGAACTTAGGGTGCGTGCAGAGACTACTCTGTTGTGATGGAACTTGATATAAGGTGCATTCACTACCAAGGCCTGAAGCTCACTGACCCTACGAGCTGAAGTAACAGCCACAAAAAAAAAAAACAACCTTCCAGGTCAAGTACTTCAGATGGCAGGAATTCAGTGGCTCAAAAGGAGCTTTCATCAGCTGGGTAAGAACAGCATTGACATCCCATGACACTGGTGGAGAATTGACAGGGGGCTTTGACAAAAACAAACCTTTCATGAAGCGAACAACTAAAGGCTGTCCAGAGATAGGCTTACCCTCTACACAGCGATGATGAGCACTAATCGCACTAAGGTGAACTCTTACGGATTTGATCTTGAGACCAGACTCTGACAAATCTAGAAGGTATTCAAGCAGGGTCTGTGTAGGACAAGAAAGAGGATCTAGGGCTTTGCTGTCACACCAGACAGCAAACCTCCTCCATTTGAAAAAGTAACACTTCTTTGTGGAATCTTTTCTGGAAGCAAGCAAGACTCGGGAGACACTCTATGAAAGACCCAAGAGGCGAATTCTAAGCTCTCAACATCCAGGTTGTGAGAGCCAGAGACTGGAGGCTGGGATGTAGAAGTGACCCCTCGTTCTGAGTGATGAGGGTTGGAAAACAGTCCACGGTTCTTTGGAGGACAACTCCAGAAGAAGAGGGAACCAGATCTGACGTGGCCAGAAGGGTGCAATCAGGATCATGGTCCCACAGTCTTGCTTGAGTTTCAGCAAAGTCATCCTTACTAGAGGTATGGGAGGATACGCATACAGAAGGCCTGTCCCCCAATGTAGAAGAAATGCATCTGACGCTAGTCTGTCGTGGGCCTGAAGCCTGGAACAAAACTGAGGGGCCTTGTGATCTGAGTGGCAAAAAGATCCACCAAGGGGGTGCCCCACGCTCGGAAGCCCATGTTCAGTGACCACTCGTGAGGTTGCATAATCCTGCTCAACCTGTCGGCCAGACTGTTGTTTACGCCTGCCAGATAAGTGGCTTGGAGAAACATGCCATGACAACAAGCCCAAAGCCACATCTGGACGGCTTCCTGACACAGAGGGCGAGATCCGGTGCCCCCTCTGCTTGTTGGTGTAAAACATGGTAATCTGATTGTCTGTCTGAATTAAGATCACTTGGTTGGACAGCCGATCTCTGAAAGCCTTTAGAGCGTTCCAGATCATTCTTAATTCCAGGAGGTTAATCTGCAGACCTCTTTCCTGAAAGGACCAGGCTCCCTGAGTGTGGAGCCCATCTACATGAGCTCCCCACCCCAGGAGAGATGCATTCGTCATCAGCACTTTTCGTGGCTGAGGAATTTGGAATGGTCGCCCCATGGTCAAATTGAATCGAATCGTCCACCACTGAAGAGAACTCCGAAAGTCGGTGGACAGTTGGATTACATTCTCTAGATCCCCCGCAGCTTGAAACCACTGGGAAGCTAGGGTCCATTGAGCTGATCTCATATGTAGACGTGCCATGGGTGTGACATGAACTGTGGAGGCCATGTGCCCCAGAAGTCTCAACATCTGCCGAGCCGTGACCTGCTGAGACGCTCGAACCATGGACACCAGGGGCAGAAGGTTGTTCACCCTTGACTTGGGAAGATAAGCTCGAGCTGTCTGAGTGTTCAACAGGGCTCCAATGAATTCCAATTTTTGGACTGGGGTGAGATGGGACTTGGGATAATTTATGAGGCACCCCACAAGCTCTAGCACCCAAATAGTAATTTGCATGGACTCCAGAGCACCCTCCTTCGAGGTGCTCTTCACCAGCCAATCGTCGAGATAAGGAAACACATGCACTCCCAGTCTGCGTAGCGACGCTGCGACTACAGCTAGGCATTTGGTAAATACTCTGGCCGCAGACACCAGGCCAAAAGGCAGTACACGGTACTGAAAGTGCTGTGTTCCCAGCCGAAATTGAAGATACTTCCTGTGAGCTGAAAGGATCGAGATATGTGTGTAAGCATCCTTTAAGTACAGAGAGCATAGCCAATCATTTTACTGAATCATGGGAAGAAGGGTGCCCAAGGAAACCATCCTGAACTTTTCTCTGACAAGAAATTTGTTCAGGGCCCTTAGGTCTAGGATGGGACGCATCCCCCCTGTTTCCTTTTGCACAAGGAAGTACCTGGAATAGAATCCCAGCCCTTCTTCCCCTGGTGGAAAGGGTTCGACCGCTTGGGCCTGTAGAAGGGTGAAGAGTTCCTCTGCAAGTACCTGCTTGTGCTGGGAGCTGTAGGACTGAGCTCCTGGTGGACAATTTGGAGGCTTGGATTCCAGATTGAGGGTGTATCCCAACCGGACAATTTGAAGAACTCACCGGTTGGAGGTTATAAGAGGCCACCTTTGGTGAAAAAACATTAACCTCCCCCAACCGGCAAGTCGTCCAGTACGGACACGTTTACTGAGGCTATGCTGAACTGGAGCCAGTCAAAAGCCCGTCCCTTGCTTTTGCTGGGGAGCCGCAGTGGCCTTAGGCACATACTGTTGATGAGAACAAGCATGCTGGGACTCAGCCTGGGCAGGCTGCCGAGAAGCAGAAGTGTACCTATGCCTAGCATAGGAATAGGGAGCACTCCTCTTCCCTCCAAAAAACCTTCTAGATGAGGAGATAGTAATAGAAGATGCCCGGCGGGAGAGAAAATCCATAGCATCATTGTGCTTCTTGAGCTGGTCAACCAGATCCTCTACTTTCTCACCAAAAAGGTTATCCCCCCGGCAAGGAACATCCGCCATCCGCTGCTGGACCGAATGATCCAGGTCACAGACACGCAGCCATGAGAGTCTGCACATCACTATACCCTGGGCAGTGATCCTGGATGCTACATCACAAGTGTTGAACGTACCCCTGGCCAGGAATTTTTGACACGCCTTCTGCTGCCTGACCACCTGGTGAAAAGGCTCAGCCTGCTCCAGAGGGAGTGCATCAACCAAGCTAGACAGTTGCCTCACCAAGTTCCGCAAGTGGATGCTCATGAAGAGCTGGTATGTCTGGATTTTGGCAGCGAGCATAGCGGCCTGATACGCCTTCCTCCCAAAAGAGTCCAAGGTTCTAGATTCTCTGCCTGGGGCGCCGAGGCATAGTCCCTAGTACTCTTGGCTCTTTTGAGAGCGGAGTCCACCACCATGGAATTGTGAGGTAGCTGAGACCTCATCAATCCAGGCTCCCCGTGGATCCGATATTGGGATTCAGTCTTTTTCGGGATCACAGGAATAGACAGAGGGAACAACCAGTATTGCATAAGAACTTCCTTGAGTACATTATGCAAAGGAGCTGTTGCAGCCTCTCTAGGTGGAGAAGGATAATTCAGAACCTCGAGCATTTCAGCCCTGGGCTCATCCTCAACCTCCATAGGGAAGGGAATAGCCGCAGCCATTTCCCGGACAAAGGAGGTGAAGGATAGACTCTCTGGTGGAGAAAGTCTTCTTTCTAGTGGAGGGGAAGGTTCAGAAGGAATCCCATAGGACTCATCAGAAGAAAAGTACCTGGGATCCTCCTCTTCCTCCCACGAACACTCATCTTCAGTATCGGACAAGACATCCCTTATAGCAGTCCGAAACTGAGCCTGCCTCGACGCCGAGGAACAACGTCCTCGATGGCGGTGCCGAGAGGTTGACGCCCGCCTGGACTCCGGTGAATCTTCCTCCACCGACTTTGAAGGGAAGTCGAACTGGGTGGCAGGCGGCACCGAGGTCGGGGACCTCACCACAGGCGAAGGGCCAGATGCCACTGCAGCAGACGGTACGGAAGGCGCAAGCACCCCCGGCACCGAAGCAGACTGGCACAGCAACCCTTCCACAAGCTCTGGAAGCAGGGCCCTGATGCGCTCGTCGAGAGCTGCCATCGGACAAGGCTGCGGGGTCGGTAAAGGAGCCAGTGGAAGAATCTGTCGAGGCTCGGGAGCAAGTACTGGGCTGCTAGACCGATGCATCGGCACCTCCTGAATAGAGGGAGAGCGATCCTCTCGGCGCCAACGCTTCTCGGGTGCCGAATCCCTCGACGCCCTGGAGCTTCCGGCACCGTATGTGGAAGGAAAACGATGACGGTGCTTCTTCGCCTTCGCTCATCATCAAGACTCCTCGGTACCGATGAGGAAGATGTAGAATCCTCACGTCTCCTCGGGGCTGGGACTGAGGAAGGTCGGTCCCGGGGGGCCTGCATAACATGAGGCCTCGAGACAGGTGGAGACCCACTTGATGCCTCACTGCTCCGAGCACGAGTTGGTCATTCCGCAGCCATTACCTTCGATCCCGACGTCGATACGTCCCTCGATGTCGACGCCGCCGACCTCGGTACCGATGTCGAAGGACCGGACCGAGCCCCAAAACGCTTCTCTCGTTGGGCTTCTCAAGAAGCTTGGGTCCATTTCTTCATGCAAAGACACAGATTGCAAGCGGCTGGGATATGGTCGGGCCCAAGGCACTGGATACACCAAGCGTGGGTATCAGTACCCAAGATGGTCCGGTTGCACCGAGTACAACGTTTGAAGCCAATGGGTGTCTTCGATGACATGGAAGGAAAAACGGCTTTGGTGAAATTAAACGACGCGATCGTGCCAAAAAAGTAAAAGGCACAAAAGGGGAAAAGGCCGGCCGTGTCGAAAAGAAAGAAAACTTAGAAAGTGAAAAAACTAAGAAAAAATACCAGGTTTTCAGTTTTATTTATTTATTTTAAAAAGAATGAATAACGATAAAAGAAAAGAAGAAATATCAAAAGAATCGTCAAGACTCTCTTCCTGGGCCAGCGAAGCGAACAGGGAAAAACCTCTTCACCTCACCATGGACAATAAAAAACTGAGCGGGAAAGCTCACGAGTCAGGCAGGAAGTCGTCCGCGCATGCGCGCCAGAAGGCTCTGGCAAAACTTTTTTAATTCTGCTGTGGAAATATTTGCCATTTCGGGGCCGCCGTGGACACCGACCCACATGTGAGAACAATCAGCCTGCTTGTCCTCGGAGAAAAAAGATTTGGTTCAAGAGTTCTGAGTCTTCACAGTGATGTTCTATACTTCGGTTAACTAAATGCTAATCTCCTAAGTAGAGAGAGCCTATCAGGAGACAGAGCAGAACAACTTATTTTGGTCTCAACACATATAAGGCCATTGCAGAGGTTTCTTCTGAGGTGTCATTGAAACCTCAGGAATATGGAGTGTAGGAACCTGTGGATGTTTGCACAGAATATGTGCATAGAATATTCCACCAGGTTCCTCCAATGAAAAGTATAAAAGAGAAGTTACTGATCTTACTGGTTGCCATGCAGAAAGGTACACTTAAGTGAGCTGTAAGATCTTGTCAGTAACCAGAGGAAATAGGAGTGCCCCAGCCCTTAACTGGTGAGAGTTAGAAAGCTAAGAGGAGTTTCAGTCCTGGAGGGAAAGTTAGAAAAATATAGAAGTGAAATCCTCCCCTGTGAGTGGGTTTATTGAGAATAAGGAGAGAGAAGAAATCCTTGTAAATGCTTTAAAACACAAACAGGTTTGTAAATGCCTTAGTACAGCTGCACAGGAATGTGGCTGTTTGAACATTGATATATTTGCAGGAAGAGGATGGGTCCCACAGCTCTGCCTGCATGTAAATCGAGACAGACAGGCAGAATGCTGGGAGCTGTTTTACACATTATGACTGGATTAATTCACTGAAGGGAATAAAGTTTATGGGATCCATGATGCACACACACTGAACAGAGCTGGATCAAAATAAGGAAATTGGAAAACCTACTCCCCATGAGTTTAGGGGAGAGGGAGATTGGTGGCACGGTTAGGAATGCACTGTGGGTTTGGTTCTGTGTTCACCTTTGGTGAATGGTCTTAGCTTCTGGCTATGATAGGAGATAGTTCTCTAAAGGGGAAACCCTGCAACTGGTGGTTGAAGAACCCTGTTAAGGGCTGGTAATTCTGAACCCCAGTAGGTAGAGTACCCTTAGAGGCTCTCCTGAAGACTAAAAGAGCAGCAGCTGTTGGAAGCATTGCTCGAGGATCAGAGGCCTTTGGGTGCAGCTCAGGGCAGAATAAAATGGCCTGTGGAGGCACTAGCTGTGCCTAGGGTTGAGAAGAGCAGAGGTAGCACTCTAATGTGGAACCCAGAGTCCTGTTAAGGGTTAGTAAGCCTGAACCCCAGCTAGGAGGAAACCCCAGAGGCTCCTCTGGAAAAGAGGTCCAATGAGGGACAAGGCCTCTGGAGTGCAATCAGCACTAGAGGTTCAGCAAGGGTCAAGGTCTCTGGGGTGCAATATTTTGTTGTATATATGTATATTTACAAGGTTTTTTAATTTTAATTTTATCTTTGTAATTTTATCTTTGTGTTTTTATGTCAGACCCCTGAGGCAGGCGCTTGTACACCGAAACACGGCCCGTGTTGGGTCTTTGTAATAATAAAGGACGGCTGTTATCTCTCTCTTGAAGGCCCAGTGTTGCTTTTCAATAAAGACTTCATGCAAATAAAAAAACAATTTATAAAGGCAACATTCAGTATGCGCCTATGTGCCTTTAAATTACCTCACAGAAAGTAGACGTACACACTTCACAGAATCTGCGGGGCAGCTCTGCGGGGCAGCAGCAGTAAAGGATGGACCGCCCGCTGCTCAGCTGAACCCCAGCCCACTTGCCCAACTCTCCACCAGCTGCTGACCGGCCTACCTGTGCATTCCCTGGTGGTCTAGTGGCCTCTTCATGGAACAGGAAAGAACCCCACTCTTTCCTGCCCCACTGCTGCCACTCTCTTCTGGTGCTGTGCTTTTTCAAAATGGCCACCGAGACTTCAAGTGGTAATCTCGTGAGACTACCGCTTGAAGGTGGCCATTTTGATAAAGTATGGCACCAGCAAGAAAGTGGCGGCAGCAGATTAGGAAATAATGGGGTTCATTCCTGCACCCGAAGAGGCACTCTCACTGCAGCTCCTACTCCTCCTACCTCAGGTAAGTGTGGAGGGTCTGGACGGAGGAAGGGAGTGGCTATAAAAAACGGGCATGCTGTGGGTGGCTATTAAAAAAAGGATGCTATGGATGGGAGGAAGCTATAAAAAATGGGATTCTGTGGGTGGGTGGAAGGGGGCTGCCAAAAAGGGGGATGCTGAAGGAGGGAGGGGCAGCAGCAAAAAAGGGGGGTGGGAGGAAGGGGGCTGCAAAAAATTGAAAATTTTGTGCACAGAATTTGCAAACTTTGCATAGAATTTTGAAATTTTTTGCACAGAATTTTAATTTTTTTTGGCACAGAATTCTGGCAGGAGAATGTGCCAGTAAGAATAGGCCACCTATTCTCTGTCCTTGCAAATTCCTAACATATCACATAAAAGTAGGGGCCATATTTCTGTGTGCACACATACTCCCAGGCAATCCTGAAACAGAAAGATTTGAAATTGTTTGTGGAGCTCACAGTAATTGAATAGTATGAAAATGAAAAAATAACTGTATTATAATAATTAATAGATAAAATGATATAGCTCTTACATCCAAGATGTTCCTAATAGGAAACAAGTTCCCAAAGAAGAAATTAGGACAACAATCCACATCTGTAGATTCCCTGAAAGATATATAGATTTTAAACATAGGAAATATAGCAATAAATAAATATGTCATATATTACAATTATTTTTCAAAACATACATCAGATATATACCTTAATAGTCTTAACATTTAACATTGCTGTCAGAGTTGGATTTAAGTGATTACCCTGATGTTCAGACAGTGCTGGCTAGTATCTGGATATCAGTCCTGAATATCTGGTATAGACTGATTGGTAAAAGTTACCCAGATACCGCCAATATTCTGTGCCAATACCTGATTAACTATCCAGGCTAGTTAGAGGATGTATTTTGCTGTACTGACTTGCTGGATAGTTATTTAAGTATTGGCACTGAACACTGGTGGCACCTGAATAAATTCTGTCTCCACCTTGGCAGGCACTACCTGCAGGGCTGGTGTTAGGCAGGAGCAACTGGTGCGGCCGCACAGGGCCTCACTCTTCCAGGGACCCCGCGCTGCCGAATAGAAACCTGGCTGCACCGGAATGGGGCAGATCCAGCACAGGATCTGATCCCTTGCCTCCCTGTAAGTCCAGTGTCCGCAACCCCCTCCCCCCCCCAAGAAAATACCCTGCCATGTGGGAGTTCCTGGCTCGGGCTTTGCTTCCCCTCCCCGGCTTTCCCGCCTAGGGCATGACATCACCGCAACGTCACAGGGAATCCCAGCACTGATTGGTGGGGGTCACTACACAAGGCGGCAGGAAGGCTAGGAATAAAGAACAGTCGTCGAGGAGAACGGGTCCGACTCCTCCTTGGTGATAGATGGTACGACAGCTCACAGAAGGCAGAAGAGCATGGGGGCAGAAAAAGCAGTTGCAGAAGAAGAGAGCCGGATCATGTAACTAAACCAGCAGTCAGGTTCTTTGCTGCGCTGGCAGCAGTAACAGAATCAAGCTGTCTTGACCGTTGCCAATCTGGTCCTTCCCTCTGCAGGATCCCTCCTGCACTAAAAAGGAAGTTACATAAAGGCGGGATGCTACAGAAGGAAGGACTGGTTGGCCCAGACAGCTAGTTCCTGTTGTTGCTGCTGGCACCAGCAAAGAAATCAGGTTTTGGGGGGGGGGGGGGGGAGAGGAAGAGGTGCTTCGCTGGATCCATAGCGGGAGAGGAAAGGAAACAGAGGGGAAAACAGGGAATACAGAGCTGCTGGGCTATAAGGAGGAAGATAAGATATGAGGCAATAAGTGCTGGACCTTAGGGGTGGAGGGGAAGAGAGGGTGGACAAGTAAATGCTGCATCATAAGGGAGAAGGGTGGGGAGAGGGGACAGGGATTTGATGGACCCCAATTTGGGGTGGATGGGAAGGGAGAGGGAATTGGATCATAGGGATGGAGGTGACAGGGCCATAAGGGTGAAGGGGGAGGCGAAAAGGAAATGCTGGACTAGGAGTGGAGGGGAGGGCAGTGGAGAGAGAATTGCTGGACATGGATGGATGCTGGGGAAGACAGGGGAGAAATGCTGGACATGGATGGGGGAGGGAAGGCAGAGGAAGGAGATGTACATGGATGGAGGGGAGGGAAGACAGAAGAGTTGCTGGACATGGATAGAGGGGAGGAAAGAGAGAGGAAGTGAGATGAACATGGATGGAGGGGAGGAGAGAGAGGAGAAATTCTGGATATGGATGGAGAGGACGGAAGAGAGAGGAAGGAGATGCATTTGGATGGAGGGGAGGTTGAAAATGCTGGACATGGATGCAAGGATGAGAGAGAGGAGACATGCTGGACATGGATTGAGGGGAGGGAAAAGAAAAGAAGACGATGCACATGGATAGAGATGAGGGAAAGGGAGAGGAAAAAAACTGCACATGGAGGGAGAGAAAATAGGCAAAAGCTGGATCCACTCTACACCTTCTCCAGGATTCAGCTTGTACTTAGGGCAAGAAATGAAGAACAAAGGAGGAAAGTAAAGAAATAAATGGACAGGAAGCCCTGGAAACGGACTTAACTGAACAGCAGCAGAATCAAAGACTGGGACCAACATGATCAGAAAAACAAAGTCACCAGACAACAAAGGTAGAAAAAAAATCATTTTATTTTCATTTTAGTGTTTGGAATATGTCCAATTTGAGAATTTACATCTGCTGTCTTATTTTGCACTGTATAGGAGGAAACGTGTTTCTGTTTTCCTCGTATTGTGCTGCATGCAAAATCTGGCTTCTTAGGATTTCAGGTTAATTTTTGAAGAATTTGAAGAGGGGCTATCTCTGTTCTGCATGTGTGACAGCAAGGCCGTGTGTCTGAATAGGGATCTGTTTGTTAGGTTCTGAGATTTTGATAACATATTTCTGTTTCAGATTTGGCAAGATTGTCTAATTCCAGGTCTGTGTGCTAATTTGTTTTATGTCATTTTGGGTATACAAGAGATGTGATTTCTTTTTCATTATAAATTAATTTCTGTAAGCTGTTACAAGTTAATTTTCTTCTCCTATACTGGTGTAATATTTTCAGTGATGCCTGTTTATATGCGCCATGGCTGGTAAAAGGAGTGTGGTTACTGTGGGAGTGGCTATTGCCCCTAAGTTTACCCATAATGAGTACCAGTACTTTTTTTCCTACAAAAAAAAAAAACACTGGCTAAGGAAAAGGGAGGGGAGATGCTTGGCAGGGTGGAACCATATGGTAGAGACCATCAGGATTCTCAGGGGAAATGAGTGATAAGAGGATGGTGAGTACAGAGTGTAGAAGTGAGTCATCGGGGGTGGGGCTAGGCAAGGGGCCCCACCAAACTGGTCTGCATAGAGCCCCACAGTTGCTAAGACCGGACCTGACTACTTGGAAAGTGATGGGGGTGGTTAGAGATGATTTTTGGCATTATCCAGAAAATATGGCTGAAAATCCAGATAGGGTCCCCAGTGAATGAGACGCTTCTCAGGGTAGGAACTACAATAATTTACAATTCTGTATAGGCACTATTAGGGAATTCTATCAAGAACAGTTAATACATGCCATGCTTAGAAAAAGTGGGCTGGAAAAGAGGCAAAATTGTGCCTGTATTTTATAAAATGTACAGCAGAACCCCTGACCCATTAGCCAGTAGATGTGAATGGGATTTGTCAGTGGGTGGGGGCTTAGAGGCTGCTTTTTGAAGTGATGTCCCTTGCAGTTTATAGCATTTTTAGAATTCACATAAAATAATTGTCTTCCCTGATGTGCTTATAATTCATGGAGGCAGATACACTCAGTGGGCAATTCTGTAGTGCGCACTAACACTAGAGACACCCATAGGAATATATGGGTGTCTCTAGCATTAGCGTGCGCTAAAAATACTAACACGTCTTTGTAAACAGCTGTTTAAATTCTTAATAACATCTGCTCTAGAACTGGACAGGAATAATATTCTTCAATTATATTTTCAATGTATGAATGCAACTTATTTGGGACAGAAGTTTCAAATTTTTCCAGATTTTTCTAGAGAAACCCAAATATGCTGGCTATGTTTGATCTTTTATTTTTGGTTTAAGTACCTTCTGCTTTTATGAAAATATTTCATTTTTCTTGGTCCTTGTGGTCTGAATGAGACATTTATTATTTATTGTTACTTTTTTCTCTCTCATTTTAGGTTCCTTTAAAGCTTTATCTACCATATTTCCTTTCATGTATTTATTAATGATGTCATAAAATACTTAAATAATACATTTTTAAAAATACTTGAAAGGCATTATTGTCATGATATATGCAAAACAAACTCATTTGGAGACATTATGCCAAGATCAATTTTTCTTGATATATAGGACCAAATAGATGCTATGTTACCACTTTCATAGGTAACCTCAGGAACCAACAGAAGGCTGATGAATCTGCGACTGTTCAGAGACAGTTGAAAAGGAAAGGATCAGATGATCAGGTACTGCAGCTAGGTCTAACAGGATCACAGTGTATAGGCATTGGTTGCAAAAGACAGTACTAACAAGAAGTTGGTGTATGCCACCTATGGCAACAAGTATCTCCATTTGTTCTCCATGTTTATCCTAAGTGAAATCTTGTAGAACACGTGGAGGGGCATAACTGATAGGGACGCCCAAGTTTTGCTGAGGGCATCCTCGCAAAACGTCCCAATGGAGGGGCGGGGAAACCCGTATTATCTAAACAAGATGGACGTCCATCTTTCATTTCGATAATACGGTCGGGGACGCCCAAATCTTGAAATTTAGGTCATCTTTAGAGATGGCCGTCCCTAGGCTTGGTCGTTTCTTATTTTCAGAGATAATGGAAACAAAGGATGCCCATCTCAGAAACGACAAAATGTAAGCCCTTTAGTCGTGGGAGGAGCCAGCATTCATAGTGCACTGGTCTCCCTCATGCCAGGACATCAACTGGGCACCCTAGGGGACACTGCAGTGGACTTCATAAATTGCTCCCACGAACATAGCTCCCTTACCTTGTGTGCTGAGCCCCCCAAAACCCACTACCTACAACTGTACACCACTATCATAGCCCTTTTAGGTGAAGGGGGGCACCTAGATGTGGGTACAGTGGGTTTTGGAGGGCTCACATTTAAAACCACAAGTGTAACAGGTAAGGGGGGGATGGGCCTGGGTACACCTACCTGAAGTGCACTGCACCCACTAAAACTGCTCCAGGGACCTGCATACTGCTGTGATGGACCTGAGTATGACATTTGAGGCTGGCATAGAGGCTGGCACAAATTATTTGTAAAGATGTTTTTGAGGGTGGGAGGGGGTTAGTGACCACTGGGAGAGTAAGGGGAGGTCATCTGGTCAGTTCGGGCACCTTTTTGTGCCTTGGTCGTAAGAAAAACAGGACCAGGTAAAGTCGTCAAAGTGCTCGTCAGGGACGCCCTTTTTTTTCCATTATGGGTCGGGGACGTCTATGTGTTAGGCACGCCCAAGTCTCACCTTCACTACGCCTCTGACACACTCCCATGAACTTTGATCATCCCCGCGATGGAAAGCAGTTGGGGATACCCAAAATCAGCTTTCGATTATACTGATTTGGGCGACCCTGCGAGAAGGACGCCCATCTTCCGATTTGTGTCGAAAGATGGGCATCCTTTTCTTTCGAAAATGAACCTGATAGTTGTCAAAATTGTGGACTTCATTATGACAGGCAAACTATATGTCCACTTGAAACATTAGACTGTGGCATATATCCATTTTCTTCGGCTATTCTCTTAGCTCTATAAAACTGCTTATACCTTCATGTTTAACTGAGACTTTTAGTTCAGCCTTCTGTAAGATCTCCAAAGCTTGAGGGTAGTGCAATATATGAAGCACAAATGAACATGGTTATCTGAAGTCTCAGGTAAAGCAGAAAGAATGGGTTTCACAATACTTTTTTCTATAAAAGTGCCATTTTGGCATGCAAAATTGACATCATGGCCCTTAAATGCAGCTGCATGCTAAGTGGGATTCTGTAATGGCAAACACGTTGCATACATTTGGGTGCCATAAAAGAGGGGCATATTTGGTGTAGAGAGTGGGTGATCACTAGGTGAGACCAGCAAATGAATGTGCAGACCAGATTCTATAGAGGGCACACTTCTGGATGACATGTAAAAGACGTACTTAAACGTACATCTCAATAAATAGTGCCTAAATGACCGAGAATATGTGTTTTTTGATCTGGAATTTTAGTTGCTGTGTTGTGCTGCCTATTTGCCATCTCACTGCATGGTCAGGCCTCACTTTTCCTCTGACTCACCTAACCCTCTACAGCCGCTGTACCTCACACTTTACTTCATTTATTCCCATTCTACAAAAACTGTCTCCTCGGCTCGTAACCTTGGAGTCATCTTTGATTCCTCTCTCTCCTTCTCTGCACATATTCAACAGATCGCCAAAACCTGTCGTTTCTTTATCTACAGTATTTGAAAAATTCGCCCTTTCCTTTCTGAATACGCTGCCAGAACCCTTATCCACACCCTTGTCGCCAAATCCTGTCGCTTCTTTATCTACAATATTAGCAAAATTTGACACTTCCTTTCTGAATACGCTGCCAGAACCCTTATCCACACCCTTGTCACCAAAACCTGTCGCTTCTTTAACTACAATATTAGCAAATTTTGCCCCTTCCTTTCTGAATTCGCTGCCAGAACCCTTATCCACACCCTTGTCACCTCTCGCTTGGACTATTGCAATTTACTTCTCACTGGTCTTCCACTCAGCCATCTCTCTCCTCTCCAATCTGTCCAAAATTCTGCGGCACAACTTATTTTCCGCCAGAATCGTTATACCCACACTAGCCCACTCCTCAAGTCACTTCACTGGCTCCCTGTCCGCTTCCGCATTCAGTTTAAACTTCTCGTACTGACCTTTAAATGCATCCACTCTGCAGCCCCCCATTACCTCTCCACTCTCATCTCTCCCTACATTCCTCCCCGTGAACTCCGCTCACTGGACAAATCTCTCTTGTCATCCCCCTTCTCCTCCACTGCTAACTCCAGGCTTCGCTCCTTTTCTCTCGCAGCACCTTATGCCTGGAATAGACTTCCTGGACCTATATGTCTAGATCCATCTCTACCTGTTTTCAAATCTATGCTGAAAACCCACCTTTTCACTGCTGCTTTTTAGCTCCTAGCCACTACTCAATTGCCCTCCCCTTGTCCCTTCCTTCCTTCTCACCCATTACTTCCCTCACCCGTAACTGTCTTGTCTGTATTATTTAGATTGTAAGCTCTTTTGAGCAGGGACTGTCTCTTTGTATCAGATGTTCAGCACTGTGTGCAT
Source organism: Microcaecilia unicolor (assembly GCF_901765095.1). Taxonomy (NCBI): domain Eukaryota; kingdom Metazoa; phylum Chordata; class Amphibia; order Gymnophiona; family Siphonopidae; genus Microcaecilia; species Microcaecilia unicolor. Next base: position 243,250,367 of record NC_044031.1, on the reverse strand, counting down.
CTGGTAGCGCTATACAAATGCTAATAATAATAATAACTCTAAAAACATTTGCCTCCCCCCTCCCCCCGCTGTGTGTGTGTGTGTGTTTGTATTTCTGTACTACAGTTGATGGAGGTCACAGGTTAGTGGTCATCATTGTAAGAAGGGTCTTGTTCCAGTTGACCCTTGCTCACAGGAGAGAGAGATAATAGAGGAGAAGGAAGACCCTTTGCAGAAGATATGCTGGCTCCAAACACAGTTTACGGATATGACATAGTAGTGTGTGAACAGTTTTAGGTTTGACAGGAAGACTATTGCTTATCTGTGCAATCATTTAGAGAAGAATCTAGAGTCCAATGCATGGAGGGAACTTTCCCTGCCAGCGCACCTGAAGGTCACCATAGCCCTGGCTTTTTAAAAAACTGGAACCTTTCAAACACCTCTCGGGGCAACTGTAGTCATCAGCCAGCCAACTAGCCACCAGTGGCATAGCTAGGTGGGGTGCAGGGGGAGCGGTCGCTCCCCCAAACAGCTGTTCTGAACAAATGGCGCCTATGCGCCTTGTGCCAATAAATATTTTTTTTTCTGCTCCTTCCCTCCCAATTCTTAATCTTTTCTAGTCTCTCCCGTCCGCGTGGTAACTGTTTACTTCCCTGACGCCTTCTCCCTCCTGCGCAGCACCTGCGAATGCGATTCACAGTCAGCCTTCAGTGCCAGCATCGGGGCTTCTCCTCAGGCGCATCCCGCCTACTCTATTACAACTTCCTGTTTTCCGCAGAGGTGGGACATGCCTGAGGAGAAGCCCCGACACTGGCACTGAAGGCTGACTGTGAATCGCATTCGCCGGTGCTGCGCAGGAGGGAGAGACAAAAGGGGATGACGCTGAAAGTTGGATGGTGTAAGTCATCCTGATGGGTGAGAATCCTACCGGCTTGGTCTACGCTGAAGAAGGTAATAACATTCCTGAGTTAACAACAAATGTGTGAAAAAGAGGACTTCGATCTACCAGGACCCAGTTCTGACAAGTTTTTCCTACAGGTGCTCCGAAGCCTCTGATCGATCCTGTAAACGGGACTGATTTTAATTGCGTAACGTGTTAATCAAAGAATGAGGTGTGATAGGTTAACTACTTCATAGTCGAATCCCAGCAACAAGTAGCTAGTGATGAGGTGTTCCTTGCAAAGGTGGGGCATGGGAGCCAAGGAGGTTTAATGGACTACCTCGTGGCGACTTCCTATTTCTGAAGCTGTCCAAGATCTGATTGGGTAGCTACTGTTTTCAGACAAAAGGGATTCAGAAATGTGATGCTTGATGAGAGAGTGATGGGGGGTGGGGGTGGGGGGCAGAGACTGCACCATGGTGGATGGGATAGCAGAGAAAGAGAGGGGAGAGTAAAGGTAGAGAGAGAGATGGGTGATACTTGATTTTTTTTTTTTGGGGGGGGGGGGGCAGAGACTTCACCATGCTGGATGAGGTACCAGAGAGAGAGAGAGAGAGAGAAATACTGGATAAGAAGATAGATAATGATGCTGGGGGGGGGGGGGAGAGAGTCAGGATAATGATGGAAATGGAGATGGGATGATGCTGGATGAGGAAGATTAAGAGATGATGCTGGATGGGGGATGAGAAGGAGACAATGATGCTGAGTGCAGGGCAGGAAGAGAGACAGGGTGATGATTATGGGGGAGGAGAGAGGGGGTGATTTTAGATAGGAAGGAAGAGGGTGAGATGTTGGATGGGGGAAGAGAGAGAGAGACAGGGAGATGGTGGATGGGATCAGAGATAGATGGGGTGAAGCTGAATTGGGTGGAAGAGAGAGAGGGCAATGATGGATGGGGGAAGAGAGATAGATCACAATGCTGGATGGGGGAGAAAAGAAAAAGACACTAATGCTGAATGGGGGAACAGAGAGAGATATGGCACAATTCTGGATAACAGGGAAGAGAGAAAGATGGGGCAATGCTGAATATGGGGAAGTGACAGAAAGAAAGAGATGGGATGATGCTGGTTGGCAGGGGGAGAAAGAAAGAGAGTGGAGATGCTGCATTTAGGTGCGGAAGAGAAAGAGATACTAAGAGGAGATGCTGCATAGTGGAGGAGGGAGAAGGGGAGAAAAAGAAACAGAGGAGATGTTATATGACAGGAGGAAAGAGTTAACGAAAGACTGGGGAATAAGAGAAAGGGGAATAGATGGGTTTGAGTGAGGGAAACATGGAAAATGTAGGTAGATTCAGTGAAAAAAGGGAGCTTAAAGACTGGATAGTAAGAATTAATAAAATCTAAATGGATAGAAATGCAGAAAAAAATAGAAGAAAGCTGAAAGATGAGTGTCAAGACATAAATGTAGTGGAGGAAGTATAGAAGAAAGGACAGAGGAAAAAAAGGAGAAATGGACAGAAAACCCTGGCAAGAGAGTTAAGAGAAGACTGAAGAAGCAGAAACCAGAGAAACTAAATGGCCAGACAAAGGTAGAAAAAGAATTTTATTTGTAATTCTGATTAAATTAGTGTGGTAGCCACAGTAGGGCTTCTTTTACAAAACTGTGCAAGCGATTCATGCATGGCAAATGAGAGGAAGTCCACTGGAATTGAATAGGCTTCCTCTCATTTGCTGCACCGGGAATCGCTAGTGCGGTTTAGTAAAAGAGGCCCTTAGTCAACTCTAAAAGTTAATAAAAATAAAAAAAATTTAAAAAATGGAAAATTAGGTGATATTTTTTATTGGGCCAACTTAATATATTTTTGGGCCAGCTTTCAGAGGCGAAAACCACCTTCCTCAGGTCAGGACAGTACACCATAAAAGCATTATACCACCCTGGCCTGAGGAAAGAAGTTTTGGTCTTTGAAAGTTAATAAAAAAATGTGTTCAGTTAGTGCAATGAAAATATATCACCTTATGTTTTTTTTTTATTTATTTGTATTTGTTAATTTCTAATGTAGTGATTGGAATATATTAGTTTTTGAAATTTGCAGCTGCAATCTTTGTTTTTCACACATCACTGTTTCTTTATTTCTGGTGTTGCAATGTATTCAATGTCTGGCTTCTTGGAGGTTCAGATTAATATTTGTCTACATATTTATATTTTTAGGTTATAGTTACTTATTCTGTATATGATGAGAGTCTGTATGTTCTGTGTGTGTGAAGGAGGCTAGGTATGCTGTTAAGCACTGAATGTCTGTTGGATTAGTCTGTATTAATCTGGCTTGTTAATCTTTTTCAATAGGTATATTGATGTTCTAGTGCCCACTACAATATTTATGTTGCTGATTTTTCCTAGGTAGACCCTTGTTGTGAGATTCCTAGATGTTAGTGCTATTATAGTAGAGTTGCTCTACTATTCCCGAATGACTTTTGTAGGTTTTTATATTACTTCACAATATGCCTGGTATTGGATGTTGTGTTTGTATTTAGCTCATACCTCTCATAGTAGTAGCCAACAGGAAGGTGATGGACTGGGAGCTAGGACTAACTAGGAGTCCAGTGTTGAAGTACCTGCATATATTTCCAGAATACTGCAAATCCTGTTCTGTTTAATAATTTGCATTATCATCATACATTATTTGAATTTTTGGCACATAATTCTCTGGAGTGTATTCAGTGTGCATAATACCATCAGTAATAGAGATACTAGGGGGAAATAGCTGGTGCATATGCACCAGAGACACAGCAAAGGGGTCCTTTACTGCTGTGTTCAAAAGTACCCCTGCTATCCCTTTACTGCTTACGTGGGTATTGCCCCCATCCTAAAGATTTTAACTAGCCCCACCCCAACTGCACCCTAGCCTCCCAAAACAGCTGACTCACTGACTGCATATGCCTATCAGGATTTTAACCCTCCCCTCTCTCCCAGTCCTTCATCCTTGCACTGGTGCCTATTTTAGAAAAGTCTGCTCCCCCTGATGTCAAAACCTGGCTTCGCCTCTGCCAGCCACCTCACCCGCATAGCTCAGTTCCTATAGGCTTTTCTCAGGAAAGATATTGAATATATTCTCTTCCCTGACTAAGATCAGCAGCAACACCAAACTATGACAGAATTTTTCGAGATGGCACACTTCCCTTCAGTGCTAGGGACAATAGACTGCACCAATATTTCCATCAGATTGTCAGCAGGCAAAGAGACTATTTATCAGGACAGAAAGCTATACCATTCCCTCAGTATGCAGGTGGTGTACAATGCCAAGAACATTTGAAATGATATTTGTGCCTGCTACCCAGGCCCCTATCACAATTCCTACATTCTGTTACAATCTGGCATACATGAATGCTTTGAGAGTGGCAAGATAACTGGGGAATGGCAGCTAGGCAAGCTCACTATACCCACCCTCACAGTCACCAACTCGCTCTTTCTCTTCCAACAGATGGCTCCCTCTATGTGCACCAACTAGTCCTGCAAGCCTCTTGGAACTGCAATGCTGTGCCATACCAACTGCAGAACACTTGGTACATTGGTACCCATTTTACCTCCTCTCTCTTTCCCTTGAAGGTGACTGAGGCTATCCCCCCAGAACCTGGCTCATGACCATTATCATCTATCCCGAGCCCAGTAGAGCAGAGATATTATAAGGCACACATTGACCTGGGCTGTCATTGAGTATATATTTGGAATGCTGAACTCCCACTTCAAGGCCTAGACAGATCAGGGGGAGAACTCTTTTATACCCCTAGGAAAGCTTGTGACATTTTTCCGGACTGCTGAATGCTCTATAAACTTGCAGTCAACTGGCAGATGCCAGAACCTGAAGAAACAGTTATTAGAGCATTACAAATGCTCTTATATTCCACAAACACCATGAAGTTCTATGTGAATTTCAACAAAGAAAGCCAGGAAAGCCCTGGGGAAGAACATTATAACAAGAAAATACAGTTATCTCAACAACTCATCTCTAAATATTTTCTGAAGAAAAAAGATTTCAAGGCTTTCCTGAATATCAGATAATTTTGTATTATCCTAATGTAAGAAGATAATGAGAGTTCTAAACTGCTGAATCTTGATAGGAAAAAAACTGACATAAAGACACTCTTATAGTGTAACCTCTTGGGATCTGAAAAATGCAATAACATAGTATTATGCAACGTTTAGATCTTATTTCCTTTCGGCATAGATATTAAATGTGACATATATGATGCTGTTCTCCCATATATTATTCTAAATATCATTGTACACATTTTGAATTGAATTTGAGTCAATGGAGATTTAGCAATAATGGAATAATTCTATCTTGCTTATGTGCAGAAAATATTAAATGTGCTGCCATATTCGGAATAGTCTGTAGTTTTTTAAAGTAGATCTTTGTGACAGCCTACATACAAAACATTACAATAATCTAATTGGGATAACAAAAAACTTTGCACAACCAACTGAAAGACTGATTTATCCAAAAAGTGTTGTAGCCTCCTTCATTTTCTAAGTAATACAAATTATTACTTCACCAATGCATTCAGCTGTGACTCAAGTGTCAAGGTATTATCTAACAAAATTCCCAAGATCTTTAAATTTGCCTCAAATGTAAAGTTAGGATTGCCTAGTCTAAGTGTATTATCATACCAGATGTTATCAGATTTACTAATTAACAAAAACTTGGTTCTATTCTTGTTCAACTACACAGAATGTCCCCAAATCCAAAGGTCTGTCAAATTGAGGTATTCTTTTATTCTGATGTTTCATCTACAGATTGGAGTATTGGGACTAAGACTGTAATGTTGTCAGCATATATAAAAACTTTATTACCAGATTTGTCAAGCTTTTTTGCCTAGTGAACTTTATAAGTATGTTAATCAAGCCTGGAAACAGAGGTAATCCCTGTGGGATCTCACATTTCACCCTCCATCCTCCATGCATGCCTGAAAGTCTTGTTGGGCAGACTGGATGGACCATACAGGTCTTTATCTATCATCATTTACTATGTTATCCACGCATTTGACAGAGATCCTTGAAACTTAACATTATACGATCTAAAAGACAAGAAACCTCTGAGCCACTGGAGAACACTACTTACAATTCCGATCTCATTTAATAATAATAACAAAAGCTCATGGACTACAAATCAAAAGCACTGGACAAGTCTAATTGTATGAGAATAGCTTTACAGCCTTTACCTAAAAAAGCCTTACCTTCTGCTACTATAGAACATAAAAACTGTCTCAGTGTTATAATCCTTACGAAATCCAGATTGTGTGTTGTGCAATATATCAAACTTTGATCTAAACAGAGGCAAACCCTGACAATGAGGTTGGAGAAGGAGGCTGGGTAGCCACAAGACCTAATACCCACACAGGCCATGCAATGGCTGCAAGGAATGAATTGATCCAGCCTCATTTCTTGTATATAAGTGAATAGTTTATTTTAAGTGCCCAGGTGTGATCAAGGTTATAACAGTGTTCATGTGCTCTTCAAAAACACCTCTCCCCCCACCATGTTTTACAGTGTGCATGTGTTTATTAGTGCCCCATCATCGAAACCTCCTTGAAACTCTTCCAATTCCTCTTTCCCCTGCCATGGCCATGCTTTGGAGGAGCTGGTTGCAGATGAGTGCTGCAGTATACAGGATGTCGTGGGTCAGAGGACTTACCAGAAGGGCCTGTTCCACCTTGTCTCACCCCATAGTCATGCTCACTGAAATTAGAGGAAACCAGGTGTTGATGGCTCAAATCTCTGGTCTCTGACTGTGGTGAGGCAAGGTGGAATGAAGATGTTTAGAGAGCACATAGGCTTTGAGGTGGCAGATGTAGAATGGTGCTGAAGTAACTGGGAGAGTTAGAAGGCCAGGATACGATTCAGGGTCTGTAGCTCACATCCGATAATACCAACCAGGGCCGCCGAGAGACTAAACCAGGTCCGGGAGAGGGCTGCCACTGCTGGGCCCAGAGCAGGGCCGCTGCCACCCCCCCCCCCCCCCCACCATCACTGCTGCTGCCTAAATAACTTGGCTGGCAGGGATCCTGAGGTCCTGCCAGCAGAAGCCATCTTCTTTCAGTGCTGACTGTCTGCCCCTGCGGCTGCTTTTCCTCTCAGGGCATGCTCGGTTTCAAAACCAAGCATGAGTGCCTGAAAGGAAAAGCAGCCACTCAGCAATGGGCAGAATACACCTAATCTTCGCCTAATTTAGGCGTTGGCATTTACACCAGGTTTTTCTTGGCGTAACTATCCCCGTTTAAATCTAGTCACGTGTATAGGCATTCAGAATATTCTATAAACCACGTGGAAATTTAGGCTTATTCTATAAAGTATGCCTAAATTGATAAACACTTTGTAGAATGCGCTTAGATGAATTTCATTTTGGTGTCAAATTTGTAGACATGATATATTGAATTTAGTCCATAACTCCTATGCTCTCTTGTTTACATTGGTTGCCAATTCAGTGGAGGATTTAATTGATAAAAAATGTTAATTGCATCTTTGGCAGTCAGGAATTTGCTCCTCACATAGTACAGAAACAACTTGTGTCTTTATTAAGGGGTCCTTTTACTAAGGTGCGCTGAAAAATGGCCTGCGCTGGTGTAGATGCGCACAGGTCCATTTTTCAGCACACCTGCAAAAAAGGCCTTTTTTTTGGGGGGGGGGGGGGGGGGGGCAAAAATGGATGTGCGCCAAAATAAAAATTAGCACAGGTCCATTTTGGGCCTGAGACCTTACCGCCACCCACTGACTTAGTAGTAAAGTCTCACACTGATTACCACCCGGTTTGTGCCACTTGCCAGACATTTTCTGGTGTGCTTACTGGATGCATGTAAAAAATGAAATTACCGTCCAAGCCATGTGGTGGTTCCAAATTGGCGCACGTTGGGCGTGTGTAGGCGCCTACACAGCTTAGTAAAAGGGCCCCTAAGTGAAGTTCATAGTTATTTGGATTAAGGTAGGATAGTGCCAATTATTTCTTTAGATCAAGATCTTAGTGCAACGTTTGATTTGGTAGAGCTCCATCTTCTTGTTAATTGTTTGAAAGAGTTTGGTAACAATGGTAAGATTTTGAAATGGTTTTCTTCTTTTTTAACTAATAGGACTTTTTCTGTATCATTTAATGACATAATGTCTACAGTATGTTTTGTTGTCTCAGGGATCAGTTTTGTCTCTATTTTGTTTAATCTTTTTGTTAGTCCATTAGCCCTCTTAATTCAGTCATTGTGGGTGAATGGACATTTGTTTGCAGATGACATACAGTTGATTTTTCCTGTGGATTCCGATGTTATAAATCTGCCTCATATTAATGATATTTTAACATCAGTTGCATCATGGTTAGAGGTAAAATGGATGAAGCTTAATCTGGAGAAAGGTAAGGCAATAAGGGTAACTGGTGGTTTTGTAACTCCAACAATTTCAGCAGCTATATTGGGAATATTCTTTACAATTATTTTCATCATTAAAGATATTGGGAGTTATTACTGATTCATCTTTGACTTTTAAGTACAATGGTAACATCTGAAAAAAATGTACAGCCAACAATGTACAATCAACATGTTGAATAAACTAACTCTGCCCATCAAAGACAGAGGATATGCTTGCCAAAGTTGTAATTAGGTCTTAGTTGAATACATCAATAGAAAAACATTCAGGGTATATAATGTGGGCAAATCAGAAGGCACATAAACCCCCAATTATTTAAAGTGGCCTGCAGCCAATTGTAATGGAAATTTGACCTTCGTCATACGCACTTCAGGAATGGTAAGAAGGGCCATAGATTTACCTATATGTAAAGAAAACCCTGATAGAAACCCATACTCCTCTATCAGTTCACCTCGCCATCTTCAAGGAATTCTGAGGTTGTGCTAAAATTAGTAACGTCATCAGCAAAGGCAAAGGTTTTTAACACTGTATTGCCCATCTGCAAACCGGTCACCACTTCCGCTCTTCTTAATGTGCACAACAAATGTTCCAATATTAAAACAAATAATAAGAGGGAGAAGGGGCAACCCTGCCATATATCTTTCTCTATAGGGAATGAATCTGTTTGGATTTCATTCACTAATAAAGACGCCCATGGATATTTAATTAAAGTTGAAATGGCTTATCATAACCACCCCTGAATTCCTATAAAGTTTAAAGTATGAAACATAAATGACCAGCTCACTCTATCAAAGGCCTTGGCAGCATTGAGGCTCACCAACAGTACAGGAACATCAAACTTTTCACTATGAGCAAGAGCCAATAAAACTTTTTGCACATTGAGGACTGACTGCCTCCCTTGGACAAAACCAACCTGAGCCTTACCAATTACAGTAGGCAAGTGGGGAAACAATCTGTCTGCTGGTATGTAAGAAAAAAGTTTCAAATCAATATTAATTAAGGATATAGGCCGATATGAGTTTAGGACATCATCCAACTTTCCTGGCTTCAAAAGCAATCAAAGCTTCATTAGCGAAACACTTATCAACCACTGTGTTAAAGTAGGCTAATAAAGGGCCACAGAGCTGAGTGCTCAACAATTTATAAAATTCACATGAAAATCCATCGGGACCGGGCTTGTGTGATTTTTTGGTCATTTTTATCACTGTTTGAATTTCTTTTGCCTGAAGTGGACTATTTAGCAATTCAATGACCTCAGGGGCAAATCTCAGTATGCCAGATTGTTGTACGTAATCAGAGAAATGATCTGAAGAAAACTCCACATTTGCCCTGTACATTCCACTAAAATAGTCCACAAACACGTGTGCAATCTTCTCCACTTGGGATGCCAGGGAGCCATCCTTCGTCCTCATAGATAGTACATAATGCCTGCCCTGCCAAGTTTTGGTGATTTGAGCTAGCAATTTTCCAGGCTTATTGCCAAATCTATGCAGACAATATCTTCTGAATAAAAGCATTTTCTGAGTACGTTCATATAAAAACAAATTTAAGGCTATCTGGGTTGCAAGAAATTGATGAGTTTGGTATTCTTAGCCTTTCCGAAAGTCCTTTCAAGATTCACTATATCCGTTAAAACATTTATTCCTTGCAAATGGGATCATTAACATGTTGGCCATTATGAAGACAAAACCCCTCCTACCTACCAATTAAATATTTTTGTAAATTTTGATCTTGGTAAAAATAGTGGAATCTCCACAATCTTCTCTTTTGATAATATGATTCTTTCATCACATCCACTCAAATTGGGGCATGATCAGAGTTTTCCAAAGGACCTATGTCTGCAGATACAATAGAAGTTAAAAATTTTATAGTCCTTAACTTCTGGATGTAAATTGAAGGCCCCTTCTCCGCTCTCTCAGTGATGTAGCTAGAGTGGCATGGATCCATAACCAAATTAAAATCCCCCAGGCTTACCCATATAGGCAGAGCAGAGGTCAGCTACATGTCTAAAAAAATGGGGGTCATAGGAATTGGGCCCATACAAAACCAATAAAAAGTATCTCTTCCTTGTAAATTAAGCTTATTTTTTTTAATTTTTTGTCTATTAGATTGTAAGCTCTTTGAGCAGGGACTGTCTTTCTTCTATGTTTGTGCAGCGCTGCGTATGCCTTGTAGCGCTATAGAAATGCTAAATAGTAGTAGTAGTAGTAGAAGATGAGCAGCAAACAATGTTTATCAGGCGATGTGTTTAAAAAAGAAACTTTGTATTGCAGAGATTTCCTAACAAGGACAGCCACCCCTCAATGTCTGCCACTCAGTGAAGAAATAAAAGACCTTTCCCACCCAATGACAGTTAAAGAAACTTTAGGTGTTCAACATCTGTCAGTCTTGTCTCCTGTAAATATGCAATGCCAGCTTTGTACCTATTAAGAGCAGCAAGTATTTTGGTTCTCTTTATTGGAGAAGTGATGCCCCCTACATTCCAAGAGACAAGTCAATTATATAGGACACTTACAATAACAAATGAGGAAGGAGAGATACTCTACATCTATACCACTGTTCTTCCCCAGGAACCCAGCCTTCTTCGGGACACAATACTACCTCTGTTCTCTTAGGAAGATATCTCCATCCTAATTCTCATTTAGTGGCTTCACCAACTCTTCCTATATGAAGCCCATGAAACTGCCGATCATCCACAAAGTCATAGTTTAAATACAACAAAAGATATCTCTTAACTAAAACCCATCCCCCTTCCCCTTCCTCTCCCTATCTCTTCTCCCATTAACCCTCTCAATTACCTATACAAATCTTCCCAAACCTTTACCCTGTCTCCCCTTCCCCCCTACCCTCCCGAATCAAATGGATCCAAAGAAGCTTAGCGGAGATTAGGTGGCAACATCAATAATCGGGAAGCAAAGCCACTACTGGGCAGACTTCTACGGTCTGTGCCCTGATTATGGCTGGACAGAGTCAGCTTCAGAAGTTGGAGAATGAGGCCAGTGCTTGGCAGACTTCTATGGTCTGTGCCCTGATTGTGGCTGGATAGATTTGAATGGGCTGGAGTGGAGCTTTTCAGGGCTTTGATGACAACTTCAGAAATTTTAGAATGAGGACAGTGCCGGGAAGACTTCTACAGTCTATGCCCTGGAAATGGCAAGGGCAAATCAAGATCAGGTACACATATGAAGTATCACATCATACCTTATGTAATGAGTTTATCTTGTTGGGCAGACTGGATAGACTGTACAGGTCTTTTTCTGCTGTCATCTATTATGTTACTATGAGTATCCACATGAATAACCACATATAGCCTGCTGCATCCCACTCTTTTGGACAGGATGCAGCAGGCCTTGAGTGTGCACTTGTGTGAATGCTCATAGATCTGTGGCAGCAGCAGCAATGGTTACAAGGGGAGGAGATCTTGGAGGTTTGAGGGATAAGAGAAACAGAGCAATACTGAACACCTGGGAGATAAAGGGAAGAACAGAGATGATGGGCCTAAAAGACCTAAAAGAAATTTCCAATGACATCAACCAGTCTCAATAGCATGCACTCTTGGGCGGACGCATTTCGGCTAAAACTCAATGCAGATAAAACCCAGTGCCTAATACTCACCTCACAACACAACAAGAAAGAATTCACCGCCATTAACACACCAACTCTAAACCTTCCTATTTCAGAAACCCTAAAAATTCTTGGAGTCACTATTGATCAACACCTAACACTAGAGAACCATGCAAAAAACACAACCAAGAAGATGTTCCACTCAATGTGGAAATTAAAAAGAATAAGACCTTTCTTCCCAAGGAGTGTTTTCCGCCACCTGGTACAATCAATGGTGCTCAGTCATCTGGACTATTGCAACGCACTATATGCTGGCTGCAAAGAACAAATAATCAAGAAACTCCAGACAGCCCAGAACACTGCAGCTAGACTCATATTTGGCAAACCGAAGTTTGAAAGTGCCAAGCCCCTACGAGAAAAATTACACTGGCTCCCACTTAAGGAACGCATCACATTCAAAATATGCCTTCTAGTTCATAAAATTATCCATGGAGACGCACCAGCTTACATGTCAGACCTGATAGACCTACCACCTAGGAATGCCAAAAGATCATCCCGCACATTCCTTGATCTGCACTTCCTCAGCTGTAAAGGAATGAAATACAAAATAATGCATGCGTCAAACTTTACCTACCTGAGCACACAGTTATGGAACACACTGCCGCGCAGCTTGAAATCGATATACGAAAGAACGAACTTCCTCATATTACTGAAGACACATCTCTTTAATAAAGCGTACCACAAAGATCAACAAATGTGAATATGCACAACGCGCATATCTATATTCAGAACTGTTTCATAATATCTGCTTGTATACTATGACTTCATTTATTTTGTTTGTTTTAGTAACGTCATGCTGATCAAGATCCTGCAATACCAAATATTTATCTACTAACATTCTTCCACTACTCATGATGTATTGTAAGCCACTTTGAGCCTGCAAAGAGGTGGGATACAAATGCAACAAATAAATAAATAAATGGGCACCTTTAGCGGAAAGAGAAGGAGACAGTTAGTGGATACCTGGGGGAGGGTAGAGAAGGGAAGGGAGATGCTGGATTATCATGGGAGAGATAGGGTGAAGCAGGGGCTCATGGCTAATGACTTCCTTAGGGCATTAGATACAATTGGGCTGGCCCTGTTAATGTAGTTTCCAAGCTTTTTTCTATAGGGGTCCAATGCCACCCATGGGACTTTGTGAATAACCTGGCTAGAAATAGCTTCTCTGCAGTATAAACATACTTCCAAATTTTTTGAGGGGGCGAGACTTTAAACCTATAAATACTGCAGCATTTTCAGAAATTCTACCTGTTCATAGTAAGGGAGATGAGAGGCTGTGACACACAATCAGTTTCAATACTTGGCTCCAAATCTGATGTAAACAAGACCACTTTAGATAGATATGTGACTGGGGCAATAAAAGGAAGAACAAGAGTCTATACACTAATGATGGACTACGTCTTTCTGTCCAAGCAAAAGAGGGGGAAAAATGACAAATCCAAGCAAAAGAGGAACTGTCTACATCTTTCTGTGGCAGGCAAAAGGTGGGTAAGTGGAACTGAGTTAAGATAACTGTGTAAATAGTTTTCTTACCCATCCTGTCAATTTTAGAATATTGACCCTTACAGATCAAAGAATTCCATAATATTGCTATTAAAATTTAATATATAAATTATCTTTCTGCAAATATGTAAATAGAAATAACTTACTTTGGCATTCATTTGTACTTTTTGATCCTTTTCCACCAGTCATCTTTGATTCTGGACAGTTTATACAGGCAGTTTGTCCGTAGTTTGCATTATAGGAGCCCAATGCACATGAAATGCATGTTGTATTAAATTTTGCACTGAATTTACCAGGAGGACATGCTACTGTCAAAAAATAAATATTTCAATTTGTTTTAAATTAAAATTAAGAATATATGCAACTAGTATGAACAACATATGAAATTTATAATTTTGTAAGCAGGAAGGATACTTCCAAAACTCATTTGCCTGTATAAATTACTTATTTGAGTAAAGGATTATCTGAAAAAATGGCCACCCGTTATTTATTTATTTATATTGTGATACATCAGCTATATCAGGTCCCCAGGGATCATGGAGGTTAGGAATCAACTAGCTGCTATACCTCACAGAATCCCAAAGATACAAAAGAAAAGCAGAAACAAAGGTTAAAATAAATCCTTACCTGAGACATGTGCCCTCTCCTTCCAGCAAAATCCATTTGACCCAGCACAGGAGCCTTGGGGGAGGGGTAGCTAGAAACCAGTCATGAGAAAGGGGCTCAGGGGGCAGCCTGGGAAGAAAGCTGTGTCTGCTGGGAAATGTAGTACAGAAACCAGGCGGTAAAGGCACTAAGCTAATTGACATAGCAGTTCCAGGACTGGGGAGTAGCTGGAAACACTCTAGCAGGTCTAACAGCCACTATAAAAAGGAACTGCCAAGTAGTCCCAGGAGGAGAGGATGGACTGGCAATCCTTGGGTTAATGATAGTCCCAGAAGGAAAAAGGACGGGTAAACTCCCCGGGCTACTGTTAGTCCCTAAAGGAACAAAAGGCCAGAGGCAGGTAAAAGCCAAGATTAGCAGACTAGGAAAACAATATGAAAGAAAAGCCTACAAAGATTGTACCTGCTAGCCTGGGTGTGTGTGTGGGGGGTGGGTTGAAAATACCTTGGTATGTGATAGGGGGTTAATATTACCCTGGTGTACAGAAGGGGGTTAAAATTACCCTGGTGTGTGAAAGGGGGTTTGGAATTGCTCTGGATTATAAAGAGGATGTGGAACTGCCCTGGAGTAGAGGAAAAGTGGTTTGAAATTGTGCTGCTTTGCGAAAGGAACCTGAGAACTACCTTTGGTTGTGAAAAGGGGAATGTGTTTAAAGGGAAACTGGTGTGTGGTATTACATATGACCTGCAAGCTTGTAACAAGGAGTAAAGCTTTAAATAAGTGTCTATTATATAATTGTGCTGGGAAACCAAGAAATACTTTTGTTGCATTATATTACTCTCTGGAAGATGAAGAGAGCAGCATTCTTTAAATGAAAGTAGTGATATCCAGCAGCCTAGATGGGGGTGGGGGTGGCTGAAACCTGAGGGGTTAAAGGAGTAGGCAGGTTAGCTCATCCCTAGTAGAAAGGGAGTCATCCAGGGCCAGTACTACTACTACTACTACTTATCATTTCTATAGAACTACTAGACGTACGCAGCGCTGTACACTTGAACATGAGTTCCTGCTCGACAGAGCTTACAATCTAATTAGGACAGACAAACAGGACAAATAAAAGAAAAGGGAATATTAAAGTGAGGATGATAAAATAAGGGTTCTGAACAAGTGAATAAGGGTTAGGAGTTAAAAACAGCATCAAAAAGATGGGCTTTTAGCTTAGATTTGAAGATGGCCAGAGATGAAGCTTGACGTACTGGCTCAGGAAATCTATTCCAGGCATATGGTGCAGCAAGATAAAAGGAACGGAGTCTGGAGTTAGCAGTGGAGGATAAGAGAGATTTACCCAGTGAACGGAGTTCCCGGGGAGGAGTGTAGGGGGAGATAAGAGTGGAGAGGTACTGAGAAGCTGCAGAGTGAATGCACTTATAAGTCAATAAGAGGAGTTTGAACTGTATGCGGAACGGATAGGGAGCCAGTGAAGTGACTTGAGGAGAGGGCTAATATGAGCATAGCGACATTGGTGGAATATTAGTCGTGCAGCAGAATTTTGCATAGATTGAAGAGGAGAGAGATGGCTAAGTGGGAGACCTGTGAGAAGCAAGTTGCAATAGTCTAAACGAGAGGTGATAAGAGTGTGGATGAGGGTTCTGGTAGTGTGCTCAGAAAGGAAAGGGCGAATTTTGGTGATATTATAGAGAAAGAAATGACAGGTTATAGCAGTCTGCTGAATATGTGCAGAGAAGGAGAGGGAGGAGTCGAAGATGACCCCAAGGTTACTGTCAAGGTTCTCAGGTTCAAAGCCCGCGGGGATGGGCTCTGGAGCAAACGTGAGCCCTTGGGCTGCTGACGAGGAGCGACAGCAGCAGGCAAAAACCCACCAACCAACACTGGGCTAGCACACTGGCACAGGAACACACTGGACCTGGACCGGAACACACTGGATTGGAGTACACAGGACTGGTCCGCACTGGACTGGAGCACCCCAGACTGGAACACACTGGGCTGGAGTACACAGGACTGTCCGCACTGCTTCACCTGCACTTAGCCACTGTCCCCCAGGAGTTGAGCTCCTGGGTTCAAGTGGCCGGCAGGACTTACCAGATACAGTATAACACAGGGAAAAGCAGGGAAACCCAGCAACTCAGAAGAGTACCTAAAGCGAAGCAGACTGAAGTGCTCCTAAGCACCTAACCACAGAAGAACCACAGCCCACTAACAGAAGTGCTCCTAAACACAGTGCCCCTAAGCACTGAATTAACAGAAGTGCTCCTAAACACAGAACTAACAGAAGTGCTCCTAAGCACTGACCTAACAGAAGTGCTCCTATACACAGTGCTCCTAAGCACTGAACTAACAGAAGTATTCCTAAGCACTAAACTAACAGGCACTAAACTAACAGGAGAATTCCTAAGCCCTAAACTAACAGAAGTGCTCCTAAACACAGTTCACCTATGCACTGAACTACAGCAGTGCCCCACAGCACTAAACTAACCAAGGGAAAACAGGGGAGCCACAAGGAGAAAGGAGGGAAGCAAAACACAAAATCTAACACAGGGCTCCTAAGCACTAAGCTACTGCAGTGCTCCACAGCACTAAACTAACCAAGGGGAAGCAGGGGAGCCACAAGGAGAAAAGCAGGAAAGCTAAACACATAAGCTAACACAGGTGCTCCTAAGCACCAAGCTAAAGCAGTGCTCCACCGCACTAAACTAACAAAGGGCTTCTAAGCACTCCACCAACAGCAGTGCTCCTAAGCACTAAACTAATCAGGAGTGCTCCTAAGCACTCCACTAACAGAAGTGCTTCTAACAGCACCAAAACCAGAAGTACTTCTAACAGCAAAACAGAAGTGCTTCTAACAGCACCAAAAAGGAAAGCAGGGGAGCCACAAGGGAAAAGCAGGGAAGCTAAACACAAGTCAAAAGTGCACCTTTCACCAACACTAACCTGGACCTAAAGCAAATGCAAGCAGGGAAGCTAGACACAAAGTCAGAAGTGCACACTGCACCACCCCTACCTAAAGCAAACGTTGCAAAGGCCCTGCCTGATGATGTCACAACTACCAGACACAGGCAGCCAGCATACTGAAACACAGAGAGGCTTAACCCACACAGCTGCAGTATAGTGAAGCAATTAGAGCCGTGCTGGGAGCAGCCTGCACACAGAGACACAGCTAACTCAGGCAAAACAGATAGAAGCCAGCCCAGAAGCTGACCGCCAGAAATAAGGTGAGCTTGGGAGGGGGCACGGCCACAATCGTGACAGTTACGAGCTGATGAGACAGGAAGGATGAGAGTTTTATCCACAGAAACAGAGAATGGGAAAAGAGGAGAGGTTGGTTTAGGGGGAAAGATAAGAAGCTCAGTCTTGGTCATGTTTGGTTTCAGATGGCGGTGAGACATCCAGGCAGCAATGTCAGGCAGGCAGGCTGATACTTTGCCCTGGATTCCTGCTGAGATTTCTTGTGTAGAGAGGTAGATCTGGGAATCATCAGCATAAAGATGATACTGAAAACCATGAGATGAAATCAGAGTACCAAGGGAAGAAGTATAGATGGAGAAAAGAAGAGGTCCCAGGACAGATCCCTGAGGTACACCAACTGACAGTGGGATAGAAGTAGAGGAGGATCCACCAGAGTATACACCAAAAATACGCTGGGAGAGATAAGAAGAAAACCAGGAAAGAACAGAGCCCTGAAATCCAAGTCAGGACAGCGTATCAAGGAGTAGGCTGTGATCAACAGTGTAGCAGATAGATCAAGAAGGATGAGGATAGAATAGAGATCTTTGGATCTGGCCAGGAACAGGTCATTGGAGACTTTAGCAAGTGCTGTTTCAGTTGAATGAAGGGGGCGAAAGCCAGATTGAAGTGGATCAAGAATAGCTTGAGATTAAAGAAAGTCAAGGCAATGGCAGTGAACAGCATGTTCAAGTATCTTGGTAGGAAACGGAGGAGGGAGATGGGGCGATAGTTGGAAGGACAGGTAGGATCCAATGAAGGTTTTTCAAGGAGTGGTGTGACTATGGCATGTTTGAAGGCATCAGGAACAGTCGCAGTGAAAAGTGAAAGATTGAGGATATGACAGATAAAAGGGATGACAGTAGGAGAGATAGTGTTAAGTAGATGGGTGGGAATAGGATCAGAGGAACAGGAAGTTAGTTTCGAGGAGGAAATAAGATGTGTAGTTTCCTCTTCAGTGATTTCAGAAAAGGAAGAAAAGGAGGCAGGGATTGGAGGATTGAGAGAATGGACTAAGGGAAGGAGAGGTGGAGGTGACCTGGTTGAGAATTCAAGTTTAATCTTGTGAACTTATCATGAAAGTACTCAGCCAGAGTCTGGGGAGAAAGTGAAGGGGGAGTTGGAGGAGGCACTTTGAGGAGAAAGTTCAGTGTGGCAAAGAGACGTCAAGGGTTTGAGCCAAGAGAATGTCAACTGGATGTAATAGTCCTGTTTGGCAAGTAAAAGAGCAGACTGGAAGGAGGTCAGCAAAAATTTGAAATGTATGAAGTCAGCAAGGGCACGGGATTTCAGCCAAAGGCGTTCGGCAAAGCGGGCATAGGAACTTAGGTAGCGGATTCTAGAGGTCAGCCAAGGCTGGGGTTTGGTACGTTTTACAGGATGGGGAATGGGAGGAGCTAGAGTATCCAGAGCAGAGGAGAGAATAGTATTATAGGAAGAGAGAGCCTCATTAACAGACTGGGATAACATAGTGGTAGAGAAGAGATTTGAAACACTGGAGTACAGAGTAGAAGGGTCAATAGCCTGAAGATTCCTAAATGTATTGGTTAAGATTGGACGGCACTTGGGAGGAGGGTGTTTAAGTGTGAAAGTTATCAGATGATACAGAGGGGAAGATTTGAGGCACAGAAACTGGAGAGTGAGCAGTTTGAGAAGAAGATAAGATCAAGACAGTGGCCATTCTGGTGAGTGGGGGCAGTGGAGCACAGTTGAAGATTGAAAGAGGATGTTAAAGCAAAGAATTGAGAAGCATAAGAGTCAGAGGGATCATTAGCATGAATGTTAAAATCCACAAGAATGAGGGAAGGAGATGAAGGTTCAAGAAAGAAGGAAAGCCAGGCATCAAAGTCAGTGAGAAAGGAAGAAAGGGACTTATCAGGGGCCGATAAATGACTGCTACTCGGAGAGGCAGAGGAGCAAATAGACGGATGGAGTGGACTTTGAAGGAAGAAAAGCAGTGAGACTGAGGTGGAAAAAGAGGTTGAAATTTACAAGAGGGTGAAACAACACCCAACACCACCTCTGCGGCCAACCAAGCGAGGAGTATGGGAGAAAAGATAACCTCCATGGCACAGGGTCGTGACTGAAGCAGAGTCTTCAGGGTAAAGCCAAGTTTCAGTCAGGGCAAGCAGATGGAGAGTACGAGAGATAAAGAGGTCATGGATGTAGGAAAGTTTGTTACAGACAGAGCGGGCATTCCACAGAGCACAAGAGAAAGGCAGGGAAGAAGGGGGAGGAGAGGAACAGAAATTAGATTTGGAGATATCACGGTGTGACCTGCACAAATAGGATGAGAGCTGATGTGGAGGACCAGGATTGGGATTAATGTCCCCAGCGGAGAGCAGAAGAAGCAAGAGAGTACAGAGAAGAGTAGGAGAGGTATGACGACAGCGATGAAGACGAGATGTACTCAGATAGAAAGGAGATGGATGAATGGAAGGAAGAAAATGTTGAAGGTTGAGAGCTGAGAAGAAGGAAGGGGAAAAAAAGAGATGGTGAGATGATGAATACAGAGGGTGGACAATGTGTTCCTGCAGTGTACAGTGGTTTCAGATGGAGAAACAGATTAGGAAGGGTTAGTACCAAGAAGAGAAAGTGTAATGGAGCCATAAGTAGTAACTGGGAGAAAAATAAATGTAAAGAGAATATGGCACGGGGCACTGATAGATTGATAAACCTTATCCCAATCTTCAGATTTTAGTGAAGGGGAGCAGTAATAGAGAATACAAAACTGCAGATTAGTTGCCACTTCTACCAAAAGTAGTTCAGGGAAAGGCAGGCCATGGGAGGAGATTTTTCTGACCTGAAGTGATGAAGTGAACACAATTACCATACACCCTCTTCGATTGCTCACCCATGTTGAATAATGTGCTGAAAAGTTCACAGGGAGACTTGAAAATATGTTTCTTCTCTGGGCAGTAGCCAAGTTTCGATGAGAGAAAGAAGATCAAGGTGACTACTCAGAAGTAGTTCCTGAATACGTGAAGGTTTTTGCTTTTTTTTTTTTTAACTAACCTTTATTTTTGCATTTTCACAGTGTATAAAACTGACATATCCAAATGCAGAATATCTAACAATAAAGTGTAACTTTTTTCTATAATTGCAATACTCAAAATCGCAGTATACCCCACCTTCCCATAGATATACCCCCCTCCTCTCCACCATCCTACCATAAATAAACCACAACATTGGTAGAGGTCACTTGGTATTTCTTCCCGGCGACCTCTCAATATAGTACCAATTCCCTTCCTCCCCTTTTGGTAGAATCTCAAACTCACCCCCCTCTCCACCCCACGTCAGCATATCCAGCAACTAGGATCTACAGTTATATATTTAATAGAGCGAGCTTTGTGAGGAAGAGCCTCCCATACATAATACCAAGTCTGTTGAAAAGTCCTCCAGAGTTTTGGAGAGCCCTTCCTAGCGTCTCGTCTCTTAAGTTTCAATAGATAATACATGTCGTTCTTCCATTCCGTCACTGTTGGCAACTGAGCTTGTCTCCAGTTTCTTAAAATACATTTACGGGCCAAAACAAATGCCTTTTTTAACAGACTGTTTGCTCCTTTCCTCAATCCCAAAGAGACGAAATTGGAAAACAATTGTACATTCGCCCACATTAGGATAGGTCTATGCAACAAAATATATAGGTATGCCAAAATATTCTTCCAGAACAATTTTATACAATCACAGGGCTGGAACATGTATGTTAAAGTAGCTGGAGCATAGCGGCATTGGGAACATTCCGCCGACTCCGCAATTCCAGCTTTAATTGCCCATCCCGGAGCCATATACATTCACAGTAGAAACTTATATTGTTGTTCTTGTATTGGCACTGATCTCACTAATGTTTTAATATGTTTCATAAGAAGATAAAGTCCAGCACACGTTACCTGCTCCAAACAGCAGCTAGAGCCTCGTAGTCCCAGGGTATCTGAAAGATCCCCAGACTATGTTGATAGAATAGAAGGTTTGCTCTAGTCTGTCATGACAAGACGAAAGTTTCCGTGAGTTTATCAGCCATATCTTCCACCAGTGCTGAGCGATCTAGACTCGATATAATGTTTTACTTGGCCATAAGTGTACCAGTCCCTTGCTTAAAGGAATCCAGCAGTCTCTAAATCTGCAAACGATTTCACAGTCCCCTTATCTGTTATCATATCCTTGACATAGCTAAGTCCCTTCCGTTGCCATCGTTGCAAGTATCATTTAGACCCATCTGGATCTAGGTCTTTGTTGCCTCGCAATGATAATAATATTTTAACACACGGAAAGACCTGCATTCGTCTGCACAACCAATGTCAGGCTTGTCTCATTGGCTTCAGGATTGGGCATCATCTTGTATTGAATATCAAATGTGGAGCTTTGATGTGCAGATAGGACAAAAGATACACTGGCACCAGCAACTGTTGCTCTACAGGGAGCAGTGTAAAATGTTGAGAACCTTTAATCCAATCCATCAGATGCCTCATCAAACAAGCCACATCATAGTACAGACGATCTGGGAGGGGCAAATCCCCCTTGCCCCATAGATAATGTCAATTGCTGAATAGTTGTATGAGGTTTTTTTATTATTCCAAAGAAATTTCCGTAAAGCAGAACAGAATTTTTTTTATAATCCTTATTAGTTAGGAACATCGGAAAAGTCTGAAACACATATAACAACTTAGGGAACAGCACTATCTTGAACAGCGCTATTCGACCCCTCAGACCCAATGGCAGGGGCACCCATAATGTCAGAACATCCTGTGATTTATGCAAGAGGATAGTGAGATTTTCAGCATGTGCTCTAGCCACAGATACATTCAGATAAATCCCCAAATATTTAAGTTTGTTTGTGTTCCACTTTTCTAAGTGGAAATATTTCAGTCCAGTCTTCATAGCCATAGCTACCTATGACCATGGCCTCAGATTTATCTAAATTTAAACACGGTCCAGAAACGTGGCCATGTTGTCATATAAGCGATGAGGCATTTGTCAAATGTTGTTTGGGATCTATTAGTAGTAACAGAAAGTCATCAGCAAAAGTCATACAGCAAACTTCCACGGTCCCAATTCTCAAACCCTGAATCGAATTTGCCTCCCTCAATGCAACAAGTAATGGCTCCACAGAAAGAATAAATAATAGTGGGGACAAAGGACATCCTTATCGTGTCCCCTGGACTAGGGGAAAAAATTCTGATATTTGACCATTAATCAAAACTGCTGATAAGGGATTGGAATATAAAATGTGAATCATGTCCAAAAAATACCCCCCAAAGCCATACTTTTCCATTAATGTAATCAGATAATTCCAATTTACACAATCAAATGCTTTATGTGTGTCTAAACTCACTAAATGGGCTGGTATTGTATGAGTTGCAATATGCTCCATGGTGGCCATCACCCTGCGAACATTCCACACTGCCTGCCTCCCCTGCACAAACCCAGACTGGTCTGTATGAATGATCCCAGGCAACAATTTAGCCAATCTAGTAGCCAATATTTTAGCAATTAGCTTCATCTCAAAATTGATAAGAGAAATAGGTCTATAGGAATCTAATAAAGCCGGATTCCTTCCTGGCTTCAGTTTCACTACTATTAGGGATTGGTTGACATGAGGAGGGCGTGCCCCCTTCTGAAAGACCTGCTCAATATATTCTGCTAAAGATAGGGAGATATGATCTTGCAAAATCTTATAAAATTCTGCAGTCAGCGCATCTGGGCCAGGTGCTTTAGAAAAGGGAGCCTGTTTAATCACCTGCCAGATTTCCTCTGCAGAAACAGGCATATGTAATGACTGCAATACCGGCTCAGGAATTGATGGGAGCCGATGTTTAAATATATATTTGATTCAATATCTACCAATGAAACCGGGTGCCCTTGATACAAAGATTTTAAAAAATGAGAAAAAAGCTCAGCTATATTTGCCCTATCAGTGGCTAACTGTGTCTTAGACAAAATATCTTTACAGAATTGGGGTCCTTGTCCACGGGTGAACAAGTAATTTCCCTGTGCACTCTCCATATCTATACAATCTATATTTATAATAACTGTGAGAGCGCATTGTATTCTCATGTAGCTTTTCATTTAAAGCCACTCTTGCCGCCAAAAGGGCATCTCTGTCAGATTAATTCCCAGTGGAAAGCCACTGCTTCTTACATCTTTCTATTTGTTTTTATAAGTATAATAACCCTTTAGCAGCCGCTTTCTGCCGACCCACCATATATGCTATTGTTTCTCACCTTAGGACCACCTCAGCTGCCTCCCACAGTATCACAGGGTCTGAAACATGGGCTAGGTTGTCTTCCACATAACACAACATTTATTAGTGATATGTTGTTTATGGCTCTCATCCCAATACAGATGATTTGGAAAATGCCAAGATTTGAAGCTGGGCCCTACCTGCAATCCTCCAAGTTCCAACCATACAATCGCATTATCTGACAAACCTAGGAGCCCAATCTCCATCCACAACACCCTGGAAACAATAAAGAAGTCACCAACATCAAATCTATATGTGATATGGAGGGATGTGCATGGATCACGTGGGTGAAGTCTCTGTCTAATGGATGTAAAACACGCCATGAATCAACCTGGTCTAATACGCAAAACTGACTCAATCTCCGAGTCGATCTAGGATCCCCAGGACTGTTAACAACCATGCAGTCCATCTGCAGATCCAGTACAGAGCTGAAATCTCCCACACTACCATTAATGGAAGATGGAGATAAGGAGCACAGATTTTCATTAACTGTTGGAAAAAATTCATATCAAAAACATTAGGTGCATTAGTAAAGATTCACTAATACTAATTCTGTATCTTGAATATTAAAGTGTATCATAATATACCTGCTCGATTCATCTTTCACTACTTTATGAATACTATATGGAAGAAATTTGCTGAACAATATAGCTACTCCTGCACTAGGAGTAGTTCCAGATGAGTAATAACCTTTCTTTACCCATCCTCTACACAGCTTTTGGTGTTCTATATCTCTCGTAGACAGGCCACAAATATATTTTGTCTCTTCAGCTCCTGCAGTATCTTTCTTTGTTTAATAGGAGAATTTATACCTGCAACATTCCAGGAACTGATTTTCATGGTGGATCCCATGGCCAAATTTTCATTATCAAAATCAACTCAGTATGCAATCTCTGGGACGTCCCCTGCCCAGCCCTCAGGGAACCTCCCATTTTGTGTCCTGTATTAGACAGCCCATTCTTAAATAGCTCGTACCCCAGTAAACCGAGACATGCCAATACCATCCCTCTCCCTTTACACCTTAATAGCCTTATCCCCTAAAATCACACTCTCTAATAACCTACCCAAACTAGCTCCCCTATACCCCATTACAAACTATCCAAGTGATCACCTGACCTCCCCACTCCATCATGCCAAACTCCAGCCCTCTTACTCAAATATAACAAAAAGTTCCCACCATCCCTTAATCAGAGTTGCCAGCACCATCAATGCCCTTTACTTTAATGTTCTCCCCGTGTTACTTGAAAACTAAGATTGTGCTTCAATTTGTCACATGGCTGCATCTTATCATTTTCGAAAGTGATCGCCGGCCATCTTCCGACACAAATCGGGAGATGGCCGGCGATCTCCTGAACCCGGCCAAATCAGTATAATCGAAAGCCGATTTTGGCTGGGTTCAACTGCTTTCCGTCGTGGAGCCGGCGAAATATCAAGGGGGCGTGTCGGTAGGGTAGTGAAGGCAGGATGGGGGCGGGACGAGGGCGTGTTCACGAGATGGCCAGCTTCGCCTGATAATGGAAAAAAAAAGCCAGGCTTGACAAGCATTTCGCCAACTTTACTTGGTCCCTTTTTTTTCACGACCAAGCTTCAAAAAGGAGCCCCAACTGACCAAATGACCACCGGAGGGAATCGGGGATCACCTCCCCTTACTCCCCCCGTGGTCACCAACCCCCTCCCACCCAAAAAAAAAACCTTTTTTGCCAGCCTCTATGCCAGCCTCAAATGTCATACCCAGCTCCATGACAGCAGTAAGCAAGTCCCTGGAGCAGTTTTTAGTGGGTGCAGTGCTCTTCAGACAGGTGGACCCAGGCCCATCCCCCCTACCTGTTACATTTGTGGTGGTAAATGGGAGCCCTCCAAAACCCACCCACAATCCTCTGCACCCACATGTAGGTGCCCCTCTTCACCCCTTAGGGCTATGGTAATGGTGTAGAGTTGTGGGAAGTGGGTTTTGGGGGGATTTGGGGGGGCTAAACAACCAAGGGAAGGGAGCTATACACCTGGGCGCTATTCTTATTTTTTTTTTTTTAGAAGTGCCCCCTAGGGTGCCTGGTTGGTGTCCAGGCATGTGAGGGGGCCAGTGCACTACAAATGCTGGCTCCTCCCATGACCAAATGCCATGGATTTCACCGCGTTTGAGATTGCCGGCATTATTTTCCATTATGGCCGAAAACCGATGCCGGCCATCTCAAACCCGGCAAGCTCTGACATTTGGCCGGGCCCAACCGTATTAGCGAAGAAAAAGATGGCCAGCCATCTTTTTCAAAAATATGGTTGGCTCCACCCACTTATGGCGCCAGCGTCGGAGATGGCCGGCGCCATTCAATTATGCCCCTCCTAGTCTCCTGAAGACATACAATATCTGCCTTTAGGCGTCCTAGATGTGAGAGGGTCTTTTTTCTCTTAATCAGGGAGGAAATTCCCCCCATGTTCCACGACACTAATTTACAGTGTGACATTTCTCAAGACCACTTTCACATTGCAATAATACCAAGCATATAGGTTCCAGGGTCCCAGCCCTTCCCCCAGAACACCCCGTTCCTCTATAAATTGACCCTCTCTCCCGCAGGTCACTCCATTTACCACATTCTCCACATCCAGACCCCACTCATACAAAACCCTCCCTGTATGATTCCTACCCCAGTGCAGCCTCTTCCCATCTCTACCCATATGACCTAGTTCTTTCCCTGTGAATGCTTGCCACACCTTCAGAATGCCCCTCTTAACCCCCCCACCCCCTGCTCCCCCCATCCCTACCCTTAGTTCCCCCCTCGCTGCCCATTCCCACAAATGAACGCCTTGCGCATCTATCTTACCCCCCAATCCCCCTCAATCACAATCAGACCCCTCCTCCCCCCCTTTGTCCTCCCCATACAGAACCCGTGAACCTCGAGGGTACTATTACCATTGAGGTAAGATCACAAACGTGCAGAGGCCCCCGCCCCCCCCCCCCAGCCCTGTATTAACACTTTCTTACATAGTTAATATGTCCTCCATCATACAGTCTCAAAAGACCACCAAGTCTTGATCTCTCACAGCTTCCACTGTCACCTCCTTTCACAGGAGCTCAGTACCCCGGATCAGATCAGGTCGGAGGGCTGTGGCCTTGCATCCCTCGATTCAGGAACTGCTGAACTCTTGGTCAGATTCAAAGGAGGACCACTTTCCATTGTAGTGCACCTTCAAAATAGCTGGAAAAAGTAACATGAAGCGCACCTTCTTTTCTACCAGGGTGGTGCAGATTGGATGAAATTTCCTCCTTTTTGCTTGTACACAAGTCGAATAGTCCTGAAATATTTTAATCAGTGCTCCTGCATATTTCAAAGTGTCTCTTTTCAGTCTATAGCTTTGTAGGATCTGTTCCTTATGAATATAATTGTGAACTTTAATAATTACCACTCTCGGGCGGGGATTTTCCTCTTGGGGTCTTCCAATTCTGTGTGCCCTCTCAATACAGAATGGCCCTTTGCTGTCTGAGAGCCCAAATTCTTTCGCTAGCCACTCCTCCAGAATGGACCCCAGGTTTGTCTCCATGATTGTTTCAGGGAGCACCACAAGCCTTAGATTATTTCTTCTGGCTCTGTTTTCGAGCTCGTCGAGTTTCTCCTGCTGGGCAAGTATCTTGTCTTTCAGACTAGCCAGCTCTGGCTCGTTCCTCTTCCAGGCGTCTTCCAGATCCCATATCCTTCGCTCCACCTCCGTGGTCCGCCCCGCTATTTCAGCCAGAACACTGCCTAGCTTCCCAATCTGACCTTTTAGCGAGACGAACCGCGGGTCAAGCGCTGCTCCCACTGCTAGCTGTGAGAGCTGCTTTTCAGAAAACTCCACCTCGCCGCCCGACATCGCGGTCGCCATCTTGGGATCTCCACCAACCGATCTCACTTTCTCTCTCTCGCTTTTTGATCCTTTCTTTGCTGTTCTGGTCGGCATTGGGACAAGGTACTGGTCCATGCACCTTCCTCCATTCAAACTGTTGCAAGTTTTCAATATTGGAAGATTGGAGGGGCTGTCTAGGGCACAAAGACGAGCGGGGACCTCAGAGCAGTTCTAAACCGCCACTACTGCTCCCACCGCATCATGTGATCTCTAATGTGGATTAAAAACTAGTTAAAAGATAGAAAACAGAGAGTAGGGTTAAATGATCAGTATTCTCAATGGAGAAGGGTAGTTAGTGGGGTTCCCCAGGGGTCTGTGCTGGGATTGCTGCTTTTTAACATATTTATAAACGATCTAGAGATGGGAGTAACTAGTGAGGTAATTATGGAGAAGCCCCTGAATACATGCTTAATCTAATTGGCCTACCATCTAGAAATGACCTAATATCTGCCTCAATCTACATTATCCCAACCTTCCCCTCCTGTCTCATTCCGTATCTGTGCCTTCTATGTATTGTATTGTATCCTCTTGAATTAATGTAAGCCACATTGTGCCTGCTCTTGTGGGAAAATGTGGGGTAAAAATGCACCAAAATAAATAAATAAATAAATATTTGCTGACAACACAGAGGATTACGAGAGGATTGTGAAAAATTACAAGAGGACCTTACGAGACTGCGAATCCAAACGGCAGATGACATTTAATGTGAGCAAGTGCAAAGTGATGCATGTGGGAAACAGGAGCCCGAACTATAGGTACGTAATGCATTAGGAGTCACGGACCAGGAAAGGGATCTAGGCTTCATCGTTGATGAAACGTTGAAACCCTCTGATCAGTGTGCAGCAGTGGCTAAGAAAGCAAATAGAAAGGTATTATTAGGAAAGGAATGGAAAACAAAAATGAGAACATTATAATGCTTTTGTATCGCTTCACGGTACGACTGCACCTCAAATATTGTATGCAGTTCTGATCACCGCATCTCAATAAATATATAGTGGAATTAGAAAAGGTGCAGAGAAGAGCGACAAAAATGATAAAGGGGATGGGACGACTTCCCTGTGAGGAAAGCCTAAAGCGGCTAGGGCTCTTCAGCTAGGAGAAAAGACAACTGAGGGGAGATATGATAGAGGTCTATAAAATAATGAGTGGAGTGGAACACGTAGACGTGAATCGCTTGTTCACTGTTTCCAAAAATAGTAGGACTAGGGGGCACGCAATGAAGCTACAAAATAGTAAATTTAAAATGAATTAGAGAAAATATTTCTTCACTCAGGGGTCCTTTTACCTAGTTGCGGGTTACCCCCATGCAAGACATTTCTGGGTTTCTTTTTCCCCCAGAAATGGTGCGCACTCGGGGTGGGACTACCACCGGTGGCCACACTGGGCCAGGGCCGCCGCCCCCCCCAAGATCGCGGTTAACCCCCTCAATCATTGTCGCTGCCTCACCCCAGATCGCTGCTGAAATACCTTGTTGGCTGGCGGGGATCCTGAGGCCCCGCCAGCAGAAGACGTTTTCTTCCAGTGCTGCTCTTCTGCTGATTGCCTGCCACTGTGGCTGCTTTTTCTCTCAGGGCATGCTCGGTTTCAAAACCAAGCATGCGCCTTCACAGGAAAAGCAGCTGGTCAGCTGGGCAGAAGAGCAGCGCTGGAGTTGCTCCTCCAGGTCCTCCCCAGCCTCCAAGGAGGGCCCGGCCGCGGCGCTGGAGTTTTCTCCCTCCTTGCTCCTGTCGGGACGCAATCACTCAGGTCCCAGCAGGAGCATGAGAGGGAGGCCTGGGCCCAGGGAATTTTGTCCCCCTGCCCCCCCCCCCCTCGGCGGTCCTGCATTGGGCTGACTTTAGTCTTGGAAAAGCAAGCGGTAAGCTCGCATTGGGCTTACCTCTGCTTTGTAAAAGGGCCCCTCAACGTATAATTAAACTCTGAAATTCTTTGCCAGAGAATGTAGTAAAAGCAGTTAGTTTAGCGAGGTTTAAAAAAGGTTTGGATAGCTTCCTAAAAGAAAAGTCCATAAGCCATTATTAAAATGGATTTGGGGAAAATTCATTGCTTATTTTTAGGATAAGCAGCACAAAATGTATATTGTCCTGTTTTGGGATCTTGCCAGGTACTTGTAACCTGGATTGGCCACTGTTGGAAACAGGATGCTGGGCTTGATGGACCTTTGGTCTGTCCCAGCATGGCAATACTTATGAAAAGAAAGAGAGAAAATAAACTTACTGCAACATCCTGGACAAGTTGTGCTATTTTTCTCATTTTTACCATATCCTGGTTTGCAATGGTCCACTTTCACACCAGTCAGGGAGTCATTAATATAACGTATAAGTGAGCTATGTCTTGAATCTATCGTCTCAAATAAATGTTTAATTCTTACATATGCCTACAAAAATAAAGCATGCAGACTTTTGAAAGAGTGCAAAGATTAGCCTATTATAATGTAAAAAAACACATAGAAAATGCAAAGGTAGCATAGCTTGACTAAACAATACTATTTCATTAAGACACCGGTCCTTTTCCAAAGGTGCGCTGAAAAATGGCTTGCTGTAGTGTAGACGCGGGTTTTGGGCGCACACCAATCCATTTTTCAGTGTGCCTGTGAAAAAGGCCTCTTTTTTTTTTTTTTTACCGAAAATGGACATGTGACAAAATCAAAATTGCAGTGCGTCCATTTTAGGTCTGAGACCTTAACGCCAGCCATTGACCTAGCTGTTAAGAATCTGGGCGGTAATGACCTGTGCGCTTCATTATGCGCATCCGAAAGAAAATAAAAATTTCGGACGCACATCAAAAATGAAATTACCGCAAGAGCCATGCACTAGTCGGGGGGGGGGGGGGGGGTAACTCCATTTTGGTGCGCGTTGGGCATGCATAGTAAAAGGACCCCTTAATGAATCCTAATAAATAATTTAAATAAATTCATACATAAATATTCATGGACAAAAGTATAAACAATTTTCCTGTCTCCAAACTACATCTAGTTCCTATGATTTATTATTAACTGGTCAATATTCTGCTGAGCACCAGCATCGATTATCTAGGTCTCAGCAGCCAAGAATTTGCCACTAGGATTTGCATGGGTCTTGGCCGATATTCAGTCAGGACATGCATAAAACACTTTGTGGGTCCCAGCTGATATCAGCCAGCACCTGCATAACTTCTGGATCCTGGCCTATTGCAATTAAAGTTCTCCCCTCCTTCCAGGAACCCCCTTCACCATGCGTGACTCTTCTCCTGGACCCTCTCTGAGTGACCCTTCTCCCATACCCTTCACCCACCATGAGTGACACCCTCCAAACCCCCACACAATAGTACTCCTCCTTGTTGCAGTAGACCTCCAGGACCTACTTTCACCTCAGTGATAGTCCAGGAGAAAACAGGGCAGAAGCAAAACCCACTCACTTCTGCCCTTGGCGGCTGCAGCTTAAAAATGGAAGCCACACAGAAGACTACCGCTAGAGGGCATGGCTGTGATTTTTAAGTCATAGCTGTCAGGGACAGGAACAAATGGACTTTGTTCCTGCCCTGTTTACCCACTGGACTACCATTAAAGTGAAGGTAGGCCCAGGGGGCCCTACTGCGACAAAGGGGCTTCTATGGTATGGGCAGGGTCCAGGAGTGAGGGGGATCGCTTATGGCGGTGGGGGTTCTCTATTGTGCAAGGGCATTCCAGGAAGGAGGGGAGAATGACTACAGACCAATATCTGGAGGTTATGTGGGTGCTGGCCAATATTCAGTACTGGCACCAGTATAGCTAAGCAGGCATAGTCAGGACTGCTTTTTGTGTGGTCCAATGTGCTTACATAGCTATGCAGGCACTGGCACTAAATATGCAAAACTGCTGGCTCCTCCCTGACTCTGCCCCCATAACACTTCTCTCCTGCCCTGTTTTCAAATGGCCAATTAGTGCCAATATTTAGCAGCACTGCCTGGTTATGTGTCGCTGAATTTCGACAGCCAGCCTGCTGAGTGCAATTTAAGCAGACAAGAACCTCTCCTGCCTGCTTAAATCATATTGACTATCCAGAGTCTTAAATTTCTTCTTCACTTCTTAGATTCATAATGGTATAACCAAGGACAACTTACACAAAGATTTTTTTCTGCTGTTAACTAGCTTTGTAAACGGCACTGATGCTTGTGAAAAGCAACACATAAAAGATTTTTAAAGTCTTTATTTATTTATTGAAATAAATACAAAACATACAACTTACAAAACCATGGGCTCGTTTTCAAAACAGAAAAATGTCCCAAAAGCGAAACAAAGCAGCAGATGGACTTTTTTTTGCCAAACCGTACAAATCCGTATTTTCAAAACCCATTTTTAAGACAGTGCTCTATGTAGTTCATATGCAGTGCATCCAAATTGCAAGGGGGCAAGTTAGATGTTTTGGTCTACTCCTGTTTCAATCACGACTAAGTCACAAAAAGGTGCCCTAAATGATGAGATTAGCTGACCCACTCCCACCCCCCAAGGATGTGAAAGAAACAGTACAATCCAGCCTCTATGATACCTTCAGATGTTATGACCAGTCCTATTAGAGCAGCAAATAGGTCCCTGGAGTAGCCTAGTGGTCAGTGCAGTGCACTATAGAGAAGGGGACAAAGGTCCATATTCCACTCTGTTGCACTTGTGGTGGAATGTGTGAGCCTTTCAAAAAACACTGAATACATACTGTACCTACATATAGGTGACATCTGCAGGCATAAGGGCTATTGTAGTGGTGTACAATTGGTTACAGTAGGTTTTTGGTGGGTTTTGGAGGGCTCATCATACAGTACAAGGGGGTAACAATGAGATGTGTACCTGGGACCTTTTACGTGACGTCCATTGAAGTGCCCTCTAGGATGTCCCACTGTTCTGCTGGGATGTCTGTATGGCCAGTTTACTAAGAACTCTGGGCCCCATACATCCCAAAGCTTTTTTTTTTCCCTTGGCCATTTTTTTTAATGGTCCAAAAAGATAGATGAACTCAGCATAAAAATATCTAGCAAATGGCCATTTTTTAAACAAAAAGTTGGATGTTTTTCTGGTTTGAAAATGGCCATGTTCACTACTGGATTTTTGAACGTTTTCAGCAAAATGCCCAAAATCAGATTTAATGTCATATCGAAAATGCCTCTCCACATCAAATAAACACAAAACTAATTTAGCAAAAATAAAAATAAAAGGAATAAATAAAATGAAATTTAACAAGCAGCATTAGGACTTACAAATGTACAATCTGCGTTATATAGAAATAATAAAAGCAAAACAAATGCAATAAACCATAAAATAGAGGCATACTCTATCTATATAATACTATGAAAATCTTTCACAGGTTGCTATGTTAGAATACGTTTAGTACTACTATTGTTCTTTTTTGCTAAATAAAGCTCATAATGATAAGTTATACAAACACTGTTCCACCAATTTGAATAGCTAACCTTTTAAAAATCTTTCCATGAAGTAAGAATAACCTTTAATGCTAATATAAGTAGCATAAAAAAAAAAAGAACACTTTCTTTATCATTACTAAATTCAGTTTCCAAAGATTTTACAACAACAATATTATAAGCAAGAGGAACTGTAATATGTAAGACTTTTTAAAATGTACACCATAATTGGTTCCAATATGTTTTCAAATAGGAACAGTGAAAGAACTTGTGACCAAAATCTCCAATCTCAGATTGACAAGACCAACATAAATTTGAAGATGATGAATTAATATGCTGCAATAAAGCAGGAGTGAGAACGGCCCTATAAGGATTGCTTATAATAAGTAGAACAGGTTGAACTAAGCAAATGGTTCCAAAAATACTTCCACTCTGAAGGAGAGAGCTTTTGTTTTAAATCTAAGTCTTCTTCCCAAGTTTTTTTTTAAGTCATCTATTTTAGAAACCTCCTCATCTTTAAGAAGTTTATAGAAACGGAAAGCATGATGGCCTGCTATCTGGACTTTAATACGTAAACTCTCCAACTCAGGAACATGCGGCATTACAAAGAAACAAAAATTCTTCTGTTTGATAACTTTATGTAACTGTAGCCAAAAAAAGAATTGGTCATATACCCCCAAATTCTATGTGTCAACGTTTTTTATTGATGATTTCACCGGGTAACACATCCATGAGAGTACATACATAACAAGTTGTAAAACTGTCATTCTTATGTACATTAATCTTAAGTTGCTATCATCAGTTTTTGATACCCCCAAATTCTATAAATGGCGCCTTAAGTTGTGTATGCTAATTTGGCCGCATGGCCAAACAGCACGCACAGCTTAATTAACAAGCCAATCAGCACCAATAATTGGTACTTAACAATTAGCAGCACTAATTGACTATAATTAGAATTTACACACACAACTTTGTAGGTGTATTACATATTGTGGTGCGTGTAAATTCTAATGTGTGCAGCTGAAAAGGGGGTGTGGCCATGGCCACGGAATGGGCGGGTCATGGGCATTAAAAAAAAAACTATGCACACTGTTATGGAATACACCCAATCTATGCCTAAATTAAGAACATGTATTTAGGCCTGGTTCAATGGGTGCACCTAAGTTTTAGTCGCAAGGATGGCGTGTGAGCATATTCTATAAACCACACCTAACTTTAGGTATAGTTTATAGAATTGCATTTAGTGTGTGTTTTTTGGGTGCTGATTTTTAAGTTGCCATTTATAGAATTTGGCCCATAGTATATTAAACTTCTACATTAGTTCAGAAAATCTGGAATTAACTAATTTTATTTATTTGGATTTTGCTCACACCTTTTTCAGCAGTAGCTCAAGGTGAGCTTCATTCAGGTACACCGGGTATTTCCCTGTCCCTGGTGGGCTCACAATCTAATTTTGTACCTGAGGCAATGGAGGGTTAAGTGACTTGCTGAAGATCATAAGGCGCAGCAGTGGGATTTGAACTGGGCACCTCTGGCTGTCAAGACCGGTGCTCTAACTACTAGGCCACTCCTCCACTAATACATTGGACAAAGTCCAAATACCATGCTGAAGCCAACAAATTGTCTTTTGATCAATTAAGATATTAGAAATATTTCTATAAGGAAATTTTAATAGTATTATTCCATGGTACCATCAAGACTTTATTTAAATCAACCAAGGCTTTATAAGTACTACAAAAAATAGGATTAGATTAAATCAGTAATGAAGGTACCATAACAATTACATTCTTTAATGAAAGAGAATTAAGAACATAAGAACTGCAATGCTGGGACAGACCAAAGGTCCATCAGGCCCAGTATCCCGTTTCCAACAGTGACTAATCCAGTTCACAAGTACCTGGCAAGATCCCAGAACAGTTTAGGGGGGCGCTTGTGAACGTGAACTGAGATGGCTGCTTAGAGGTTGAGTTCTGCAGTGCTTTGTTATTTTCCTTTATCATCTGGACTTTTAATCTTCAATTTTACCTCTACCGACTATTATTCGCACATCCTTAATGGCTACTTCCAAGAATTTGCTCCACAGCGTAAACAGGGTGTTAAATGAGCAAATATCAACCCCCCCCCCCAACCCAAGTATGATGGTTCCAAAAGCAACTAAATCTCTCTACATATCATCATGCAAGAGATTCTACATGTCAAAGATATACTTAAGGAGAACTCTGATGCCCTCATAGAAATTAAAGATGACATTTCTGGACTCAAACGCGACATGTCTGCTTTATTTACAAAAGTGGATGTAGCAGAAAATAGACAACGCACATGATGCACAGTTATAAGCTCTTCCAAGTCGCTCAAATCCTTGAAAGAGAAATAGAGGACTTAAATAACTGATTATGTCAGAGTAACTTCAGAATCCTCGGTCTCCCTGAGAAAACGGAAGGATGCAACATGATTTTTTTTCTCGCCACATGGCGTCCTCCTCCACATCCAGTTTATGCCATCTTTGGAGCTGGAACGGGCACACTGTACACCCTCCTTCATTCCTGCAAATTCTAAATATCCTACATAAGTACATAAGTATTGCCATACTGGAACAGACCAAAGGTCCATCAAGCCCAGCATCCTGTTTCCAGAACTGGCCAATCCAGGTCACAAATACCTGGCAACTGTTATGATTGGGGTCAGAACCCCTCTCAAACTTACCTCTTTCCTGGGGGTCAGCTTCTTAGCTGGCTTCTGTTTCTTTTCTCTGTCCTTTCTGAGCTAGCTCTGTCTCTCTGTGCTGGCAGCTTCCAGCAGCACGGGGTTAATTGTTTTACTTTACTACAGCTGTGTGGGTGGACTGAGTTAGCTCTACCTCTCTTTGGGTGTACTGGCTTCAAGTGCTTCACGGTGTTGCATTGGTGTGGGTTGGGCCTCTCTGGGTCAGTGTGCTTTTGCCTAGGTCTAGGGAGTGTGACATCATCAGGGAGGGCCTTGATAAGGAAGTGGTGTTGTTTCCTTCAGAGCCTTTGCAACGGTTGTGTTTGCTTTAGGTAGGGTGGTGCAGTGTGCACTTCTGACTTTGTGTCTAGTTTCCCTGCTTGCTTTTGCTAAGGTCCAGGTTAGTGTTAGTGCAGTGTGCACTGGTGTCTGTGTGTTTAGCTTTCCTGCTTTTCCCTTGTGGTTCCCCTGCTTTTCCCTCTTGGTTTTGGAAGCATTGCTGTTTGTAGGGCTTTGGAAGCTCTGTTACTGTTAGAAGTACTTCAGGGTTTGGTGTTGTTAGGAACACTACAGATTTTGCTGTTAGAAGTACTTCTGGTGTTTGTGCTATTGGGAGCATTACAGTCTTTGCTGTTTGGGTTTTGGGTGCTGTAGAAAGCACTTCAGTTTGCTGTTAGAAGTACGTCAGTAGCTTGGTGCTTAGTGGAACCTGGGTTAGATTAGTGCGGTGGTGCACTGCTGTAGCGTGGGGGCTTAGGAAGCTCCTTTGCTAGCGTGTGTTTGCTTTCCTGCTTTTTCCTTGTGCCTTCCCTGTCTTCCCTTTTAGTGCTAGGAGCTCTTTTGGTTGTTTGGTGCTTAGGAGCACCTTAGTTAGTTTAGAGTTGTAGAGCATTGCTTGTAGCTTGGTGCTTAGTAGCACCTGTGTTAGCTTGTGTATTTAGTTCCCTGCTCTGTTAGTTTAGGGCTTAGGAAGTCCCTTTGTTGAGCAGGGCTTAGGAGCTCCTGTTTAGTATAGGGCTTAGGAAGTCCTTTTGTCAGTTTTCTGTTAGGAACACTCCTGCTGGGTTAGAGCTTGGGAGCACTTAGATCAGTTTAGGTTTAGGAGTACTTCTGTTTCCAGTCCTGGTCCCTGTGTCATCCGGTATCCGGTAAGTCCTGCCGGCCACTCGAACCCAAGGGCTCAACCCTTGGGGGGGGGGGGTAGTGGCCAAGCGCAGGTGAAGCTGTGCGGACCAGTCCAGTGTGCTCCAGTCCAGTGTTCCAGTCCGGGGAATTCCAGTCCAGTGTTCCAGTCCGGTGTCCTCCAGTCTGGGGGATTCCAGTCCGTGTGTTCTGGTTGCTGGGCGGTGCCTGCAGTCCCTGCCGGTGCCGGTGTGCTTGCCCAGCGTTGGTTGGTGGGTTTTGCCTGCTGCTGTCACTCCTCGTCAGCAGCCCAAGGGCTCACGTTTGCTCCAGAGTGCGGCCCCGCGGGCTCTGAACCTGAGAACCTGACAGATTGCAAAGGCCATGAGCCCGGCAAGAACCCCCGTCCAGCTGACCCAGCTGGGGTCCAGCTCCATCGTTGTTCTTGATCCTTCTATGACTCTTCGTCAGTATCGTGGGAAACTTTTGTCTCATCCTGTTTTGAAGAAGACCCCTGAAGCGGCAGCTGAGAGAAAACGTATCCGGTGGCTTGGAATCGCTGAAAACCCAGTTTCAGATATGGACCCTTTTATCACGCTCGCTGAATATTGCCGCAGCCTGGTCTTGAATCCAGCTTTGTGGGCTACTCCTGAAGCTGTCGCTGAGAGGAGACGTCTTGGGAATTCCATGCTCTGGGCTCAGCTGGAGTCCAGTCCAGTCCCAGCAGCGCGCCCAGCCAAACCTTTGAATCCAGGTCAAGCAGCGCGCCCAGCCACACCTCTGAATCCAGTCCGAGCAGCGCGTCCAGCCAAGCTTCTGAGTCCAGTCCGAGGGACGCTTCTGACCGAGCCTCCAATGCCAGTTCAAGTGGCGCTTCCACTAAAGCTTCAGAGTCCAGTCCGTGGGACGCTGCTGACCGAGCCTCCGATTCCAGTCCGAAGGGGGGGGGGGGCTTCTCAGTGAGCCTCCGGTGCCAGTCCAGATGGCGCCTCCACGCAAGCCTCGTAGTCCAGTCCGAGTGGGGCGGTTACTCGAGTCTCCGAGCCTCCTAGTTCCAGTTCGGATCTCAGTTCCAACCCCATTTTTTATCTGGATCTGCTTATGACACTCCAGGATTACTGGGTTGCACTTTTGTCTGATCCAGCCTTGAAGGATACCCCTGAAGCTGCCGCAGAGAGAAAGCGTGTCTCCTGGCTTGGGTTCGAAGAAAACCCAGTTTCTGCTATTGATCCCTCTACCAAGCTGTTCTTTTACCGCTTCCAACTCCTATCGGATCCAGCCCTGCCGTATACTCCTGAGGCCCAAGCTGAAAGAAGGTGGCTTAATAGTCCCGGGCCAAGTGCCAGTCCCAGCCGAGCTGCTGAGTCCACACCGAGTGCTGAGGCCAGCCGTGATGCTGTGTCCACTCCGAGTTGCAGCAGTGGCAGCCAAGATGCTGAGTCCGGATCAAGTTGCCATCCCGGTCAAGATGCTGAGTCCGGGTCAAGTTGGAGTTCCAGTCAAGATGCTGAGTCTGGATCGAGTTACAGTTCCAGTCAAGATGCTGAGTCTGGATCGAGTTGCAGTCCCAGCCGGGATGCTGAGTCTACACCGAGTGATGAGTCCATGATGAGTGCTGAGTCTGCACTGAGTACAGAGTCCAGCCGAGACACTGAGTCCACGATGAGTGCTGAGTCTACACCGAGTGCAGAGCCCAGCCAAGATGACGAATCCACGATGAGCACTGAGTCTACACCGAGTGCAGAGCCCAGCCGAGATGATGAATCCACGATGAGTGCTGAGTCTACACCGAGTGCAGAGCCCAGCCAAGATAATGAGTCCACGATGAGTGCTGAGTCTACAACGAGTGCAGAGCCCAGCCAAGATGACGAGTCCACGATGAGTGCTTAGTCTGCACCGAGTGCAGAGTCCAGCCGAGATGCTGAATCAGAATTGAGTTACAGTCCCGAGCAAGATGCTGAGTCCGGGTCAAGTTGCAGTCCCGGCCAAGATGCTGAGTCCAGGTCAAGTTGGAGTTCCAGTCCCAGGCAAGATGCTGAGTCCGGGTCAAGTGGGAGTTCCAGTTCCAGGCAAGATGCTGAGTCCGGATCAAGTTGCCATCCCGGTCAAGATGCTGAGTCTGGGTCAAGTTGGAGTTCCAGTCCCAGGCAACATGCTGAGTCCGGGTCAAGTTGCAGTGTCGGCCAAGATGCTGAGTCTGGGTCAAGTTGGAGTTCCAGTTCCAGGCAAGATGCTGAGTCCGGATCAAGTTGCAATCCCAGTCAAGATGCTGAGTCCGGAGCGAGTTCCAGTGCCAGCCGAGATGCTGAGTCTACGCTGAGTACCGAGTGCAGCCAAGGGGCTGAGTCCGAATTGAGTGGCAGTTCCGGCCGAAATGCTGAGGCCGGATCGGGTTGCAGTCTCAGGCAAGATGCTGAGGCTACTCTGAGTTCCCACTTCAACCAAGATGTTGAACTCCTACTGAGTTCCAGCTCCAGCCAAGAAGCAAGGTCCAGTCTGAAGTCCAGTTCGAGTTCCTGTCTGGCTTCAGATTCCAGGATGGGTGTGGGCTCTAGCCCAGTTCTGGCTGCTACAGTGAAGTGCCAGGAAGTCAAGGAAGTTGTGGACTCCTTCAGGAGATGGTTCCTGTTGAATAGAACTCCACTTGTTGCATCCAAGACTCTGATCCTGCCTAGCAGCCGTCCTAAAGAGCCTCGTGGCGGATAAAGCCACTTTGGTTTCCAAGTTCCAGATGTACTTGTTACTTCCTGCCCAGACGCCCAGATTTATGTTGTGAAACCCATTGGGAGATTTCATCACAGCTACCCATGGAGACCTAAATTGTCTTTTGAGACCTGGAGCTCCCATGGGGACACGGGAGCCTTGAGGGGGAGGTGCTGTTATGATTGGGGTCAGAACCCCTCTCAAACTTACCTCTTTCCTGGGGGTCAGCTTCTTAGCTGGCTTCTGTTTCTTTTCTCTGTGCTTTCTGAGCTGGCTCTGTCTCTCTGTGCTGGCAGCTTCCAGCAGCATGGGGTTAATTGTTTTACTTTACTACAGCTGTGTGGGTGGACTGAGTTAGCTCTACCTTTCTTTGGGTGTACTGGCTTCAAGTGCTTCACGGTGTTGCATTGGTGTGGGTTGGGCCTCTCTGGGTCAGTGTGCTTTTGCCTAGGTCTAGGGAGTGTGACATCATCAGGGAGGGCCTTGATAAGGAAGTGGTGTTGTTTCCTTCAGAGCCTTTGCAACGGTTGTGTTTGCTTTAGGTAGGGTGGTGCAGTGTGCACTTCTGACTTTGTGTCTAGTTTCCCTGCTTGCTTTTGCTAAGGTCCAGGTTAGTGTTAGTGCAGTGTGCACTGGTGTCTGTGTGTTTAGCTTTCCTGCTTTTCCCTCTTGGTTTTGGAAGCATTGCTGTTTGTAGGGCTTTGGAAGCTCTGTTACTGTTAGAAGTACTTCAGGGTTTGGTGTTGTTAGGAACACTACAGATTTTGCTGCTAGAAGTACTTCTGGTGTTTGTGCTATTGGGAGCATTGCAGTCTTTGCTGTTTGGGTTTGGGTGCTGTAGAAAGCACTTCAGTTTGCTGTTAGAAGTACTTTTGGGTTTGGTGCTGTTAGAGGCACTTCAGTTCGCTGTGAGAAGTACGTCAGTAGCTTGGTGCTTAGTGGAACCTGGGTTAGGTTAGTGCGGTGGTGCACTGCTGTAGCATGGGGGCTTAAGAAGCTCCTTTGCTAGCGTGTATTTGCTTTCCTGCTTTTTCCTTGTGCCTTCCCTGTCTTCCCTTTTAGTGCTAGGAGCTCTTTTGGTTGTTTGGTGCATAGGAGCACCTTAGTTAGTTTAGAGTTGTAGAGCACTGCTTGTAGCTTGGTGCTTAGTAGCACCTGTGTTAGCTTGTGTATTTAGTTCCCTGCTCTGTTAGTTTAGGGCTTAGGAAGTCCCTTTGTTGAGCAGGGCTTAGGAGCTCCTGTTTAGTATAGGGCTTAGGAAGTCCTTTTGTCAGTTTTCTGTTAGGAACACTCCTGCTGGGTTAGAGCTTGGGAGCACTTAGATCAGTTTAGGTTTAGGAGTACTTCTGTTTCCAGTCCTGGTCCCTGTGTCATCCGGTATCCGGTAAGTCCTGCCGGCCACTCGAACCCAAGGGCTCAACCCTTGGGGGGGGGGGGGGTAGTGGCCAAGCGCAGGTGAAGCTGTGCGGACCAGTCCAGTGTGCTCCAGTCCAGTGTTCCAGTCCGGCGAATTCCAGTCCAGTGTCCTCCAGTCCGGGGGATTCCAGTCCGTGTGTTCCGGTTGCTGGGCGGTGCCTGCAGTCCCCGCCGGTGCCGGTGTGCTTGCCCAGCGTCGGTTGGTGGATTTTGCCTGCTGCTGTCACTCCTCGTCAGCAGCCCAAGGGCTCATGTTTGCTCCAGAGCGCTGCCCCGCGGGCTCTGAACCTGAGAACCTGACAGCAACATCCCAAAAATGTTCAATACATTTTATGCTGCTTATCCCAGAAATAAGCAATGGATTTTCCCCGTCCATTTTAATAATGGTCTATGGACTTTTTCTTTAGGAAGCCATCAAAACCTTTTTTAAAACCCACTAAGCTAACCGCCTTTACCACATTCTCTGGCAACAAATTCCAGAGCTTAATTACATGTTGAGTGAAGAAATATTTTCTCTGATTCATTTTAAATTTACCACATTGTAGCTTCATCGCATACCCCCTAGTCCTAGTATATTTGGAAAGAGTAAACAAATGATTCACATCTACCCGTTCCACTCCACTCATTATTTTATAGACCTCTATCATTTCTCCCCTCAGCCGTCTTTCCTCCAAGCTGAAGAGTCCTAGCACTTCAGCCTTTCCTCATTGCTGGTCAGTGAGGTCCATGAAGCAGGTCATAAGTACATAAGTAATGCCATACTGGGAAAAGACCAAGGGTACATCGAGCCCAGCATCCTGTCCATGACAGCGGCCAATCCAGGCCAAGGGCACCTGGCAAGCTTCCCAAAAGTACAAACATTCTATACATGTTATTCCTGGAATTGTGGATTTTTCCCAAGTCCATTTAGTAGCGGTTTATGGACTTGTCCTTTAGGAAACCGTCCAACCCCTTTTTAAACTCTGCTAAGCTAACCACCTTCACCACTTTCTCCGGCAACAAATTCCAGAGTTTATACGTTGGGTGAAGAAACATTTTCTCCGATTTGTTTTAAATTTACTACACTGTAGTTTCATCGCACGCCCCCTAGTCCTAGTATTTTTGGAAAGCGTGAACAGACGCTTCACATCCACCTGTTCCACTCCACTCACTATTTTATATGCCTCTATCATGTCTCCCCTCAGCCGTCTCTTCTCCAAGCTGAATAGCCCTAGCCTCCTTAATCTTTCTTCATAGGGAAGTCGTCCCATCCCCGCTATCATTTTAGTCGCCCTTCGCTGCACCTTTTCCAATTCTACTATATCTTTCTTGAGATGCGGCGACCAGAATTGAACACAATACTCAAGGTGCAGTTGCATCATGGAGCGATATAACGGCATTATAACATCCTCACACCTGTTTTCCATACCTTTCCTAATAATACCCAACATTCTATTCGCTTTCCGAGCCGCAGCAGCACACTGAGCAGAAGGTTTCAGTGTATTATCGACGACGACACCCAGATCCCTTTCTTGGTCCGTAACTCCTAACGTGGAACCTTGCATGATGTAGCTATAATTCGGGTTCTTTTTTCCCACATGCATCACCTTGCACTTGCTCACATTAAACGTCATCTGCCATTTAGCCGCCCAGTCTCCCAGTCTCGTAAGGTCCTCTTGTAATTTTTCACAATCCTATCGCGATTTAACAACTTTGAATAACTTTGTGTCATCAGCAAATTTAATTACCTCGCTAGTTACTCCCATCTCTAAATCATTTATAAATATATTAAAAAGCAGCAGTCCTAGCACAGACCCCTGAGGAACCCCACTAACTACCCTTCTCCATTGTGAATACTGCCCATTTAACCCCACTCTGTTTCCTATCCTTCAACCAGTTTTTAATCCACAATAGGACATTTCCTCCTATCCCATGACCCTCCAATTTCCTCGGTAGCCTTTCATGAGGTACCTTGTCAAACGCCTTTTGGAAATCCAGATACACAATATCAACCGGTTCCCCTTTGTCCACATGTTTGTTTACTCCTTCAAAGAATTGAAGTAAATTGGTCAGGCAAGATTTCCCCACACAAAAGCCGTGCTGACTCGGTCTCACTAATCCATGTCCTCAGATGTGCTCTGTAATTTTGTTTTTAATAATAGCCTCTACCAGGCCTAAATGCCCTGGGATAGGGGCTTCTCCTCATGGGACTCCCCTCTAAACTCTCATCCACATCCACCAAAGCATCAGCCACAATAGCATTCACCACATCCATGATGGATGTGCATGTGTCCCACCACCACAGGTATAATCCATTAAGCCCAGTAACACCACTGTGTACTCCTCCACCTACTGCACCCTGTGAGACCTAGCACCAGTGTAGGAGTGACGGCTGGATCTGGCCTGTATCGGTGCCGGATCAGGACTGATGGGACTACCTCAAGACCTGTGCATATTTAATCATGGACTTTGGCTTCTTTATACCACATTTCAAACCAGAGCTTTTACAGAACTTTTATATTCTCTTGCACTGTGCCTTAACTACAAACTGTCAGCTCCTGCTTGCAATATACCAAAGATGCTGGAATAACTGTTTGAGACAGGATGCAGGGCAGTAGATAATCGCTTGTAACATTTAGTAGCCAAGGCTTGTACACAAAATCAGCCTGCACGTAGTCGCTACATGAATAAAAGATAGTCTGGGAGTGTCGCCACCCCCACCCTGCATCTCTGAGCCTTAAGCTCCATTGAGCCTTATCAACTCTGTGAAAGAAGCATTGTGTGATTATGTGTGTGTGTGCTAAAACGGGGCGATAAGTTTCGTTTTCCTTGCCAGTATCATTTCAGTGTTATGACGTGTGTATGTACTGTAAGAACTACAAACGGTTACTGCGCATGACAACTGTGATGTATAAGGGGCCTAATGCGCAGGCCCATAGGGGAGGTATAAATGTAAGTGTCAGCTGGTTTCTGACACACAGTATCCTGAGACGGAACTCAGTACTGTACATTGCTAGCAATAAAGCTGTCTTGCCTTTGGAACCAGTTGCCTCTTGTCTCCTGATTTACTTAGCCGAGGGTCCTGTTACACCAGCACCCAGCAGTCACTCTCTCAGCACCAGCAAAGAGTCCTCACACAAATGCCAGCAGCACAAAGTCCTCACACAAAGAGCAGCAACACAAAGCACAGTGTCAAACTGGGAGTAGACAAACAGAGCAACAATGAGAGAAGACAAGCAGGTAGGGAATTTGAATGGCAGGTATGGAGGTTTGGGGATAGTGAGGGTTTGGTGGGGGAAGGGGGTCAGATACAGAGCAAGAGATGGGTGTGGCTGTGGGGGCTAGCAGTTGTGGCA
Source organism: Microcaecilia unicolor (assembly GCF_901765095.1). Lineage (NCBI taxonomy): Eukaryota > Metazoa > Chordata > Amphibia > Gymnophiona > Siphonopidae > Microcaecilia > Microcaecilia unicolor. The sequence continues at coordinate 243,206,374 of NC_044031.1, read as the reverse complement.
AGGACTTGAGGAAGTGAGACACAGAGGAGGAGAGACACAGAGGAGGTAAGACACAGAGGAGGCAAGGCAGGTATGTGAGCATCAAAGTGTTTTGACTGGAGCAAAGGTAACAGACCACTTAGCAACTCTCCATTCTTTTTCACAAGCCAACAATTCTACCTCTCCACTCTCCAACTCAGCATAATCACAAATGGGTCCAAAGACGAGTCTTGAGATAACTGCTTTTAAAGCAGGTCTAAATCACAAAGTTTTTCTTTCCAGCACAAGGAAATTGTTTTGCTGTTATTGCAAAAAACTTGCATAATGTACCCATCTCACGTCCACAACACAGCCCCAAAATGCTCACTCTCATAATGTTTTTCTTTCGGTGTATGGGGGAGGGGTTGATTATATGGTTTAAACGTTTTCATGTGAGAAACATGTCCATCTGACGCTTATGCTCAGACTAAGCATTAGATACATGCTGCCTCTCTTAGTAATTCTTACAAATCCACCATTGAAAATCCACACATACTCTTGTAATATCTGACTTATATATGGGCAGGCAGAACCATGGCAGCCATCTAAGCAAGATACACCTCCTCTCCACTCATCTGGGCTAATGAGAGTCCTTAAAAGATCATTACAAAGGTATTTAAAAACAGGTGAAGAATGCTATTTTTATTATTTGATTTTCAAAAAGTGTTACACAACATATTAAACTGAAATAGAAATTGTATAGCTGCAACTGCAGTATTGCCCTTGCCTGACTACTTCCCTCAAGTATAAACATTTTCAGGTCTGAGGGCTTGAACTGAATAAAAGGTGCTTTGCAGTGTTTTGCAGGCATTTTGGGGTGGCAGAGTGAAGGATGTTAATTAAGATGGCTGCTTCTCCTGTGCAGTCATAATACAGTTTATATTTTTCTGAATATCTCATAAAAACTCCTTTTGATGAGATATTGTCAAAATAGAAATGTTTCCCACTCTTCACTCTCCAGAGGTCAAAAATGTCTTGGATGTATTAAGCCCTCAGCCTAGATTTGAGTGAATTAGCCCTTGTTTGTATTAACATAGGCAGATTATTGTTTTAGATTAACATGTATTGTATGCTGAGTATTTTATGACACGTGGAGGGGAATTTTCGATACGATGTGTAAGTCTGATTTTGGACATTTTGCACAAAACGTCCAAAATTCGAATAGGATAGAAGGTCATTTTCAAAACAGAAAAATGTTTACCTTTTTTTTCTTTTGAAAATACTGTTTTGAACAAAGTTTTGTGATTTGGACATTTTATTTTTTGGTCCATTTTTGAAACAAAGAAAACACGAATAGTGCCAAACCTAGAGATTCATGCCATTGGGATGTAGGAGGAGCCAGCATTTTTAGTAGACTGGTCCCCCAGACATCCCAGGAGAGCAATGGGGCACCCAAGAGGGCACTTCTGTGCACTTCATAAAAATGCTCCCAGGTACACATCTCACCTTTGCTCCCTTATCTTGTTCCCTGAGGCCTCCAAAACCCACCCAAAATCCACTGTCTCCCACTGCACACCACTACAATAGCCCTTATGGGTGAAGGGGGCACCTATATGTGGGTACAGTAGGGTTTTGGTGACCTTGGGAGGGGTCACAGTTTCTACCACAAGTGTGACAGGTAGAGGGAGATAGGGACCTGGGTCCCCCACTGTGTACTGCACTGACCACTATACTTCTTCAGGGACCTGCATGCTGCTCTAATAGACCTGACTTTAACATCTGCAGCTGTCATAGAAGTTAGTAAGTCATATTTTTATTCACATTTTTGGGGGTGGGAGGGGGTCAGTGACTACTGGGGAGTATTGGGAGGTCACCCCTGATTCCCTCCAGTGGTCATCTTGTCATTTAGGGCACTTTTTGTGCCTTATTCATTCTGAAAACAGGTCTAGACCAAAACGACTTGGTTTTAGTCATGGACATTTTTGTTTTGTTCCATTATGGCTGTAAAATGTCCAAGTTTAAGGTACGCCCTAATCCCGCCTTTGAAACACACCCAACATGCCCCCTTGTGATTTGAATGCACTTCTGATGGACTTCATAGAAAAATGTCTAAAAATAGGTTTTGAAAATACCGATTTGGATGTTTTTGTGAGAAAAACGTCCAAATGCTGCTTTATACCACTTTTTAGATGTTTTCTATTTTGAAAATGAGCCCCTTGGTATTTAACACAAGTCCAAATATTCACTTTCCAGAAACCAAAATATTGTGGAACTATGTAACACTGCATGAGGAAAACTGAAAAAAGTAACAGGAATGAAGAACACTACCACATTCCCAAACATTTTATCTTTATTATTTAATAAACTCCATCATAAAAATTTACCTTTTTGATGTTGGAGCTGTTGCAATCTGAATTATCACACATATCTGCATAAGTCAAAGTATATGGAAATACTGCAAGATAACAGAGTTTAACCTTTTAAATTAGACAGTTCAATTTTGTTTCTTCAATGTAAAAATATATATTTATGTTTATGCTTATTAGACTTGATATACCACCAACAGCAATTACATCTAAGCAGTTTACAACTAAATTATAGTAAACAACTTGAGAAAACAACACCAATAATCACGACAGAAAAGAGGAAAGCAAACCAAGTTGAAACTTTAACAATCCCGCAGGCAACCTCTCTATCTTCCCCCAGAATCACAGTCCGGCAAAGTTACAGTAAATAAATAAGTTTTCACAGCAACTTAATTTTGCATACAAGGACTCAGCACAAATGATAAAGGCAGACAGTTCTAGAGAAAAGGAGCCACAAAGAAAAATGTTGAGTGTCTAGTGAATTCCAGATAAAAATCATTTATATCATGCAATGCATGAGCCAGAGTATGAAAAAGAACAGTGGAGAATAAGTAAGACGGAATTCCTGTATACAGCAAGAAAATGTAAAATGTAATATTGCAGTACTAATGCTAAGAATCACGCTTTCATATCTGAGATGATATCACCAGAAGTCTCGATGGCCATTTTGGAAGGGACTCCTGGTAAAGCTGGGAATGGGTTGACGGATGGGGGAAGCCCAGCCCCCATGGGACTAAAAGGTACCACATGTTGGGAGTGCCCACATGTATGTGTGTGTGTGTGTATGTGTTTTGGTGGTGGTGGGAGGGGGGGAATGGATGCCGTTATAAGGGCCCTTTTGAGAGAGAGAGAAATAATTTTAGAAAGTTACTCTCATGTTTAAGTGGAGGTGATTTCTATGCTTGTTTTCTCTATCAACACTGCTTTCTAGAATCACCACTGCCTTTGTACATGGAAGAACTTTGCTTTGCAGTCCTGCACCCATTTTTACAAGAGGCTCTATGTTTGGTACAACCTTTTGTAAAATGGTATGGGAATGTCCCACATTCTTAACTGAACATGCAAATTCTCTCCACATAAAATCTGGCTGCACGTGTATACTGGACTGTGTTGTTTAAAGTACTAGGTCAAAGTACTTAAGTAAAAGTAAATATATATTTTAATACTTAAGCAAAAAGTACAGTGAAGAACACACTTAAGTAAAAAGGTTATTGCCTAATATAATACTTTTTGAGAAAAAAGTAAAAGTACCACAACTACACTGAATGCAACTGTTGTTAACATTTTTATCCCAAATAACTTTACTGCTCTACAGTTCAATCCACTTTGCTTTTATTAAAATTAAATTTTGAAAATGACTGTCTCATGCGAGTGTGCTTATGAGTCATTAATAAACTAGCACAGCTAAACAGGTGTGCACTGGCAGGAAGTAGAGTGTTCAGTCTGATAAAAGGTTCCTTTAAATCAGACCAGGCTGAAAAACTACTAACGTCTTCTGACTGGGTCTGCAGGTGTTGCTTAAGGTTAAGGGTAAAGGTCATGGGATTTGATATACTGCCTTTCTGTGATACAATCAATGCAGTTTACATTTTTATATGCAAGGGAATCTCTGTCTGAAACACTTGACTTCTGTGCAGCAAAGAATGCTTTATCATCATCATTGTCATTATCTGCATTAGAAGTACTGCTGTATAACTCACCACTTGCACCTTCACCTTCATTATCATGCTGTTCAGTTACACTGAAGGCTTTCACAAAGTTGTAATCAATGTCTGTTGCTGTTCTAACAATTTCTTGTCTGATGGCAGACGACTCTGTTTGAATATCTTTGAGAACTGATGCAAGAAAATTAAATGTGTGTGAAACTTTCAGTCTTAAGCCCAGACAAGCAGACCCTCTCCAAATACTCTATCAATCCGGTGGACAGTCACCCCAATGTAAAATTTTCCAAGGGATGGCCAGCAGTCTGTTGTGGTAGAGAGTCGAGACATATGTCTGTTCACCAAGAATTGCAACCAGTGTCAGCTTCATCTCCACTTCAAAGTGACCTAACTCATCACTGTTCAGTTTGGCTAGAGATCAGTAACCAGGCACGGGCAACTCCACTGTACTCATAGGCTATATTCACTGAACAGCAAAACTTACGATCCACTGTTTGAGTGATGAGCTTTGCAACAGCAAAATCCTATTCCAGGTTTTGCTGTTTCATTTGGTTTACCAAGGAATTAGCTTTAATGTCTGGCTTCCACTTTTAATTTTTACTTTTAACTGCAAGTATCAGATGCAGTTAAAGTATCAGATAATTTTTTGAAATTATTACTTTGGAAAAATTAAAGTAACAAATGCTTCCTGTACTTCTTTACAAGTAAAAGTGACAAAACGTTCACTTAAGAACAGTAATTAATTACATTTACTTAGTTACTATACAGCACTGAAAGTAGAATGCTAAATTAGTCCTAGGATATTGTTTCAGATAATAAGATCATTGCCCACTACTTCAATAGTCACCTCTACATGTGAGAATAAGCCCGAGATGCAGGGATGGGACCATAACGGGGGGGGGGGGGGGGGGGGGGGAACAAGATGGCTGCCAGCTGTCAGGTTTTCAAAGCAGAAACTAGGTTCGTGAGCCCTTGGGCCACTGCCATGGAGCAGCAGTGGCAGGCAAAACCACCCCACACCAGAGACAAGGCAGAACTCTGAGAGAAACAGCTAGACTTCACCTGCGCTTGACCGCCCTTCCCCAGGAGTTAAGCCCCTGGGTGTAGGCGGTCGGCAGGACTTACCGGACAGGGCAGGCACTGGATACCAACTAGGCTGAACAGGGACTGAGGGTCAGAGGGGAAAGGAATATACATAGGCAGCAAGGCAGGAAACTGGGCTAGGACTCACAAACAGACAATACTACACAAAGCAGGAAATGGACAAGCTAAAGGACAGGAACTGAAAGCTGCCATGCAGCCACTGAAACAGGGTACAAATACTGACAGACAAGAGACAGGACTGAAAGCTGCAGAGCAGCCACTAAAACAGGGACATAGACAAACAGAAACTAGACAAGGAATACAGACCAGAAACAAGACTAGGGAAATAAGCAAATAAACCTAAGCTAAACTACACACAGACTAACTAGAATCAGACAAGGAACTATACAAGAAACCAGACTAAGCAGAAGTGCAACAAAGCACCAACAAACCAGGGACCTTAGACGATGCAAAGGCAAACTCAGAAGGTTTCCAGGTGGTAATAAACCCCTCAGCAGCTGAACTCAGCTGCAGGAATCATGAGGCAGCTACGGGTGAGGCTAGCTGCCAAACTTCAAACCAAGTCTGGAGGGCTGGAATATCTGGACTGGACCGGAAAGAAAGTCTGGAAAGTCTATGGTAGCCACCAGTTCTGGCCACCAGAGGGCGAGAGGAACACAAACCAAGACATAGGCAGAAAGCATACTGAAGCACAGAGAGCTTAACACACACAGGTGCAGTATAGTGGAGTAATCAGAGCCATGCTGGAAGCAGCCAGCACACAGAGTCAGAACTAACTCAGGAAGAACAGACAAAAGCCAGCTCAGAAGCTGACCGCAGGAAATAAGGTGAGTCTGAGAGGGGTCACGACCACAATCATGACACCAGCACAGTCTGAACATTGCAAGCTTTTCCTCTTAATGATTAACACCCATTTTTATAGGGAAGAAAAGGACAGGTAGCAGCTGTAGAGGCATGGATGAACCACTAGCCATGCCTACCTTTGGTTGGATGGATCAACATTTGCAACACCTAGGTTTGGTGGAAATGCATACAGTATGGCCACTGGGAGTCTCTGAGGTGCTGTTAAAGATAACTCCTTTGGCCCTAGAAACATTTTTGAACTCATGCATTCGACAAACACTTCTCTCCCCCAAATCCTACAGCCAGAAGAATCAAAGTGATGGGAACGCAACACAGATGCTGTTGGTGTTCTGGATTCCAGCCTCATTGCTCAGAGGGAATCGTGTCTGCATTCCTGGCAAGAAGGTTGAAGAAAGAATAAGAGATGGCATGAGCCTATCTGGCCCAATATGTGGGCTAATATCCTTAATACTGTAGCAAGTTTAAATTATTGAAAAACTCAAAAACACTAAGATGGAGTCAGCAGTCCAGCAGCGAGAGGGGTGCTATCCAGTCTTTTGCATTGAGTGTCACAGGTATGTGTGTGCCCAATGCAAAGAGCTCCTAGCTCTTAGAGAACATGTCCGTTCTCTTGAGTCTAGAATATCAGACTTGGTGGAGCTGAAGGAAACAAAGAGGTACATAGAGGAGACCCAAAACCCACTGTACCCACATCTAGGTGCCCCCCTTCAGCCATAAGGGCTATGGTAATGGTGTAGAGTTGTGGGGAGTGGGTTTTGGGGGGCTCAGCACCCAAGGGAAGGGAGCTATGGACTTCAAAGGTACTTAACGTTTTTTTTTTTTTGTTACAAGTGCCCCCTAGGGTGCTTGGTTGGTGTCCTGGCATGTGAGGGGAACAAGTGCACTATGAATCCTGGCCCCCTCCCAAGACCCAATTCCTTGGATTTGTTCATTTTTGATCTGGGCGCCTTCGGTTTCCATTATTGCTGAAAAACGAATCCGCACAAATCCGATGCATTTGCCGGGCACAAACTGTATTATCGGAAAAAAGATGGAGGCCCATTTTTTTCGAAAATACGGTTTGTCCCGCCCCTATATGTACCCGTTCTCGGAGATAGACGCCCATGGAGATGAGCGTTCGCGTTTGATTATGCCCCTCCATGTATTCCAGTCTAGTAAGGTCCTCTTGTAATTTTTCACAATCCTCTCGCAATTTAACAACTTTGAACAACTTTGTGTCGTCGGCAAATTTAATTACCTCACTAGTTACTCCCATCTGTCAATCATTTATAAATATGTTAAAAAGCAGCGGTCCTAGCACAGACCCCTGAGGAACCCCACTATCTACTCTTCTCCATTGAGAATACTGACCATTTAACCCTACTGTAGGGGGTAAAATGGCAATACCTGCCTCTTAATGTGGGGGGAGGGGCCATTTTATGCCATTGTTGCTGTTTCAACCCACCCCCATTCTAGGAATTCTTTCCCATTGGTGCCTTTTGAAAATCCAGATACACAATACCAACCGGCTCGCCTTTAGCCACATGTTTGTTCACCCCTTCAAAGAAATGTAATAGATTGGTGCAGCAAGATTTCCCTTCACTAAATCCATGTTGGCTTTTTCTCATTAATCCATGCTTTTGAATATGCTCTGTAATTTTGGTCTTTATAATAGTCTCTACTATTTTGCCCAGCACCGACGTCAGGCTCACCGGTCTATAATTTCCTGAATCCCCTCTGGAACCTTTTTAAAATATCGGGGTTACATGGGCTACCCTCCAATCTTCCGATAGCATGCTTGATTTTAAACATAAATTACATATTACTAACAATAGTTCCGCCAGTTCATTTTTCAATTCTATCAGTACTCTGGAATGAATGCCATCAGGTCCAGGAGATTTGCAACTCTTCAATTTGTCAAATTGCCTCATTACATCCTCTAGGTCTGTGATGGCGAACCTATGGTACACGTGCCAGAGAGGGCACACAGAGCCCTCTCTGTTGGCACGCGCGCCGTCGCCTCAGCCAGTTCCAGCCCCCCTCCGAATAAAAGTCATACCTGCATCAGGCCTGCATCAGGCCTCCCTCCTTCCCACCCAGCACCAGGCCGCCCGCCCACCCCCCCCTTCGAAATTTAAAAGTCATACCTGGTCGGGGTTAAGGCAGCGTCGGCAGCGGCAGTGAAAAGCGCTGGCTCAGTGCGCCTTCAGTCTTCCCTTCTATCTCTCAAGCGCTGGTCCCGCCCTTGCGGAAACAGGAAATGAGGGCGGGACCAGCGCTTGAGAGACAGAAGGGAAGACTGAAGGTGCGCCGAGCCAGTGCTTTTCACTGCCGCTGCCGACACCGCCTTAACCCCGACCAGGTATGACTTTTAAATTTCGGAGGGGGGGGGGGATCGGGCAGGTGACCTGGTGCTCGGGCGGCCTGGTGCTGGGTGGATGGGAGGGAGGCAGGCCTGTTGCCGGGTGGGAGGCCTGATGCCTGGTGCTGTGAGGGTGGGAGGAAGGGATGCCTGGTGCTGTGAGGGTGGGAGGAAGGGATGCCTGGTGCTGGCTGGGAGGGAGGGGTGCTTGGTGCCTGGTGGGAGGGAGGCATGCCTGGTGCTGGGTGGGTGGGTGGGAGGCCTGGTGCTGGGTGGCTGGGAGGGAAGCCCGCCACTGGGAGGGAGGGAAGCCCTGGAAATGGAGTTAAGAGAACAGATAGAGAGCAGCAGAATCAGAGACTAGGACCAATATGGATAGAAAAACAAAATCACCAGACAAGAAAGGTAGAAAAAATCATTTTATTTTCATTTTAGTGTTTGGAATATGTCTAATTTGAGAATTTACATCTGCTGTCTTATTTTGCACTGGGTATACTGGAGCTGTAACAGCTTACAGAAATGATTTATAATGAAAAAAAATCATGTTATTTTTTTCTCCTATACTAGTATAATATTTTCAATGATGTCTGTTTATATGCGCCATGGAGTCATATGTGGTGACCCCGCCCATAATGAGTACCGGCACCTGTTATTCAGGTTAAATTGCCCTGTTGGCACTTTGCGATAAATAATTAGATTTTGGGTTGCTGTTTGGGCACTGGGTCTCTGAAAGGTTCGCCATTACTGCTCTAGGTTTATAGAAATTTCATTCAGTTTCTCCGCAGTAAGCGAGGTAAGCGCCGCAGGGGGGCGCTTGCCTTCGAGGGGCGCCACTGCCCTGCTCCGTCTGCTCACTTGTAAAATCTTTCACCTGAACTTGTGATTCTCCTATCTCCACTGCCCTCCCCTTTTCATGCAAAGGAGCAGTATTAATTGAGGCAGGCACGCTCTTCAAGTTACGGCTCTTAAGTTACGTGAGAATACAACCAGATTGCTATTTATGCTTCAGTTTGGGGCTAGCTCCTCAGTCAGGGTGAGTTTCAGAGCTTGAAACAGCATTCAAATTAAAGAGAACCTGAAATTTTAAAAGTGCTAAAAATAAGTTTTAAAAGTATTTGCCTTAATTCTAATTGCAGAATTCAGGTGCTGGGAGTCTGTATTTGGTTGTCATATGCTCAGATTTGTTTAAATCATATGCAAATTAGTCCGGTGTTTTTCACTAAACATTCCCATGAGTGTCTGTATGTTAATCTGCATTCAAATAGAGCTCTCTGATTGGATGATCAGCTTCTGTTAAGAAATCTGCCCGGGAAGTGAACAGAGTGAGAGCTGTCCTTTGCCAAGAGAGACATCCAGCTGTGACTTCCTGTGTTTGTTGACTGAAGTTATAAAAGAGTGCCTGATTGTGGTAAATGAGAAAATATAAGTGAAAAGAGATTGGTGGCAATTGAAGTTTCTCTAGTGAGAAAAGGATCTGAATATTTCAGGATTACTTGAAGTTTATGAAGAATAGAAAAGGGTGAATTTCAGTTTAAGAGTGTTTAAATCCTATAAGCTATATAAAGGCTAGGTAGATTTAAGTGACTGTAAGCAAGGAAACCTTAATATTTGATCTGAAATAAATATTTGATCTGAGATAGTTGATCAGAGATAAATGTTTGATCTGAATTATATCGTTTGGTGCAAAGGAGATTAGAATGCAATAGAGTATTTCTTTCTGTTTACCAGTACAGTCAAATAATTCCATTCCACTTAAATAATTTTTTGTTATATATATGAGGGAGTAGTATCTGGATTTATTGTAAATCAAATTGATTCCATTCACAGGAATTCATATTCACCTTCATGCATTCATCCGATATTATCTTTTAAGGATGAAGTTTTATTTTATGTTCACTCTGTCTCTTGTGAGCTGAGCACAGTTAGTTTCCTTGGCTGGCATGACTACATATTAGAGGTATTTTGATACTGTGTGAAGTTTTACCACAGACGGGTGACATATATAAAACATTCTCCTTGGATAGGATGTGATATGTGAAAATACATTTTGCTTTAATGAAATTGCTAAACTTTAGAGTCAGAGACTTATCAATGAGGGATACATACAGTGCTATTTTTTCCTGAGGTCCGGCTTACTTGCCTGCTCCCTTCTGTTCCTGCTCTGCTGGACGGGGGGGGGGGGGGGGCGCCAACCGATAGTCTGCAGGGGGGCACCAGAGACCCTAGGCACGGCCCTGCTGGCACCGGTATCTCTCCCATATCTTCCTCGGTGAAGACCGAAGCAAAGAATTCATTTACTCTCTCCACTATGGCTTTATCTTCTCTGATTGCCTCTTTTACCACTCGGTCATCTAGCAGTCCAACCAATCCTTTTGCCGGCATCTTGATTTTTATATATGTAAAAAATTTTTTACTATCAGGCTCATTTTCAAAAGAGATGGACGTCCAAAAAGTGACATAAATCGGCATTTGGATGTCCATCTCACAGAAACATCCAAATCAGTATAACAGAAGCCTCATTTTGGACGTCTTTCTCCAAGTCCGTGAGAAGGACGCCCAAATCTGAAGGGGGCGTATCAGGGGCGTGCTTGAGGTGGGACTTGGGCGTTCCTAAGACTTGGACGTCTTTCAGCCATAACGGAACAAAGCAAAAATGTCCAGCACTAAAACATCGACGTTTTGAGCTACACCTGCTTTTATTACGAATAAGTCACAGAAAGGTGCCCCAAATGACCAGATAACCACTGGAGGGAATCAGGGATGACCTCCCCTTACTCCACCAGTGGTCACTAACCCCCTCCCACCCTCAAAAAATGTGATTAAAAATATTATTTACTAGCACCTATGCCAGCCTCAGATGTCATACTCAGGTCCATGACAGCAGAAACGCAGGTCCCTGGAGTAGTTTAGTAGCAGGTGCAGTGCACTTCAGACAGGTGGACCCAGGCCCATACCCCCCTACCTGTTACACTTGTGGAGGAAACTGCGAGCCCTCCAAAACTCACCAGAAACCCACTGTACCCACATATAGGTGCCCCCTTCACCCGTAAGAGCTATGGTAGTGGTATACAGTTAGGGGTAGTGGGTTTTGGGGGGCTCAGCACACAAGGTAAGGGAGCAATGGTCAAATGTGTACCTGGGACCATTTTATGAAGTCCACTGCAGTGCCCCCTAGGGTGCCCTATTGCTGTCCTGAGATGTCAGGGGGACCAGTCTACTAAAAATGCTGGCTCCTCCTACGTCCAAATGGCTTGATTTTGGATGTTTACAATTGGATGTTTTCATAATATGATCAGATTTGATATTAATCAAATCTGATCATATTATGATCACTGTAATCAAGCGGCCCCCAGCACCATTACCTCCCGCACCAGAACATGCGCTCCACTAAGGACTACGTCTAGAATTTTTCCTTTTCTTGTCAGCTCCTGTACCACTGCTCTATAAAGCAATCCTTGATTTTGTCAAGGAATTTTACCTCCCTAGCATGCCCCGATGTTACATTTACCCAGTCAATATCGGGGTAATTGAAATCACCCATTATTATCGTGTTGCCCAGTTTGTTAGCCTCCCTAATTTCCGACAACATTTCTACATCTGTCTGTTCATCCTGGTCAGGCGGACCACTATCCTTTCCTCTTTACACATGGAATTTCAATCCACATGGATTCCAAGATGTTTTTTGTTTCCTGCAGAATTTTCAATCTATTTGATTCAAGGCCCTCATTAACATACAATGCTACCCCTCCACCAATTCGATCCACCCTATCACTAAGATATAATTTGTACCCTGGTATGACAGTGTCCTACTGGTCATCCTCCTTCCACCAGGTCGCCAAGATGCCTATTATATCTAGTTTTTCATTTAGTGAAATATATTCTAACTCTCCCATCTTATTTCTTAGGCTTCTGACATTCACCAATAGACATTTCAAACTATGTCTGTTGTTCGGATTTACATCATGCTCAGTACTTGACAGTATTAATTTGCAATCTTTTGTCTGATTTTTATTTAATGACACCTGATCTACTATGGTCTTTTTTGCAACCTCACTATCGGGATACCCTATCTTCCCTGTTTTGGTTCTATCTTTAAAAGATACCTTATTCCGAATCATGCGCTTTTGAGCGACTGTCAGCCTTCCCCAAGTCTCTAGTTTAAAAGCTGCTCTATCTCCTTTTTAAATGCCGATGCCAACAGCCTGGTCCCACCCTGGTTAAGGTGGAGCCCATCCTTTCGGAATAGACTCCCCCTTTCCCAGAATGTTGCCCAGTTCCTAACAAATCTAAAACTCTTCTCCCTGCACCATCGTCTCATCCATGCATTGAGACTCTGGCGCTCTGTCTGTCTCTTGGGCCCTGCGCGTGGAATGGGTAGCACTTCAGTAAATGCTACCCTAGAGGTTCTGGATTTGAGCTTTCTACCTAAGGGCCTAAATTTGGCTTCCAGGACCTCTCTCTCACATTTTCCTATGTCATTGGTATCCATATGTACCAAGACAGTCGGCTCCTCCCCAGCACTATCTAAAATCCTATCTAGGTGACATGTGAGGTTCGCCACCTTCACACCAGGCAGGCAAGACACCGGGCGATCCTCACGTCCACCAGCTACACAGCTATCTACATGCTAATAATCGAATCACCCACTACAACAGCTGTCCTAACCATTCCTCCTGGGCAGTAGCTCCTGGAGGCACATCCTCAATGCAAGAGATTATTGCATTCCCTTGTGTGCTGGTCCTGTCTAGAGGAGTTCTTCCAGGCTCACCAGTGTGATCCTCTCCTTTTAGGAGACCTCCCTCCTCCAAGACAGCACAGGGGCTGCCAGATTTGAAGTGGGACTTCTCTACAACGTCCCTGTAGGCCTCCTCTATGTACCTCTCTGTCTCCCTCAGCTCCTGCAAGTCTGCCACTCTAGCTTCAAGAGAATGGTGTTCTCCGAGAGCTAAGAGCTCTTTGCATCGAGCACACACATGACATCTCACCAAATGGGAGATAATCATATATGTGAAACTGGATAGGACCCCTCTCGCTGCTGGACTACTGTCTACATCTTAATATTATAGAGTTGTTTAATTAAAACGTCTTAAGGCACTAGGGATATCAGATGAATATAATGATCTTTTGACTTGTAATTTGTAATTTATTTAGGGTTTGCTTCTTAGAAACTAATGAAATGTAATTCAGACTCTAATGAAAATTCCCCTCTTGTCTTAATTAGAATAATTTACTATAAATGAAGAGTTGAGCTAGGGGTGGATGGGAGTTGGGGAAGGTGGGTGGGAATGAGGACTGAACTGGGCCCATCTGTGCCTTCTAGAGACAATTTGTTATTGCTGTGACATTAACTTCAAGTTTTAAAAACTATGGGGAAAAGGCTATGGAGACTAGCTAATAGTTTGCTTGCTTTTTTTTTTTTTTTATTTTAAAATTCTGTTCATCAATATCCTACAGTTCCTCTTTTAAACCCTAATCTTTAAGCTGTGGCAGAAACTTCAAGTTTTAAACCTAATGGGGAAAAGCCTATGGAGACTAGCTAAAAAATTTGCTTGCTTTTATTTTAAAATTCTAACTGTGTTTATCAATATTCTGCTGCCTTTTATTATAAAACATTTAGCTATGACCTTTTAACTGAATCATGATTTAAACAAAAATGTGACCAGTAGTACTGGATGCAACTCACAAACAGCTTATCCACCCTGTATTTCATATTATATAAAATAAAAGGAAAAACCTGATTGGTTAAACTTACCTACAAACTGAAATGTTAGCATATGTCTTAACTCATCCTTAGTGCCTCTGGTTATTTTGCATTTCATATTCCATTCTTGTATCTGACATTGCAGATTATGGACTAAATTCTCCAAAGATTCTAAAAGCCATCTTTCAAGTAAAGATTTCATTTTACAAGTGTATGTTTTAAATTCAGATGACAAATGAAGACTTTTTCCAGGCATATGATATACTGTAGGTACAAAAGAAAAAATGTTATACTTTGCATTTCCATAGTTAACTGGTGTGGAGGCTACAGTGGGAGGGGGAGTGGGAGGCAAAATATTCTTGTGGTAGTGGAGAACGGGGGTTGTTTCTTGGCCTTGGCCGATAATTGTTAGACATCATGCAAATTTGAAGGTGAAAAGAACACCTTTTCAATTCACATTTTATAATTTAATTAAAAACAAATGAACAGATCTACAATGATTAGCAAAGAACCTTCCCACCCCTTCTGATAAAACTTCCTGTTTTATGAAGGGTGGGATGGTTCAGATAGAAATCTCCAGTTCAGGATGCATGCAGCCTATGAGTGCCGTTGCCACTGGCGCTGCTGGGGAGTAGACTGGAGGTGAATTTAAGGTACGGGAGGGGGAGCTCTGAGAGCTTTGTGGGCCAGGAAGGGAGAGCTGAGATACTGGACTGTAAAAGGGGGAGGGGAGGGAAGGAGGAGGGGAGGGAGGGAGGGAGGGAGGGAAATTAGAGATTTGTGAGCCAGGCTAGAGACGCACCCTGTTCAAAATTCCTGGCTATACCACTGAAGGAAACAAACATCTTCAATAGTTACAAATCTCCAAACAATGCTCAATAATACTAAATTAAATAGAACCAGAGGCTCACGTGATGCAGTGAGCAGGGGCACAAGGTATTTCCTAAGCTCCTAAGCTTTCTCTTGCCTCCAGCCCCATCAGACAAAATCTAGCCACACATTCCTCATAAAAGTGCTCACAGTAGCATATTCTCATGCATGGACAAATATACTTATAACCCGGGTTTCTGGTCTGAAAATTTACCAATAAAGTAACTCTCATAAGAACATACGAATAGCCATACTGGGTCAGACCAATGGTCCATCTAGCCCAGTATTCTGTTTCCAACAGTGGCCAAGCCAGGTCACAAGTACCTGGCAGAAACCCAAATAGTGGCAAGCTACGAGAATGGTATGGGATTTGCGTTACAAGACATATGAGGAGAGACTTGCTGAACTAAACATGTATACTCTGGAGGAAAGGAGAAATAGGGGTGATATGATACAGACGTTCAAATATTTGAAAGGTATTAATCCGCAAACGAACCTTTTCCGGAGATGGGAAGGTGGTAGAACGAGAGGACATGAAATGAGATTGAAGGGGGGCAGACTCAAGAAAAATGTCAGGAAGTATTTTTTCACGGAGAGAGTAGTGGATGCTTGGAATGCCCTCCCACGGGAGGTGGTGGAAATGAAAACGGTAACGGAATTCAAACATGCGTGGGATAAGCATAAAGGAATCCTGTGCCGAAGGAATGGATCCTCAGGAGCTTAGTCAGGATTGGGAGGCGGTGCTGGTGGTTGGGAGGCGGGGATAGTGCTGGACAGACTTGTACAGTCTGTGCCAGGGCCGTGGTGGGCAGCGGGACTGGTGGTTGGGAGGCGGGGATAGTGCTGGACAGACTTGTACAGTCTGTGCCGGAGCCGGTGGTTGGGAGGAGGGGCGGGTGGTTGGGAGGCGGGGATAGTGCTGGGCAGACTTATACGGTCTGTGCCCTGAAGAGCACAGGTACAAATCAAAGTAGGGTATACACAAAAAGCAGCAAATATGAGTTATCTTGTTGGGCAGACTGGATGGACCATGCAGGTCTTTTCCTGCCGTCATCTACTATGTTACTATATTTCATGCTACCAATCCTGGGGCAAGCAGTAGCCTCCTCATGTCTATCTCAACAGCAGACTATGGACTTTTCCTCAAGGAAATTGTCCAAACCGTTTTTAAACCAAGACACGCTAACTGCTGTTACTATATCCTCTGGCAAACAGTTCCACATCTTAAAACAAATAGGAGGAAATATTTTTTACTCAACAAATAGTTAAAAGTATTTCCATATAACTTCCTTGAGTGTCCCCAAGTCTTTGTACTTTTGGAATGAGTAATAAATTGATTAACTTTTACACCACTCAGGATTTTGTAGACCTTAATCGTATCTCCCCTCATCTGTCTCTTTTCCAAGCCGAAGAGCCCTAACCTCTTTAGCCTTTCCTCATATAGGAGTTCCATCCCTTTTATCATTTTTGGCGCTCTTTTTTCAACCTTTTCTAATTCTGCTATATCTTTTTTGAGATACGGTGACCAGAACTGAACGCAATATTCAAGGTGAGGTCATAGCATGGAGCGATACAGAGGCATTACAGTATTTTCAGTCTTATTTACCATCCCTTTCCTAATAATTCCTAGTATCCTGTTTGCTTTTTTGGCCGCCACTGCATACTGGGCAGACGATTTCAACATATTATCTACAAAGACACCTAGAACTTTTTCTTGGGTGCTGACCCTCAAGGTGGACCCTAGCATCAGGTAACTATGATTCGGATTAGTCTTCCCAATGTGCATCACTTTGAATTTCTCTATATTAAATTTAATCTGCCATTTGAATGCCCAGTCTTTTTTTTTCAGTTTGCATGTGTTTTAATAACCTTGAATAGTTTTGTGTCATCTACAAATTTAATCACCTCACTCATCGTTCCACTTTCCAGATCATTTACCAATATGTTAAATAGCACTGGTCCCAGTACTGATCCCTGCGGCACTCCACTAGTCACGCTCCTCCATTAAGAGAAATGGCCATTTAACCCTATCCTCTGTTTTATGTTCAAAAACCAATTCCTACTCCACAGCAGAGCATTGCTTCCTATCCCATGACTTTGTAATTTTCTCAGGAGTCTCTCATGAGGAACTTTGTCAAAAGCTTTCTGAAAATCTAGATACACTAATCAACCAGCTCACCTTTATCCACTTGGCTATTCATGCCTTCAAAGAAATGAAGCAAATTGGTGAAGCAAGACTTCCCTTGCCTGAACCCATGCTGCCTCTGTCCCATTAAACTATGTTTATTTATGTGTTCCATAATTTTAATCTTTATAATAGTTTCTATTAGTTTACCCGGCACTGATGTCAGGCTTACTGGTCTGTAATGTCCAGGATCACCACTGGAAACCTTTTTGAAAAGCGGCATTACATTGGCCACCCTCCAATCTTCAGAAAGGAAAAATAATGGAGTCGCTGCTGAAAGAAAGGATAGTTAACTTTCTAGAAGACAATGGGTTACAGGGCCTGAGGCAACATGGCTTTACCAAAGGAAAATCCTGCCAAACAAATCTCATTGACTTCTTTGACTGGGTGACAAAAGAAATGGATGAAGGCCATGCGCTAGATGTAATCTACTTGGATTTCAGCAAAGCATTTGATACGGTCCCCCACAGAAGACTCGTGAATAAGCTGAAAGGGCTGAACTTAGGACCGAAAGTGGTGAACTGGATAGAAAACTGGTTGACCGACAGGTAGCAGAGGGTGGTGGTAAATGGAATCCGCCCAGAGGAAAGGATGGTGAGAAGTGGTGTTCCTCAGGAGTCGGTGCTGGGGCCCATTTTGTTTAATATATTTGTGAGAGAGATTGCTGAAGGGCTGGAAGGAAAGGTTTGCCTTTTTGAGGATGACACAAAGATAGCCAATAGAGTGGATACACTAGATGGAGTAGAAACGATGAGAAGAGATCTCCAAAAGTTAGAAGAATGGTCGAGAGTCTGGCAGTTAAATGTGATCACTTCAGTTATTGCTGGGGTATCTATGTTTTTCAGGTTTCACGTGTCCACTTTTGCTTTTGTCTATTAGAAACCCTTGTATATTCTATTTTTTTATTATTTTTTGTATGCTCTTAAGTATTATTCTTTAAATTTCCAAATTCTTAAATTATAAATTTTTACAGTGCTGTTTTGCATGTTACATATCACTCCGGATGCTTAGCTTAGTGGTACGTTCCAATTCACATCACTGCACTGTACCCCTCCCTACCTCCTTATTCCATTATTCATAATTAGTGCTTGCACGTGTGATATCCTTCATTCCTATAGCGTATATTGTTAACAAATGCACTTATCTTGAGGTGGGACTTCGGGTCAGTGTTCCTTCAAGCTGGTCTTACTCACGCATCGTCGGAGCGGATAATCTTCGTGAAATTGTGCACGTGCTCGTGATCCTTTAAAATTATATATTTCAGAGTCCAATTAATCCATTCTCTGTATTTTTACTCTGTGTTCTTCCTCAACCCACCTACTTACTCTATTTCTTCTTCAACATTCATTTTATATATACAACTTATCATCTCAATTGCGGCATACCTGGTGTGGAATGTTCTCTCTACTCCTGACTCTCCAAATGAAAAGACGCCAGCGCATGCTCTGTGGTTTTTAATCTTAGTTTCTACATTACTCCTCCCCCTCTTTTACTCTTGTAGCCAATCAATCTCTCAATTCAGGCCCCTTGGTATCACCGTATCCCACTGAAAACTCATTCTTTGCTCCTTATTTTTCAATGCTT
This sequence comes from Microcaecilia unicolor, assembly GCF_901765095.1. NCBI lineage: Eukaryota > Metazoa > Chordata > Amphibia > Gymnophiona > Siphonopidae > Microcaecilia > Microcaecilia unicolor. The sequence goes on along the minus strand of NC_044031.1, from coordinate 243,187,740 downwards.
TTGCTATGTCCCCTCCATATGGCAGCTTTATTTGGGTTAATACGGTATACTTTAATTCCTGCAAGCTATGATTCATGTTGTTCCAACGTTCCACCAGAGGGGCTTCTCTCTTTTTTATTCGTAAATTGCTGATGTGCTTAGCTATTCTTTCTTTTATTTTTCTAGTCGTATACCATTTCATGCATGGGCATACTATGCCATAAACTACCTGGGATGAATCACTGTCCGTGTTGGACAAAATCCAGTATGGCCTTCCTGTTCTAGAATGCGGCACTTGTTGTGTTTGCCATATATACCTGCAATAAACGCATCTTGAGCACGGTTTATGCCCTCCCCCATTCACATCCTGCAACCTGCCATTACCCCTTTGATGTTGTAATAACTTCCCTGTGTTTTTGGCCCTAGTATAGGCAAACAGTGGATGCTCCTTGAAATTAAGTAAAGATAGTATCGACTAGTGTTTTTTAATTATATTTTTTACTTGGCCCGTCAGCTTGGAGTATGGTAATATGCACGTGAATACATCCCGTTGCTCTTTTTGTTTCGCTTTTGGTTGTAATAACCACTTTTGGTGTGTGCTCAAAGCTCTTTTTTGTGCTTTCTTAATCAGCTTGTGGGGGTTCTTCTAGCTTTTAACCGGTGGTATATTTCCTTTGCCTTTATTTTGAAATCATCCTCCGTGCCACATAATTTTTTAATTCTCAGGAATTGACCTGTCGGAATTCCCGTTTTTACTGCATATGGATGAAAACTCTTGAAATGTAATAAAGTATTGGTGTCAGTAGGTTTTCGGAATACTGTAGTATTAAATTTATCATAGGTGTGTGTAATTGTGATATATAAATAATTAATTAATGAGCCCCCCTATCATTGATTCAAATGTAATGTATTGATCACATCCATTAATGTAGCTGAAGAACGCTTCTAGTTAAGTACATAAGTAATGCCACACTGGGAAAAGACCAAGGGTCCATCGAGCCCAGCATCCTGTCCACGACAGCGGCCAATCCAGGCCAAGGGCACCTGGCAAGCTTCCCAAACGTACAAACATTCTATACGTTATTCCCGGAATTGTGGATTTTTCCCAAGCCTATTTAGTAGCGGTTTATGGACTTGTCCTTTAGGAAACCGTCTAACCCCTTTTTAAACTCTGCCAAGCTAACCGCCTTCACCACATTCTCTGGCAACGAATTCCAGAGTTTAATTACACGTTGGGTATTTTTGGAAAGCGTGAACAGATGCTTCACATCCACCTGTTCCACTCCATTCATTATTTTAAATACCTCTATCATGTCTCCCCTCAGCCGTCTTTCTCCAAGCTGAAAAGCCCTAGCCTCCTTAGTCTTTCTTCATAGGGAAGTCGTCCCATCCCCGCTATCATTTTAGTCGCCCTTCGCTGCACCTTTTCCAATTCCACTATATCTTTCTTGAGATGCGGCGACCAGAATTGAACACAATACTCAAGGTGCAGTTGCACCATGGAGCGATATAATGGCATTATAACATCCTCACACCTGTTTTCCATACCTTTCCTAATAATACCCAACATTCTATTCGCTTTCCGAGCCACAGCAGCACACTGAGCAGAAGGTTTCAGTGTATTATCGAAGACGACACCCAGATCCCTTTCTTGGTCCGTAACTCCTAACGTGGAACCTTGCATGACGTAGCTATAATTCGAGTTCTTTTTTCCCACATGCATCACCTTGCACTTGCTCACATTAAACGTCATCTACCATCTAGCCACCCAGTCTCCCAGTCTCGTAAGGTCCTTCTGTAATTTTTTACAACCTTGTTGCAAGATAACGACTTTGAATAACTTTGTGTCATCAGCAAATTTAATTACCTCGCTAGATATTCCCATCTCTAAATCATTTATAAATATATTAAAAAGCAGCGGTCCCTGAGGAACCCCACTAACTACTCTTCTCCATTGTGAATACTGCCCATTTAACCACACTCTCTGTTTTCTATCCTTCAACCAGTTTTTAATCCACAATAGGACTTTTCCTCCTAACCCATGACCCTCCAATTTCCTCTGTAGCCTTTCATGAGGTACCTTTTCAAACATTTTGAAAATCCAGATATACAATATCAACCGGCTCCCCTTTGTCCACATGTTTGTTTACTCCTTCAAAGAATTGAAGTAAATTGGTCAGGCAAGATTTCCCCACACAAAAGCAGTGCTGACTCGGTCTCAGTAATCCATGTCCTTGGATGTGCTCTGTAGGGCCCAGATGCACTAAACCTTAATGACCCTTTACTGACCCTTAACGAAGAAATTTTCAACCGTAGCATGCATCAAAGGCCATTTTCCGACGATGCTAGCAGCTAACGAAAACAGAATGCAAACGAGAAACTACCATTGAAATGTGGACAATTCGGAATGCACTAACCATACCGACGACTGCAATGAATCATTTACCGTCAGAAATTTTACGTGAGCTCAGACCTGTTGTTAAGGCCTGAGCTGTCATCTCCCCGCTGCCCCCTGCACCATAAAAATCCATGTTTAAAAAGAAAAGTGAGAAACAAACAAAAACACGTGGCTCTCTGCTTCCCCCTGCATCACTACAAAACTAAACATACCTCAAAAAAGGATCGGGAGGGGGCAAAGGTGCTCATCAAAAGCGTCCTGTATGGAGGGCCTTGCCCCCCCCCCCCAAGATCACCGCTGTTCCCCGCTTTCGCCCCGTATTAAAATAAAAACTGAAAATAAAAATCAAAACTTTTGCAGCGCCGGGCCCCCCTCCCTTCCTGTCTCGCTCTTCTCTCCTTCTCCCACCACTGCTCCGCCTCCCGTCATCCTCCACCCCAGTGCCCCGCCCCCTGAGTTCGTTGCCGCCGCTCCCCCCTCGCCTTAATGGCCGTGCAGCACCTCTCACCTGTGTGTGAAGGCGCTGCACGGGATGAAACAGCTGATCGTCCATCGCTTCTGCCTCCACCGACATCTTGCTCCTTCTTCCTGTGCCCGCCCTCCTCTGACGTAAGTTTCCTACGTAGGTAACTTACGTCAGAGGAGGGCGGGCACAGGAAGAAGGATAGAGACGTCGGTGGACATTGGATGGTGTCTGGGAGTTCTGTGGTATCTGAGGTATCTTCTATAACTGCTTGTTTTTCCACCTGTGAGTGTCATCTTATACAGACCAACTGAGAACTGGCATGGAAATGTCCAATGGAAGTTGATGTCAGTATACCTATTAGTGACTAACTGACTGCTTCATCTCTATAAAATCCTGAGTGTTGTAGAATGGGTAGAAGTGAATCTATTTTTCTCTCTTTCAAAAAGTACAAAGACCAGGGGACACTCAGAAATTACATGGAAATACTTTTAAAACAAATAGGATACATTTTTCCACTCAAAGAATAGTTAAGCTCTAGAACTCACTGCCGGAGGATGTGGTAACAGTGGTTAGAGTATCTGGGTTTAAAAAGGTTTGTACAAGTTCCTGGAGGAAAAGTCCATAGTTATTGAGATGGACATGGGGGAATCTACTGCCTGCCCTGGGATTGGTAGCATGGAATCTTGCTACTAATTGGGTTTCTGCCAGACAGTGGCGATCCTAGCCGGCATGACACCCGGGGTGGAGCACCGATGCACCCCCCCCCCCCCGGGTGCAGCGCGGCCCCCCCCCTGGCGAAATGACACCCCCCCCCAGGTGCACGCTGCTGGAGGGGGGGTGCCGCGGCGCGCGCCTGTCAGCTGACTTCGCTGCAGCTCCCTCTGCCCCGGAACAGGAAGTAACCTGTTCCGGGGCAGAGGGAGCTGCAGCGAAGTTAGTAAAGTCAGCAAACTCAGCTGACAGGCGCGCGCCGCGGCACCCCCCCAGTGGTGTGCACCCGGGGCGGACCGCCCCCACCCCCCCCCCTTGGTACGCTACTGCTGCCAGATACTTGTGACCTGGATTGGCCACTGTTGGAAGCAGGATACAGGGATAAATGGACCATTGGTCTGACCCAGTATGGCTATTCTTACGTTCCATGTAAATTACCTTCTTCTATGCTCTCTTTCTTTGTGTGTGGCCAAAGCTGAACATGATGCCATGTGCCTTATCCTCCTCCCTTTGTGGATAAGGCTGTACTTGCCACTCCATGCAACACTCCTTCTCCTGTGGCTGCCACCATCTTGCAGAAAGATGGTGGGTCATATTTCATTTGCTTGATTCTTTGAGTTGCATTTACACAATATTCCAATTTAGTTAGCTTACTTTGGTGGTGTACTTTAAATGAACCAGAGTAAATCTAAAAGAGAAAATGCTATGCAGCATTTTAAATAAGCTCACTAGCACCCCATGTGAAGCCTCTCTAAAGTGCTCTACAACCTAAACTGCATGCCTCTACATGAGAAAACTGGATTATTTTGACTTGGATTGTAGATTTGATTATTCATTATTCCCAATCCTAGTTCAACATGAGTTATATGCAGGTGCTATAGGTATTTCCTACTACTACTACTACTACTTAGCATTTCTATAGCAATTTCTTTTAAAAGGGTTAGTCTTGCACATACCATGACAGAAAGGAACCTTACTCTTAAATCAGGATATGTAGAGTATGATCTCATTAACGTTCGCCAAAGAAGGCTTATAATCTACGTTTTTTTACCTGGGGCAACGGACAATGACTCAACTTGCCTAAGATCACAAAGGGGAATTTGGAAAAGAAACACCTTTGTCAAACTGGTATGGAGGCCACCAACTCAGGAATCTGAGCCCCTCAATGACCATAGATGCAGGCCTAAAGACTCCTCATGGTTTGATTCAACTGAGCTTTCATAGTCCATTAGACCTGCTTCCTATGGAAGCATGCCATTAGGCCCAGCATTTAAATGCAGACCAGCTAAAGTCTGCTCCTTCTGCATCATGTTCTAATACAACCATAATGTTGTTTATTCTATTCACAGTAATATAAACTGTAGTCCATGGGCCAAGATGTATCTAGTACAATGGGTCCAAAAACCTGTCCTGGAGAATTCTCATCAGTCAGGTTTGCAAGGTTTCCAGAAGACTTGCAGTAAAGGCAGTGCATACAAATCTCTTTTCTGCACATTTATTATAGATATCCTCAAAGCCCAAATGGCTGGGAATCTCTCAGGACAGGTTTGGCAAATAATTTTATACACTAGACAATATTGCAATCATTGAAACTGTAAAAATGTCATGATACAAGATGTATTGCTTGACAGATGTGAACATTTGCATCTAAACCAGGCCACCAGATCACAGCTAAGCCAGAATGAAACTCAAGATAGATGTCAACCAAATTTCAGTTATGGCACCAAAACCAACCCCAAATCCTTTTCTGCCTGGTTTCAGCCAAAATGTTATTTAAATTTTAATTTCAGCCGAAATGGCCATGTGTTTTCATTGAACGTTGAAATTTATTGTCCCATTTGCCTCCCTTCCTCCCCTCACAAAAAAACAGGACTTGACTCTCCTGTTGGATTCCCCCACCCAAGTACCTCCATAGTCCCCCAGGCCTATCTTACAATTTCAGGTGGTCTAGGAGTGTAGTTGGGGCAGGAGTGGTTCCCACTTACTCCTGCCCATTTTGTCTCTGCTCTCAAAATGTCTGTCATGACTAGGGCATCGCTCCTGCCCTGACTAGGCCACTAGACCACCAGGGATTCTAAGGTAGTCCTGGGGGGTAGGGTTATTCTTTGTACTCTTTTTTTTTTGTATTGTGATTGCAAGTAATGCAGTTATGATCTTGCACAATAGTTTATATGGTAAATGGAGTGCTCCAAATAATGCATTTAAATCAAAATTTTAGCAAGAATTTAAGTCTGTAAACTTGGGATGGTAAGCTCCTTAGGATTTAGCCTCTCTGTGGAGTTATGACATCAGCTGTCACTCCAATTGTGTCAAAACAACAGCCACTGTCAAAGTACCATGGTTTTTAATTGTAGCTTTCATTACCTATGGTCCATGCGTGTGAACGCTATTTTGCTTGGAGGCAAAATACGGTCTTTCATTATTTAAATTATTATATTCTGGCTTGGATACTGTGGGTTTAGCAGAGGGATGTAAACTGCAAGTTCTGACAATCCTCATCAACCATCACTGGCTCACACTCACAGAACCAAACTTGAGTTTTCAGTTTCGGTTGAAACCAGGTGACGAGTTTCAGTTGCAGTTTCGGGAAAAAAAAAACAGTTTTGGTCGGCCTCTAATTCAAGTTGTGCTGTGAATAAGTAAGGCTTATCCAAATCAATTCAGTTTGTCTTAGTTGTCCAAGAAATGAGCTGAGGCATTTATGTTTAGTAATTATACTTTACACTTCTGCCAAAAGTAGACACAGTGCTTACCATAGATCATGAAATGAATATCTTTAGTAATATGCTTATCTTCACTTCTATATAGAATATTACAGGTGTATCTTCCAGAATCATAACCATGAATAATATAAAATATGAGATCACCTTTTTCTGTTAAAATGAACTTTTCAGAATCTAGGAAAACATAATATAATTACTTATGGTACAGTAAATGTGACATAAAAATGCAGCACTCATGAAGTGTAACAGTATAAAGATTATTTTGATCATCATATATAAGAACACTACAGCCGCCGAGAGGGGGGGCAGGGGGGCAAAATTCCCCGGGCCTGGGGGGGCCCAGCGCAGGGGTCTCTTTCCTGCTCCTGATGGGACCTGGGTGATCGTATCCTGACAGGAGCAGGAGAGAGGAAACTCCGGCGCCGGGCCCCCTTGCATTGCCTGCCTAGCACTCCTGGGCCTGTAGCCCGTGCATGCTCAGTTTTGAGACTGAGCATGTGCGACCTGAGGAAAGCAGCTGCAGAGGCAGGCAATGCTGGGTACAGGAAGGAGCCATGCTGCCTGCAGCTGGTGGGGCCAGCCAAGGTAATTTGGGCGGGCGGGAGTGAGGGGGACGGCGGCGATGATCACAATGGCCCAGCTCAGTCTCTCAGTGACCCTGAAGAACACATACTCAGCACCATGCTATTGAAAAAGTAGCCTGGGCTCACCAAATGCTTTCCGGTTAGGAGGAAACTTTCCTGATGATAATTCTGCCTTCCATATTCATCCTAGGGTGAGTTGATTCCAAAAATTCTACCTAGCTATGGCCATAGGAGCCAACTTTTCATAATGATTAGGGGTGCTCAACTAGGCACAAATTATCAAGTCCATGTAAAATAAATTAAATCATGGTGGGTTGTGAGCATGACAGGCTGTCTTTAAATGAAGAGCACAGCAGGTAGTACACACACAGTACATAAGTACATAAGTACATAAGTAGTGCCATACTGGGAAAGACCAAAGGTCCATCTAGCCCAGCATCCTGTCACCGACAGTGGCCAATCCAGGTCAAGGGCACCTGGCACGCTCCCCAAACGTAAAAACATTCCAGACAAGTTATACCTAAAAATGCGGAATTTTTCCAAGTCCATTTAATAGCGGTCTATGGACTTGTCCTTTAGGAATCTATCTAACCCCTTTTTAAACTCCGTCAAGCTAACCGCCCGTACCATGTTCTCCGGCAACGAATTCCAGAGTCTAATTACACGTTGGGTGAAGAAAAATTTTCTCCGATTCGTTTTAAATTTACCACACTGTAGCTTCAACTCATGCCCTCTAGTCCTAGTATTTTTGGATAGCGTGAACAGTCGCTTCACATCCACCCGATCCATTCCACTCATTATTTTATACACTTCTATCATATCTCCCCTCAGCCGTCTCTTCTCCAAGCTGAAAAGCCCTAGCCTTCTCAGCCTCTCTTCATAGGAAAGTCGTCCCATCCCCACTATCATTTTCGTCGCCCTTCGCTGTACCTTTTCCAATTCTACTATATCTTTTTTGAGATACGGAGACCAGTACTGAACACAATACTCCAGGTGCGGTCGCACCATGGAGCGATACAACGGCATTATAACATCCGCACACCTGGACTCCATACCACTTGTGGGTAAAAGAAATGCTAGGGGTAGCACTGCAAATCCCATCAGTCTCTCTTCCTCCCCAACCTCAACTCAATGCCACAGTTTACCATCCTACTCCCAGCCTATCTAGACCACACTTATACTATGCCTTCCAGTCCACCATGGCCCATCTACATAACCCATATTCTCCACACTCCCAGCTAGTCCTAAATAGTCCCTCTTCCCTATCTAACCAGTGCACACTATACACTTTCTTTTCTCTCTGACCATCCCCACTTCTTTCATAGTTTCTCCCCACCTTAATATCTTCTTCCTCCTCTTATTTTGTTTTCTCCTCATTTTTCTCCCAATGCAGTTTGACTTTTGTTTTGGGATAGGATGCTTAATATTCCCCCCCCCCCCCCGCCCCCAGAATATGCATTCATATCAACCCACTGTGCCCCAGCCCACCTGCTAAAGCTATAGCAGTCACAGAGTAAGTGGCTGGCTTGGGGAGCTGAGTTAGCACTGACTCTAGTGCCTTCTGCAAAAATGGAAACTAACACTTCATTTGGTCGTAACAGCTTTGGCACAATGCTCCCTCCTTTATTAGTGGCGACTCCAGCACAACATCCCTCTTACGCTCTCCTTTTACCAAACATCCCCTTCTTTCTCCAGCACTATTATCCTCCCCTTCCCTCTTTTCCTGGCCCAAATGATATGGATGGATATGGGGGTGGCACTCCAATATAGCAGCACCCCATCATTTATGGTGCCCTCAATACTCATGAAGTGTAACAGTATAAAGATCTTATTTTGATTATCATATATAAGGACACATACAGGTCACACATTCCAAAAGCTAGCCTGTAGCAGTGATGTGCTGGGAGTGAGAATGGAAAGCCAGGGCTTAGAAGCTGAACCAAAAGGAAAATCAAACCAAGAACCTCTTGTTCCATAACAAACTCCACCCAGCTCTACTGTAACCTCTTCCTACTGCTGTTATTTCTTTGGGATGATACAGCATAATGAGCCCACTTAGTCAAACACCATTGTCTCCCATAAAGGATGTAACAAGGGAATGACTGTTTTATTTTTGTGAAAAAAGGGAGATGGTGTTACTCTCTATTCCCCTTTCAATTGAGACTCAATCAAAGGTCTCTGCATTTTAGAGCTGCCAAAGAGAAGCAATTTTAAAGATACTTTTTATTTATTTGTTGCATTTGTATCCCACATTTTCCCACCTATTTGCAGGCTCAATGTGGCTTACATTATTCCGGTGTGAGGAAATACAAGTTGGTAATGCATTAAATGTTTATAAGAGGAAAGCAGATTATAGAGTTCATTATCAGGATCAGAGATATAGTGTTGTAGCGTTAAAGTCTATTTGTTTTAATGATGTTTCTAATCTTGATTACATTTGTTTTGTTGTAACCCGCTCAGATGTTACGATGTGCGGGCTATACATTTTGTTAAATAAAAATAAATAAATCTAAGGCAGTCAGCTCAGTCTTGGGTGTTGCTGGAGGTCTGAGAGCATCAGTTCCTCCCCACCGACAAGAACACTGCATCAAATACTGGCACAATCCCTTCCTGTTCCACCATGTCCTTCCAGTAAAATAATATATTAATTCTAGTGACTACAGGGCAAGGGCAAAATATAGCTATTGCCTACCCGTGATCCAGCCCAGCTGACACAGAAATCTTTATTAAAAAATGAACCAGTTTTTCAACTTTTGTGTCTGCAATTAAATTCAGCCCTCTGTCTCTGCTTGTTCTTGGTTTTCTCTGTCCTCACGCTCCATCTTTTAACAATTCTCTTCCAGTCTTCCTCCCATGTCATCATCATTTCTCTTTCCTTCATGTATATTTGTCTCTCCATGGCTTCTCTTTTCAGCTTCTCTCATTTCACTTTCTTCTAGTCTTACTCCCTTCCTCCACTTCTCACCCTTTTCTCACTTTAATGTCTGTTCTCTCCACCTTGACCCCCCTTTCCCTCAGCAGCTCTTTTCCCAGTCCCACACAGCTACTCTCCATCTCTTTCAGCTCCTCTTCTGTCTGCAGCTTATATCCCCTGTGGGGGAACTGGTAAAGATAGAGTTAACTTTATATCTTTAAAAGAAATGCAAGAAATTGTCTTAAGTGAGTTATTGACAAATACTGGCTTAGATGACCTAGGGGAAGACAATTACAAATAAAGATGTTTACTACAGATCTCTTTTCTGTTTTGAGGACAGTAGGATACAGAGTCTCACATATAGGTGATGTCATCTGATGCAGTCTTCATGCAAGAAATGCTCTTCAGCCTCTTTACCATGTATGCATACACCTTTGTGTCTGCCATTGTGGTGCAGAATCTAACAAGTTGAATTTCTAGCTTACAGAATACAACTCCATAGGGAACGAGGGAGGGTATATAAGACTATGAGCTCCTTTTACTAAGCTGCAGTAAGTGGTAACGCGCTTAGCACGGGACACACTGAGGTGTCCTGTGGTAAAAGCCCAATGTGCACGCAAAAAGCACATACTAAAATTTTTTTCTTTATTCCTCTCAGATATGGTGTGTCTGGGAGCAGAGAGTGGGTATGACAGTGTGAAGCAATTAATGCAGCCACATTACTGTGCATTAACTGATTAGCATGAGATTAACGTGTGCAGGGCCGTGCCGATGCGGTAAGCGAGGTAAGCGCCGCAGGGGGGCGCCCACCTCTGGAGGGCGCCGCCGCGGAGCTTACCCTCGCCCCGCCGAGGCCTTTAAATCTTTTGGTCGCCCCGGGTGTCACCAGAAAGGGGGGTGCCGCCGCTCCCGCTGTCTTCATCCTGGCACCCCCCCCCCCCCCGCACCAGCCCTTTAAATTTATTTGCCGACGCGATAGCGAGCGCAGCACCTCGTGTGGAAGTAAAGGAAGCGGATCCGATCATCTCATTGGGCCTTCCCTCACTGTCCCGCCCTCCTCTGACGCAACTTCCTATTTCCTCTAGGGCGGGACAGTGAAGGAAGGCCCAATGAGATGATCGGATTCGCTTCTTTTACTTCCACACGAGGTGCTGCGCTCGCTATCGCGTCGGCAATTTCTTTTTAAAAACGGGTGGCAGGGAGAAGACGAGGCAGGGTGAGGGTGGGGGAGGACTCCGATAGCAGAAGGGACTGGGTGGGAGACAGATGGGGTGAGGGGGACTCGGATGGGCAGAAGGGACTGGGTGAGGGGGACTCGGATGGGCAGAAGGGACTGGGTGGGAGCCAGATGGGGTGAGGGGGACTCGGATGGGCAGAAGGGACTGGGTGGGAGCCAGATGGGGTGAGGGGGACTCGGATGGGCAGAAGGGACTGGGTGGGAGACAGATGGGGTGAGGGTGGGGGGCACTTGGATAGCAGAAGGGACTGGGTGGGAGCCAGATGGGGTGAGGGGGACTCGGATGGGCAGAAGGGACTGGGTGGGAGACAGATGGGGTGAGGGGGACTCGGATGGGCAGAAGGGACTGGGTGGGAGACAGATGGGGTGAGAGTGGGGGGCACTTGGATAGCAGAAGGGACTGGGTGGGAGCCAGATGGGGTGAGGGGGACTCGGATGGGCAGAAGGGACTGGGTGGGAGACAGATGGGGTGAGGGTGGGGGGCACTTGGATAGCAGAAGGGACTAGGTGGGAGACAGATGGGGTGAGGGGGACTCGGATGGGCAGAAGGGACTGGGTGGGAGACAGATGATGGGGTGAGGGTGCGGGGCACTTGGATAGCAGAAGGGACTGGGTGGGAGACAGATGGGGTGAGGGGGACTCGGATGGGCAGAAGGGACTGGGTGGGAGACAGATGATGGGGTGAGGGTGGGGTGAGGGTGGGGGGCACTTGGATAGCAGAAGGGACTAGGTGGGAGACAGATGGGGTGAGGGGGACTCGGATGGGCAGAAGGGACTGGGTGGGAGACAGATGATGGGGTGAGGGTGCGGGGCACTTGGATAGCAGAAGGGACTGGGTGGGAGACAGATGGGGTGAGGGGGACTCGGATGGGCAGAAGGGACTGGGTGGGAGACAGATGATGGGGTGAGGGTGGGGGCACTTGGATAGCAGAAGGGACTGGGTGGGAGACAGATGGGGTGAGGGGGACTCGGATGGGCAGAAGGGACTGGGTGGGAGACAGATGGGAGAAGGGGCATGGAGCTGGAACTGGGGTCTGAAAAGTGAGCAGGAGGGAGAATGGGGTCATGCCTGGGGCAGGGGTGGATGGGAGAATCAATGGATCTGGAACTAGGGGCAGCCGCAGGTGGGAACTGGGAGCCGAAAAGAGGGGGCAGTGAGAGAGGGGGGATAGATCCTGGATGGAATGGGGAGTGAGAGGGAGGGCAGACCCTGAATGGATGGGAGGGGGAAAGAGAGAGGGCAAATGGTGAATCGAAGGAGCAGAGAGAAAGGGCAGACAGTGGATAGAAGGGAGTGAAAGAGCAGAAAGTGGATGGAAGGGGGCAGAGATAGAGGGCAAATGCTAGAGGGAAAGGAGAGAGAGAGGGCAGATGGTGGATGGAAGGGGGAGAGAGAGATGGCAGACTGGGGCAGATGGTGGATGGAAGGAGCAGAAATAGAGGGCAGATGTGGATGGAAGGGACATTAGAGAGGGCAGACACTGGAGAGCAGAGAGAGAGCGAAGACAGATGCTGGATGGAAGGAAGACGGTGAAAAGAAGATGAGGAAAGCAGAAACCAAAGACAACAAACTGTAAATATATATTTTTATTATTTTGCTTTAGGATATAGTATTTTAGCTGTGTTAATAAATGTTTATAAATAGAACATGTAAATAAGGTAATCTTTTTATTGGACTAATTTTAATACATTTTGACTTAACTTTCAGAGAACAAAACCCCCTTCCTCAGATCAGGATAGGATACTGTAACAGCACTATACTGTATTGACCTGAGGAAGGAGATTTTGGCCTCTGGAAGCTAAATGTATTAGTCCAATAAAATGGTATTATTTTATTTTCTGTATTTGTTTTATTTCTATTTGTTAATTTGTAAAGTGGTGATTGGTATTTGTTAGTTTTTTCAAATTTACATCTGCTGTCTTTATATTTTGCACAGTACTAGGGGACAGTTTCTGTTTCTGTGGTGTTGCATTGTATACAGAGTCTGGCATCGGGGGTTCAGTTTAATTTTTGTCTAAATAGAAAGTTTATGATTACTTATTCTATAGTGGATTAGGGTGTATCTTTGTGAAAAAGACATGGCTTTCGGTTGGCATTGACTGTGCAGGATCGACGATCTGTACTAATCTGTCTGTTTTCGTTTTACAATAGGTGAATTGATGTTCTAGTGCTCACTAGTGTTTAAGATGCTTTCCTTTCCCTTGTGTGACTCGTAGAAACGACTGCTTATGGTATGGTAAAATTGCTCTATAGGTCGTGAGTGTTTTGTATTCTCGGTATGCCTAGTACTGGATTTGGGGGGGGGGGGTGTTAAACAATGACCGGCCCCGGGTGTCAACTACCCTAGCTACGCCACTGCTGCCGACGTCTCCCTTGCCTTGCACTCGTTGGTTCCCTCAGTGTCCTGCCTTCTTCTGACGTCAGAAGAAGGCGGACACTGAGGGAACCAAGAGCGCAAAGGGAAGGGAGACGTCGGCAGCGCGCCGCTTTCACTGACGCTGCTGCGACCGGAAGTAAAAGATTTAAAGGCCCCAGGGTGCGGAGGGAAGGGCAGAGAGGCATGGATGGGAGGGCAGGGCCCAAGGAGAGGACAAATTGCTGGAAATGGAGGGGAGGGGATAGAGGAGGCAAGGATTGCTGGCTATGGATGGAGGAGGGAAGGGCAGAGAGGGACAAGGATGGACATGGGGGCCCAGGGAGAGGACAAATTGCTGGAAATGGAGGGGAGGGGAGAGAGGAGGATTGCTGGCTATGGATGGAGGAGGGAAGGGCAGAGAGGGACAAGAATGGACATGGATGGGAGGGCAGGACCCAGGGAGAGAGGAGAAATTGCTGGAAATGGATATAGAGCAAGAAATGAAGAAGAAAGGAGAAAAGTAAAGAAATAAATGGAAAGGAAGCCCTGGAAATGGAGTTAAGAGGACATATAGCAGCAGAATCAGATACTGGACCAGCATGATTGAAAAAAGAAAGTCACCAGACAACAAAGGTAGAAAAAAATTATTTATTTTCATTTTAGCGTTTGGAATATGTCCACTTTGAGAATTTACATCTGCTATCTTATTTTGCAATGTATAGCAATTTGTTTCTAAGAATATTGCTGACAATTCCTTTCAGTGTGGCAAGTGGTGAGCGATCATTTTCATGGGGGGGGGGGCGTGATCATTTTCACGGGGGGGGGGCGCCAACTGATAGTCTGCAGGGGGGCGCCAGAGACCCTAGGCACGGCCCTGAACATGTGAACCCTTACTGCCTACAAAACAGATGGCCTACAAAACAGATGGCAGTAAGGGCTCACACATTAATTTTTGGTAATGGCTTATGAGGAAAGGTTAAAGAGGTTAGGGCTCTTTAGCTTGGAAAAGAGACGGATGAGGGGAGATATGACTGAGGTCTACAAAATCCTGAGTGGTGTAGAATGAATAGTAGTAAATCGATTTTTTACTTGTTCCAAAAGTACAAAGACTAGGGGAAACTCGAGGAAGTTACATGGAAGTACTTTTAAAACAAATAGGAGGAAATATTTTTTCACTCAACGAATAGTTAATCTCTGGAACTCTTTGCCGGAGGAGGTGGTAACAGCAGTTAGCGTATCTGGGTTTAAAAAAAGGTTTGGACAAAGTCCTGGAGGAAAAGTCCATAGTCTGCTATTGAGGCCGACATGGGAAGCAACTGCATGCCCTGGGATTTGTAGCATGGAGTGTTGCCACGATTTGTGTTTCTGCCAGGTACTTCTGACCTGGCTTGGCCACTGCTTGGAAAACAGGATATTGGGCTAGATGGACCATTGGTCTGACCCACTATGGCTACTCTTATGTTCTTATGTTATGTTCTAATGGCAAGATTAGCATATGGCCATTACTTTGGAAAATCGGCCATTTTTCAGCTGCAGTAATAACAGTCTTAGCAAGCAGGAAAAATATGCCTAAGGGCACGTTAAGGCCACTTGTTATCACAGCTTGGTAAAATAACCTATATGTATCCTGCTGTCCTTATAGAACACGTGCTACAGATAAGTAACTTTGTTTTCTCCAAGGGGACTCAGAGGAGCATAGTCTCACACGTGACTCCATAGGTGCTGGCTACATTCAACAAAATAAGGAACAAACTGAAGGCAAGGGCAACAGCAGATAACAATTATCTTATAAACTCTTTAAAATTATTATTATATTTTTGGAATGCAACCTGGGCCTACGGGGAGATATAGTCAGATTCTAGACCTCAAATAAACTCTTACGGACTGTTACTGACTGTTGCATCAGAAGTCATGTTCCAAAGACTGTAGTAATGTGATGTGAATGTGTGGACTGAAAACCATGTCAAAGCCCTGAAAAGTTCTTCTATGGAGGATGACTTCAAGTGGTCTACCAACACAGCCATATCTCTGATATTGTGAACCACTAGGAGTTAGCCCAGCCTGGGCATATATGAAGGAAATGTAGTCTGCTAGCCAATTTGAAAGAGTGTGTTTGCTGATGGCTGCCCCCATCCTGTTTAGCTCAGAAAAAAAAATGAAAAACTGGGTGGACTGTCTGGGCTTTAGTCCAGTCCAGATAAAAGGCTAAGACTCTCTTTCAGCCCAAAGTGTGCAGCGCACTTTCACTTTGTGAGCATAAGGTTAAAGAAAAAAATTTTGGTAAAACAATTGACTAGTGAAGATGGCATTCTGACACTGCCTTGGGGAGGAACATAGGATGTGTGCGCAAGACTAATCTGTTACTGAAAAGCTTTGTGTAAGGTGGATCAGCTACTAGGCCATGGAGCTCACTGACCCTACAGGCTGAAATGACCGCCACCGAAAGTAGGTACTTCAGGTAGCAGGTATCCAATGGCTGAAAAGGAGCGTTCATCAATTGTGCTAGAAATGTGGGAGGATGCAAAAGAGGCTCTACATTAAGAGACCTAAAGGCTGCGCAGAGATGTGGTTACCTTCCACTTGGTGATAGCACTGAGGGCCTCTTTTACTAAGGCACGCTAGTTTTTAGTGTGTGCTAATTTTTAGGGTGCACTAAATGTTAACGATGTCCATACGAATATATGGACATCACTAACGTTTAGTGCGCCCTAAATATTAGCACGCGCTAAAAATGCTAGCGTGCCTTAGTAAAGACCCCCTAACTGCATTAAGGTGAACCTTAATAGAGTTGACCTTGAGAGCTGACAGATGTAGAAGGTAACGCAGGCAGTTTTTATGTAAAACAGGATAAAAGATCTAAGGCCTCACCCCCACACGAAATGGCAAAACTCTTCCATTTAAAACTGTAAGACCTTCTAATGGAAATTCTTCTGGAAACCAACAAAACTTGAGACACACTATCAGGTAAGTTAAAAGAATCCACCAATATCCTGTCAACATTCAAGCAATGAGCGCCAGGGACACTGTTTCAGTGATCTCTGATCTTGAGTTGTTAGTGTTAGAAAACATCCCAGTCATCATGGATATCTAGAAGAAAGTTCCAAAAGAAGAAGAGTTGCTTAAAAAAAAAAAAAGCTTAATTTGAGAAGAAATTCACTTCAGAAACAAATAGATGCAAGTTTAGAGGAAGCACTCAAGTGCTACAATTTGGTTTTACGAAAAAACGGCAATACTCAAAAGCTTTAATAGAGGCTATAAGACCATGCTTTCCTACTTGTCTTTTGAACAACTGCTACCCTTGCTGCTTCCCACAGCAAGCTAAGATTTACTTTCTTTCTTGTGTGTGTGTGTGGGGGGGGGGGGGGGGATTAGTGACTGGGGGAAAAGCTATTGAGATAGACATGGGAAAGCCACTGTCTCAATAGCTTTTCCCCCAGTCACTAATCCCCCCCCCCCCCCCCCCCACCACAAGAAAGAAAGTATATGCCCTGGGATTGGTAGCATGGAATGTTGCAGCTGTTTGGGTTTCTGCCAGGTACTTGTGACCTGGACTTGTCACTGCTGGAAACAGAATACTGGGCTAGATGGACCATACATATGACCCAGTATGAACATAAGAACATAAGCATTGCCATACTGGGGCAGACCAAAGGTCCATCAAGCTCAGTATCCTGTTTCCAACAGAGGCCAATCCAGGTCACAAGTACCTGGCAAGATCCCAGAACAGCAAAACAGATTTTATGCTGCTTATCCTAGAATATGCAGTGGATTTTCCAAAGTCCATCTTAATAATGGTTTATGGACTTTTCTTTTAGGAAATTATCCAAATCTTTTTAAAAAACTGCTAAGATAACTGCTTTTACTACATTCTCTTGCAACGAATTCCAAAGTTTAATTACTCGTTGAGTGCAGAAATATTTTCTCAGATTTGTTTTAAATTTACTTAGTAGCTTCTTTGCCTGCCCCTAGTTCTAGTATTTTTGGAAAGAGCAAACAAGCAATTCACATCTACCTGTTCCACTCCACTCAGTATTTTACATCTCCCCACAGTCGTCTCTTCTCTAAGCTGAAGAACCCTACCTGCTTTAGCCTTTCCTCATAGGGAAGGACACTAAGGTCCTCCCAAGGACTTTCACTAACCACACCCTCTCCAATGTGATACCCACAAGCAAGCCTTCTCCGGAGTAGCCCCCACACTCTGGAATGCACACTCTGAAAGGCTCTGCTTAACACAAGACAATCTCTACTTCAGGAAGCAGGTGAAAGCTTGGCTCTTCAACCAGGCCTTTAATGGAAGAAGTAACTAAATTGTTAGTCTCGCCTCCACACACAAGGAGTGACTCAGGCTGCAGCAGGACATGTTTAGCCACTCTTACCCTAGCTGAGATAATATTTAACTATCTCTCTGACCTCATGTGCAATTTTCTTTAAATCAGTCACCTTACTTTCTAACTCTTCTTACTCTCTTACCTATCTATATGTTATACCTTTGCTTTACCCTTCACTATAAATTAAATGTTCTATTACGTATTGTGTTGACATTAAGTACTATACCATGCCATATTTTGTATTATTTTAATATTTTTACTGCTGTAATTGCCTATCGCTGATGTTTGATCTATTCTTACTTTATGCTGCCTTGAGTAAATTCTTTCAAAAAGGCGGTAAATAAATCCTAATAAAATAACATTCTATTTGCTTTCTTAGATGCCTCTTATGCTCTTATGACTGAGATTCCACTTAAAATGGAAATCCTTAATTTATAGTCTCTAGCTACAACCTAGGACACTTTGGGGCTCATTTTCAAAGCACTTACGCTTACAAAGTTCCATAGATTACTATCAGGCTCATTTTCGAAAGAGAAGGAACCCCGTCTTTCGACACAAATCGGAAGGTAGGCGCTCTTCTCACAGGGTCATCCAAATCGGTATAATCGAAAGCCGATTTTGGATGTCCCCAACGTTGCAGGGACAACCAAAGTTCACGGGGGCGTGTCGGAGGCGTAGCGAAGGCGTGCCTAACACATGGACGTCCTCGACCCATAATGGAAAAAAAAGGGCGTACCTGACAAGCACTTGGATGACTTTACCTGGTCCTGTTTTTCTTACGACCAAGGCACAAAAAGGTGCCCGAACTGACCAGATGACCACCGGAGAGAATGAGGGATCACCTCCCCTTACTCCCCTCAGTGGTCACTAGCCTCCTCCCACCCTCAAAAAAAATCTTTAAAAATATTTTGTGCCAACCTCAAATGTCATACTCAGGTCCAGCACAGCAGTATGCAGGTCCCTGGAGCAGTTATAGTGGATGCAGTGCACTTCAGGCAGGCGGACTCAGCCCCATCCCCCTCCCTATGTGTTACACTTGTGGTGGTAAATGTGAGACCTCCAAAACCCACCAGAAACCCACTGTACCCACATCTAGGTGCCCCCTTCACTCGTAAGGGCTATGGTAGTGGTGTACAGTTGTGAGTAGTGGGTTTTTTTTTGGGGGGGGGGGGTTGGGGGGCTCAGCACACAAGGTAAGGGAGCTATGTACCTGGGAGTAATTTATGAAGTCCACTGCAGTGCCCCCTAGGATGCCCAGTTGGTGTCCTGGCATGTGAGGGGGACCAGTGCACTACGAATGCTGGCTCCTCCCACTACCAAAGGGCTTGCATTTGGTCGTTTCTGAGATGGGCGTCCTTGGTATCCATTATTGCCGAAAATCAGGGACTACCATCTCTAAGGACGACCTAAATTTCAAGATCTGGCCGTCCCCGACCATATTATCGAAACGAAAGATGGACGTCCATCTTGTTTCGATAATATGGGTTTCCTCGCCCCTCCATTAGGACATCCTCAGCAAACCTTGGGCGTCCCTTTCGATTATGCCCTCCACGTAACTTTATAAGTCTAAGTGCTCTGAAAATATGCCTCCACCTTGCTTAACTGAGACCCAGTTCTCCAACTGGCCAAGGAGCTGGTCTCACTGATCACTCTAGGAGCTAAATGGTCCATCTGTCACTCTCTGCTGAAGACAGAGAAAATACTGGAGTAAATATTGTAAAATGAGTTTATCTTGCTGGGAAGACTGGACGGACCATGCAGGTCTTTATCTGCTGTCATTTACTAAGTTACTATATTCAAAATGATTTAAATGGCCAAGAGAGGCTCCTCGTGTTTAAATTGCTTGGTCGCAGTTAAGCAGGGATAATCAGCTGCATTTAACCGGACAGTGCAACTGAATATTCCCACTAAATGGCCATTCTCTAACCAGCAAGGTTAGTGGCGGACCGAGGACAGAGTTTGGGCATAGCAGCAACCTAGCCAGTTAGCGGCAATATTCAATCCACTCTAACCGGCTAGGTAGCTGTATAAAGTCAGGACATAAAAAAAGGCTGTCCTATGCAGTGAGGTTAACCAGGCACCTGTCTGAATACTGGCCAGTGCTTGGTTAACCTCTGGTAGCAGCCAATGAGGTCTAGCAGCTCCTTTCCCATCCCCCTCCCACAGAAAGCGAAGTTACTTACCTGTAGCAGGTATTCTCCGAGGACAGCAGGCTGATTGTTCTCACATATGGGTGACGTCTGATGGCAGCCCCAGGATCAGAATCTTCCTAGCAACAAAGCTTGCTAGAGCCCTTGCATGCACTGCACATGCGCGACCGTCTTCCTGCCTGTAGCGCGAACGTGCCTCAGTCAATTTACAAGCAAAGACAAGGGAAGACACAACTCCAAGGGGAGGTGGGCGGGTTGGTGAGAACAATCAGCCTGCTGTCCTCGGAGAATACCTGCTACAGGTAAGTAACTTCGCTTTCTCCAAGGACAAGCAGGCTGCTGCCCCCAGGCTCACTCAAAACAACAAACAGGGTAAATTGGGCCTTGCAACGGCGAGGACATAACATAGACTGACCTGAAAAATAACATCTGAGAGTGCAGCCTGGAACAGAACAAAAATGGGCCTAGGTGGGTGGAGTTGGATTCTAAACCCCAAACAGATTCTGCAGCACCGACTGCCCAAACCGACTGTTGTGTCGGGTATCTTGCTGAAGGCAGTAATGAGATGTGAATGTGTGGACAAATGACCACGTCGCAGCCTTGCAAATCTCTTCAATAGTGGCTGACTTCAAGTGGGCCACTGACGTCGCCATGGCTCTAACACTATGAGCCGTGACATGACCCTCAAGAGTCAGCCCAGCTTGGGCGTAAGTGAAGGATATGCAATCCGCTAGCCAATTTGAAATGGTGCATTTCCCGACAGCTACTCCCCTTCTGTTGGGATCGAAAGAAACAAACAGTTGGGCGGACTGTCTGAATGGGCTTGTCCGCTCCAGATAGAAGGCCAATACTCGCTTGCAGTCCAATGTGTGCAACTGACGTTCAGCAGGGCGGGTATGAGGACGGGGAAAAAATGTTGGCAAGACAACTGACTGGTTCAGATGGAACTCCGACACCACCTTGGGCAAGAACTTAGGGTGAGTGCGGAGGACTACTCTGTTATGATGAAATTTAGTATAGGGAGCATGGGCCACCGAGGCTTGAAGCTCACTGACTCTACGAGCTGAAGTAACAGCCACCAAGAAAATGACCTTCCAGGTCAAGTACTTCAGATAGCAGGAATTCAGTGGCTCAAAAGGAGGTTTCATCAGCTGGGTGAGAACGACATTGAGATCCCATGACACTGGTGGAGGTTTGACAGGGGGCTTTGACAAAAGCAAACCTCTCATGAAGTGAACAACTAAAGGCTGTCCAGAGATAGGCTTACCTTCTACATGGTAATGATAAGCACTAATTGCACTAAGATGAACTCTTACGGAGTTGGTCTTAAGACCAGACTCAGACAAGTGAAGAAGGTATTCAAGCAGGGTCTGTGTAGGACAAGAGCAAGGGTCTAGGAACCTCCTCCATTTAAAAGAGTAACTCCTTTTAGTGGACTCTTTCCTGGAAGCAAGCAGGACTCGGGAGACACCCTCCGACAGACCCAAGGAGGCAAAGTCTACGCTCTCAACATCCAGGCCGTGAGAGCCAGGGACTGGAGGCTGGGATGCAGAAGCGCCCCCTCGTTCTGAATAATGAGGGTTGGAAAACACTCCAATCTCCACGGTTCTTCGGAGGACAACTTCAGAAGAAGAGGTAACCAGATCTGACGCGGCCAGAATGGGCGCAATCAGAATCATGGTCCCGCGATCCTGCTTGAGTTTCAGCAAAGTCTTCCCCACCAAGGGTATGGGAGGATACGCATAGAAGCCCTTCCCCCAATAAAGGAGAAAGGCATCTGACGCTAGTCTGTCGTGGACCTGAAGTCTAGAACAAAACTGAGGGACCTTGTGATTGGTCTGGTAGCAAAGAGATCGACCAAGGGGGTGCCCCACGCTTGGAAGATCTGACGTACCACTCTCGAGTTGAGAAACCACTCGTGAGGTTGCATTATCCTGCTCAACCTGTCGGCCAGACTGTTGTTTACGCCTGCCAGATAAGTGGCTTGGAGAAACATGCCGTAACGGCGAGCCCAAAGCCACATCTGGACGGCTTCCTGACACAGGGGGCAAGATCCGGTGCCCCCCTGCTTGTTGATGTAATACATGGCAACCTGATTGTCTGTCTGAATTTGAATAATTTGATTGAACAGCCGATCTCTGAAAGCCTTTAGAGCGTTCCAGACCGCTCGCAACTCCAGGAGATTGTTAACTTTTTCCCTTTATTTCTTAGTTTATCCCCGTAAGTTTCCTTTCGTTGTCGGGAGCGGCCATTTTGGCCGCCCGTATGGGTTTTTCCCTTTTTTGTGCCCTTCTTTTGGCACCATCGCGGATTTTGACTTCGCCGCCGCGATTTTTCCGTCCATGACCTCGAAGATCGCCAGCGGCTTCAAGAAGTGCACGCTTCGTGTCTTCAGTGTCTTGGGGCTGGTCATCGCCCCGACGCTTGTACTCTGTGTCTTTGCCTAAAACAGTGGACACAAGCGTCGAGATTGGCCCAGTGGGAGCGCCTGTTCCGAGCCGTGCCCGGTCCTTCGACGTCGAACATAAAAAGCTGTTCACTGAAGCTGCTTCTCTGAAATACTCTTCTGAAACGGCAGCTTATATCGTTTGTTTCAGACAATGATTTACATGACTCTTTTTCTGCAAACTGTCCTTCTCACAGATTATTATCCGATTCCCAGAGTCTGGTTCTCTTAGGCTGCTTGGGCAACATTCTTCTGCTGTTTACACTATCCTCTTTTCCAAGGCCTCCCTTGCTCGTAAGGGTACCATAAATACCAGAGATCATGCAGGCTCATCAATCTCTGCTAGATTCCTGTGTCACACAGACTTATCAATCTCTGGCCTTTTAACCCATTCTATAATGCATATCTGTGCTCATAATTCTACATGTGGTACCTCCTGGAGGCAGTGGCTGGCTCGGATGCTTCCTGAATCTTATCTGCTCTCCATCTTACCTTATCTTACCCTTAGTACTCTGGTTTCAGACTCGACTGTAAAGCTTTGACATTGGGCAAAGATACTGATGATGGGACCTCAACGCCCTGATTTTGGAACCACAGGACCTTGGCTTTTTGTGTATTCAATTTCAGTTTATTGGTCAGAGCCCAGGTACTAACAGCAGTCATGCCATTCGCTACAAACTGAGTTGTATCTTTGTTTGATGCTGTCACTGGTAAGAGAAGCAGGATGTCATCTGCCTAGGATGATAATACTTCATTAAGACCTAGGTGTATTGAGGCAAGGGATGATATAAAGAGATTGAACAGGATAAGTGAGAGGGGAGATCCCTGTGGGACCCTGCAGTTTGGTATTATGGGGGAATTTCTCATGGGAGTTTGCGCACTTTATATTAACCCGACTGCGCAAATCTTGGTTAATGGAAAACTTACTCCCTCCTTTACACTGAAACGGGGGATGATGCCTGTAGTTGCCAATGTTGTTTTTCCTTTCTCTGGAACCTTTGGTGTGTAAAATCCACCAGTCCACGGCTTTGTGAGGGATACAGGTGGGGTCCCAAGAATATAAAATTAACCTATTCGCAGACAATGTGCTGATATTTTTAGAGAATGCCTCCCAGAATGTATCTGCCTTGGTGGCGCTCATACAACACTTCAGTTCTTTCTCTGGGTTGCAGATCAACTTTGAGAAATCGGAGGTGATGGCGTTGTCCACTGCTTGCCCCTGCAGATGTCTGTCATAATTTTGGCCCACACCTCCAGAAAGAGAGCTAGAAAGAGTCCCTATGCAAGGAACGGACCAGTACCCCATCATTGGGCACCCCGGCTGGGGCCGCCCTGTCTCTGTGCCGGATTAGAGGGCTTTTTGTCTGAACGAAAGGAACGCTGTTGAAACCTGGAACGCTGAAATGGAACTGACGTCCGGCCCAGACGATACTGTCGAGCATCACAAAATCTTGGTCTGGCCGAGGGCATTCTGGGCCCGGATTTGGGCTTGTCTTCTGGCAGGCGCTGAGACTTTGAATCACCCAAATCTTTCACAATCTTTTCCAAGTCCTCACCGAACAGCAATTTACCATGAAACGGTAATTTTGTGAGACACTGTTTCGAAGCCATATCAGCTGCCCAATGCCTCAGCCATAAAAGACGCCTAGCAGAAACAGCTAGGGACATATGTTTGGCCGAGCCCCGAACCAAATCGTAGAGGGCATCAGCCAAGTAAGCAAGCCCTGACTCCATCCGGGGGGGTGGGGGCCACGTCAGACAAGGAACTGGGAACTTCCGCCCTCTGCTGCACTACTTGCTGGAGTCAAGAAAGGCAAGCCCTCACTGCATAGGAACTACAAATAGATGCCTGCCGGGCCAAGGCAGCAACCTGAAAGGAACGTTTCAAAGATGCCTCCAAACGGCGATCTTTTATATCCAATGCCACCCCACCAAAAGGAAGAGTGGTTTTCTTGGTGACAGCTGCCACCAGAGAGTCCACCTTAGGAAAGGCGAACAGACTCAGATGAGATTCACCCACCGGGTAGAGGCGAGCCATAGTGCGAGCAACTTTCAGAGATTCCTCCGGCTCCAACCACTGATCCGAAATAAGTTCTTTAATTGCCTCATGTACCGAGAAGGCTCAAGCTGGTCTTTTGGTGTTAGTCATTTTGACGTTCACCGCCACAGCAGCTACTTCCTCTGCATCTTCAATATTTAACGCCTGCAAGGACTCTGAAATGAGAGAAGGCAGCTTTTCTCTGTGAAAAATCCGAATTACCTTCGTATCGTCCTGCTCCTCCTGAGCAAGTTCCCCCTCCTCCAGATTCCCCAGGCCCAAATTCTGCGTGGCTCTAGAGGACCCTCCTGCCCCCTCTAAAAGGGATGGCTGGGGAAAAAGGGAGGTGACAGAGCCTGTCTCAGACATGGAAGCCACCTGCCTGTGCTTCAAAGCCGGCGGTTCCACAGGAAAAGAGGAAGATGTGCCTGCCACTACTTCATCACCAAGCTGACTCAGCTGCCCAAAAGGGAAAGGCTGTGGCAGAGAGAGCGACAGGGGACCTGGAGAGGATTTCCTCAATAAAAATGCCTGATGCATCAATAAAATAAATTCAGGGGAAAACGGGTCACCCTGTCCCTGAGAGGCCAAAGCCTCTGTAGCTCCTAACCCCCGAGTCTCCTGAGACCTCTGGCTGGCTTCTACAAGCATTTTCGCCATCCCTGTGCACTCCTCCGCTGCAGGAACCACACTAACAGCATCCCCCGGCGAATCCAAGATGGCGCCTGTCCCGAGCTGCGGAGCGCGGGAAACCCCATCGGAGACCGCCATCCGACTCTCAGGCCCCAATTCCTCCATGCAGCCTGCACTACAGAGTCCCGCTATGCTGCGCCTCTTACCACAACAAGGGGAGCGTTTAGCTGTCTCTGCTGCCATAAAGCGCTAGCGCTGACACGGGGAAAAAAAGACGTGAATTCAGAAAGCTGTAAAACTCACCCAGCAACGAGGGAAGTGAAACCTGGCCCCGGAGGAGCTGCAGATGGCGCCCCAGCACCTGGTCAAAGGAGCTCAGGTCTGGAAACGTGCTGTCTGTGTCTCAGGAGGTCTCTTTTTTTTTATTTTTTACCGTGAGCTAAGAGCACAGAAAGCCACAGAGGAAACAGCACTGACAACCCACCGCGTCTGTCCTACCCTAATCCTTTATTTGTCCTGTCTGTCTGTCCTGATTTAGATTGTAAGCTCTTTTGAGCAGGGACTGTCTTTTCTTCATGTTAAATTGTGAAGCGCTGTGTACGACTGGTAGCGCTATAGAAATGATTTGTAGTAGTAGAAGGGGAAAAACAGGTAAGGCAGGGACCTGTCACACAAGTATGCCTCTAAATTGGGCACCGACAGCCACACACTCCAGCTCAACTGGGACACCCAGGAGCCCCCTCAGATGAGAATCCAGGAGCTGGCAAGCTCCGTCCACCACCTGCTGGAGATAGCGATATACTAAAGGTAGAAGGACCGGTACACAGAGGGTCTATGCCTGCTTTTAGTGTTCTCTATCTCCACCTGCTGGTAGATGGATACAACCCATCAGTTCCTGGATTCATCTGCTGCTGAAGCTAATGAAGTTTATATTTCTAAATGTAAGGGGAAATTATGGGTTTATGGGATACCGATATATGTAACAAGTGTAAAACAGATACATCACTTTTTGGAATGTATTAAGCTATAGCCTTTCTGGTCCGGGGTCCTGTCTGTTATAGAAACAGTTTTGGGAATAACATATGAATGGACATACACGTCTCTTCACCTGGGCCTGGATCCTGCTCTTCATGATCAGGGCTTTGTGGATTACCAGTGTTGATTTGCGCTTCTGGCGTTGATGTTGGCCCGGAAGACAGTGCTCCACCATTTGGTGGGGAAGGACCCCCCATCCTTGGCCGAGTGGAAGGCTAGCATGGTGCAGGTGGCTTCTTGGGAATTATTACAGGCATCTCACCCCACGAGGAAGTTCCTCAGAATGTACATGGACACTTGGAAAGCACCGCAAGATTACCTGGCAAGGCAGCCATTGCCTATCCCAGTGAACAGAGTAAGGGAAGAGAGGGGAGGGGGAAAGGAATGGAGGGGTTAGTTGTTGGGGGGATTTAGCATATAAAATGTGAATGGAACACGAGTGTAGTTAATTTTTTGTACCTGTTTTATTGAAGCTTTGCTTGGAGATTTGATGTTATATGCTTCAACATTCTTGCAGTGTGTACCATTCTTTAATAAAAATATTTAAAAAAAAACAAAAGAAACATCCAGCACTCAAGAAGTTGCTGTTCCCACACCACAAAGGAAAAAACTTGAGTTCCCTGACAAAGAAAATAAGGACCAGAAACCACCATGACACAAACTGTGAAGGAGCCATGAAGATGCAACTAAGAATGGAAGGTGGCTCAGTGCGAGAAGTTCCTGCCCTTAGACTGACCATTAGAACTGAAACAGCAAC
The DNA here is from genome assembly GCF_901765095.1 of Microcaecilia unicolor. Lineage (NCBI taxonomy): Eukaryota > Metazoa > Chordata > Amphibia > Gymnophiona > Siphonopidae > Microcaecilia > Microcaecilia unicolor. The sequence goes on along the minus strand of NC_044031.1, from coordinate 243,160,984 downwards.
ACAATTTTCACAACTGCTGTCTCTCAAAATGCTGGAGAAAACTGCAGGTAGAAAGAGGTAAAAATAGTAAGCTGAACGGAAGGCAGCTTCAAGAGACCCGCTGGAAAGAGTAGGTATGACTTACCTCATGGTGAAAACAGAGCACCTAAATGGCGATATAAAAATGATTAAATGAATACAGAAGACATAATAAAGAGTGAACTTGAGTGAAACTGGACGTGCGATAACAAAAGGCAGCATAAAAGCATTTAGCTTCTTCCAATTCCTTATCAAATTGCAGCATAGCAAAGGAGTTGGGGGGGGGGGGGGGCTCAGTAGCACCAAATGTTACCCCAGCTCCAGCCAAATTTTCAGCATATTTAGAAGGAGCATCATCCATCAGGTAGCAACCACCTGCACTACTGATACACTGGGTCAGAGGCTGGCTGAAAAGGACAACTATTAGCTTCCACGGGCCATCCACTATCCACTGGAGACAGAGAGAATACTGACCATTGTATGGGTGCACAATACCCTTAGGAGTGAATCACAAAGAACTACTTGGCGACGGACATAACCACAGGTTCTCTACTTGTCTGGTATGGATGCTAAGGAAGCATCATTTCTCATATAAAGAAAATTAGAAAAGAGATCAGCAGTCTTCACAGACAAAGTTGACCAAGAAACAGTAACCACTAGAACCCACAGAAAGAAGGGGGCATTGAGACATTAAAAATTAAGGAAAAGAGGCTGTCATCAAAAATGTAAGTGAGCGTGGCAGAAGCACTGCGAGAAGTAGTTAAATTATAACCAATACAAAATTAGTTCACCAGTGAGCCCCCAGTATGGTTGGGCTCTCTAGAGACACTGTGAGTGAGCAATGACGGTACATTTCTTTTTCATGGTGGAAAAGCAACTTAGGAAAAGCCAGTGAATTAGCTATCTGAAAAATGCAGGCATGGAGAGCTTCTATCTGAATGAAGGGATTAAAATGTGGCAAGAGTTTCCCTCCGCTGTCCTGGGGCAAACAAATTGTAGGAAATTCTGCTCTGTACATATATTTTTTTAATATTGTGAAATCCTTGGTAGACCAGGCAGTGTGGGGGGAGTGCAGAGTTGTCAGTTGTTAAAGTGAAATATTATGATGACTGCAGACTTTAGAAAATTCCTCTGAAAACTGTGCTCAGATATCTGGCAAGCACCTGTGTTTCAGAGCATGAAGACCTGAGGGTGCTGAAACTGAGCCCCAGGGTTTCATACTGAAGAAACATTCTGCTGTAGAGCCTCATGAAAAGAACAAGTGAAATAGCGGTCTGTCTCTTGCCTTCTAAAAACTGTGCTGTGAATATCTGGCAAGTATTTAAGTTTCAGGGCTTGAAAGACGCTGGCAGTCGAAGCAGCCTATCTCTGTTCCTCTTGTGAGAAATGTGTAAAGATATTGCTTTTTCACTTAACAAAGTTGCAAAGGTAAAATACATAGCTTATGCCCTTGTAAAAAAGAAATCTTTAGGGAACTATACTTGTGCGAGTGTGTGTACTAATATTGCAAGCCCCTTTTAATAAGGACCACCACTTTAATTAATAAAACACTTTCAGATGGTTTTTACAATTACTAACAAAAGGAACTGTGGCAGTTCAAAGGATAGGATGTGCTAGTTAATAAGCAATGTGAGAAGCAAGATAACCAGTAGGAGGAGACCGGGGGGGGGGGGGGGGGGGGGGAGCCCAAACTGCTGATGCAGAAATGTATGAAAGTCTCAAGGACAGGAAGGCCTGAAGGCTGAGAGAAAAGAATAAGCCACGCATGACAGCTACCCATCACTGGACACCTGCAAGATAAACTCTGTAGCCATGGAAGAAAGACAAGGGGAACAGTCGGGAGTGGGGGGGGGGGGGGGGGGGGGGGAGTTGGCCATATGATGCCTACAACTGATGTAATAGGTTAAAGATGAGAAATCAATATCCAATTAAGAATTTAGGGGCAGAAACCTATGTTACAAGTGAAAGGAATATAAGCTGTAAGAATCAAGGGGTATGTGTGCCTGCTTGTTATCAGAGACACCCATTCTTGCAAGAGTGTATTTTTAAATAATAAATTAAATAAGACTTGCTTCACCAATTTGTTTTTGGAAGTTCTTTCTTTGAATAGGTTCTCAGGTTATCTGGGAGCTATTTCTAACAATGTGAAAACTGTGCTATATCTGGCAAGCACTTTTTTCAGGATGGGAAAAAAACCCCATGGGTGCTAGACCTGAGCCCCCAGGGTTTTAACTAGTTGTTTTAACTTCCACAATATAACAAGAAATAAGAGTCAACAGATCAGTTGCCTAATTTAAACCACCTAACTATACAGGTATAAATAAAAGTTCAATTTCACTGCTATGTGTGTAGCTTTGCAGTTCTCCAGATACAGGTGCCAGGGCCAGCCCTGCCACTGGGTTGACTAGGTGTCTGCATAGGCCAGCAGCATTTAGGAGATAACAGAAGAGCACCTCCTCTCTCTTTCCCTATCTTCAGCATCTCTCCCCATGTTCTTGCCACTGTTACCCTATCCTTTCAAGATACTGGGCAAAAATTAAAAACCCACAGTGCTGGCATGGGGCCTTTACAGACAGGCCTACATCCAAGCACTGCAGTGTGCCACTCTCCCTCTGACAAGAGATCCTGTATCATGGGGGTGGGTTATGATTGAGCATGGGTCTGTATTTAAAGGCCCCACACAAGCACTAAGTCTGGGAAAAAGTAAGGCATATATGGCAGGGAAGGGAGGGGAGCCACTGGATAGGAGTAGAGATAGGAGATACTGGGGGTGGGGCAGAGTGAAAGCAGTGATGCTGCTCTCCAGAGGAGGAAAAGAGGCAATGCTGGTCACCGCAACAGTGAAGGACAGGAATAGGGATGCTAGACTATGGAGGGAGGGAGCAGTGATGCTGCTCTCCAGGGGAGGAAAAGAGGCAATGCTGGTCACCGCAACAGTGAAGGACAGGAATAGGGATGCTAGACTATGGAGGGAGGGGACAGTGGATGCTGGACTGGTTGGGGAGGGGGGGAGTTGATCTGCCTAGGGTTACAGTATGTCCGGATTTACCCGGACATGTCCTCTTTTTGAGGACATGTCTGGGAAACTAGGCGGGTTTTGCCAATCTGCCCATTTGTCCGGATTTCTGGACAAACGGGAAGGCTAGCGGGCCGTCCTATGCTAGCCTCCATGCCCTCCCCTTACTTACTACTCTACTGCCCTGGTGGTCTAGTGACCTCTTCCACCTTCGGGGCAGGAAAGAGCCCCCTCTTTCCTGCGCTGCCCTGCATCCTGTTGCTGATCTCGGAACTGATTCAAAATGGCCACCGAGAGTTGAAGCGACATCGCGAGACTTCAACTCTTGGCGCCCATTTTGAATCAACACTGAGATCAGCAACAGGATGCAGGGCAGCGCTCCGGGCAGCAAAGAGGGGGCTTTTTCCTGCCCCGAAGAGGTCACTAGACCACCAGGGCAGTAGAGTAAGGTAAGGGAAGGGGGGTGACGGAGAGGGGAGTGACGTGGTGTGTGACAGGGGGGAGGGGAATATGTGACAGGGGGCGGTGCGAGGGTGTGGTGGTGGCGGGGCATATGTCCTCTTTTTTGGGGGATCAAATATGGTAACCCTAGATCTGCCCAAGTGGAAGGGGGGAGACCTACGACTGAAGATTCAGCAGGGTATCAGATACCCTTGATCTGGCAATGAATGTATGTAAAATGGCGTTCCAAGGGGGGGCAGTGGGGGCAGTCCGCCCCGGGTGCACGCCGCTGGGGGGGAGGGGGGTGCCGCGCGCCGGTCAGCTTCGTTCGTTTCCATGCTCCCTCTGCCCCGGAACAGGAAGTAACCTGTTCCGGGGCAAAGGGAGCATGGAAACGAACAAAGCTGACCGGCGCGGAACCCCCCCCCCCCAGCGGCGTGCACCTGAGGGGGGGTTCTTTTGCAGGGGTGGGGGGTGTCCTTTCGCCAGGAGGGGGTCGCACTGCACCGGGGGGGGGGGGGGGTCGCTGCACCCAGGGGGCGGGGCGCATCGGCGATCTGCCCCGGGTGTCAGCCCCCCTAGGAACGCCACTGGTTTCAGAGCTGCCAAATTATCCATTCCAGGAGGGAGGCTATTTTGGCAAGTTCTGGTTTTAAACTTACATCCCAAAGTAGTGTAGTTTTGTAGGCCACGGCTCTAACCATTGTGATCAGCCCTGCACCATGATGTGGCTGGGAGCAAGCCAGGCCTGACCAAAAAGTCTCTCTCTCCTGGAACAGGTAACTTGGCAGCTCTGAAAAGTTTGGACACAGGGTTTAAACATCGACCTGACTGCTGTAGTGTTTCTTCAGTGACCTGAAGAGGACAGTAACAATGGAATGCTTATCATAGATATATTAAATTACTCCAAGTGAACGAACCAACACTGCACCCACAGCTCTCTGCTTTAAGGTGGGGAAAAAAACACATTTTACTGGGAGACAATTTTGTTTTCAAAGTGCTTTACCACATGCTCACCGCATATATGCCGCTAACAAATTGCAATGGCTCTCAAAGCCATCCTCCTCCAGGGACGCACCGCTACCTTCCTACTCCAATAAATACCAACCCCCACTTGCCACTTACCCGTCACCCCCAGTAACGAGGAAGCAACGGCTACCAGCAAAGGCACTATTACAATTTGTACCATCTGTGTCCTCGAACGCAACCGCCACCGTCTGATTGGCGGCGGATGGATTCAGGGAACTTCGCGTACAAAACTCCGCCCCGTTAACTCAGTGCACGGCACGCAAAAGCAGGCAGGGCTGGCGTCTAGCTTACGGTGTGCCACAAATGGTTAATAGTCCTCTAGGGAAGCATGAGTCTACTTTAAACACAATTGTTGTTTCTAAATGTATATTGAGATAACAGCGAGGCAATTTGTATATGAAAACTATAATTTCATAATTCCACTGTCTCCTTTTGGGGATGGGAATAACCAGAACTTTTCACAATACGCAACTACAGTCACATTAGGCAGCCTACCCGGAGAGATGTCCTCTTCTATCTGAACTTCCTCTTATGAGAAGGTTACTTGGGACCTTTTCTCTCTCTCTCTCTCACACACACACAGAACCTTAATTAACACCTAATTCAGGTCAGAAGCATTGCTTCCTCCCTTCTGGCAAAGAACAAAAAAATACTTTTTTCTTTTTAAGCCAGAACCTTTGAGCCCTGCTGTGCTATCCATTAGCTATCTGTTAAACTTAATATTTTTAAACTTAATTTTTGCCGGAAGCTTAAACTATGGAGAGGAGAGTTTTACACCACTTAACCAATTATGAAATGCAGACTAAGTAGTCAGATACATTTAGGACTATTGGTAGAGTCTCATTCTCCATGTCTCGGATAAAGATAGGCTATGCCATGCTATATAACATGAAGGATAAAAGTACCGCAAACTGTTGAAGAGGGTAGGGTCAGATTGGGGATTATAACCACATGTGCTGAGGCTTTTCTCAGAAGCAGGATTCATGGTAGATCGCTAGTCTTCTGGAGATTATTATAGACAGGAATGAAGATGTGAGTCCACAACTTATCTTTCTTAATAGAACGAAGGTCTGGGAGAAGTGGGATGTTTGGTTTTGATAAGCATGGCTGTGATGAAGTTAGTAGTCATAAAGCTATTGAAGACTCAGAAGTTACCCAATTTGCAGTCTGTAATTTCTTGCTTAAATGCGATCTTCCAGATTTGTGAATCACTGCATAAAAAAATCATAATATTCATAGTTTACTAAATGCTGGCGGCCCTATATAAGATGGGGAACAAATTATTATGCAGGAAACATAGGCACTACCTATTGAGGCAAATCACGCTCATACTCAGGGATCAAAAATTATGCAGAGGGGCCAGAAGGGGATTGGTGGGAGAGGGCAAAGGGATGGTTAAATGTTAAAAAGTATGTAAAATGAAAGATGTTATCTGAAAGCTAAATGCTAAATAAAATGTGATGTGTTTTAAAGTTATATCACACAGAGACATGTTTAAGTAATATATGGATACTAGGAAAAAAGGCCCGTTTCTGACACAAATGAAATGGGCGCTAGCAAGGTTTTCCTTGGAGTGTGTGTGACAGTGACTGTGTGAGAGAGTGAATGTGCGAGTGTGTGTGTGTCAGAGAGACAGTGTGTCTGTGTGAGACAGAGCAAGTGTGAGAGTGTGTTTCACACAGATACACTGTGTGAGAGTGTGAGAGAGTATGTGTGCGATACACACTCTCTGTGAGACCGAGAGTGTATGAGACTGAGTGTGTGACACAGAGAATGAATGTGACAGTGTGTGAGTGAGAGAAAAACACTGACTGTGAGAGAGTGTGTGTGTGCCAGAGATACCTCCCGCCCTCCCTCTGTGGTCTCAGGACCCCCTCCTCCCCCTCTGATATGAGGACCCCTCCCCTCTGGTCTCAGGATCCCCTCCCAGGGCTCGGGACCCTCTCCCCCTTTCCCTCCCCTCTGGTGTCAGGACCCCTTGCCTCTCTGGCAGCACCGTGCGAGTGTATGTGTGTGACAGAGAGTGAGACTGGGTGCAAGTGTGTCTGTGAGAGAGTGTGTGTGATTGTCCTCTGTCCCCTGCCCCCCTCCAGCCACCCAGCGATTCTCCTCTGTCCCCTGCCCCCCTCCAGCCACTCAGCGATTGTCCTCTGTCCCCTGCCCCCCCGAGCCATGCAGCAATTCTCGTGTCTCCCCTGCCCCCCCTCCAGCCACCCAGCGATTGTCCTCTGTTCCATACCCCCCCCCCCCCCCCCGCAGCCACCCTGCGATGTTTAACTGCAAAATTAGGGAGAAACATAGCCAGGCTATTTAGACACTGTGACTCATGAGCTATGTAGTGTAATAAAACGCACCTGCAACGTTGTGAAGCTGACACCGTGGCTTCATTGAAGGGTTCATATCATTCGTAAGTCTGTCACATCTGTCTGTGCTCCACCCTTGTGTCATGACGTTTTGACGCAGTTCCCTCTGATAGGTCCGCCGCCCTCGACGTCATCACGTTTTGATGCGAGGGCGGGGCAGAGAGAGATGTGACAGACTTACGATGTTACGAACCCTTCACTGAAGCCACGGAGTCAGCTTCAGAAGGTGCGTTTTATTATACTGCTTTTTTATGTTGCTTTACTGGTATTTTTATCTAAACTACCAGTTTAGTGGAGGAGTGGCCTAGTGGTTAGCGTGGTGGACTTTGGTAATTCAGCATATAATTTAAAATCCATAAAGACAGCAATTTTTTTGAGTTAAAAGGAAAATTGCCAGTTAAAACAAGGTCACTAATGAACAGATTTAACTTTCCAAAAAAACAAATTTACATGGCAAAAAATGCTGAACTGGTTAATCTATTGATAACTATTTTTTGCTGTATTAATTAGAGTTAAGAACACAATGAGCAAACAGGTCCTATGAGGCTTGCATTATTTAACGTGCATTAACTCATATTAACATGTGTTAATATATTAATACAGGTTAATAAATGAGGATATGTTTGTACCTGAAGCAATGGAGAGTGAGTGACTTGCCCGTGATCACAAAGAATCATCAGCGGCAGAAGCAGAATTCAAATGATTCATGGGCTGCTTGTCGAATGAACCACTTCACAAGAACATTTCAGTTAAACTGAGAAAATGTCAGCTGAGAAACACCTTATGGCCTATTCAGCCTGCCCATCTGTACCACCTACTATCCCTCGTTCTTCTTTAGACACCCTAGAGTAGATATTCGCCAGTGGCGCTCAGTGTTTTGCTGACCGCTGCCGGCGTTATCCCTGGAAATTCAATGCCAGGCCATATCCAGGCTCCGGAATTGAATTTCTGGGTATATGCAGGCAGCAAACTCATAGCTGGTTAAATGCGATATTCAGAACTTAATATGGCTTACATTTTGTTACATAAGAACATAAGCATTGCCATACTGGGACAGACTGAAGGTCCATCAAGCCCAGTATCCTGTTTCCAACAGTGGCCAATCCAGGTCACAAGTATCTGGCAAAATCTCAAAATAGTACAATACATTTTATGCTGCTTATCCTAGAAATAAGCAGTGGATTTTCTCCAAGTCCATCTTAATAATGGCTTATGGACAGTTCTTATAGGAAGTTATCCAGACCTTATCCCGGCTCCGGCAATGAATTTCTGGGTATATGCAGGCAAGCAATAAAATCATAGTTAAGTGCGATATTCAGAACTCAATATGGTGAACTGTATAAAGATAGGGCTGTGTTTTATATTGTTCTATTTATGCAGTTATTCTAGCTGCTTAAGAAATGAATATCAGCTCTTAACCAGCTAAGTGCCGAATCCATCCACAAAATAGCCGGTTCCAGCTTAGGCACTAACTGGGCATTTTCAATGACATTGTCCAGTTAAGCGCTGCTGAATATGCCTGTTAGTCCTGGACAAGTGATTTAAATGGCCAGAAGCCATTTCAGGCTGTTTAAATCGCTTTGAATATCTACCCTCTATGCACTTGTCTCAGGCTTTCTGTCTGTGAGTTGTGCTGGTGCTAGATGTTTGAATCAGGCTGTGAAGTTTAAGAGAAAAATAAGCTTCCACTCATTAACTAGGCAAATTATAACACATTTTTTTTAAATATACTTTATTTGTGCATTTTACCCTAACATATAATATCTTATGGTTTACTTTTCCTTTTAAAATGTTATTTAGAAAAAGCCCTTGAAAATATTTTTTCTTCATAGCATATTACATATATACTTAAAAATACATTTTTAAAGAAATTATGCAAATATGCTAAAATTTTTCTTACATTTTTAAGAACCAATTTTTGAAGTTTAACAACATGTGAAATCTACTTGCTTACTTCAAAAGTTGAATAATATAACACTGGGAAAATACAGACAATAAAAGGAGGACCAGTATCCACAAATAAACAATAAAACAAAGAGCATTAACAACCCAGGAATGGAGACCAAGAACACACAAATTCCATGAAAGCAAAGTTACTCATCTGTAGGTGTTCTCCCGAGGATAGCAGGACACATCATCCAACAGAGCTTAACACAGAGATGCTCCCCAGCTTTCACTTTTTCCAGAAGCTTTTGGCAGTGTCCACTGTGCATGTGCCTTTCCTGCCCACCATCGTCAAGTGGGACCATGAATTCTTATAAAATAGCTGACAGAATACAACTCCTAGGGAAGGTGGGTGGATATGTGAGGATATATGTCTTGCTGTCCTCAGAGAATACCTGCTACAGGTTGAGTAAGTTTGCTTTTTCTGAGAACAACCAGAACAGCATATCCACACATATGGGATTCCCTAGCTACCAGGCTGAAAGGGGGGGGGGGGGCACAACATAGTTTACAACAGGTGGTATTTCTTATTTTTGGAAAAACTTGAACAGAAACAAATGGGCCTAGAGAGAAGCTTGGATTCTAGACTTAAAAAATAATGCTGAAGGTCTGACGGATCAAACCAACTGTTGCATTGGGAATCTTGTTCTAGGTACTAGTGAGGTGTGAATTTATAGATGGAAGACCACATCAAAGCTTTCCAGGTTTCTTCTATGAAGGATGAGCTCAGGTGAGTTATTCACGCAGCCATGGTTCTGATTCTGCAAGCCGTGACATGACCCTCCCAAGTCAGCCCAACTTGGTCATAAGTGAAAGAAACGCAGTCTTCTAGCCCAGTGTGTTCCAAGTCTGGTCCTGGAGTACCCCATGCCAGTCAGGTTTTCAGGATATCCACCATGAATATGAATGAAAGAGATCAGAATATAATAGAGACACTGAATGCAAATCAAGTTCATGCATATTCATGGTGGATATCTTGAAAACTGACTGGCAAAGGGTACTCAAGGGCTGGACTTGGGAAATACTGCTCTAGCCAACTGGAAAAGGTGTGTTTACCGATGGCTGCTGCCTTACTGTTAGGGTCAAAAGAAACAAAAAGCTGGGTGGACTGTCTATGGGCTTTAGCTCATTCGAGATAGGCCAAGGCTCTCTTGCAGTCCAGAGTGTGCAATGCGCTTTCACTGGGATGGACATAAGGATTGGGAAAAATATTTGCAGAACAACTGACTGATAAAAGATGGAACTTAGGATGTGTATGCAGAACTATACTACTGTGATGAAATCTTATGTAAAGTGGATCAGCTACTAGAGCCTGGAGCTCACTGATCATAAAGACTGAAGTGACCATCATCAAAAATAAGACCTTCAGGTCAGTTACTTCAGATGGTAGGTGTCCAGCGGCTCAAAAGGAGCTTTAATCAGCTGGGTGAGGATGACATGGAGATCCCATGACACTGTAGGGGGGTTCATGCGGGGGTTAAGTAACAACAAGCCCCTCATAAAGCAAACAAGTAAGGCTGTACAGAGATGGACTTACCCTCTAAACGATGATAAGCTCCGAGGTGGACCCTTACAGATTTGGCCTTGAGATTAGACTCAGAAAGGTGTAGAATATATTCAAGCAGTTTTGTGTAGAACAGGAGAAAGGGTCTAGGGCCTTGCCCTCACACCAGATTGCAAAGCTCCCCAATTAAAATTATATGACGTCTTAGTGGAATCTTTCCTGGAAGCAAGCCTAGTTTGGGGACAAAATTGGCATTCTCCACAGGGTTTATGCATTCCCTGCTGGTTCACAACAGGCTGAGTGAGAACGGTATGGACCAAATTGTCTTTTAAATTACGTCCGCGGCAGTGGCGTAGCCAAGGGTGGGCTTGGGTGGGCCCAGGTCCACCCACTTTGGGTTCAGGCCCACCCAGTAGCAACACATCTATAATGTGGCTGGCAGGGATTCCCAAGCCCCACCAGCCAAAAACTCCCAACAAGTGTCTCTCCTGCATACCTTGTAAGTAGCAGATCTTCGCCTGCAGTGAGCAGTGACATACATAATGCTTGCACCGGCCTCACAGCCTTCCCTCTGATGTATTTCTGTGTAGGCGGAAACAGGAAGTTGCATCAGAGGGAAGGGTGTGGGGCCAACATGAGCAGTGTGTATTAGTTGCTGCTCGCTGCTGGTGAAAATCTGATATTTAAAAGGTATACGGGAGAGGGGGGGATGTTTGAGAGACCATATGGCATGCAGGCGAGAGAAGGAGAGACCAAATCACCTGTGGGACGGGGCGAGGTTCGTCTGCCCACCCATCTTGGCCCAGGCCCACCCAAAATTGGGTGTCTGGCTACGCCCCTGGTCCGCGGGTATACGCTATACAAGGTCGTTGTGAGAATTCAGAGTGAAGAGAAAGCACTTGCCAGTGTTTGTAAATTAATTGTGCTATTTTTGGAGCCAAAGTAGAGTAGCTCAATACACACACCATTTTATCCATCTTTTCCTTGGATTTCTCTAATAGTAATAACGCACGTTGAGTGTACCAGGCGCGTTTGTAGGCCTGGCGAATACATTTATCTGAATATCCTCTATCCTTAAGTTTAACAGACAGTTCCCCTTGCTTGTAATTTAAACGCTTCATCAGTAGGAATTACCCCACGGGCAGGGACCATTTTAGTCTATGCGGATGATGACTCTCAAAGGATAATAGTGTGTTTCGATCCGTTGGTTTATGATAAACCGTGGTCTGTAATTGCCCTTGAACTTTATAAATCCAAGTGTCCAAGTACGCTGTATTACACACACTTTTTGTCATACTAGGGTTTTAAACATGGCTATGTGAGGATCCATGGGGCCTGGCGGTATCCATCTTGATTTCAGATGAAATACAGAATTATCCCATCCTGAGTTTCCTTGTTGAGAAAAATATAATCTCACTTGCAGATTACGAATGATCCGGGCCAAGTCAATACGTGTATTAAAGGCATTAAGCCTCATTGTAGGTACAAATGATAAGCCACGTTCTAACACGGACATAATTTAAAAGACAATTTGGTCCATACCGTTCTCACTCAGCCTGTTGGGAACCAGCAGGGAATGCATAAACCCTATGGAGAATGCCAATTTTGCCCCCAAACTAGGCTAATGCAACAATGGACAGACCTCAGATCACAACAAACATTTGTTTTGAGCCATCAAACAACATGCCAATCCTCTTTTGTGGTATATATTATTCAGTGCCCATGCACCCTTTATTATGTTGGACGAACCATTAGGAAGATAAAGAGCCATCTTACAGAACACAAAAGTCGATTTGACTACGAAAAATCTGACAGCACCGTTAGTGTCGCATTGTGTCCAACACGATCATAAGTTCTCTGAGCTTCAGTGGTTTATTATTGACCATGTACTGCCTACAGTTAACAATCGCTTGGCGGGGTTAACCCATTGTGAGCAAAATTGGATATATAAATTGAAGACTATTAACCCATCAAGTTTGAATGAAAACATTGAGTGGAACACGATGATTTAATAGCTCCCCTTATAATTTAACAATCATACTCTTTCTTCTTCTTCTATAGTGAATTTTTTACCTTATAAAGCGTCTTTGCTCTTATGTAGTAGCTCTGCATGCAAAAGAGCTGTTTTTTGTGTGTACCGTGTTAATTAAGGCTGGTTAAAATCTCACTGAGGTACTAATCACCCCCATTTGAACTTTGCAGTGACGTCAGAAGTATTTCCAGTTTATGCTTGAGATGAGGCGCCTTTAAAAACCTGCATCAGTGCAACATGAGCATAGCTCACAAGAAGTGATGTGACGAAAAGACGGCTTTATCCTGAGTGTTTGTGTGGCCTTAACCCAAGTCCCTGATGATAGATTTCTTGAAATCTGTGGTGTCGGGCATTTCCAGGGGAAGTTGACCAACTGGTCTTACACATGAGCAAATGAGGGCGAAGTGATAATCGTCAATCAATACTGTTCAGATAAGCTTTTGTTTTTCATTTTTGTATTCTTTAATTCAGCTGAGTAGCAGTTAGCACTTTGGCACACATATTATAGCACTTTAAAAAAACATATGAGAGTATCCTGATGAAAGAGGTGCTATGCCACTTGGCAATTACAATATTGCCTAAAAATAGTGGTTGTTGCTGAGGGCATTCTTAAAAAATGTTTCTCTAAAAATATCAAAAAAGAACTTGTTAAAGTAAAATATTTTGAAAATTTATACACATTGGTGTAGATATGTGTGGATTTATATCATTGATCAATGTGTTTCAGCAGTGAGCGTATAGTCTTGGTTCTATTTGGAGTATGATTACTTATTACCAATGACTGTGGGATTGATTTGTGACCAACAACCAAGTGCCACCTTTCCTAGAACAAATTCAACCTCTCTTTTACAAGTAGGTCATCTGGGACAGCTATGTTTACTGTGGCTATGCTCTCCTGGAGCCAGTTAAAAGTTTGCCCCTTGCTTTGACGGGAGCCAGCTGAGATTTCTGAGACCTCTGCTGCTGTGGGCAGGAGCAAGAGCTTGGGGTCACATGAGATGAGCAAGAGTGTGGAGAAAACCTCTGCTTTTGAAATTAGTAGGACCTTCATTGCCCTCCACTAGGATACTTCCTAGAAGAAGAGGTTGTAGAAGGAGTGGGCTGGGATGATGACTTGATAGTATCAGTGTGTTTCTTGAGGTCAGCAACCTCCTCTATCTTGTCACTAAAGAGATTATCACTCCAGCATGGGATGTCCACCAGCTTTGCCTGAACTGCCAGTTCTAGGTCTGAGGCACGTAGTCAGGTGATCTGCTCATTCCAATACCAATTGCAAAGGTCCTGGATGCCACAACTAAAGAATCATAGGTTGCCAAATCCATGTGCTTTCTGCACTCCTACTGCTTGGCTACTAACTGGGGAATATCTGCAGTCTTTTCAGGTAGTGGTGTGTTTACAAACTCTGCCACAATGTATCCTAAGTTCCGTAAGTGCATGCTCATGAACAGCTCATAAAAATATATGTAAGAGGGTAGTATAGCATTCTGAAAAATCTTCCTCCCAGAAGACTCTAGATTTTGAGCATCCCTCCCCAGGGGCACTGAGAAGTGAGTCTTGGAGCTCTTTTGGGCTCTTTTGAAAGCGGATTTGACCACCATAGAAAGGTGCAGGAGCTAGAGCTTCTCAAATCTGGGAGCCTTCTTATGAATAGGCTGTACAGAGAGGGGAATCTTCCATTGTTTCATCTATACAGACTTAAGGATTCTGTGCATGGGCACTGTAAAAGCTTCCTTAGGAGAACTGTCAGAGTCAAGGATGTCCCACATCTTGGCCCTGGGTTCATCCTCAACATCCAAATGAATTGGGATGAAATGGGCCATCTCCTGCACAAACTCAGTAAAGGAGAGCTCCTCAGGGGGAGACCTTCTTCTTTCATGGGGAGGGGAAGATATTGAAAGGATACCAAGAGATCCCCCCCCTTCTCTGAGAGGACCTCTGGTTCCTGATCAGACTCCCAAGGAGTGGTACAAATTAGACTCAAAGATGTCCTACTGTGGAAAAACTTGCATCTGTGCCTGGTGTGGTCTACTAGGCTGCTGGCCAGGCTCTGGGTGGGAGCATTGAGCAATGGGAGTGCTCCTGAGATTTAAGGAAACTTCCTCCTCTGAAGGATTGAATAATAACACCATCTTGATTGCTTAATCTACTCTATCACTTATGAACCATTTTGTATTTCTTACTCTAGAAATGGCAATCACCATTACGGCATTATGTAAGCCACACTGAACCTGCAAATAGGTGGGAAAATGTGGGATACAAATGCAACAAATAAATAAATAAATCTTGATCAGTGCTGACCAATATCCTTCAATGCATCAGTGTTGGCGTACATTGAACAGGCAGCATAGGGCCTCCAGGATAGTTGGGTCTCTCCCAAGATCGAAGTCAACACTCTCGATGCCTTGGGATCACATTGGGCGAGGTGGTCTCCTACTTCTGGGTAGGGCCCAGATCTGCCCCTCGAGGCTAGGGCCCAGCTGATAGGGTCATGTCCCTAGCAGGATTGGGGTTGAATTGATGACCTGGTCCCAGCTTGATATAGATTAGTGTGTATGCTCTGGCACCGTGGAGGGGGAATTGCCCACTCAGTGTGGAGATTTCTCAGGTATCAAATATGATGATGCTAGTGCTCCCAATGCCGTGCTTCAATGGGGACTAATGCCAGTGTTTCTTGGCCTTTGCCCAACACATTACATTGGTCCTTACATGTCTTCAGGGCAGGATTGGAGGATGCCTGATGCCAATGGGTCTTATCGATGCTGATGCAGCTTCTGAAGACACGGGTGTCAATGCCATCGATGCCATAGTCAGTGGACTGGACTTTTTGATGCCAAAAATATTTTTGTACTGCTTCTCACGATGCTTAATACTTCTTGATGAAAGCTGTGAACACATTTTGCAAGAAGGATTATAGTCTCGTCCCAGAAAATACAGGCACCAGGAGTGAGCATCTGTAATCATGGTCCTTTTGATCTGGAACACTTTTTAAATCGCTGGGAGATTTCTGGGACATAATGGGAAAAATAGACAAAGCAAAATCAAATGACTATTTTAAAGAAAAAAGGGGAAGTTCACCTGGCTGGGGTTTTCAAGGCCTAAAGGAGCCATGAAAAAAAACAATAAAACTTAATTAAAAAAAAACAGCCTAACAATGCCGCTGAAGAAAAAGCTCCAATGAGACAAAACAGCGCAAGCTGAGGGGAGAAGAGGAGAACATCTCTTCTCAGCTCTGTGACAATAGCAGGCAGGAAGGCACAAATACATGTATGGTAGATGCTGTCAAAAGCTTCTGGAAAAAGTGAACTGGGGGGGGGGGGGGGGGGAGACATTTCTGTGCCATGTTCTGTCGGATGATGACAAACATATGTGAGGATATGCCGACCTGCTTGACTTCTGAGAAAGGAGCTTTATTGTAGAATCCAGAAGGTACAGTTGCTTATTTTCAAAGCACACAGACTTGCAGTTATACAGTAACCTATAACTTTGTAAGTCTACATGCTTTGTAAATCAGCTCCATAATAAATCTTGATGAACCAATAAGTATGACAATTTCAAAGATCTAATGTGGCTGTGTTTCAGAACTCAAGTATGTACAAGCCAAAGGTACAGTGCATCAGTTAGCTGCTGGAAAACACACTTCAAAGGCTCAAGCATATGCATTAGCTCAATGTGACCTTTGGCTGTTATGTACTCAGAGTTCTGGACTTGAAGCAGGCGTGCTTTGCCAAAATGTGGCTGCATCGAGTTTTTAAGGTTGTCACAGTTGTTGGATCATTGACATAGATTATACCTTGTAGATTCTACAATAAAGCTCCTTTCTTGGAACTCCTGTGTTCTTGGTCTCCCATTCCTGGGTTTTCACCATTCTTTCTTGACACTGAAAAATACTTCATATAGGCATTTTACTTCAAGTGCATAAATATAAATGTATAGTTTATAATGAACATAGATGAACAGTATAAAGATTGTCAGGTAACATACAAATGTAGTATTGCAACATTTAAAATGGCATATTATATATGTGTGTGTGTGTATATATAAAAATAAACACACTATTTTTAATAAATATATTATGCAATTACTAACAATTTTCATCCAGCAATGCAATTTTCAGTACAGAATCATAAACATATTACTGCACATCTACATTTCTTCATGAGCAAAAGACATAAATAGTAGAATTCTGACTCAGTCATCACAGTTTATACTCAAGGTTCATTGTTTGTGGCTCTAAGGGGCCCTTTTACCAAGACGCGTACGTGCCTACGCACGTCCAACATGCGTCAACTTGAAGTTATTGCCCGGCTACAGCGAGGCCCGGGCGGTAATTTCATTTTTTACTCGCGTCCACCACGCGACCTGGAAAATAATTTTTATTTTCCTGAGCACGGAGGAAACCGGGTGGTAATCAACATTATACTTGTGTAGACGATTACCGCACGGTTACCACGTGAGACCTTACCAGTAAGTCAATGGCTGGCGGTAAGGTCTCGGACCCAAAATGGATGCGTGTCAATTTTTATTTTGCTGCACATCCATTTTTGGCAAAAATAAAAACAGGGGTGCGCACACCCAAAACACACGCCTACACTAGCGCAGCCCATTTTCGGTGCACCTTAGTAAAAGGACCCCTTAATGCATTAAAGGGAACCTGAAGCCTTTTAGGTCCTAAGACATCTCACTGCAAATGGTCTATCAGTTTGGGAAAGAATAAATATACGTATTCACACTTACAGCATTAAAGCTATGAAAAATTCCATATTTTTAATTTGGAGCTTACATAATCAGCCATATAAATGGGTCCCACCTATTTATCACTGATCTCTTTGCTAAACACCTTTTTTGTTTAGTAGATAATTATATAACTGTGTGGACTTAACTATTATTTGAAGGACATATGTATTTCTGCTTTGAAAATTACTAAAGTGAAATATGTGCACACATTTGCACCTCCTCTTTGGCATATACAGGTTTTTCAGCATTAAATTTTGTACTCATGTTCACACTTTCAAAAGTATGTGCATAAATTCAAAAATGCAACTCCTACCCCCATTCTGGCTTCAGGAATGCCTTCACTTAAGTCACTGTAAAACTTATGCACATACAAGTTGTCTGTGTTTAAATTTACCCACCTATTTAGCAGGCATTTTTACAAAAGCCTATCCCCATGGGTAAAGTACTCTTTTGGCTGCAGAAATGTTTTTGAAAATAACCCTTAACCATACTGTCATTTGGGTTAGGTTTAATCATCTTTAGTTTTTGATTCATATTTCTGTTTCATAATAGTATTTTGATCTTGAGTAACAGGAATTTGCAGTAACTGTACACTTGCTGCTTGAAATACATTTAACTTTCTTTTTCTTTTTTAAAATATAGCAGATATATGTATTGAATAATCATTAAAACAGAAATCCACACTAATCTATGATTGTCACTTTGTCGCCGTTTAGCTTTCTTCAAAGTAAAATTTAAGATAATATATTATGCATATTTTGGTAAATTACAATAAAGGCACTATCATTGTGACAGCTACAAAAGAAGTGAAATATTTTGTTATATAATGCCCCAAAGTAGCAGCAAGTTTTGTAGTTACAGATATATTTATGAAGTGTCACATAGCTGCCACTGTCATGAATTCATATAATATAAATGCAATTGCTGATACTTTTACAGTGCTATCATTTTGTTTATTAACACAAATACTATTTGTTCCAGCCTCCCAGACAAGGGTATACAAATGGGCTGTTTATATTCTGACAACTATAAAACACTAGGCTAGAACTATCTGTGTCACCAGAAGTGAATGCTTCTCTTTCCTATAAGATTTGAGGATCTGTAGTAGCACAAGAAGACTGTGGGTATGGGGCCCTTTTACTAAGCTATGTTGAGTTTTCAGCATAGTAGACAGTATTTCAAGCTATCATGTCTTAGATGCTTAGAAGCCCTTTTACTAAAGGGTTGCTGTGTGGCAAATCAGAACTACCACAGGTCTAATGTGGCCTAGCACATGGCATTTCCGGCACTACCGAAAATTGCAGAAAAATATTACCACAGGGGGTTACCAGGCGGTAATTGGGCAGCACTGCACGCTGTCCAGTTACCACTGGGTTAGCGTGGGATCTCTGTGGTATATGCTCCTCCTAAAATGGCTGTGCGGTAAGTGCAAACTTACCACATGGTCATTTCTTTTTTCAGGCTTTTTACCTGCTATGGTAAAAAGGGCCTCAGCACATGGCAAAAAAGGCCACTGCCACTAGTGTAGGGCCCCTTTTACCGCAGCTTAAAGGGCCTCTTAATGTAGGAGTGGGTGGGATCTGGGTATGACATGGGCAAGTGGAGGAGTGGCCTGCTGTCATAGCTAGCAGGTGGGTCATTACTGCATGCTAGCAGTCATGACTACTGAAAGAGGAGGCGGCCACTGCAGCTACAAAATCTGAAGTCTGTTAGTGTGGCTGCTTTCACAATAGGTGACACTGTCACTGGGTCGATTCCCCTCCCCTGATACTCTTATTTAAGTTTGCCCCATCCCTCCAGGCAAAGCTTCCTCTCCCAGGTTTTACATAAGGTCATCATTGTAGGTCAGTGTTCTGACTCCTAGTAGTAGCCTTCCAGTACTACCACTAGGGGTCACCTTTCCATGTCAGTCATGAGCATGGTGGGAAAACTGCTATCAAAATGTTGTTCTGAATGCTGTGGCTCTACATTTTGTGAAAGTGAGAGTGAGATGCTGTTTGGATTTATGGTGGCGGTACGTAGCTTCAAATTTATTACATGGGTAATGAAGAGTTAGTTGAGAATTTTAATATGGTATTTCACGCTTTTGAGAGAAACAGTCTAAATGGTTTTGACTATATCCTGGTCAATATTCAGCCAACGGCACTCAGCATTTTTTTTTTAAACGCTGACCACAGCAGGCAGGGCCAGTGCTAGACATGATGAAGCCCAGAGCAGACACTATGGAGGGGGCCCCAAAGCTTGCTTGCAGATTGCCCCCCTTTCAATTTCAGGCAAATTTGGGGCCCCCAGTGACATGGGGGCCCAGGGTAATTGCCATATTTGCCTACCCCTAACGCTGTCCATGGCAGTGGCCAAAATTAGGCCCAGATATTCAATGCCAAGCCAATATCTGAGACCATGCAGCATATGCTGGCCACCAAATCTTATGCAGGTCCCGGATGATATTTAGCTGGTATGCACATAAGATACTAATGCAGGCCCTAGCTGATTATCTACCAGGATCAGCAAAAGAGGAAGCAGTGTCACCACCCCTTTCTCTCTGATCCCAATCCCCCTCCTTTCCACTTTGAAGAGCCCCTGAACAGACCTTCCCCCACCCCTTGGGCCTACTTTTGATAGCCCTTGTGGTCTAGCAGGTGTTAAGGGCAGGAGCAATGCCCACCCACTCCTGCCTGCTCTGGCCTCAAATTGGCTGCCATGACATCTAGCGGCAGCCTCATGGTACTAGTCAATACCGCAAGACTGCCGACAGAAGTCGAAGTGGCCATTTTAGGGCTTGAGCTTCAAGAGTCATAAGCAAGTGGGCATTGCCCTTAGGACCCCACAGACCACCAGAGTTATCAAACATAGGCCCTGCAAGGGGCCTACAGGGATGGAGAGTCTGGTCAGGGGACTCTTCTTGACTTTGGGATGGAAGGGTGATCAGAACTGAGCAGAGGGAATGGGCACCAGAAACATCTCAGGCTGCTACCCAGAAATTATCCTGGCACTTGCTGATATTTTGTGCAAGTGCTCGGATAGCTAACTGGGCAAAGATAAGACTGCTTTTTATGTGACTCTATCTGCTTGGTTAACTATGAAGGCACCTTTACATAATATTACCGTCACCTGTATTATTAATGGCTCCTCCCCAACTCTGCCCCCATAATGCTCTTCGCCTTCCTGGTATCCGTTTGCCTGGTTAGTGCCGATGTTCAGCGCCACTGCCCAGTTAAGTGTCACTGAATATTAGTGGCCAGTCTGCTGAGAGCAAGTTAAGAGGGCAGGAGCCTCTCTTGCCCACTTAAATTGCTTTGAGTATTGACCCCATAGATTTTATGTTAAAGCTTTCGATGAGGGCCGGTAGAAAAAGATTGCGAGAGATATATCAAGTGACATAACTTTAGGATAAGAGAGATATATGAACAGTGTGTGTCTGATATTAATAAGAGTTTGACCAGGTTCCTGCCCAGTTGAACCCTGGTATGCAAGCCGACATCTGATATTCAGCAGCACTAAACCAGTCAGTACAGTTGAATATGTACAATAAGCAGGACTTGGGTGTAATCATATGTGATGATCTTAAGGTGGCCAAACAGGTAGAAAAGGTGACAGCGAAAACTACAAGGATGCTTGGGTGCATAGGGAGAGGAATGGCCAGTAGGAAAACGGAAGTGATGATGCCCCTGTAAAAGACTGGTGAGATCACATTTAGAATATTGTGCACAATTCTGGAGACCGCACCTTCAAAAACATATAAAAAGAGATGGAGTCAGTCCAGAAGGCGGCTACTAAAATGGTCATTGATCTATATCACAAAGTATATGGGACAGACTTAAAGATCTCGATATGTATATTTTGGAAGAAAGGCGGAGGGGGGAGATATGATAGAGATATGTAAACACCTATGCGGCATAAATGCAATTGAAAGGAAGCTCTGGAATGAGGGGGCAAAAGATGGTGAAAGGGGATAGATTCAGAAGTAACCTGAGGAAATACTTCTTCATGGAAAGGGTGGTGAATTCGTGGAACTACCTCCCGGTGGAAGTGGTGGAGATGAAAACAGTATCTGAATTCAAGAAAGCTTGGGACAAGTACATAAGATGTCTAAGGAAGTGATAAGGAAAGTAGATGGCATGGATGGGCAGACTGAATAGGCCATATGGTCTTTATCTGCCTATATTTTTCTCTGTTTCAGTCCCTTCTATAGGAGCACTGGGCTGGTGGTAGATCTCTTGCCAGTCAGGCACTATTGGAGGGAGGGATGTTGGGGCAGTGCTTCTCTACCTCTTTCCAGCTTTGGTATGTCCTACTCATCTGGACTAGTCTAGCAGGATAAGGAAGGCAAAATGTGTTCTTACCTGCTGATTTCCTTTCCTTCAGTCTGGCTAGGCCAGTCCAGGACCCACTTGGGAAGAATGCAATTGGACTTATTTATTTTGGACTCTATTATGGTCTAGGGTGTCAATACATATCTCAGGATTCCCTGAGGATAGTTTTGGGAAGGAATTTCTTGGTCCTCTAGGGAATGAAACCAGCATGTGGTTTTGTAACCTGAGGAAATACTTCTTCAGGGAAAGGGTGGTGAATTCGTGGAACTGCCTCCCGGTGGAAGTGGTGGAGATGAAAACAGTATCTGAATTCAAGAAAACTTGGGACAAGTACATAGGATCTCTAAGGAAGTGATAGGGAGAGTAGATGGCATGGATGGGCAGACTGAATAGGCCATATGGTCTTTATCTGCCTATATTTTTCTCTGTTTCAGTCCCTTCTATAGGAGCGCTGGGCTGGTGGTAGATCTCTTGCCAATCAGGCACTATTGGGGGGACGGATGTTGGGGCAGTGCTTCTCAACCTCTTTCCAGCTTTGGTAAGTCCTACTCATCTGGACTAGTCTAGCAGGATAAGGAAGGCAAAATTTGTTCTTACCTGCTGATTTCTTTCCTTCAGTCTACCAGTACAAAACAGGGCTAAATTTAAAACTCTATGTTTGATCTTCAAGGCCCTTAAAGGAAATGGCCCCGAGTACCTGAAGAATAGGATGATCCTCTACACACTGCCAAGGACACTTAGGTCCTCTCAAGTATTATCACTAACCACACTCTCTCCAAAAGACATTACACGATGTGATATGCGCAAGCGATCCTTCTCCGGAGTAGCCCCCACACTCTGAAATGCACTGCCTCAAAGGCTCTGCTTAACACAAGACTATCTCTACTTCAGGAAGCAGGTGAAAGCTTGGCTCTTCAACCAGGCCTTTAATGGAAGAAGTAAATAACTTGTTAGTCTCACTCACACACAGCATGACATGTTTATCCACTCCTACACTAGCTGACATATTTAACCATCTCTCTGACCTCACGTGCAACTTTCTTTAAATTAGTCACTTACTTTCTAACTCTTCTTACTCTCTTACCTATCTATATGTTACAATTTTGCTTTACCCTTCACTATCAATTAAAATGTTCTCTTAAGTATTGTGTTGACATTGTAAGTAGTATACTATGCCATACTTTGTATTGTTACTTGAATATTTTTACTGCTGTAATTGCCTATTGCTCATGTTTGATCTATTCTTACTGTACATCGCCTTGAGTGAATTCCTTCAAAAAGGCGGTAAATAAAGCCTAACAAATAAATAAATAAATATTCAGCGAGAAATTGCTGGTTATCTCAAGTTTAATATTGCCTGTTAATCAATATAACCAGTTATCTGCTAAGCACTGATATAACTGGGTATCCACTAATATTCAGCACATTGCCAGCTAATTTTTAGCAGGTACATCTTTGGCCGGTTTAAACTTGATGGGCCAGTGTGAATATCGGCTTGGCTGGTTATGTTTAAACTGGCCAAAAATAAAGTGGATATTAATGCCGGTCACCGGAAATGGCCTGGCACTGACTATCGAGGCTCAGTGCTGATCAAGGAAGTCAGCCTGCCTAACTCTCGCTGCTGAATATCGGGCCCTATGACTCTTATTGTATTATAGAATATTATAATTGTATCAAAGTAATTCTGTTATTCTGCGGATGTTAAAACCGATGCATTATGTTTATTCATTGTGTTGACTTCTTCTGTTTTATTATAGTTATGGTTCTATTCTATAGCATTGTTTCTCTCGGGAGAAATGTTTCCAAATGGGTTATTACCGTGCTTACCATTACAATAATGAACCTTAGGTTCCAGGGCTGTACCACCACTTATACTGGTGTTATCACTGAATTGTCTGTTTTTCTCTGTCTTCCATCTGTTGGTACAGGGGACACAATCAACTCATCTGGACTGGTCATGGGAGACTCTTGGAAAGGAAATTAGCAGGTAAGAACAAATTTCTCCTTATGACAGTCCTCAAATTTCATCAAATGAAGGCAATTTATCAAAATGGAACACATTGCAAGCACCTTCCTGCTCTCTAGTAAAATTTGCACCTTTAAAAGAAATCAGAATCCTGAAGAATGCAAAATTTTAAACACAATAAATTTCTTTCTGGCAACCAGTTATCAGATTCTGGCTATAAGATATGCTAGTTTCTCCGGTAGAAGAACCTCCAATATGGAGGCCTTCAGAAAGTGTGTTGGGATGCCCTGAAGTAACAGCATGCAGTTTGCTGATTCCAATGATTTTCACATATTTTCCTAATTAAAAATTGCATATCAGTGATATTTGAATATTTCACTTAAGTTCCAAATTTTAACAGTGATATAGATATCAAATCAAACCTCACTGAAGGATTAAAATCTGTTTGACATCAAGCCATTGATTGAAAGGCAATACATGTCCTTAAATTAATTTTACAAGGACTGAAGTGATAAATCATCATCACAATGCTGTAAGTTTAGCTGTGGAAAGATCTGCATGGGAGAACATCCTTTAAGTTCATTTGGAATGCCTTTCACTTTAGGATTACACTATTATAGCAGAACACAATTAGTCATGAAGTACTTCCATGAACCCCAATCAGGCACAGCTGTAAATAATACACATAATAATTTAAAATATAAAGTACAAACCTCAAGATCAGTAACTGACCTGTCTTTCATAATGCAAAAATGCATAGAAAAATGTTTCCTTCATAACATTACAAATCATACACTGGATAGTGTTTCTGACAAAGTAATTGCAAGACAAAAGATAAAACAATGGGGAAAAGAAACAATCTTAATACTTGAAGATAATTTTAGTGAGACTTGAACCTGGGATATAACAAGTGCTGACAAAGGAACATGAGAGGCTAAAGTTGGGCTGTCAGAGTTTATGAGTGAATCAATCCTTTCTGCTTCCTTATTGCAGGCTTCAATCTAAAAAAAAAATATATATATATACATTATCAGGACATTTAAAGGCATAAATTAAAAATAATACAGTTGGACAAAATCATGAGGGATCGTTATTAAGATGTGGAGAAAGCTGGGCTTTTACTGTACCTTAATTTACCATGGGAGTGACTGACCTGTGGTAGCTCAGTACAGCAGGTTAATCACTGTGCTGTATATGGATAACACCGCTTGTAATCAACCTTGTAAGCAGTGTTATTCACATTACTTGGGAAAATCAAGCTACTAAGCTGTGCTGACCCCCACTCCTGATGCCTCTAAACAATTTCCCTTCTCCTGATGACACCCAATTACAACTGAGTAGCCCCCAAACAATTATCCCTTCCTCCCTCCCATAGCCCCCACCCACGCCCACTTACCTTGCAAAATCCTTGGTGTCTAATGGGGTTGGGCAGGAGCAATCCCCTATTGCTTCTAGGGGTAGTCTCATGGTACTACTGCTAGGGGGTCAAAATGTCATATAAGAGCATTTTGCTCAAAGTACCTTTTATGGAAGATTGCCCCCTAGTGGTAGTACTGTGCGACTGCTGCTAGGGGTTGCTGGCACCATTTTGAACCCAGCACCAGCAGAGACAGGAGCAACCTAGGATTCTCCTATTGTGCCCTCAACTTGACACCAGGTATTTTGCAAGGTAAGTAAGCCTTTGGGGGGTGTCTATGGGACAGTGGGGGTTTTGGGGAAAGGGAGGTGGGTGGGGCAAGGGGATAATTGATTGGGGAGGGGGCTGTGACTGGGGAGTTATTGGGAGGGGGTTTTGATTGAAGTTGCATTGGAAAGAAGTTGTGATTGTGGGGGGAGGAGGGGAGGGGTTCATCAGCAGTTTGGGTTATGGTAATATAATGCATTATTATTCTAATGCACCTCAACAAACTACCCTCAAATGCATTACAGTGCTATAAACTATTGACTGACAAATAATGAGGGATTAATATTCAGCCCACAGTAGTCGGTGTTTTTTAAGCTGCGTATAGCTGTGTGCTGAACTGAACCTGGATATTCAGTATTGGGTCATAGAAGCTAAGCACATACTGGTTACTATTCAGATCAATGCATGGTTAGCTTGGTGGATAAAGTTAGGACAGACTTTTTGTTGTCCTAACTTTATTTGCTTACTTAACCAGTAAGCAGACGGAAAATTGATGTTATCCAGCTCTGTCCATGGACTGCCCTGGCACTAACAGGGCAGTACCTGAGTGATCACAAGCAATATTTGCCTGCAGTACCTGTTTAAGTGCTGCTGAATATTGCCAGCTAGCCAGTTCAGTGGGTTTAAATGGGTAAGAGCCTCTCTTGCTCAGTTATATCCTTTTGAATACTGATCCTTGATTATTTTATGGGGTTAATACTGAAAAATATGTATCTGGTTAGCTTCAGGAACTAAACAACAACTGTTTCGTTTTTAAACTTGCTGGGCTGCTAAATGGATAATGTATAGCAAGATATTTTGGTATCCAGTCAAAAGTTACCTACAGTATTTAAAATTAGGATGAATTGGAGGTGTTGTAGGGAAGGTTTAAAATTCAGCTGGACAGTAACTTCAATATTCAGTCGCTACCCAGCTAGGTATAGCAGGCTTAAGATAGCTGGATAAAGACACTTGAGTATCTTTTTGCAACTATATTCAGGGGTATTCACTTATTCTAATAACTTTTCAAATATCTGGTTAGAAATAACCAAATATCTGGCTAGTTTTAATAAGTCACAGCTTATCCTTGGGGGTTATTAGCATTGATTCTTGCTACTTTTTGGGATTCCACTTATGACCTGGATTGGTCACTGTTATTAACAGGATACTGAACTAAATGGACCATTGGTTGGATCCAGTACGGCGATTTGAATTTTCTGATGGTATAATATAGCTGAATATTGTTCCTTAAGTTTCTATCAGTCACCCCTAAAGAACACATTCCTTTTCACCAATAATTTGATATATATAGGATTACATTTCCCCTGCCAAAGAAAACATTAATTCTCCAGCTAAAGAACAAAGAAGAAGTTCCATACTTTTATTTCCCCCTTGCCTTCGATTCTTCATGACTATCCCAATCAAAAGTCTGGAGTTCAAGTTTTTGGCCAGCCCTATATACCACCTCTCATTTATAAAATATATCCACTATATTGTGATTATAAGAGCATCATACTCAAATTCAAAGGATATTAACCTATATGAATAAACATTGGTATATGGAAATTTTGATCAGGCACCCACATTCAAAAATATCTTTTAAATATTTGTTTAGTGACAGGACCTCAGCAATACATTTTCCAGTATGTTGGCTTCATCAACAACTACCCAGCAAGGCTCAGGTATCCTGCCCAGTACTACAATGAAAACATACTACTTTAGCATGAACTGTAATACAAGATCTTTTAACACACAGAGATTGGGAGCCAAACAGTTAACTACCCACAGGTAAAGTGAACCATGAGATTTGGAAATCCTGCTTTGCTACTGTTTAAAATACTAAACAAAACGTACTGTACTTACCACAACTCTGTTTATTAATATTGCAAGTTGGGCACACACTAGACTTGGCCATGACACATTCTAGTTCACTACTTCGTCTCTCAGTAGTTCTGATATGGTCTGATCACTTTATTAATTTCTCTCTAACCCTGCTGTTGATCCTGGACTCAAATACAATAGTTTACAAACTCACTATATTAGGCGTTTCACAGGCTTAAAGTCTCTGTTACAGTTCCATAGGCTAGTATTTAAAGGGGCTATTTTAAAATTAACATAATATCAGTATAAAGCACAGTTAATCATAGGAAACCTCAGTTTAGACTTTAGCATAGCCTAGCATATAACTAGCAATCTTAGAGGCCTTTAGTTTATAGGGGACTTAGTTTACATATTCCTACTCCATTAGAAACTTAAGAAATCACCAATAATAAGATGCAGTCCAGCAGTGAGATGGGGCCTATCTAGTTGTTTGCACCGAGTGTCACATATTTCATTACTTCTTAGTTGCAAAGAGCTCCTAGCACTCAAAGAATGGGTCTGATCTCTGGAGGCTAGAGTAGCGGAGCTGAGGCAAAGAGGTTTATAGAGGAGGCCTATAGGGACATAGTAGAGAAGTCCCACCTCCAGTCTGGAAACCTATGTGCTGCCATTAAAGAGAAAGGTCAACTGAAGTGAGAGAGGAAGTGATCCTGTTGCCAGGACCTTCCCTCCAGGGGATGCAATATCTTCTCACACTGAGGATGTATCTCTAGTGGCTTCTACGGTCATTTTAGTTGGAGATTTGATCATTAGGCATACAGATAGTTGTGTAACTAGTGGACATGAGGATCACTTGATCACTTGCCTGCCTGGTGCAAAGGTGGTGGATCTCACACATCACTTAGATAAGATTTTAGACAGTACTGGGCAGGAGCCTGGTACATCTGGGTATCAATAGCATAGGAAAATGTGGGAGGTTCTGGAAACCAAATTTAGGCTCAGAGGTAGAAAGCTCAAATCAAGAACCTCCAGGGTAGCGTTTTCAGAAATGCTCCCGTTCCATGCATGTAGGAGTAAAAGGCACTATATGCAGCACTACATACTACTATATAACAATGTTATATAGAATTAATACATGGCACCTTCCCGCATTACCAACCTGATACTAAAATACAGACTTTGGCTAACTTCATCTTTCACTGCCAAGGCCTGTTGCTTGTTAAACCTCAGACTGGTGTGTAATCTGCAAGAACATTGCAAAACATTACTAAGGCTGCTGGTGGATGAGGAGAATAACCACATTACATCATCACAAGGGGAATTTACAAGCTCGTGTTGCAGACTTTGAGGCTCGTCCTCACCCAAGAAATTTACTGGTTTACTTGAATGATTACTTTAGGGTTAAAGTGCCCTTCAACGTGGTGCCAGTGAGACAATATTGTGGACCCTCAAGCCACAACTTCTGAGACAAAGTTGTTGTGCATCGACAGCAAGGCCAAGAATACACATCACCAACCCAGCCTGCAATTTCTGCCTAAAAGCAGCTCATGTTGGAGGAAAAGGTTGATTGCTGTTTTTGCTTCAATCTGATCTGAAGTGCTGTCCCAGCTCTGCCTGTTTGACTCACGTGCCTGAGGAACACCTTGACACCAGCTAGACGCTGTGTCACATCTCTGCCCAGGTTGTATAGTTGCTGCTCGGGGGTTAGGATAATGGGCTGAACTAGAAGCCTACTTTAGGCTGAATAAACATACAGTTACAACAACCAAAAAAAAAAAAAGATCTATTACACAAATAAGAATAAAGAATATCTTAAGTGAACACTGGTGTATTGGTGAAAAAAATACAGGAAATATTAAATACATGAAACATTAAGTACACTTTTTTATCTTTTTTAAAAAATCTTTTCTTTCAAAAATAAGGAGGAAAAGACCTCATAAAGACCGTTGTCAACGATACTGAGGCTCTAGTTCAAATGTAGCCAGCTAACATTGTGCTCAGTCAAAATGTCATCATAGGTCTAAAAACCTCCAAAAATGTTTGATAGCTTCAAAAACATCCAAACTTTAATCTGCAACTATATAAACTATCAAACATATAATGTAGCAAAAATCCAAAATAGCAAAAATAGCAAAATCGCACTTAACTTTGGGCACTGATTTGTGCTCTGTTTAGAGTTGTTAGCACTGCCGAGTCTTCAAACAATCATGTCCATTGTAGTCATCATGAGAGTGGAGGAGTGGCCTAGTGGTTAGGGTGGTGGACTTTGGTCCTGGGGAACTGAGTTTGATTCCCACTTCAGGCACAGGCAGCTCCTTGTGACTCTGGGCAAGTCACTTAACCCTCCATTGCCCCATGTAAGCCGCATTGAGCCTGTCATGAGTGGGAAAGCGCGGGATACAAATGTAACAAAAAAAATTGTGCAGCGTTACAATTCCTTCTTGAAGGTCGGCTGAGATCCCAACGGGGACCTGTTTCACAGACGGCTTCTTCTGGAGACCTTGCCACACAAAATAGACCCGAAGTTAAATATATTGAACTTCCATCTTCTCCTCTGGGCTTTGGGCATCAGGTACATCTTCCTCACAGTCTTGAACCTCCTCTGTTCTGGGATACTCCTGGACTTCCATGGATTCACTCACTGGATGATTCTTACTGCTTCTTCCTCTCCCCAGATCCTCTGCATTTCAGCTGCTTTAATACTGTTTTTCACATACAGTTACTTCTCCACCGTTTCAACCATCTCTATCTTTCCTAAATAGATTATAGCCTGGTATTTTTGCATTCTATTTATGGGAGTCCTTGAACCATGTCTCCGTGATAGAAACAGTATCTAAGACTGCCTGTAACATCAGGGCTTGCAGATCACAAACTTTACTGCATAGACCACCAGCATTTGTGCTCATTGCTTTCCAGTTATATATTGTCTTTCTCATCTTCTATCTTTCTGTCTAGTCTCCCCATCTACCTTGTTGCTCATATGCGAGTTGCCAAGATGGCTTATTTTAATATTTTATGTTTATTTAAAATTTGATATACCACCTTTTCTAATAAAAGGTCAAGGAGGTTAACAAGTAAAATTAATTAGCAAATATTAAAATCAAGAAAGGAAATCCACTGTGTAATAGGAAAGCAATCACTCATATACCAATCAATTAAAAATATATAATATAAAACATAAGTCTACAGAAATCTAAAACACAGGAAGACAACGGTGTCTTAAGGATGCTTTAACAGGCCCAATATTCTGCACTCAGGACACAGACACATTACAAGCAAGTTGAAAAAAATGAGTCTTCAGAAAACTGAAATTTAGTAAGGGACAATTCTGCTCTGATGTTAGATGGTAAATTATTCCAGAGACTCAGAGCCAGGAAAAAAAATGCTGATCTGGTCGACTCATAGTGGGCAAATTTAGGAGAAGGTATAACTATGATGAAAACCTAAAGCGCAGAAGGTATGAATAGATAAGTAGGGGATGACGTATGAAGAAAGACATAACACACACGAAGGGAAAAAGACCTATTCTTCAATAACACATCAAAATGTCAAAAATAAGGAAATAGGTAGCACAGCAAACAGTACTCCCTAACAAATCCACAACACCAATTCTATAATGCAGAGTAGGAAGACATTAGTTATTCAAATGTAAGGTACTGGACCTCTCACAGCGCCCAGCTGTCCCAAGTCCTAGCCTTGTATGAATCATATCATATGTCACTCCAACCTCCACCCTGCTTAAATATTTCTGATTAAAAATTCTAAAAAAACCTTTATTGAAAAGCACATTCACAAACAGCATAAGCAAAATAAAAAACAAACAAATGTGCAGTCACGTATCTTTAATTCTGAAAGTGCAGTGTCGACTCCAAATCACACATCAGGCATTGTATTTTGGAGATGTTTTATTGACTATGTCTTTCTGTTATGGTTAGGAACTGTATCTCAGCTTTATTCATTTTTTGAATGGATGAATACTTCTTTTGACACTTCTCACATGCATTTTTGGGATTTGATGGTTCGTCGCATTCCTAAAGCCTTTGCATATGCTATTTTCCACAAGCCCACTGACAAACACACTGTTACATTTTTCTGTCATTCCCATAAATTACAGGAGGGGGGACCCCTTATGGCCTATTTTTGAGATTAAGATATATTTGTTATACTGTTTCAGAATTTAAACATCAAGCAGCTGACCTTTCTCAGCATTTTTTGGATGGGGGTACCCTTTTTCCATCTTAAAGAAGGCTTATAAGCAGGCCTGTTAGGCTGAGAGGTCTTATTTATTATTACCTGTGAAAGGAGAATGTACCGGCAGAGTAAAGTGTGTTTTACCCTATTCTCCTTTGGCACATAAAGTTCAGTCTGCCATTTTACAGCACTAGCATGCACTTCGGTTACATCATTGCTTTCAAGCTCGCCCCCTTTTTGCCTTTAAACAGGGCAGAAATTTGAGTGACTTTTTGGTGCCCTCGTATTTGCTGCCTCTGGATAGTGTTCATGTTGAGCAACATTTAAGTCACTATCCATGTGGTCAATGCAGTGTTTGCAGTTTATTGTTTTCTAGGTCACATCTGATATTAGGGGATTTTTCATATTCCCTACGTTTTGTATCATCTTGTCAGACCTCCCAAGTAGTATATGTGATTTGGTGTCCCTGTGACCTCTTGTATGTAGGGAAAACAATGCATCCCCTTAAGAATCGCACTATTGAATACCTGTTACGTCTGTGCTCACCTCGCCCTCTGGTGGCCAGAACCGGTGGCTGATATGGACTATCACCCGTTCCAGACTTTGGCCCAGTCCAGTCCGGATCTTCCAGGCTGCCGGATTTGTCTGTCTTGTTTGACCCTGCACAGCTCCTGTAGTGGCCTGGTGATTGCTGCAGCTGAGCCTCAGTTGCTGCTGGGCTTTAGCCAATTGGAATCTCTCTGCCTTTGCATCATCTAAGATTCCAAATGGCTAATAAGCCAGCGGCAACTGAGGCTCAGCTGCAGCAATCACCAGGCCACTACGGAAGCTGTGCAGGGTCAAACAAGACAGACACCTGGTATGTTGGTGCTTGTTGCACTTCAGCCTGAGTTTGTTTCCTTGTTCTAGTTTCTTGCCTGACGTTCTTGCCTGTTTCTAGTTAGTCTATGTTTAGTTTAGGGTTTGCTTGTTTCTTAGTCTTGCTCCTTGTTTGTAGTTCTTTGTGTAGTGCTTAGGCTTCTGTGTTGTCTGTCTTCAGTGGCTGCTTGCAGCTTTTAGTTCTTTCCCTTGATTGTCAGTGTTTGTTTCCTGCTTTTGTGGCTGCTTGCAGCTTCCAGTTTATGTCCCCTAGCTTGTCCATTCCCTGCCTTGTGTTGTCTTTCTGTGAGTCCTAGCCCAGTTTCCTGCCTTGCTGCCCATGTTTATTCCTTTCCTCTCTGACCCTCTGTCCTGGTTCAGCCTAATGGGTATTGTATAATTATACTACAGCAAGAGGCCCTCACTGGATGCCCACCGAAAGGGTGGAAGGCCAGATTTTAGGACTCAGGCTGTAAAAATACCAGCTAGGTTTAAAAATCTATGACTGGCTGAGCATGGACTTGCTTTTCCTGCAAGTTAATATGTGTTCTACCCTAAGATCTATCCACTGGAATAGTGGCAGGCCAAACTACATAGCTTTGTACAGCTGAAAAGCACTGCCTAGGCCTGATAACCTACTAATGGCCTTATAGAACAAAATCAGGTACAAATTGAATGTAGCACTTATTAAAATGGAGTTTGTCTTTCTATAAGATGAAACTTAGATCATAAGATAATAGAAAAAGGGGAAGTGAAACTGATATGCTAAGAATAAGATGTTCTGGCAGAAGAGAAAAACATGTTGACAAAAGAGGAAATTGCGAAATAACTTGCAATAGCTGGAACGGAAAGAGTTGGGTACAGAACAACAGATGGCAGGACACGACAGTTTAACCACAGAAATTGAGAAATAGTGGAAAAAAAACAGGTCCCAAAATAGGTCCAGCCATAGACTTCTATTGAGAGAAGAGAGTATAAAAGAAGGGTGATTTGGGCTTAATTTCGGAGTCCGTCCCCAACGCCTTGAAAGCAGCGAAGTTCTGTCCGGTTACTTCCAGAATCGGTACCGAACTGAAGACCCTACTCGGGGTGAGCTGTCAGACTGAATCTGTAATTTGTACCAACTTGAAGACTTGTGTTTGGGTAAGAAATAAATTATACTTATCTTCCTAAAACTATGTTTGTCTTAATTTCTGTCTATTCCTTATTTCCTTTTTATTCTACCAACGAAATTAGAAAATACAATTGACACTCATTGCCTGTACAAAATACTGTTACATTTTAATAGAATACATTTGGGTACACAGATAACTAATGATTCATTTAGATCCTGATAGACATAAGACCATGATCATGGGCCTTATCTTAGAGTCAGTTGTACACCAGGAATATTACTGGGATGGACTTTCAAGAGAATTTAGGCAGGCAGCCCAACAGATAATGGAAGCGCAGACCTTTTGTCCTTGGAAAAGGGTACTCCTGGTGCGCAAAGCGGGCCAATAGATAGAATTTATATTTGGTGACCCCCGATCGCTGATAACACTGACCTTTTGCCCGCCCGCGCTAATTTTTGCACACAGAGGGGATTAATCTATGTGTTCAAAAATTTCTTTCCTGTCTTTCCATTTTCTTCTCTGTTCTTTTTCTGCCCCTCTCTTCTGTCCTTCCTTTTGATTTGTGAGGTGTGTGCACGTGAACGTTTGGTGTATGATTGGCGCATAATTACGCGGCCAGGAGACTGCGATCGTGTTTATGCTGTGAGTATTTTTCACGCTCAATTCTTTGGATCAGTCTTTATGCTGGCATTCTTGCCTAATGATCCTTTGATTTTGGCCGTTTTTCTGTTGCTTCCAATTCCTATTCCCATCCTCTCCATCCTTCTCCCTTTCCTACCTCTGTCCAAGCCCTCATTCACTGCTCATTGCAGTTCTTGGACAGTACACTCCATCTGCCCTCCTGTATGTCCTGCGCTCTCAACTAGGATATCTCTCTGTCCTGATTGCCCTCCCCTATTGCCCTGTTTTTATTACCCCCCTCCTTTTCGTCTCACTTGCCTATTCTGGCTCTCTTCGTACTTACTCTGATCCCTGTTCTCTCTCACTGCAGTTCTCTGACATCATTCCGGTCTGCGTCTTTTCTGCACCTAATCGCTCTTTTTCTCAGCACTGCACTTAAACCTCCGATTCTGCTTCTACCTTGTAAGAAATTGTCCCGCACTGTCTCTGTGAATTGCTGTATTATCTTTTCTTCTTCCCTTCCCCCGTTTTCTGACACTTTGAACAGTTGAACTTAGAGACGGGTTTCGTTTTCCCTCTATAATTTTTTATGCTGCAAAACACAGACTGGTAGATCTTATCGCAACCCACAATGTGGTTCTGCATTTTTAACCTTGACTTTTCTGTGTGACCACACATGGCTCGCTTAGCTTCCTTTCTCTCTCTATTTCCTCTCTGTTACAGAAACCCTTACATTTCAGATTCTGTCTTTTTACAGCTTTGCTCTAAAACCCTTTTGTTACTATTGCGGTACATCCTTTTGTAATATGATTTGGTTTCCTGCCATTACAGTTAAACTACATCTGTATAATGGTTTTTCTAATTACTTTTACTTATAGGATTAATTAAGGGAACATTTACCTAATAATCCGTACTTGCATGCGTGGCCCCCCCTTAGGTTTTTGTTCTGTTATGGTCCAGTCAAAAGAGGGTGGTTTTCACTCCGGTATTTGGTTTTTGCCATTGTCTTTATGTGACATGATTAATATGCATATATTTCCTATACTTGTAGCATTTCCGGATGCAAGCTACATATGAAACCACAAAATTTGTTTTGCCGTTAAGAAGCTGGTGTTTTTAACCTTATGCCAGTTTAACCTATATCCCCACTCTTAATCTTAATCAAGCCTTGGTCTGCTACAATGAGTCCAACAAAACGGGAAAATCTAGGGATAAACATTTAGCTGCCATTAACAAATTCATACTTATTGCACGAAACCAGCACGATAGAGCTCTGGGTAAGTCAGATACCGATCAAGCCCCCTATCAAGATCCTGTAGCACCTACAGCTCCACCACCTTATGATGCTGCTACTGCTGCAAGTACTACCAAGTTGTTACCATGTGCAGTGGGATATACCCCAATACCCCCAGGATATTGTGATAAACCTGACACAAATCCTCAGCTACAGATTTCTCAGGGATCTCAGACAGTGACACCCCCGCTGCCTGCAGTATCTCCTGCTCCTATGATATTTGACCCACCTACTACCGTGCACATCGCCGGTGTTGTTGATCTATCTCTTCCCTCATCACAAAAAAACTCAATTCCAATATCTCAGGGGTCAGTACAAACTCAGACGCCTTTAACCCCTTCAACAATCCCAGTGGCCCAACCAGTAGCCCTGATTTCGGCCCAATTACCCACTGTTACCTCTGCTCCAACGATGCAAGCAACAACCCAGACGCTAACCCCACCACCGCCTCATGTATATCGTACTCTTGGAGGCTATGAGATGGAGATACCCCCTCCCATTATTGAGCAATATCCTTGTGTCCCGAACCCATCAGTTCCGGCCACCGTCCAGTACCCTGCTATCAGTCAAATTGACGTAGCTGCCCAGACCTCCACCTACCCTAGCCTAGGATCCGGGTTGACTTCACACATGACCACCCAAACGACTACCTACCCACATATGGGACACACAACTCAGACATCACCTCCACCACTACCTTTGGACTCTTCTGTCCAAACTGGTCCCTTGCCAGCTGAATCCCTACAGTCTATCCTGTCTCAATTACGACAGATGGGTTTCATTCCATGTAGTCCTGCTACACAGACACGGGCTATTTGTCAGGAACTCTATGATCGGGGTTTCATTAAACCACCCCCTGCTCCAGTGAACCCTTCAATGCCCATTCTAGAACCTCAGTGTTCTATTCCTCCTAGATGGGACACGTTAGGTGCACGGCCAATGCGTCCCTTGGTACTCCCAGCCAAACCAGCTAATAAGGAGCGACCGAAGGTTAGACTCTCCCCATTAGACGAAGCATGGGAAGTTTTAAAACAACAACTCCCCACAAAATCGGACATAGAGGATATTCGAAACGAGCCTCCTCCGATGTTCCATTTCTCCTCTTTTTCAGATAGTGAAGTAATCCCTTCCCTTGCAGACGATTCACCTCGTTTCACGTTACCTAATACCCCAGTCCCCTCGGAAGAACAATACGATCACACATTGGCTAGTATGGGAGATGGCCTCGCGTTTGTTTCAGAAGGACTTCGTTCCTTACACAAGTCCCTGACAACGCAACCGCACCCTGATACCCCGGACACCGTGGTATCTGTTGCACCAAAATCTGAGTTTCCTCAACAACATGATGTTATTTCTCATCATACTAGACAGCGCCATCCTCACAGTTATCTTACTGATGAAGGATCTAGCCGCTGCCTTGCGGTTATTGACAATTCCCCACACCCTACAAGTTTGAATATCAGTACAGACCCTATCTTATCTAGTCCGCCTAGCACACCTGCCCAATATGTGGCTTTGCATGAGAATTCATGGCATTACGTTCACCCATGGGTTGATAATCTCGCAGGATGGTCTGAGGCGCTCCAGCCCCAGTCCGCTCTCTTCCCACGTGAAGGATCCTTACGTTCTGACAAGCTTTCACTTGTAAGAGATCTAATTTATGACCACCCCGACCCCCATTGGGATCAGAAAACAACCCTCTATCTAATCCAAGGTCTTCAGGTTTGGAAAAAGTATGAGAATCAGTTTCCCCCAACCACCTCGATTGATCTCCTTAAATCAGTGAAACTTTTTCCCCTGCTGAATAAAATGTCAGGTGGTGTCCCTCATACGGAATACACCCCACTTTCAGCTGTTGAATTGAATAGCCTCATACTACAGCTCCCGGATATTGCACAGGGAGGTAACCGCTGGTTAAAGAAATTACAGGACATAACCCTGGGGACTACTCTATCAGTAGGTGATATGAAAGCGCTCCTGGGCAGAACCCCACACGCTAGTATCACTGACATATTCACTCAATCGGGCTATGCAAAATTTGCCACCGATACTCAGTATGATGGCAACCCTTTGACAGAAATTCAGACCAAAGTATTCCAGGAAATCCGGACCATGTATCCGACCCTTAAAGACTTTTCGGTTATCACTTCCCAAAGATGGGAAATGGATTCAGAGCCTATTGAGGCCTATTTACTCAGACTCCAAGACCTCTATAAGGAAGAAACAGAGGAAAAATTTGACTCTGATAATGCCCTCCCAGTATTCTACCATTTACTGAAGGGAACCTTACCTTCAGAAATTAAACTTAAGTTAGAGAACACCGTGGGTCTCCAATTAGAAAAATGGCCTAAAATTCGTGAACACATCCTTCATCATTGCAGACGACTTATTAAAAGCAAGCAAAATGAAGCCCAACATCGTAAGACAGTACACACTAACTTGGAGGTGCTACAGACTGAAGATCTCAAAGAGAAAAGAGCCTCTAAGAGCTCTGACACCAATACCAATACTCCTAACACTTCTCCCCCTGTTATTGTTATGTATGCTGATCAACGCTATGACAATAACACCCGAAATCAGGGCCCACGGCCCTACCGCCCAGACCGTAGAATTGATTACCCTGAAGAAAGAGGTCGTCGCTCTCAACCCCAGCGAGGTCCCCCAAGGGGCCCTCTTGGAGATACTAGGCGACAACGAGACTATCGTTCCTGGCCTAGCCCTGATCGCTATCCTGATGTGCTCTGTTATCGCTGCCAACAATACGGTCATTATGCTGCTGAATGTCTTCAGACACAGCCATATAGATTTAGAAAATCGCAGATCCGTCAAAATCCCCCTGAACGGCAGTCATTCCCTTTATGGAACCCGGATCAACACCGTCCGCAGTGACCACAGATTTAGGGATCAATATTACCCACCCCATAATGACTAGGCGTAATCCGAACACGATTTGATTTTGTTGCTCTCAGTTACTCAAAACTACTCGGCTCCTCATTTAGTATCCGGTAACCATTTCTCTGTATATGTGTTGGTTTGATGTTTCTGTTTCCATTACAGGTAACATGTCTTTATTTTATATTCCTCTAGGTTTAATAGCAAGTGTATATTTATGGTACCATACAAATGACCTAACTAAGTCAGCAAGTTATTTATTTGTTTCTATGCATACCTTCCCTGGGGAGTTCTTATCAACTGCAGGGATGAGCGATCCCCAGAGGATATTCATTTTATGTTTTTTTATATATACCTGAACTGACTTATTTATGCCATTTTACTTTATACGGGATCCCTTTTAAATAAAAGCTGTGTATTGCTCATTGTTAAAATGTTTTCTGCTTTAACTGTTACGCTGTTTACATTCACTTCTTTAGTTTTTTCATGAATATAAAGCCTTCATTTTTGAAATCTCTCTATGGTATGTGTGATATCTGAAAGCTTTTCATTATTTCCTTGTCTAAGAAAGAAGCAATATTTAATAACCATTATCCGTTTTATGGAATAAATGCGAGAAATATTCCCTTGAACTGGCCATTTGGGGGAACATTTTGCGCTGATCATAGATTTTGTAGTATTCTTGAATTGAGAATTGGTGAAGCTTTCAGTCATAAATAAGGAAAATTATGCATTCAACTTTCTGATTCCTTTCTATTTAAAACAGTATGCTTTGTGTATTTAACTAACACCTTGCTTCAACTAACTCTTGCCACGTGGTGATTTTGTCTTGAAGCGATATGCTTCTTCCTACTTCTTTGTCTGATTGAAAAAGGGTTACTTAAACTCTATGTGAAGGTCAATAACTTTTGAATGTTTTTTTTCATTTGTCTTTTTAAAGGAACCTTTTTCTGGCATTGCCTTCTGAATATGCCTTGCTGCAATTCAGATGTATCATATTTGGTTTTATTTTTATTTTTTTTTTATTAAGCCTATTTTTATCTTACACCCTTCAGAGTGTTTTTTTTTTTTCCATTTTTTAATTTTTTTTAATTTTTTTTAATTTTTCATTTTCGATACTTTTCTGTTTTGGGGACACACCATAGTAGGGATACACCTCACGGCCCTCCTCTCTGATGCTGACGTCCCTCACCGAGGAGACGACTGCTAGCAAAGAAGAGCTACCCGATAATGTGTCTGATCTGAAGGCTATGTTGCAGCAAAGAATCGCTACATTAAAGGACAGATGCACAGACCCCAACATTACCCGGTGTGAGATACGAGACATTATTGAGTGTGAGTTTCAACAGATACATCGATTGGTCCATGAGCGAAAGAGATAGGCTCTCCACTTACTGGAGTTGCAAGAAGCTTTGGCCTCTACCCTTCTTTCTGAATCGTCTAGCTCGTAAGTCCTGCTGGCCTCCTGCAGCTGAGGGCTCAACCCTTGGTGAATGTTAGTCATCGCAGGTGAAGATTCCATATCTATTGGCGATAGATGGCAACACATTGCCCTCCATACATCAATAACTTGAACATTTACCATCATCTCTAAATTTTTATTGTTAGTTTTTGTACTTTTTTTGTTCCATATACTTAACCATTGTTATTTTGATCATGTGTTCGTTAAAATTACCAATCTGTCTCGCACGTTATGCAAGCCAGAAGTGGGGATATATTATGCACATCCCAATTTCTAGTATTAAGAGGGTTGCAATTGACCCCTACCAAACAGGAGATATAATTTTATATATACTATTGCTATTTATGAAAATTGGCTTTTCATTATTTAACCCTTATGGTTTCCCTTTTGTTTTTGCACTTAATTAGCACTGATTTCTCCATGTTTACATTGTCTTTCATTTCTCTTGACATTTATATATTATTTTTGCTTATTCAATTCACACTGATTATGCCCACCAAGATATAGCAATGTATCATTCAGGCATACAGTTATTTTGCTTATTCCTTTGCCAGCCTCTGACTCTTGATGGACTTGATGGTATATGCCTAGAATAAAGACATGGAAAGATCCAAGTTTGTACACCATAAATACGTCTTCAAGATCTATCCAGGCCCAAATGATGTTAGATCCCCTAAGGTTGTGGCAATGATCTTTACACCTTGCAAACTACTGGACCACAAGTCTTGGGTCCATGTGAAAGATATACGTGTTTACTCAGTCGCAGAACCTGATGTTACCAGCCTAACCATCTCAAGACCAGCCACTTCCTTCAGCAGGCCAACCATGAAAATCCAGCCCTGTTAGATCTTCCAGATCTCCGTCCAGATTCTTCAGCGCTTCCACCGCCTCAACCATGATCGATGAAAGAGAGTTCAGAACTGATACTTCATTTGAGATTAACTGTTGCTGTTTATGGACATTATAGATTCATATTTTGTTTTATTTTCCAGTTTAGCAGCAATCCTGTCTATATATATTGAAAAGGTTTTATTTTTATTTTCCTATTATTTCCTTTATTGTTCTAATTGTTTTTCTAAGAGTTTCCCCGTTATTTCTGTTTATGTAATGCAGGTATAAACCCTGCTTGTATCAACCTGTTATGCAATTGTTTAACTTTGGTATAGGCTTACTTAAGCTGCATGTCTTTCTGTAGGTTTGACTAAGCTCCAAGTGGGGTAACGGATATATAAAATGCTTCCCATACTTCCAGGTCATTATGCATATGTCAATATCCATGCATGACCTTTGTTAATATAAATTTTCCTAGGATTGACCCTTTTTGCTGGATATGACAACCTCATACTTGTTTAAGGATTCTGAATACCTACAACCTAAAACAGCCTGCAATCTGAGTACTAACCATATATTTGTTGAGCCACCATAACAATGCTTAATCAAAACCACTGTTCCTTCCGAGGACCACTGAGATAGATACATTAGATTATCTCCCCATGTACTATGCAACAGATGCAATAGAAGTCATAGCAAGACCTGAAAGTATTTATTAGTATGATCCACCTGAAATTGCTATTACCCACATACCTATACTTCATGAGATTTTGCAGATGAACTCATGGATTTGTCCCATTCATAAAACCTCTCTCACTACAGGTTTGAGTTAGCCTCAAGAGGGGTAACATCAAGATTAAGGCCCAAGGGATTGAGTAATATAAAGGGAATTCCATATGCCCAAATAATATATCACCTGAGAATGAAGTTTCCTATCTTGCACCATACCTTCTAACAATTTGTAAGACCAAAACTCCCCCTCTCGTTTGATAGCTTACCACCTTCTGGAATGGATGATGACAAGCTTGACGAGCTTTGTGTCACCCCTCTCCAGAGGGGGTGACAAGTGGGGAATGTATAATTATACTACAGCAAGAGGCCCTCACTGGATGCTCACCGAAAGGGTGGAAGGCCAGATTTTAGGACTCAGGCTGTAAAAATACCAGCTAGGTTTAAAAATCTATGACTGGCTGAGCATGGACTTGCTTTTCCTGCAAGTTAATATGTGTTCTACCCTAAGATCTATCCACTGGAATAGTGGCAGGCCAAACTACATAGCTTTGTACAGCTGAAAAGCACTGCCTAGGCCTGATAACCTACTAATGGCCTTATAGAACAAAATCAGGTACAAATTGAATGTAGCACTTATTAAAATGGAGTTTGTCTTTCTATAAGATGAAACTTAGATCATAAGATAATAGAAAAAGGGGAAGTGAAACTGATATGCTAAGAATAAGATGTTCTGGCAGAAGAGAAAAACATGTTGACAAAAGAGGAAATTGCGAAATAACTTGCAATAGCTGGAACGGAAAGAGTTGGGTACAGAACAACAGATGGCAGGACACGACAGTTTAACCACAGAAATTGAGAAATAGTGGAAAAAAAACAGGTCCCAAAATAGGTCCAGCCATAGACTTCTATTGAGAGAAGAGAGTATAAAAGCAGGGTGATTTGGGCTTAATTTCG
This sequence comes from Microcaecilia unicolor, assembly GCF_901765095.1. NCBI lineage: Eukaryota > Metazoa > Chordata > Amphibia > Gymnophiona > Siphonopidae > Microcaecilia > Microcaecilia unicolor. The sequence goes on along the minus strand of NC_044031.1, from coordinate 243,119,190 downwards.
GAGTCCGTCCCCAACGCCTTGAAAGCAGCGAAGTTCTGTCCGGTTACTTCCAGAATCGGTACCGAACTGAAGACCCTACTCGGGGTGAGCTGTCAGACTGAATCTGTAATTTGTACCAACTTGAAGACTTGTGTTTGGGTAAGAAATAAATTATACTTATCTTCCTAAAACTATGTTTGTCTTAATTTCTGTCTATTCCTTATTTCCTTTTTATTCTACCAACGAAATTAGAAAATACAATTGACACTCATTGCCTGTACAAAATACTGTTACATTTTAATAGAATACATTTGGGTACACAGATAACTAATGATTCATTTAGATCCTGATAGACATAAGACCATGATCATGGGCCTTATCTTAGAGTCAGTTGTACACCAGGAATATTACTGGGATGGACTTTCAAGAGAATTTAGGCAGGCAGCCCAACAGATAATGGAAGCGCAGACCTTTTGTCCTTGGAAAAGGGTACTCCTGGTGCGCAAAGCGGGCCAATAGATAGAATTTACAGTATCCAGTCCTGCCTTGCCCAATAAGTCCTGCCAGCCACCTGCAGCCAGGAGCTCAACTCCTGGTGAAAAGTGGTCAAGTGCAGGTGAAGTTTAAGGGTACCTGCTCTGCTTAAGTCCTGCCTGTTTGTCTCTGCAGCAACTCCAGTCCGGAGTTCCAGTCCTGTTCTGCCTAGTCTCTGATGTAGGGTGGTTTTGCCTGCCACTGCCGCTCCTTGGTTCACAAACCCAGTTCCAGCTCTGAAAACATGACAATACCGGAGCAGGTTGCAATGTCAGGATCTGAATGCTCCCCTGGTTCAGCATTGTATAGCTCATCCTCATTCTTTTTTTTTTTTTTTTTTAATTATAATTTCAAAAACTTTACAATACAAGACAATCTTGCTTCAGAAAATCAGACAGAAAACAGTAATGGAATTACATCATCCCATAAATACATTCTTAAGAGGACACATTAATGCCTTTTTTATATCACAAAATGAAAGGGGGGCATTATTAAGAATAATGGGGAAAATATAAATTGAACTAAATATTAAGGTACAGCCTTCGCACGCATTTTCTTCCTTAAATTCTTATAACTTACACCATTGGCTAGAGCATGGAAATTTATAACGTCCTTGAATCAATAAATACTCAACTGTTCTGGCTGAAAAAATATATATTTTAAACCTTCATACTTCACAACACATTTACTTGGATAGTTCAAGAAGAAAGAGGCACCCAATTCCTGGGTCTCTTTTCTCATGCTCAAAAAAAGTCTTCCTAATGTCTTGTGTTTGCTTCGTAACATCCTGAAATATATGTATTGTTTTACCATAGAACAAATCATTCATTCGACGAAAATACAATCTTTTTATAGCTTCAACATCCTGCTGAAAAACTAATTGAACCATTAGTGTCATTCTTTCTGATTGATCTGATATAGTAGCTTCCAACAGTTCAGATACGTTTAATGTTGTTTTCTCTACTTCACTTATAGGTTTACCAGTTGAAGATACACCTTACAAGGAGATTTTATTTCTTATATAGTAAATTTTATTTACTGGAGGCAAAGTTTCTGAGGTATATTGCAAAATTTCAATTAAATATTTTTTAAAGGCATCTAATGGTGAGACTCCTATCTCTCTTGGAAAGTTCAATATCCTTAAATTTAATCTTCGATTATAATTTTCAATTTGATCAATCTTTCTTGTTATTATGATTTTGTCTTTTATCATTTCTGAAGATAAGTCCTGTAACTTTTTCACATCTTGTTTGAGCTTTGTAGTTTGAGTAGTAAATTCCTTCTTAATACCAGTCAGAGATTCAGAAAAAGTATTGATTGTACTTACTAATGAAGAAAGTTCTTTCGTGGATTTTTCCACGTTCCCAGCCAATTGTTGGAGAACAGTCCATATGTTCTCCAACGACACCGACCCAGGAGCTGATTTTAAATGCTTCCAATCAATGCTTGGGCCTATTGGCCTTTGCAACCCGTCTGGCCCCGCCATTCCAGCACCTTCAATTAGGGGCTCAACAACGACAACCTCTTCAGTCTCGAGGGAACCTCTCTGGATTTGGCGTCCTTCAGGGTGGGGCGGTGGGTCTATCGTCAGAGGAGAAAGCGTAACATCCAGGCCCAAGTCCCCCAGAGTTTCCCCACGCTGGAGGACAATGGGAACACTCTCGGCATTTTGGAGATAAATTCGCGAGGTAAACCGCTCAATCGACAGCTGATGCGGGGATGAGGTCCAGGGTGTCGAAGCTTCACCCCGGACCGTACCTTTCCTTTTGGTATGCGGCATAGGTAGGAAAAATTATTTTTTTACAGCTCGTCGATTTCAGAGAGGTCAGAGCTCGCTCAACTGCGTGCTGCCATCTTGGAACGCCCCCCCCATTCTTTTAATGAGCTATATTTTGTTGCCATAGAAGTCATACTTACTTCTGTTCAGGGATGTGGTATTAACACTGGCTTGCTGCAATGCAAATGCCGGTGGGTTTTTAGATTATCTAGTATAGAACCTCTTGGTTTAAATAAGTCTATCGACTGGTGAGCAGTGTACAGTTAGAATGGTCTTACTTGTTTATAGCTGTACTTTTGACACTTGGTGGTGTTTTCGGCAGTGTTTTATGTATAGCAAGTGACACCTTCTGTGTGTATTGATGATAGTGGGCTCCTTTAGTATTTGTTGTTTGGAATTTGGAGTTGTCATTTATGATGTCAGCTGTATTTCTTTGACCCTACTGGCTTTGTCTTTTGATGTGAATCTTTAAATGCCACTTCCTTTGTGCCAGTTTGATGACGTGAGTTGTTACCAAGATGGAGTCTTGCCCTTTATAGGTATGTTTATATGTTATTTATATAATTGAGTATTTCATAGGCAACAGGCTTTCATGGATATTTTAGATGAGCAGCTTGAATTCCTTCATCAGCCCCGGAAGCAGGCTGAACCGCCGAAACACCATTGTTAGTTTGTGGGCATCGGGTGTGTGATTTGGAGTCAGTGCTGCACTTTCAGAATTGAAGCTGACCACTCTTTTGTTTATTTATTTTGTTTATGCTCTTTGTGAATGTGCTTTTCAATAAAAGATTTTTAGAATTCTTTAATCAGAAATATTTATACAGGGTGGAGGTTGGAGTGACAGATGATGTGGTGATTCGCACCAGGGGCGTAGCCAGACAGCAGATTTTGGGTGGGCCTAGTCAAGAAGTGGGTGGGCACCAAGTGTTCTTCCCCACCCCCCCACCCCCCCCAATGCGATAAGGCCAGTATCAGCAGCTTAGGAAGCTTAGACTGCTGACGTAGAGAACAGTGTTTTCAGCAACATCAGGGGGAGGTCTTCAGCTGGCGAAGCTTGGGATCCCCACTAGCTAGCACTAAATATGTGCTGCTGTTGGGTGGGCCTGAGCCCTAAGTGGATGGGCCCTGGCCCACCTGTGGCTATGCCACTGATTCACACAAGGCTAGGACTTGGGACAGCTGGGCACTGTGAGAGGTCCAGTACCTTACAAATGTATAACTGATGTTCTCCTACTTTGCGATATAGAATTGGTGTTGCAGATTTGTTAGGGAATACTGTTTGCGGTGCTACCTATTTCCTTATTTTTGACATCTAGTATGAAGAAAGATAGGCAGGACAGCCTGAATGTAAAATCTTATGAGTAAGGACAAGTATTTTGAACAAGATTGGAAACTTTATTGGAAGCCAGTGTCATTGCATAAATAGAAGAATAACATGATCATTATCTATTTGCTTTAAAAAAAAAAGAAAAACAAACTGCTGAATTCTGAAGAATTTGTAAGCAACATTGTTGTGACTGTGACATGCCAGCATAAACAGTATTACAATAGTCCAACCATGAGATAATGAAAACATGAAACAAAGTATGCAATGATGTAAAATCAAGATATTTACTAATGGAATGGAGACGGCGGAGCAAAAAAAACAAACCAAACCTCTCTTAATTATCTGAGAAACTTGATTTTTTAAAGGAAAGTTCAGTCAATGATTACTCCCAAATAACAGAACGAAGAAACTGTAGACATCAACTGATTGAAAAGCTTGGATCAAAACACCATCGTAATCAGCACCTGATTACGATGGCGTTTTGATCTGAGCTCCAATTGTTCTCTCTGTCTTCTGCTGGCAGAGCTTTTGTTGCCATTTATATGCATAATATCAGGTGCCATTACAGAGAAGTGTCTTCTTGTGAGTTTGTTTGTGACCCCTGAAACAGGCTTGCCTGTCAAAACACGGACCCGTGTCGGGTCTTCCTTTGGTGCCTCAATAAAGATTTTCTGTCTGCAACTCCCGGCTTGAGAGTCATGTGTCCTCCTCTTCTGCTTTGGTGCTCCTTGGAATGCCATAGGGATTTTTCCCGCTTTCCTTTGGATTTAGATTTTTAGACTCTCACTCTTTTGCTTTTGGTTTCAGTGGGGGTGACTTCTTGAACTCACCTGCTTCCGTTTAGCTCCTCCACTTTCTAGAAGAATGAGCTGTTTTCACAATTGTTTGCATACAGTTTTCTTGTTTGCTAAACTCTTGAGTGCATAGTGAAAAATCCACATCCAACTGTGCGCTAAGACCCCCTTGTTTTATTATATTGGCATCTTAGATGGTAAGCCAGTGGAAGGGGTTTTACAACAAACTAATCAAGAGACTTTTAAAGAGGAAAGTGGTTAATTCCATTATCATGTGACTATTAATAGATAGGGTAATATAAAATATCACTCAGCAAAATCAGTTGTATTAATAACTAGAGATGGCTAAGCCACTAGACCAGTGGAATTTTATGGAAACTGTATTACTACCAATGTAACCCACTTGTACATTTGGTCAAAATGAAAAAAATATACATTTAAACTTATATTATGATTAATGTCTATAATTTACATAGTTACAGTATTGTATTACAATAGTAATAATACAGTTTCCATAAAATTCATAAAATAAAATCAAACAGCAAAACTTGGCACAAATATGTTAGCCATCATGTTCTGTATTCAGGGGCCCAATGCGCAATAATTCGGAACTACCACCAGGCTTACCTTGTGGCCCGGGCAGTAATTTCATTTTTTACGCGCACCCACTAAGCACCCTGGAAAATTTCCGGCGCACAGAGCTAACCGGGTAGTAACCGGAATTGTACGTGCGCTGACGATTACTGCCCAATTAACGCACAAGACCTTACCGCTAGGTCAATGGGTGGCGGTAAGGTCTTAGGCCCAAAATAGACGCACGACAATTTTCATTTTGCTGCATCCATTTTCGGTTAAAAAAAAAAAAGGCCATTTTTGAAGGTGCGCTGAAAAATGGACCTGCGCGTGTCCAATACATACGTCTACAACAGCGCAAGCCATTTTTTGGCAAACCTTAGTAATAGAACCCCTCAGTAACTTTTCCTTAGTCAGTTTTCAGCCTCCCAAACATTACATTTTAATCACAATGATAAGCAAAAACAAACACTCTTACCTGTAGTGCTTTTGGATGCTTATCAACAGGTATAATTAGAACCACAATTTCATTTTCTATGCTTAAATAACCAAATACATCACACTGTGGAACTGAAATATGTAGACGGATTTTTTCAAGTATGTCAAGGATGGTGATTGGCTTTTTATTTGTTACCTAGAAGAAGATTGAGAACTTTATTATAGATACAATTTACTAAGGTACATGATATGTAGCATGACACTTAATTGATATTAGATTGCCTTCTATACATATGTCCAATAAAACCATAGCCCTTGAGAAACAGTTCTATGACGCAAGTGTGTATATTTATTTATTTATTCATAACATTTGTATCCCACATTTCCCCACATATTAGCAGGCTCAATGTGGCTTACAAAATACCGTAATGGTGAACGCCAAGTACGGTAGGTATTAAACAAATACAATTAGAAAAAGGGTCAAGTAAGGTAGAGGTAAATGGGTACAATAAGGGACAAGAAAATAATAAATAAAAACGTCCTTTGCAATACATACATACACACACATACATACATACATTCTCAGTCTACTGCACTATCCATTAGGCTACTCCTCTACTCCTAAATAGCAATCCAATTAAAAAAAAAACACTGCAAACTCCTACCACACAAGAGACAAGAGTATTTCAACAAATCTATGTTCTTAAAAAATATACAAATAAAATTGTGTACAATCCATGCACTGCCATGGGTATCTGAGTTTTATTTTTTGTTAGTAAAAGATCATTTTTGAAATTATTTAACACCCTTGGCTGTAAACTCCATGCCAAAGAAATTTGTGATTTTCTACAATACAATACAATAGAAAGCAAAAATAATATAGTTTTCATTGGGCATACTAAGAAAAATCATGTATCATCAGTTTCAGTCTTATGTATGTATGCCATGGTTACCCCTAATCCCTCTCAAAATGACACGTATCTGCAACTATAGCACACTGTGGACCCTATATAGCACAGATATCGGAGTCCAAGATATTTATATTTTACCACATTCCAAGTGAATCCACATAATGTCAAGGCTACAGAGTAAAAGGTAACAAACAAAAACAGGGTCCAAATCTTAACCACAGTATGAGCAATCCCCCTTTATATCAAGCCAGGTTATATTGGGTCTAAATTACATAAATGTGCTAGTTCAAGGGGAATTATGAATTTTAAAAATCTTTAAAAGAAAGCAGATACATAACACTACATTTTGTCTATATTCATCAATTAAATATTATGTGGTTATTATTCTTTAAAACACAAACAGGAACCTCTAAGTAAATCAAACATATAAATGGCGAGTGACCGTACTCACTCGCAAATGCGCAGTAGACTTCCCTCTTTGTCCCGCCCTCGCGTCAATACGTGATGACGGGGGGGCGGGACAGAGTGGGAAACTGCGCGAAGGGGAGGGAACCGCCGATGTCGCCACCGCTCCCCCTCCCCCCCCAAGGTCGCCGCCACTGGTACACCCCCCCCCCTGGAGTTGCCGCCGCCGCCACCCGGCCCGTGTCTTCGCTATTCAACTTACATCTCCGGAGCAGGCAGATCAGCTGAGCTGCCGTTGGCCTTCCTTTCCTGCCTGTGTCCCGCCCTCGCCGACATTACGTCACACGAGGGCGGGACATAGGCAGAGAAGGAAGGCCGACGGGAGCTCAGCTGATCAGCCTGCTCCGGAGATGTAAGTTGAATAGCGAAGAGACGGGCCGGTGTCGGCGGCGACTCGGGGAGGGGGGTGTACCGGCAGCGACGACCCAATAGCCCGTTTTAACGGGCTCAACGGCTAGTCCTATATAAAAGCACCAGAATGTGGACCTGACAAGAGCCGTGTGGCAGATGCAACCACCTGCATCATGAATCACAATCAAAACTACACACAAAAAAAGGATAAATACCAATTACTATAACAAACACATTTGAAAAAGTGCTTTATCCAGTTTCAGTCCCACAGAGAACAAGTATTATTTCATAGCACCATTCAATTAATTCTTTCATATGGGAATGAAGTCTGGAGATACAGAACAGTTGTTCTCAACCCAGTCTGGTTTTCAGGATATTCACAATGAATATGCATGAGACTGATTTTCATAACAAGGGGGCAATGTATGCAAATCTATCTCATGCATATTAATTGAATCAACTAAACCAGGTTCAGTGGTAAAGCGGTATTACTTACGCAATATATCAAAAAAGACCACCTACATCACAATAACTTTATTAAATAAATCTTATAACATTATGCCAAATAAATATTACCCAACACTAAGCCCATCCTTTGCCCTCATGAGCAAAAAACATCAGCACATAGAATAAGTAACTACTGTGGAGGAGTGGACTAATTGTTAGTGCAGCAGGTTGTGGACCTGGGGAACTGGGTTTGATTCCTGCTGCTGCCTGATGGTCGGCAGTGGGTTGAGATCCTAGGGAATCAGATTCAATTCCCTCTGCAAGTCTCTGTGACCCTGGGCAAGTCACTTAACCCTCTATTGCCCCAGGTACAATAGTAATACAATGTACTACTTAGACTGTGAGCCCACTAGGGACAGACTCAGTACCTGTAAAATGAAGCTGTAAACCACTTAGGTCAAAAGCGTTATACAAATACTGAAACGAATGAATGAATATTCAACTAAAGAATTACTTTGATAGTCCAAAAGAGTTGAATGACTAATAAAACTCAGAGCATTCTCGAACCATTCAAACTGGTTTTACCACTGAAGGCTTTACCACTAAATCACTACTGTTCTATCCAACTTCAATCAATATCATTATCCAACTACTTGTCTTTTTGCTTGATTCATACTCATGTATAATTCATACTTGGCTTTTACTTAATCCATATTTCATATGCAAATTGTTTAAAATACCAGGGTTGGCAAGGCATTCAAAAACATTTAAAATCCCACATGCATCTGGATTCAAACGTCCACAGATTATAATTTAAATCCAACATACGTCAGGACCCTACATGATATCATGTTTCGCCTAAATCCTCATCCTTTCCTGACCATACCAATAGCACATCATCTATAAAAAATCTCCAGAGCATCATATGCTTTTTAAACAATGAATTATCAACATATTTTCTTTCAAATAATGCCATTTAAAGGCAAGCTATATTGGGGGCCACAGTGGCCCCCATAGCTACTCCTTTAATTTGTAGAAAACTTTTTTTTGTTGAAATTCAAACTAAATTTTGCTTGGTTGTGCTATTGAAATGGTCAGGAGGGGGTGAGGAGTTAAATCAGTACAATGGCTTGAGTGAATTCCTTCAAAAAGGCGGTAATTAAATCCTAATAAATAAATAAGATCTCTTAATCAATGTGATCCTAATATTGTCTTTACCTCAGTGATAGGGGAGAAACCATTCATTTTTTGGACATTAATATTCAACACCATTTGGGAAACTTTAAAACATTATCGTAAAGTGACCGATAGAAATACATTATTACATTTTCATAGTTTTCATCCAAGGCAGTTGAAAGAACGTATTCTTACAGGGCAATTTTTGCGACTTAAACAACTAAGCATAAAACAACACACTTTTGTTAATAGACACTACTCATGAAGCAAAGGTTTCTTCAAAGAGGGTACCCTAAGCGAACAGTACACAAAGCCTTAAAGCAGGCGTTTAATATATAGACAATGTTTGTTCAATAAACCTGATATGTCTCGAGACTGTAGAATAATGTGTGTTCTTCCTTACTTTGACCAAGTACATTGGATTAAATAAATTATAGGTACCTGCTCTGGTAAGGATATGCTAGGTGGTTACGCAGGAAAATGCTTTTTTTCTGGCAGGCGCCAGTTCTTTGGAATAGTCTGCCCAAGGAGATTCGGGCACAACCTATCTATAAAAAATTTAAAGTTTTATTAAAAACACACTTTTTAAAGCTGGCTTTCAGTTTGAAGTCCCAGGAGATAGGAGATCTAGCTTGCACCGACTGTACAATATTATGTTAGTAGTAGTATAACGATCGTGTGTGATAAAATGAATGATTCTTCAGTGTACATGTGTCAGGTCTTTCCTGTAACAACAGAGTTCCTTTTTTTTTTTTTTTTACAACAAAAAAAGGAATTGTTAAGGAATCTGAAAATACAGATAATAAAGTCATCTCAACAACAAAAAGTCCAAGAGAATGTTATTTTTAATTTTAATTGAATATTTGAATTTGTGTGTAAACAGCTCAGATCTGAAAAGGTGTGTGGTATATAAAGTTTTAAATAAAGATAAAAATTACATGAACAGTTTATTGAACGGCCCAGATTTGCATATAAAAGTAGTAACTTAAGGGCCCTGTTTACTAAGCTGTTCTAGCGCATGCTAACAATTATGGGTGACTCTAGCGTTAGCGTGCTAACTTTTAGCTTGTGCTAAAAACGCTAGAAAACTTTATTAAACAGGGCCCTATGGCTTCTTTTACAAAGCCGCGCTAGTGTTTCCCACACAGCAAATGAGAGGAAGCCTATAAGAACTGAATGGGCTTCCACTAATTTGCCGCACCGAGAATCAGTAGCACGGCTTTGTAAAAGAGGCCCTAAGTGAATTGTCGAGTCAGAGTAGGTACACACAAATACAAGAATCGAATATAGTAGGTCACTTTGAATGTGAACATTGTGTGTATTGTCAGTATAGCACTGAAGAAAATAGGGCTCAGATTCCTAATACTCAGAAAGAATTTAAATTGCGTTCATGCACAGATTGTAATTCTAAACAAGGATTTATTGAATTAAATGCCTGTGCCAGAAATGGTATATTGGTCAAACCATCAGACCAATTAAACACAGAATAGCACAGCATTTAAGTAATCTGCGATTTAATCACTTGGAAGCACCCTTGGTAAAACATTGGAATCAATTTCATCATCAACTCTCAGATTTACGATTTATTGTGCTGTTACAGGTAGTCTTGTGGAGAGGGGGAGATATTTTTATTAGCTTATTGTGGAAGGAGCAAACATGATTTACACCTGGAACATAATAGAACCAGTAAGATTAAATAAGGAAGTAGAGTGGTCACATTTATGAATTTCAATTAAGGAGTTTAAAAGTGTGTCATATCTGTCAGTAGTCCAGAAACCTGGTCGGTAACACTCTGGTTGGGAAAGCGTCCAACTGGATACATTTCATCTTGAGGTGATCCGAGTCTTTAACAATATGTGTATCACGTAGGAATAACAGGTTATTTTGTATAAATGTTTGAATGGTCTGGAAATGTATCATGGATTTTTCAATGTTTGTAATTTTAATTTCAGTCTTGACTCCTGATGACACAGATTTAGGTGAAACATCGTGCTATGCGGAGTCCTGATGTTTGTTGGATTTTAATTATAATCTGTGAACATTTGAATTCCGATGCATGTGGAATCGTAATGTTTTTGAATGCCTTGCCAATCCTGGAATTAATTGATTTGCATATGAAGCATGGATTAAAGTAAAAGCCAAGTATGAACTATACACGAGTATGTATCAATAAAAAGACAAGCAATTGGATAATGACATTGAATACAGTTGTACTGAATAATAGTGATATCATGGAAATTTAGTGATAAAGCTTTCAGTGGTAAAACCAGTTTGAGAATGCTCCTTTCCCTTTCCTCTGAGTTTTATTAATCATTCAACTCTTTTGGATTATCAAAGTAATTCTTTAGTTGAATATCAGAATAACAGAGGTCATTTATTCTCTGCGCTGATGTATTTTGCTTGTGAAGAGAAAGGGTGGGCTTAGTATTGGGTAATATCTATTTGGCATAATGTTAAAAGATATATTTAATAAAGTTATCATGATTATGTTTTATTGTAATGCACATTCATTGAGGATATATTGAAAATCTGACTAGCTGGATGTGCCTCGAGGACTGGGTTGAGAAGTACTCAGTATAAACCTGTCACTCCCAATTCTGTAAACCACTCCACATTCCCCAATAATGACGCTCTCAGAACTGTATAGTCCATATTAACAGAACCAAGCAAACACAATGCGAAAATAGTACTAACTCTCACGACTCAAACTGCAATATCCCTACCTGTGAAAAGGCAACACTACAAATATTGCACCAGTCCTCAGAAAAATCAACACACCTCCTACTGGGGAAACTCAACAAATCACACCACTAGATATCCCTACACAGGAACTACACATGAGCTGAACCTTCCATCTCAGGCACACATGTAGAATATGATTCCACCCTCATCTAATAGAGAATAAGAGATCACAAATTAGAAACAGAAAATGCAAACAAAAACTTAAATAGAAATGCCTCAAAAAGCTAGACTGAATTGTAGTACTGGAAAAAGAAAAACTGAAGTGCATTTCATCTTGTATTTTGCAAACACATAAAAAACAGATGTGCACAAATCCCAAGCTGACAGTCCCTAAAAATGTAAAAATGTTTTTATTTTCTACCTTTGTTGTCTTGTCATCTTATTTCTCTGTTTTCCATTTTTCTTCTCCACCTTCTAGGTTCTTTTTCATGGTCTCCCAGTGGCGTACCAAGGGGGGGTGGTGGGGGCGGTCCGCCCCGGGTGCACACCGCTGGGGGAGGGGGGGGGGTGCCGCGCGCCGGTCAGCGTTGTTGGTTTCCATGCTTCCTCTGCCCTGGAACAGGAAGTAACCTGTTGCGGGGCAGAGGGAGCATGGAAACCAATTACGCTGACCGGCACGCGGCGTGCACCCGGGGGGGGGGGGTTCTTTCGCTGGGGTGGGGGGGTGTCCCTTCACTGTGGGGGGGGGTCGCACTGGACGGGGGCGGAGGCGCTGCACCCGGGGGGGGGGGGGTGGGGCACATCGGCGATCCGCCCCGGGTGTCAGCGCCCCTCAGAATGCCACTGGGGTCTCCTTTTCATTTCTTCTCTCCTATTGTTGTTTTCCACTCCTCCTCTACTTACCCCCTTCTTTCAACTTTTTCCTGCCATTACTCTTGTCTTTTTATCTTCTTTTAGCTAGACTTTATTTCTCCTTTTCCCTCTATATTACTTCTCTAGTATTTCCACTTGTCTCTGATTCCTGACTTTCAACCACCTAGTTCCTCATTTCCATTCTGTACTCACAGCCTACTCAGTCTCATCTACCTCCACCTCTCATCACCTCACCAACCCCATTCCTTCCCTGTCACTCATCTCCTAAAACAGGCTTTCATTCCCCATTTTACTTCCCCATTTCCATCTTCTCTCACTTCCATCCAACACTTGCCCCTTTCCTTTGTATCTCACCCTCTTCATAGCTCTCTGCCTCTTTATTCTTTCTTCAACATCCATTGCCCCACCTCTCTCCCATCTCTAGCATTCATTCTCCCACCTCTTTCCCCTACCTTTTTCCCCAACATCTGCTCACCTGCCTCCTCCTCCAATATTAATTATATTAAGTACATAAGTGTTGCCATCAAGCCCAGCATCCTGTTTCCAACAGTGGCCAATTCAGGTTACAAGTACCTGGCAATATCCCAAAATTTATGCTGCTTATCCTAGAAATAAGCAGTGAATTTTCCTCAAGTTCATCTTAATAATGGCTTATGGACTTTTCTTTTAGGAAGCTATCCATGCCAAATTCCACTAAGCTTTTACCACATTCTCTGGCAACAAATTCCAGAATTTAATTACATGTTGAGTAAAGAAATATTTTCTCAGATTTGTTTTAAATTTACTACTTTGTAGCTTCACTGCATGCCCCCTAGTCCTAGCATTTTTGGAAAGAGTAAACAAGCGATTCAAATCTACCCATTCTACTCGACTTATAATTTTATATACCTCTATCATATCTCCTCTCAGTCATCTTTTTTCCAAGCTGAAGAATCCTAGCCACTTTAGCCTTTCCTCATAGGGAAGTCGTCCCATCCCCTTTATCATTTTCATCACCCTTCTCTGTACCTTTTCTAATCTTTTTTGAGATGCGGTGACCAGAATTGAACACTATTCAAGGTGTGATCGCACCAAGGAGCAATACAAAAGCATTATAACATCCTCATTTTTGTTTTCCATTCCTTACCTAGCATTCTATTTGCTCCACACAATGAGCGAAGGGTTTCAACGAATCATCAACGAAGACGCCTAGACCCCTCTCTTGGTTGGTGACTCCTAATGTGGAACCTTGCATCACGTAACTATAGTTCAAGTTCCTCTTTCCCACATGCACCACTTTGCACTTGCTCACATCAAATGTCATCTGCCATTTGTTTGCCCAGTCTCATAAGGTCCTCTTGTAATTTTTCATAATTCTCTTGTGATTTAACAACTTTGAATAACTGTGTTGTCAGCAAATTTAATTACCTCACTAGTTATTCCCATCTCTACATCATTTATAAATATGTTAAAATGCAGCAGTCCCAGCACAGACCCCTGGGGAACCCCACTATCTACCCTTCTCCATTGAGAATACTGACCATTTAACCCTACTCTGTTTTCTATCTTTTAACTTGAAGTACTCTGTCAAATGCCTTTTGAAAATCCAGATACACAATATCAACCGGCTCACCTTTAGCCACATGTTTGTTCACCTCTTCAAAGAAATGCAGTAGATTGGTAAGGCAAGACTTCCCTTCACTAAATCAATGTTGGCTTTGTCTCATTAATCCATGCTTTTGAATATGCTATGTAATTTTGTTCTTTATAATAATCTCTACCATTTTGTCCTGCACCAATATCAGGCTCATTGGTCTATGACTGCCCGCATCAAATCTGGAAACTTTTTTTTAAAAATTGGCATTACATTGGCCACCCTACAATCTTCCAGTCCCATTTTTGATTTTAAAGAAAAATTATATATTACTAACAACAGTTCTGCAAGTTTATTTTTCATTTCTATCAGTACTCTGGGTTGAATACCGTCCAGGTGATTTGCAAATCTTCAATTTGTCAAATTGTGCCATTAAATCTCCCAGGTTTATAGAGATTTCATTCAGCTTCTCTGACTTGTCAGCTTTGAATACCATTTTTGGTACTGGTATTTTTCCCAAATTATCCTCGGTGAAGACCAAAGCAAAGAATTACGCTGCATTATCTATTACCCCAGCATCTATCCCTTATCCTTCTACATCCCTCTATTCATCTCCACCTTCTGCTGCATATAACCTTGTTTCATCACTGCCACACTGTGTGCCCTCCTCTTCTTTCTCACTCCCCCAGCACCAACCCCCTCTTCTCACTGCCATCATCTTCCCCCTTCTCTCAATTCAATCCCCAGCCCATGTGTCAGCCCTCAGCTTCCTTCACCCGGCCCCAGCATCAAACTCTTCTCCACAGTTCAGCCCCTTTCTCCCAGACCCAACAAAAGACCCTTCTCTCTCAACCCTTAGTCCCAGCATAGTAACATAGTAAGTGAAAGCAGATAAAGACCTGAATGGTCCATCCAGTCTGCCCAACAGTCACATTCATTATCAATTCAATATTAAATCAACAATAAATGCGATATTATATACTTGATCATGGTCTTTCTTTGGTGTTTCTGGGATATAGGCCATAGAAATTCGCCTGGCTCTGTCCTTATATTCCAACTACTGGAGTTGCTGTCAAAACCCAGTCTAGCCTATCCAAATCCATCTCGTCATTTGCAGGACACACACTGTAAAAGTCTGCCTGACACTGTCCTCATGTTCCTAATTACTAGAGTTTATGTAGAAGCTCTCTATAGAATGTTCTTTATTAAAAATCATCAAATGACTCAAACAACCCAACACAGCTGCCGTGTTTTGGTGTCAAAAGCGCCTGCCTCAGGAGTCTATAAAACATATAATGATAGTATAAACATATAAATCATATCAATTTTATAATCTAAAATAAAATAAAAATAATAAATAAGGAATAAAAATGAATAATGGTACAAATGGTGTTTAAATAATAGACAGTACATCAACTATAGAGAACATGAAGCAAACATACAAATAATGCAGAATGATGAAATAAAGATTACAAATAATATCAATCAATAAATTACTGCTGACCTTATAGTATAGGTTGTGTAATGATAATTAGAATATCCAAGTTCACACTGTGAAAAAAAATTAAGGAAAGGGTAGCTGGCACAGAGCCTCATGCTACAACTCTCAGGCAGGCCCTGCTGGTCCCGCCCCCTCAGCAACAGGAACTGTGTGTCAGAAGGGGCAGGTCTGCCAGAGCCTGAATGGGAGCTTCAGCCCGAGGCTCTGTGTCAGCTGCCCTTTGCTTGCAATTTTTTTTCCACAATGCTGGCAGTCCTGGAGCAGGAACGAACTGTGGGAGGAGAGCAAGTTTGAGAGAAGGGAATGGACCACTGGGGGGGCATTTGCCCATCCCTTGCACCCCCGTAGCGACGCCTATGACTGCAGACTACTTCTTTTCAACTGATGCACAAACACACCATAAACTTAATCTAGTAAACAAAGGCCAAGTTTGAATTTCCTAAAAGAATATATGTTAATTCTGCTGTATTAATTTCATTGCATAAAAACTTTTAATAATTTTTTTCATTTTCACATTTTACCTTTGCAAAGGTGTCTAGTTTGTCCTTATCAAATAAAATTTTCAGCATTCCAGCACAAAGTGGGCAACAGGAACCTGTATTAAAAAAAAAGGTAGAATTACAATGAAAAGCAATGTTGCTCCCTTGTAATAGGCATTTTCTAAGAAAGCAGGATTGATCAGGCACACAAGTGGGAGATGACATTCAATGTGACAGACATAACACAACTCTACTGTTGAACGACTCCCAAATGTGGCTGTGCCACATGAACTTTAACTTACCATAACATAACTTTGTATTTGTTCACACCGGAGTCTGCAAACGCCTCTCCGGTACTATGTAAGCCACATTGAGCCTGAATTTAGGTGGGAAAATGTGGGATACAAACGTAACAAATAAAATAAAATGCAACAGGGACAGATGTGCTCTTCCAAAGCTCAGAACTTCAGTTCAGAGTTCCGACCATGTGTGGCCCTTCCTACATGCAGCAAAGCTAAAATAATTAGGCAACTCTTGGGGAGGTGAGGGATTGTGTGCCTGATCAATCCAGAAAACATCTGTCGACAAGCAGGACTGAGTCAGGCACATAAGAGGATGACTCCCAAGCTTAGGGTTACCCAAATTCCTTGTAATTTTTGCAATTTCAATAGTCTGCACTATTAGAATGCGAGAGTCGCTATTTCAAAAGGGACAGATTAGCTAGAACAGCTTGACTGAAGGCATTGTCTGTTCTTGAAGCTTGGTCCAGGCAATAAATGTTGCTGATTTGCAGATGGTAACAAGCAATGCAGACTTTAGCAGGGCAACAGTGGCTGCAGCAGACCCTACACTGATGAGACTTCTGTCTGGAGCCGAGAGGAAAACCTGCATTTTGAACATGTGATGTGATACCCACCAGTGAGCCATCTCAGGAATAGCCCTCACGTTCTGGAACTTACTCCCAGAGGGGCTACATCTAACGCGAGACTACCTCTACTTCAGGAAGCAGGTGAAAGCCTGGATCTTCTCTCAAGCCTTTAATACATATGTTTAGCCACCCATCTATTTATTCCAACTAACTCTGCTCTAACCATCTTGATCCCATCTACATATCTGCACTTGGCCACTCGGCTACACAATAAGCTGTATTGTAGAAAAAAAAACATTAGCATCATATCTATGTTATTTGAATGTTCTAGTATGTGCTTATTAGGTGTTTCATTGGTATTATGCTGACATCGTATTATACCTATGTTATTTGAATGTTCTTGCATGCTATTACAGTATTGTTTATATTGTACTGATATTAATCATATTTCTGTTAAATGGTTGTTCTGCAGTGCTGTTAAATGTGTATATTTTTGATACTGTTTCATGTTATTAGGTTTAAATTAGCTGTTTCCAAGTTTACTTTATTTATTGTATTCATGTTTAATAATTTACTATTGTTCTGTTAACAAAACTGTAAATTTTATTTTAGATTGTACCTGCTGTACACCACCTTACAGTAGGTGAATCTCTTCATAAAGATGATTAATAAATCCCACTAAATAAATAAATAAAATATAATACACAAAAACTGTTCATCTCTGAAATTATTCAGCAAAAGAGTTCTCAAACAGCAGGGGGGCTGGGTTATCCCCGTTTAATAAAGAGAGGTCAGTGCATGCCGTTCTTAAAAGCAGACAATTTGGTCTCGGTCCACTGTAAATAAACATACTTTAAGACTTAAAGCTGAGAGCTGGGTGAGAGGGGTGTGGTTTTCTCTTAGAGCTGTGGTTTAAACCACAAAGTATCTGTGTGTGCTGGTAAGAAGCAATAAATTCAGACTTTTGCACAGGGAGATGTTTTAAAAGAAAAAAATAAAACGAAAGAGGTAGTCTAAAGGCTAAAAAAACAAACAAACAAACAAACAAACAAACAAACAAACAAAAAAACCCCAAACCTTTTTTCATTCCTGAGAGAAAAATGTTTAAGGGCTGTGAAAAAATAAAAGGAACTCCAGTGTGCATGCTCAAAGAAAACAAACAAAAAACCAAAACCGGTAGTCTGAAGGCTAAAAAAAAAAAAAAATGCAATTTTTCGTTCCTGAGAGAAAAAAAGCTTACATTCTGTGAAAATTAAAAGGAACTCCAGTACGCATGCGCACTGCCTGTCTTGCCTGCACAAACTGCACACGGTCCTTCGAGGCTGTAGGGGGTGTAGTCTAGTGAGTGACATCACATCCTATCATATGACTCATCCAAGATGGTAAAACAGGAACTGCCCCTAAAGTTGCTGCCAACTTGAAAAAGGGATGTGGCCTGAGCTTAGTTATGACAACTCTTCCTGTGGCATCATCAAAAGTGGTTGGATTTGGGAGGTGGGGCCGTGGCATCACTTCTGGTGATGTCATCAAAGGGGTGGAGTTTAGGGGTGGGGATATGTCACTGAACACCATGAAAAGGGCTGCATGTGGAGTGGGTGGGGAGAAGGCAGATCCTCAATACCTGGCATTGACTCCTTTATCCATTCCTTAATAAGTAATGCTTTGTTATAAACTGACCAGTGAATTGTGCTGAAGCATTGGATAGGGACAGTTGTACATGGAACCGGGGCCCCAATATTTCTATCTAAAGGTTTATGATATCATTTCCCCTGTCCTACCATATGCACAAGCCTGTCCAAAAATTGTTTCAATAGACCTGGATAAGTAAAAACCACAATCCACTAAAAAAATGATGTGACAACACCAGAAGACTAACTAGAACATAAGAGTAGCCATATTGGGTCAGACCGATGGTCCATCTAGACTAGTATCCTGTTTTTGAACAGTGGCCAATCCAGGTAATATGTACCTAGCATAAACCCAAATAGTAGCAACATTCCATGTTACCAACCTCAGGGCAAGCAGTGGCTTCCCTATGCCTTTCTCAATAGCAAACTATGGACTTTTGCTCCAGGAACTTGTCCAAACATTTTTTTAAAAACCCAGATACATTCTAATGATGGGATTTTTGAAAGGCGAACTCTTCTTGTTTCACTGGTCTTTGAACAGGACCTAAATATGATAAAGAAATTGTTCTTTAAAAATCTTGCTAAACCATTCTATGGTGAGAAACTCTGGATATTTCCAGACGTTGTGAAGGTTACTCAGGAAAGACGACGTGCTTTCTTGGCACTGAGAGACAAAGTTAAAGGGCTAGGTGGTACTTTTCTATTGGCATACCCTTGTAAATGCCAAATAAGATACCTTGATAATAAGTATATTTTTCTTGAACCTGAACATTTGAAATCTTTTATAGATTTAAAAAAATTGCACAAATAGATATAGTGTGAAATATAGATCATGTAATTCACAGTAATATATACGTGATGTAATCTAGGCCATATTCTTATATTTAAGTTACTTAGATGATTCTCTCCTATGTTTTTCTTTCCCCCCCCTTAAATTATTTGTGGTCTAAGAAAGAATGATATTTTTCTTTATTGAAATGGAATTTTCAATTTCCAAATTTGTATTTAATTTTCTTCTGTTTTTCTTGAACAAGTTGAAATGCTTGTAATTGATGTAAAAATTCATAAATAAAAGATTAAAAAAAAAAATAAAAAACCCAGATACATTAACTGCTATTACCACATCCTCCGGCAAAGAGTCCAGAGCTTAATTATTCATTGAGTGAAAAAAATATTTCCTCCTATTTGTTTAAAAATATTTCCACATAACTTCATTGAGTGTTCTCTAGTTTTCATACTTTTTGAAAGAGTATAAAATCTAGCATCTAGAGCATCGATAACTTAGTATTATAACTGGGATAGAAGAGTTAACTATAGCTGTATAAGACAGCCCTAAAGGGCAGAACACACAAACTAACCATTAAGTTAGCACAATTTTGAAGCGCAAAAAAGACCAATTTCCCTCAAATACCACCCCTTAAAAAATAAATATAGAAATATAGATGGTGATGTCACAGGATGGGCAACGCCAAGGTGAACTGCCCTGTAATCTCCCGAAGTGAGAAATAAGCATTATGACAACGCCATAAGGAATAATAAATCAGAGGCAAGAAGCCACAACAAAGGAGCTTTCAGACACAGCACTATAGAGTCGTGCACCAGAAGAGTAATCTAGGGCAGTACGCCATAGCCATAACCTAAAGCAGCACATCATAAAGCAGTGTCAAAGAGCAGCACACTACAGGAGCACCCCGAGCAGTGCTGTACCGAAGCAACAAAGAGCACCGTCTGCATTGCAAAACAGCATAAATCTGCATTATGACACAGCATCACAGAAAAACATATCAATGCACAAATGCAACTCAAGGCTTAACTCTTTTTCTGCCTGGGTGCCTCTAATCCACAATACTCCCAGAAGCCTGAGAGGTTTCTCAACTGGACTACACCATTACATAAACCCCAAATCAGTCTCCAAGGAGTCAAATGCAGCTGAAATGATCCAAAAAGAGTCAAATGCAGCTGAGAGTCAAATGCAGCTGAGATGTCATACTGGAGTAAGAGTATCTGCTTACTCCTATACAAATAATCTCTGACTTTGGCGGTCAAGGTTATCAGCAAAGATTTGGTGCTGTGCTGATGTCCAAATCAGAATTCGCTGCTGGATGGGTAGTCAATGAACAGTTTTCATATGAGGTGTGATGTGGTCATATTTGCCTAAGTTGCATACAAGTCTAAAAGCAGTATTCTGAATTAGTTGGAGAGGTCTAAGATCTTTGGTCCTGATACCTTTATATAATGAACTGCAGTAGTCTAGCTATGAGATCACAGGAGAATGAATGAGAATATTCAAAGCTGACGGTTGGAGTAAACTGTATTGATCTAATTAGTCATTACTTACATAGTAACATAGTAGATGATGGCAGAGAAAGACCTTTACGGTCCATCCAGTCTGCCCAACAAGATAAATTCATATGTGCTACTTTATGTGTATACCTGACCTTGATTTGTATCTGCCATTTTCAGGGTGCAGACCGTAGAAGTCTGCCCAGCACTAGCCCCGCCTCCCACCACTAGCCCCGCTCCCAATCTCCGCTAAGCTTCTGAGAATCCATTCCTTCTGAACAGGATTCCTTTATGTTTATCCCACGTATTTTTGAATTCTGTTACCGTTTTCATCTTCACCACTTCCCGCGGGAGGGCATTCCAAGCATCCACCACTCTCTCCGTGAAAAAATACTTCCTGACATTTTTCTTGAGTCTGCCCCCCTTCAATCTCATTTCATGTCCTCTAGTTCTACCGCCTTCCCATCTACGGAAAAGGTTCGTTTGCGGATTAATACCTTTCAAATATTTGAACGTCTGTATCATATCACCCCTGTTTCTCCTTTCCTCCAGGGTATACATGTTCAGGTCAGCAAGTCTCTCCTCATACGTCTTGTAACGCAAATCCCATACCATTTTTGTAGCTTTTCTTTGCACCGCTTCAATTCTTTTTACACCCTTAGCAAGATACGGCCTGCAAAACTAAACACAATACTCCAGGTGGGGCCTCACCAACGACTTATACAGGGACATCAACACCTCCTTTCTTCTGCTGGTCACACCTCTCTCTTTACAGCCTAACAACCTTCTAGCTACAGTCACCGCCTTGTCACACTGTTTCGTTGCCTTCAGATCCTCAGATACTATCACCCCAAGATCCCTCTCCCCGTCTGTATATATCAGACTCTCACCGCCTAACACATACATCTCTCATGGATTTCTACTCACTAAGTGCATCACTTTGCATTTCTTCGCATTGAATTTTAATTGCCAAACCTTAGACCATTCTTCTAGCTTCTGCAGATCCTCTGTCTCGTTTTCCACTCCCTCCTGGGTGTCCACTGTTAAAAAATCTTAGTATCATCCGCAAAAAGGCAAACTACCTTCTAACCCTTCGGCAATGTCACTCACAAGTATATTGAACAGAATCGGCCCCAGCACCGATCCCTGAGGCACTCCACTACTCACCTTTCCCTTATCCGAGCGAATTCCATTAACCACCACCTTCTGGCGTCTGCCCGTCAACAAGTTTTTAATCCAGTTCACCATGTCGGGTCCTATCTTCAGCCTGTCAAGTTTATTCAAGAGCCTCCTGTGGAGAACCGTGTCAAAAGCTTTGCTGAAATCTAAGTAGATTACGTCTATAGCATGTCCATGATTCAATTCTCCCGTCACCCAGTCAAAGAATTCAATGAGATTTGTTTGGCACGATTTACCTTTGGTAAAACCATGTTGTCTGGGATCTTGCAACTTATTGGCTTCCAGGAAATTCACTATCCTTTCCTTCAGCATCGCTTCCATTACTTTTCCAATATCCGAAGTGAGGCTTACCGGCCTGTAGTTTCTAGCCTCTTCCCTATCACCACTTTTGTGAAGAGGGACCACATCCGCTGTTCTCCAATCCCACGGAACCTCTCCCATCTCCCAGGATTTATTAAACAAATCTTTAAGAGGACCCGCCAGAAGCTCTCTGAGCTCCCTCAATATCCTGGGGTGGATCCCGTCCGGTCCCATGGCTTTGTCCACCTTTAGATTTTCAAGTTGTTCATACACACTCTCTTCCGTGAACGGTGCTATATCCACTCCATATGTACTTTTGCCAGTCAATCGTGGTCCTTCTCCAGGATTTTCTTCTGTGAAAACAGAACAAAAGTATCTATTTAGCAAATTTGCTTTTTCTTCATCATTATCTACGTAGCGGTTCACAGCATCTTTCAGTCTCACAATTCCCTTTTTAGACTTCCTCCTTTCACTAATATACCTGATGAAATTTTTGTCACCCCTCCTTACATTTCTAGCCATTTGTTCTTCCGCTTGCGCTTTCGCCAGACTCTCTCTCTCTTGGCTTCTTTCAGTTTCATCCGGTATTCCTCTCCGTGTTCCTCTTTTTGAGTTTTTCTGTATTTCAGGAACGCCAACTCTTTAGCCTTTATTTTCTCAGCCACTTGCTTGGAGAACCATATTGGTTCCCTTTTTCTCTTGCTTTTATTTACTCTCCTTACATAAAGGTTTGTGGCCATATTTATAGCTTCTTTCAGCCTGGACCACTGTCCTTCCACTTCTCGTATGTCTTCCCAGCCCATCAGCTCCTTCCTCGGGTATTCCCCCAGCTGCCAGGAATTATTAGGAAAGGGATGGTGAA
The DNA here is from genome assembly GCF_901765095.1 of Microcaecilia unicolor. NCBI lineage: Eukaryota > Metazoa > Chordata > Amphibia > Gymnophiona > Siphonopidae > Microcaecilia > Microcaecilia unicolor. The sequence goes on along the minus strand of NC_044031.1, from coordinate 243,096,190 downwards.
TACGATGAACAACCTGACCAATTTACTTACTGATGGAAGGAAAGAGCAGTATCTAGCACAACCCCAAGTATAAGGGTAGTACTAACTAACAGGTACTTGACTGTTACATAACATGATTAGCTGACATAAGGTTTGGTGGGATGATTTGTAAAAAGGAGTGCTGTAGATTTCAAATGGTTTAAAATTAATCTGTTGCTCTCAAGACAGTCCGTGAGTTGTAGTAGCTCCCTGATGGCAAAAACATGTCAATATTGTTAGATTTTGGTCCAGACATAACACTAATTATTCAATCTTGAATAAAACAGGAAAAAGAAGGCATTTATCAGCACTAAAGTGAAGACTCTGAAGGCAGCTGAGGAAGCAGAGATTCAAGGCAGCTATGCTGGTCAGGGTCCAAACCAGAAGTCTGCAAGCTTAAGGATGTTGTTTTGGGTGGTGACCTTGTTTCTCTTTGTATATGGATCTTTAAGGAGTGTCTGTGGTCTATGCTCATGCCAAGGTATAGAAACATTTTGCAGCTATTCAGGTATATACTGTTACAGTCAATGTTTAATTCCTATCACAACTGCACAGTTGGATTAAGCTGTCATGGACTGATAACATAGTAGACAGTCTGGCTACTGCAGCTGTCAAAGTGTATGATCTGGATGGAGTTTCCTTTTTGTGCCATTACTGTTAGTTAATTAACATAAATTTAGTTGTATGTGCTCAGATAAGTTGTTTGATGTTTATATACATATTAAAAAGGTGTGGTGATAGTACACTTCCTTGTAGTAAAACATTCTACTGTAGATACAAACAGTTGCATTTTCCTCCAAGTGTTTCACAGAAGTGGTTTTCTTTATGTACTTGGATCATACTGATTACCTTTCTTCTGTCAGGTTAATGACAAGGTACATTTAAAGAAAGACCATAAAAATGTTATATGAAAGGCACTATAAACCATGCACAGAAAATGAGAAAGTTAAATACGTATTTTCTAAAATAGAGAGTCAGTGAGATATGATACAAATGTTCACATACCTAGCACATTTCAATACAGAATCAGAACAAATTACTTTCCATGAAATGAAAAAGATCAAAGAACAAGGGGTCATAATATGAAGCTGAAGGATGAGAAGTTACGTGGATGCCTGGAATAGACTTCCAGTGGAATTTATAGAAGCTAAAACAATGGCAGACTTCAAATATACATGGAAGACACACAGAGGGACCATTGTGGAAGATGAAGAAAGATCACCACTTGAATTAAGTAAACAAAAACCAGCAGAGAAAGGGTAATAGAATTTTGCTGCACATACCAGCTTTTTAGAACCAAAATATGGTTAAGATAAAAATCAGCTAGATAACACATACGTATCACAAGACAGCACAGTAAAAATATAAAATTGATTACAAAAATGTAAGGACCATTTTACAAAATGACAGTAAACATTGTGTGCTTACCACATGCTAAAAAGCCACTACCGTGGGACGTGCTCAGGCGTCCCACAGTAGGTCTGAGATCGGCATGCGCCAATCCCATGCAAAAAAATATGAAATATTTTTAGCGCAGGGGTGTGTTTGGAGGCGGAGAGTAGGCATGCCCTGCGCAGGTAAACCAACGCTCGCTGCCCTATTAGTGCAGTGTTAGCATGGCAGCCCTTACCACTAAGTAAATAGGTGGTGGTAATGGCTCACACGCTAATTAGGAAATTAGTGCATGGCCGTTAAGGAGAAAAAAGAAATTGCGGCCATTTTACTGCTGTGCTAAAAGTGGCCTCAACACATGGGAAACCCACATGCTAAAAGTGGTGCAAGCCACTTTTTAGCGCTGCTTAGTACAAGGGCCCCTTATTTTATCCTCCTTTATGAAGAGATTCATCCAAAGTGGTGTTAATAAGAGATTCAGAAATAATATAAGGAATGAAAAAAAAATAGCAAACCTGAGTAGACTGGATGACATTATAACCCTTTGAAGATCAAAATAACTCCCCATTACATGGATTTTACACTGCACCATATACCTAGAAAAGTCTTCCTGAGTCATGCTCCTTTTTCTGGTTTTACTGAAATCTAACAAAAAATTAACCTTTTCAAAGCTGGTTTTAAATTTTAACCCCTGGTTCTCCTGGCTGTTGGTTTTAACCATTTTTTGTAATAAATGGAATACCAAGGTGGCTTATTTCTCCTGTATATTTATCTTAAATAGACTATAAGCTTAAGAGTACAGACTTTCTCTTACGTGTATCTATATAGCTCATATCTACTAGAGCTACAGACATTATTTTATTTATTGGTATTTATTAACCGCCTTTATGAAGAGATTCACCCAAGATGGTGTACAGCAGGTACAGTTTAACATAAAACGTATAATTCTGTTAAAAGCATAATAGTAAATGACATTATGCAGAAATAAACAGTAAATTTTCCCAAGTCTATCTTAACAATGGTTTATGGACTTTTCTTTTAGGAACTTGTTCGAACCTTTTTTTTAAACCATGCTAGGCTAACTGCTTTTACAACATTCCCTGGCAATGAATTCCAGAGTTTAATTACACATTGAATGAAGAAATATTTTCTCCAGTTTGTTTTAAATTTACTACTTAGTAGCTACACTGCATGCCTCCTAGTCCTTGTATTTTTGAAAAGAGTAAAAAGTGATTTACGTCTACCTGTTCCACTGCCCTCAGTATTTTATAGACCTCTATCATATCTCCCCCTCAGCTGTCTCTTCTCCAAGCTGAAGAGCTGTAGCCTCTTTGGCTTTTCCTCATAAGAAAGTCGTCCCATCTTTATCAAACTCAAAAAACAAAAATGGCATATGTCCCTGCAATATACCTAGCTGTAAACTACGCCAACACATCTCAAAGGATCCCACAGTCAATCACATGAGAAAAACATTCAGCATAAGGGGATCCGTCACATGCTCATCTTCAAATGTGGTATATATCATTCAGTGCAAAAAGTGTGAAGAAGGGTGCTATACTGCAGAAACAAGCCAGATGCTAAAGACGAGACTCAATTTACATAGACAAAATATTAACATTCCCATGCCAACCACGATGTCACCTCTGTGGGCCAGCATTTTATAAAACCAGTACACTGTATCAATGATCTTATGGTGAGAACAATAAAAAGCATATAAGACATTTGAAGTCAAAATGATGAAATATTTTGACACCCACCAGACAGGACTTAAAGATCTGGGCTTTCTATCCCACTATAAACTATACAATTATACTGCTTTGTCACTCTCTTATCAGCCATCCATCTCTACCTGTTTCTCACTCACCTAGCTCATCCTGTTTCTCACCTAACCCACCCCACCCTCTTCCTGTGAGACTGTCACTGGAATGCTTTTGTGTTTCTCTTATATATTTCGATATTTATCAACATTTTCTCATGTCTGGTCTGAAGGATTACCTTCAAAAGCTAACTGAAAAATGTATTGTTAGTCCAATAAAAAAGGTATCTTATTTTATTTTCTCTGTTTTCATTTATTTCTATTTATTACCTTTAAAAGTGGACTAATATGGCTACCACACCACTTTAATAATTCATAACATTCTATTTGCTTTCTTAACCACCGCTGCATACCAAGCAGAGGGTTTCAATATATTACCACTGCTGTATTAAAAAGAAGAAAGATGTATGCAAAGATTAGAGGCCCTGTTTACTAAGCCATGCTATAGGCATGCTAGCGTTTTTAGTGCACGCTAACGCTAGAGACACCCATAGAAATATATGGGTGTCTCTAGCGCATGCTAAAAAATACTAGTGCACCTTAGTAAATAGGGCCCTAGATAAAGTGGAATCTGGATAATCTTATTGTCCTTTAGATATAACTTTTTTTTTTTTTACTTTTCTTGAAAAGTCAAGGGTTTAGCTGAAAACTACAATGTCCAACAATGGCCAGTATTTCACTTAGCTGCTTTAGGGAACCATGAACTAGTGAAGAAAACGTTCTCAGTGTATTTAAATGCTATAGTATAATAGGGCAATAAGAATTTTGATGGAAAGTTTTTTTTTCTGGCGATGATAGAATTTTAAGCTCTCTGATTTCTGCTTTGAATGGAGCTGTTTGAGGCTTTTTTCGTCCCATTTTAATGGAATGTACTTTTTCACAGTAAAACGTATATGAAAAACTTCTACAAGTATAAGCATCGAGAATTTATTTTGATTGTGTATTTCTACATTATTAGTGCTCCATGAACCTTCTTTTGACTATTTAGTAATATCAACAGGAATGCAGGAAGCCTCAGACTCTCAAGACTTATTCAAACCTGGATAAAATATTACTGAAGAATTCATTAACTTACCTGGAGATATAACTGGTTTGCAACCTTTTGCTACAAGAGGAGGGCATTTAACAGATGTACATTCTGTATGAAAACTATAGTCTGAAAGAACTCCAACAGCTTGACACTGTCCATAATAATCCACTGCTACACGGTCAGAATATGCAGAACAGACGTTACAGTAGGTTTCACCATTGCGCCCACATACTGGCTGTACCGTTTTACAGAAGGACTAAAATGTAAACAGAACAGGGCAAAATTCTTAGTAAAACATGCCATTGTTTCATCAACAAATATGATAAGGATCCTAAGATCTATGTAGCAAGTACAATTTACTACCCAGATCACCACCATATATACAACTATTTTTGAATTTTCCTACCTGTCTTCACCATTGGAAATCCTAAGTGCTTACACTATATCTTTTAAATTCTACTGTAAAATCATCTCCCACAAAATTTATGATACAATAAAATACTTGTATTCCACTACAAACCACGAGGCTCTGTGTGGATAACAATAAAAGAGTGCTAGCCATATCTAGTGACTGACAAAATATATAATTCTACCAACAATTAACACTTATGAAATAAAAATGCCTTCAGTGATTTTTGTAAATAGCAGACCTCTAATCTAATACACAACCTGACTCAGCATGTTTTATATTTTAAATCTGTCCCTTACCTTTCCTATATTATACAATTCTTTTTCAACTACTTTTTTTTTAATTTCCTCTTTTCCCCCCTGTTCTTATACTTATTTTATTATATTTTAAGAATATTGTACACTGATTAGATGTCACTTTTATAGGCGGTACATCACATCTAATAAACTTGAAACTATTATTTAAGTTATACAAGTGAGTCTCACCATGCTCTACCCAGATCCTGCTTAGCTGTCAAGTATATGCTACATACAATATGCACATATTCAACAGTAGGCCACCAAAGGATACTGAAAAGGGCAAACGCTGTAGGAGTTGTAAACATGGGCTACTGTTAAGACATATTATTTTACCACTATCTTGTACTATTTTATCCAGTGAGATCTAGTTACTAACAACTGGGGTTAACAGCAAAATAACACTTCTTAACAACAGCCCATGTTCATAAATTTGTTTAAAACAATAAGGGGGGGGGGGGGGGGAGAATTAATACCCAATATGGCAATGTTTCAAAATATCTTTCACGGGTATAACCGTAATATATAAAAACATACAAATCAAATATGACACACACAGAGGTATATATCACAATCCATTACATGAAAAAAATCAGAACACACCATAAATGTATTGATATAAACAAAAATATGTGAATAAAACTTGTTACATAACTAAAACATAATAGAAATCAATATTATTAATAACACACCACATATAAAAAATAATTACATATGACAACCCATATCATCACATATAAAAAGAGAAAAAAAAAAAGACACACTCACTAATTCTGAGAAGGTAGTATACTTAATGAAAGCACTAACAGATAACAGGCCCTCACTTTCACCTATAATCAACCAATCATGAATAAAACACAAATAAGAATAAATAAATTTAACAGCTTTACACAAAAATAACGCCCCCTCCTGAAGTCAGATGCTGTCACTATTTAAAGGGTCTGAACAGTCATTTGCATTTAACCCCTGCTTACCATTGGAAGCATGTTTGTAGCTGAAGATGCTTTTCAGGAGAGAACAGCATTGCTGCTTTTCCATTCTCTGCTGTTGTTCTTGCTTACCATATAGCTTGGGAGCTTGGTCCACCCCCTCCTTTCATCAGAGGCCATCCCTATTTAAAGTGTATGAACTATCACTGAATTTAACCCCTTGCTTACCCATCAGTAGCATGTTTTGTGGTTGAAGATGTTTTTCAGGAGAGAACAGCATTGCTGCTTTTGCATCCTCTGCTGTTTTACTTGCTTACAATCTAGCTTGGGCATGTGAGCTTGCTCTGCCCTTCTCCTGACGTCAGACACCGTCGCTATTTTAACAGTGGTGTCTAGCGCCACGCGGCCACTTGGCGTGCCACCTAAGGCGCAAGCCAAAGGCACGCTCCTTTGCATAGTGCACCTTAAAATAAGTGAGCTCTTTCTCTGGAGACTTTGGGCTTTTTTCTATAAAGATTGTGCTCCTAAATTTATACTCCTAAATTTGTGAGAACAATTTAAGCTCCTAAATTAGGACCATACTCTATGCTCCAAAATTGATTATGCTCGTAATTTAAGAGCATAAATTATGCTCAAATTAGGTGCATAAATTTAGGAGCACAACCTTTATATATTAAGGCCCTTTGTGATTTGTATTTCAGTTTTGATAAGAGTAGATTTATTAGAAAACTAGTAAAAAAGCCCCGTTTCTGATGCAAATGAAACGGGGGCTAGCAAGCTTTTCTTCAGAGTGTGCATGTGGGAGTGTGTGTGTCCCTGCCCTCTGCCCTCTCTCCCTTCCCCTGTGCTGTCTGTTCCCTCTCCCTCCTCCCTCCGAGTCCAGTCCTTCAGTGTTAAGTTTCCTGCTGTGCTGAGTTTGTGTTACAGAGAGAGTGAGGGCGTCTCTCTCCCCTCCCCCCTCTGAGTCCTTCACTGTTACAGAGAGAGGGATTTCGTGCTGTGCTGTTTTCCTTCACTCATGGGGAAACCGGATATCTCTGGCGCTTCACACTTCCGGCTGGAGGCTTCATTAGAACGTTGGTGATGCCTTTTATATATAGAGATGGGGAGATTGATGTACTATTTTTTAATTGTTAATACTATTAAATGGAAGCGCAGTGTCTGCAAGGTTTAAAAATCTGTTATTGACATCAAGGCGTTTTCATGAATCTTTTAACGTTCATTGTTTAGATAGAAATATAGTGGACTGTGCTTTTTTTGCCTAATAAGACTGAAGTCTTCTCAAGACAGAGAAACAGGCAATCTTATACAAACAATGCTCATAAAGGTACTTCACGGCATACTGGTAATATAATAATGTAAAATGTACTCAAATAAGTGAAATATCACATGTTCCAGTTCCTCTATATTACATTAATATATGATCAGTATTAAATAAGTTAGATATTATTAGAGACTGGATAGAACAAGGTCAACCCGGTCTAGCTGTGATTGTTGAGACATGGCTAAATTCTCAAGATGATCCAACATTTAACTACAGAAAAGAAGAAGGGGTGGGATTGTTTTATTGCAAAAGTCTTTTTATAAAGATACATGTTAGTTCTCATTTTAGATCTTCAGCATTGGAAATTTTAGCTATTATTTTATTGTCCTCCAAGTTTGTGGAATCAGGCAGAGAGAGATTTTATTACTCATATGAGTGTAGATAGAAATAATATATTTTTATTGGGAGATAATAACCTGTATCTGGAAAATCAAGCTGTTTCTAAAGTCGGACAGTTATTTGATTTTTTCCGATTGCTCAACTTCAGTTGGCGTGAACCTGGATCAACCCATAATAAGGCTTATTGTTTAGACCTTTTTACTTACAGATTTGTAGACTGTGAAAGTGTGTTTGTTAGACCCTGTGTGAGACCCAATATTATGGTCAGATCACATTACCTTGGCAAGAAAACAGAGGGTTTGAATCCCAACATAGGGAACAACCTACATGTCAGACCTGATAGACCTACCATCCAGGAATGCTAAAAAATCCTCTCGCACATTCCTTAATCTTCATTTCCACAACTGTAAAGGTCTAAAATACAAATTAATGCACGCATCACCTTTTTCCTACATGAGCACGCAATTTTGGAACGCACTGCCACGTAACCTAAAAGCGACCTATGAACTGACTAGCTTTCGTAAACTACTAAAGACCCATCTCTTCGACAAGATATACCACAAAGACCAAAACATGTGAATCTCCCATATATATCTAGAAATGTTAATAATGCCTTGTTTTAGCATTATCATTTATTCCTTTACCATTTAACCCAAAATCTCTCTGTAATACTAAATGTTTACCCTCTTCTCATTTCCACTATCCATGATATATTGTAAGCCACATTGAACCTGCAAAGAGGTGGGATAATGTGGGATACAAATGCAATAAATAAATACAAATAAAATAAAAAATAATTAACGAAAAAGATTTTTGGGCTAAAGCTGACGCTATTTTAATAGATCAGAAGGTAGTGGAGAGCTAACTTTATTGGACTGGAATCAGATTAGTTTCCAGATTTTAGAAGAAATTGCCGACTTTAAAGAAAGAAATAGCCATTGAATTTGACAACCTGCTGGTATACAGAAGAATTACTCAGTCTTAAAAGAAAATGTAGGTGTTTAGAAAGATTATAGCACAGAATCCTCTCAGAAGCGGATAAAGATAATTGGCGTTGTGCCATAAACAAGTATAAATGGAGGGGCATAATCGAAAGGGGCCGCCCATCTCCGGGACGGAAAGCAGTTGAAGGCACCCAAAATCGGCTTTCGATTATGCCGATTTGGGCGACCCTGAGAGAAGGATGCCCGTCTCCCGATTTGAGTCGGAGGATGGGCGCCCTTCTCTTTCCTAAATAAGCCTGTTATTGTCAACTTTAGAATGAAAAGCACTAATAGCACTCAAATGTACTCTGACTAAGTTAGTTTTGAGGCCAGAATCCAAAAAGTGGAGGAGGTACTCCATCAAGGTAGGCAGAGAGCTCATACTAGGATTGAGTGCTCTGGCAGCACACCAGAGTGAAAATCTTTTCAATTTTAAATGGCAATATTTTTGTGCAGAAGGTTTCCTTAAGGCTAGGAGTATCCTAGAGACTGAGCCAGGAAGGTTTAAGAAACGTAAATCTATGTCGTCAAGAACCAAGCTGTCAGAGCCAGAGAGCAAGGGTCTGAAGGAGTGGCCTCTTGTTCTGTGTTATTAGGGTTGGAAAAGGCTCTGTCTTTAATGGTTCCCCAGACAATAACTGCAGGAGAAGGAGAAGTTAGAATTGACATGGCCAGTAGGGAGTTATTAGAATCGTGGTCCCCTGGTCTCAACGCAGTTTGAGAAGAGTTTTCCCTATGAGTGGTAGTGGTGGAAAAGCATATAGAAGGTTCGTTCCCCAGTGGAGTAAAGTGTCATCTGGGGCTGTACAGCTGGGAGAATATATTTGGGAACAAAAGTGAGGAAGCTTGTTCTGAGGAGAAGCGAAGACAGCTATCACTAGGGTCCCCCGCTGTTGGCATATTTGATGAACTACAGATGCAGATGGAGCATATGATGGAGCAGATACTTGGGTGAACTTGAACATCTAAGTAGCGAGATGTGGTATGTTGTTTGACCTCGGTTGAAGAAGGAAGGCTCATCCATGAGTAGTATCGAGGAAAGCCCCTATAAACTCTAAGATCTGAACTGGTTGAAGATGTGATTTGAGGTAATTGATTACAAATCCGAGGAGTTCTAGGAGCCTTATGGCAGACTAAATGGAGGTGTTCACCAATTCTTGGGAGGCTGCCTTGATGAATCAGTCATCCAGGTAGGGGGAAGACAAGTATGACCCACATGCAGGTACTACTATCAGACATTTCGTGAAGACTCAAGGTGCCAAGGCCAAACTAAACAGTAATACCTTGTATTGACAGTGCAGAGTTCCACAACGAAAGCGGAGGAACTTCTTGTGTGTAGGGAGACTACGTATGTGCATGTATGCCTCCTTGAGATCTAGAGAGCAAAGCCAATCATTGAGTTATATTATGGGAAGTAGTGACCCCAGGGATGCCATGCAAAATCTTTGAGTAGAAACTTGTTTAAGTCTTGCAAATTGAAAATTAGATGTACTCACCCTGTCTTTTTTTGCTATGAGAAAATATCTGGAACAGAATCCTCGACTCCTGTCTGGCAGAGGAACTGGCTCCATTGCATTCTGCCAGGGGTGGGCCAAGAGCTCCTCTTGAAGTAATTTCATTTGGAGGGAGATGAAACGAGATTCTCTTGGTTGATGGATGCAAAGTGTAATTGTGCTGAATGGTTTGTAACACCCAACAGTCGGAGGTTATGAAAGGCCACTTCTGTTGGAACAGAATGAGCCTCCCTCTGACAGATAGACCATTTGTCACAGACAACTGTATGGTGGCAACGCTCTCTTAGGCAGTTGCTTAGGCTGAGAAGGGGTCTAGGATTTTTGACCCCGCTGCTGCCTTGGCCATGAGTGTTGGGGCGTAGGCCTTTGAGATGGAGGAGTAGGAGTGTAATAGCTCTGCTCCTCCCACCATGACTTCTCACTCACTTCTCCAATCTCATTTAGATTTTTGCCAGTTAACAGAGCACCCAATGATCCCCCAAGTACATGCTTTTCATGTACCACCACCACCACCACCACCACCATTTAGAATCCCCATTTCTTTTTCTTTCCTATAGGGAAACAGGCCATAAGTGCATAAGTAATGCCATACTTGGACAGACCAAAGGTCCATCAAGCTCAGCATCCTGTTTCTAACCGTGGCCAATCTAGTTCAGTTCAGTTGAAATCTCAAGGTTGTCAGCACACACCTATGATTCTGAACATTATGAAAACTGCCTTGACACTGCTTAATTGCGAACAAAGAGCATCAAAAGCCTTCAAAAAGTAAGGACAAATCTTTAATTTATTTTCCTGACATGGACTGTGTTTTAGCCTGTGTCAGGGGTCTGCATTAAAATTTGTTTAAAATTTATTTCCAGTGCTTGATATACTGCAAATTGTCTATATGGTGACTATGCGGTTTACAACATAAAAGTAATTAGACTGCAGATCTATTAGGGGGTGGGGGAGGACAACTATGTAGAGAAACCAAAAGATTCTTTAAACAGATGTTTTCACTAAAACACAAACAAACACAGAAATCACTAATAGGTACATATACAGTGTGACTTTACAATTAATCAACAATTAATCACCACAAAGAAAAATGAACCACCAAAAATCTTGTGAAAAAACTTTTAAGATCAACATTTATGACTAGAAAAACTAATGATACATGTGTGTGTGTAAAAAAAAAACAGAAACCTACAATGGTAGAGGTAAAATTGAAAAATATAAGTCTGTGTGAGAAACATGCAAATGGTTAAAAATCTTGTGTACAGTGTGAAGCAACCCTTGATTGATGAAACTCATGGTCATGCAAAATGCTACAGAATAAGTAACAATGAAGGCATAACCAAATGTGAGCCTAATGTAACCAGTGAAAGACAAAAAATATGGGAAAGGATAGTGGAAACTTTATGTTTTTACCCTTTGGACTGCCAAATATCAGACAAAATAAACACAATACAGGGTTAATAAATGAAACAGCAACCTGCAAAATGTACATTTTATAAGTATAATTATGATAATGTTACCACCACTGGCTGAGTATTGATTGGGAAAAAATTTTTAATTCCTAAAGATACAGTACAAAAACAAAATTGCACCCAGATTAAACACTTGCAAAACAAACCACACTGCTTTTATATCAAGTTTCTATCAATTGTTTTATAGAAAAGATAACAATGAACTAATCATGTCATACCTGGCAAGAGCCCCTGTACGCTAATATTTTTCCTCTCTGGTATAGTGTGCACATATTGATATGCTCAATATTTTCAGTATCACACACAGGCTCATAGACCTGCTCACAATTCAGCTGTCTTGGCACACATTCATGCTGGCTGCAGCCAAACTTTTCATAACTGGTCAGGCACACCTGTCGTTTTGGAACACACCTGCATAACACAGCAAATGTTTAGATATTAGTATGTTACACAGAAAAATAGTATGATAAGATCTGGAGGAGACATACCAGTAACAGAGAGGTGTGACCTAGTGGTCAGAGCAATAGGCAGAGAAATCAGGGAACCTAGGATTCATATCCCACATTAAGTGATCTTGGCCAACTCACTATCTCCTGTTGGATCAGGTACCCACATAAATTGCAACTTCTTAGGGAATGGACTAAATTCTAATGCAATGCACCTTAAACGGACTAACTAACTAACTAACTAACTATATATATATATATGCGTTCACACTAGCATTTACACTAGCATTTACACTTTATAAGAGCTGGGTAAAGGATGGTATGAAGTAGTTTTCATGGCCCCTGGAACAAGGGTGTAAGTCATCACTTGCCCAAGAACCATTGACTAGTTTTAGGGTGCATGTTTACCAGTTTCTGGAGACAATTGTATTTAATTTAGACACTCTCATTATATTGGACTTACAATGTAGATTTCCTAGATTAGTTTAATTTGTACATAAACAATGTCTCAGCCTCCCCGGGTTGTGGTGATATTTTATATGTGTTATCAACGTTAGGGACTGACTCATCTGTCTCAGAGCCTATTTATAAATTAATACATATGTTAGATCTTACATTTTTATATGACAAGCTAGACATGGTCTTCAATATTAATTGAAGACAAAATGTCTAGCCTGTACCATGGTCAGATCATTTCCGACTTCCACAGAATTTTCTATTCCTGGTTTACTGAACTAAACTGATAGAAAACATTCAAAGCAGACAGTATAGCAGTTATGATAAAACTTTGGCTACCATCCTTGAGCACTAGAAATGCTGTTGATTTATGGTATGGTTGATTAGAAGAAACACTGAATGAGCTGGCAACTGCTGGCATGTTCAGGATAGTCACACTAGGTGCCTTGGTTTACTTCTCAATTGAGAACAGCCAAACAATTACAGGAGAAAACGACAGTGGACATCCTGTCTTGATGCTTTTACTTTGGTCACTTATTCTGAATGATTAGGTCATTATAATTCATTAATTGTAGCAGCTATGAGAGATTTTTTAAAAACAGTAACATCTGAGCTGCAAACCACAAAACCCATTTAGATTGGGTGGCATAGCAAATTTGATTAAACTATGAAAGAGTTGAAAATGATATTATACGTATGCTCTAGCTCAAATGTTTTGAGCTGAATTAATGAATTTTTCCTAATACAGTACTGAAATACTTCCCTACCCAAATGGCCAGATGTTGTATGGGATACTTCTTCAAATGTTAAAGGAGGAGATACTATTATTTATGTTTAAACAAGGCCTCTAGCCCACTTGATTGATAACTCTGTGTCAATCTTTAAGACTCTTATCAGGTGTAATCAGTGAGGCAGTGGCTGCTAAAGTAAGTCATTAATGGAAGGGCTGTTTCTCATGAGCTTATATTTCAATCATTTTTATTGTTTAAAACACTTATAAAAAAAATCAAACAGTAAACATAAGCATAACAAATTTCAGCAACCAGAACCCAAGTCCTCCCCTCCCCCAAAACCCCAACCCACACAAATGAAATTTCCTGGGAGAAATGAGAAGTCACAGTTCTCACTAAAGGAGTGTTTAAAAATTTAAAAGTTTACGGTGTGCTTGGTGTGGTATTGTGAGCCAAAAGGATTCCCATATGTCCACAAAAATGTGACCAGCAGCACTATTTAAGTCCGTCAGCCCCTGATGCTCCATTCGCAGTTGGTCTAACAAGTGGAATGGTGGAGTGGCCTAGTGGTTAGAGCACTGGTCTTGATATCCAGAGTTGGCTGGTTCAAATCCCACTGCTACTCCTTGTGATCTTGGGCAAGACGCTTAACCCTCCATTGTCTCAGGTACAAACTTAGATTGTGAGCCCTTCTGGGACAGGGAAATACCCAGTGTACCTGAATGTAACTCACCTTGAGCTACTATTGAAAAAGGTGTGAGTAAATTCAAATAAATCCAAATAACATTTAGGCCCTTCCAATGTTGAAGAACAGGAGGATCAGGTTGCAGCCAAGCTAGTAAGATGGTTCTGAGAACAATAAAGATTTGCGCAGAAAATGTTTCAATTCCTGTGGGGTTTGGTCACCCAGCACATAGTGGCCAAAAAAGATCAATGGCTGCAGAACGATAGCATAGGACCACCAATGTTGGAGTTCTCTGAAGAGGGCCTTCCAAAAGCTCTGTACCTGCAGGCAATTCCAGCAGGGCCGTGCCTAAGGTCTCCGGCGCCCCCCTGCGGTTGGCGCCCCCCTGCAGTTGCCCCCCCCCCAAGAAAATGATCGCTACACTACCCGCCCTCTTCTCCCCAGATCCTTTTCCTTTTTTTTTTTTGTTTAAATTTACCTCTGTCCGGCGGCAGCGTAGCGTTAGTGAGAAGGAGGCGGCGCTCCCCCGCCCCAACGTGTCAGTCTTCCCTTTGCTCAGTGTCCCGCCTTCTTCTGATGTCATTTCTGATGTCAGAAGAAGGCGGAACTGAGCGAAGGGAAGACTGACACGTCGGGGCGGGGGAGCACTGCCTCCTTCTCACTAACGCTACGCTGCCGCCGGACAGAGGTAAATTTAAACAAAAAAAAAAAGGAAAAGGATCTGGGGAGAAGAGGGCGAGGTAAGCATGGTGTGGCGGGGTGCCCCCCAGAGGATGGCGCACTCCTGCCATGCTTACCTCGCTTACCGTGTTGGCATGGCCCTGAATTCCAGTACATGTGCCACAGAGAGGCACTGTCTGCCTTGCATTTCAAACAGGCCCCGCTTGAGGTGATTCCTGTCCATCTTGCTCTAACAGGGATACATGCAACCGCAACACAAACTTATACATAGTTTCCCTGTGTTGTATGTTATCTACCTGTTTATATAAGTTCACAACAAAAGATTACAGCATCTGGGTAGACACGACGTTCCCCAGGTCTGTAGATCAACGGTGAGCCAAAGATGCATAATCAATGTCTGCTGTTGAGTCCTGGAGAAAGAGATGATGGAAAGTTAAAGGCACCTTCTGTTGTGCACCCAGAGCGAGCGCTTCTACCAAGGTGTATTGGACGTCTTCAGTTAAATCGGTCCATTCTAGCTTGGAGATGTAATGATGGAATTGATGGTAGGCATAGAAATGTGTGTCGGGTAAGCCATATTCCTGGTACAGTTCAAAAAAGGATAGCTTGTCCTCTTTCTTATGCACATGAGAAATATATGTAATGCCCTGTGTAGCCCAGTGAGAAAAGATACCTGGGCCCTGATCTGGGGGGAAGGTCAGGTTATCACAGATCATCATGTACACAGTCACTGAGGCTAAGAAGTGGAAATAGCGTCACAGCCAACGCCATGTCCTTCTACCCGCTCCATAAATAGGACAATGCTTGTAAATTCCCACCGGGAGGAGGTGAGTGCCATGCAGTATATGACTAATATGAACACTAGGAAACATCCCCGCTTCTAATGCAGGAACAGAGAAGTTGTTCCTCAAAACCAATCAAAAAAGTGACACATGCCACTAGTGACTGTCAAGTGTCTTACATTAAGGAGTCCCATTCCCCCATGCAATTTAGGGGGAAGGACTTTCATGGACAACCTAGGTCTCCCCCTCGCCCCCAACAGATATCTTTGGAGAAGGCAATGCAGCCATCGTTCTTCCCGCACCCCTAAAAATAGAGAGGGGAGCTGAAATACATAGAGCCAATGAGGGGTCAATATCATATTGAATAAATGAATGCAACCCCACAATGAGAGAGGCCATGTGGTCCATATTTGCAATTTGCTCGATGTATCTTCCAATAGTAGGGACAAATAAGTGAGATATACAGCAGAGAGATCTATAGCAAGATAGATGCCCAAATATTTTAACTGCTGCAGTTCCCAAGTTAAAAGAAATGATCCCTGCTAGTGTTCTTTGACTAATGGGCCAAGTGGCATTGCTTTAGATTTCTGAAGATTCAGTTTTAGCCCAGAGAACTGCCCATAGGTCTGAATAAGTTGCAATAGTTTAGTAAGCGACCTTTCAGGTAGGGATTTCACCACCTGTTCATTTATTTTATTTATTTGCTGCATTTGTACCTCACATTTTCCCACCTATTTGCAGGCTCAATCTGGGTTACATAGTACCGTCAGAGGCGTTTGCCCAGTCGGTGGATAACAAATACAAAGTTGTATAGTGATTTTATGAGGTATAAGTGGAGGGCCGGAATGGATGAAGATTGCGTGTTGTCCTGTTTGATCATAGTCATGCTGTGTTGGTAGGTGAAGAGGGTTACGTGGGGTCGTTGGGGTAGGCCTTTTTGAAGAGGTTGGTTTTTAGTGATTTCCTGAAGATCAAGTAGTCGTGGATTGTTTTTACAGCTTTTGGGAGCCCATTACATAGTTGTGCACTTATGTAGGAGAAGCCAGCTGCGTAAGTTGTTTTGTATTTCAGTCCTTTGCAATTTGGGTAGTATAGGTTTAGGTAGGATCTTGATGATCTGACTTTGTTTCTTATTGGTAAGTCTATTTGGTCTGTCATGTATTCTGGGACTACGCCGTATATGATTTTGTGGACTAAGGTGCAGATTTTGAAGATGATCCGTTCTTTGATTGGGAGCCAATGCAACTTTTCTCGGAGGGGTTTGGCACTTTCGAAGCGTGTTTTGCTGAATATCAGCCTAGCTGCTGTATTTTGGGTGGTCTGGAGTTTTTTATGAGTTGTTCTTTGCAGCCCACGTAAATTCTGTTGCAATAATCTGCATGGCTTAGGGCCATTGATTGTATTAGGTATCGAAAAGTTGCTCTTGGGAAGAAAGATTTTAATCGTTTGAGCTTCCACATTGAATAGAACATTTTCTTTGTTACAGAGTTTACTTGGCTCTCGAGGGTAAGGTTGCGATCGAGTGTGACACCGAGTATTTTCAAACTGTCCGAGGTAGGGAGGGTATGTCCTGGAGTATTTATGGTTGTGGGTTTGTATTTGTTATATGGAGAGGAGAGGATGAGGCAATGTGTTTTTTCGGTGTTCAGTTTCAGTTGGAATGAGTTTGCCCAGGAGTCCATGATGTTCAGACTATCGTTGATTTTGTTGATTATTTCTATCAGATCATGTCTGAAGGGGATGTATATTGTAACATCATCTGCGTAAATGAATGGGTTAAGGCCTCGGTTGGATAAGGACTGTGCCAGTGGAATCATCATCATGTTGAAGAGTATTGGTGATAATGGTGATCCTTGAGGTACTCCGCAGACTGCTTTCCACGGTGGTGATATGTTTGACTTTGATTTTACTTGATAAGTTCTGGTGGTTAGAAAGCCTTTGATCCAGTTAAGTACGTTTCCTTCAATCCCGAAGTGGCCTAGTATTCTTAGTAGTATGTTGTGGTTTACCATGTCGAATGCGCTCGACATGTCGAACTGGAGAAGGAGTATGCTTTTGCCTGTGGCAATCTCTTGCTTGAATTTGGCCAGGAGGGTAACTAGGACAGTTTCGGTGCTATGGTGGGATCGGAATCCTGATCGTGAATTATGTAGTATTGAGAACTTGTCCAGGTATTCTGTAAGCTGTTTAGTCAAGAAGCTCTCCATCATTTTTACTACTAATGGGATAGACGCAACTGGGCGGTAATTGGTGATATCGTTTGTGCTTTTCTTGGCGTCTTTTGGTATTGGGGTGAGTAGGATGTTGCCATGTTCCTCAGGGAAGAGACCTTGTTGTAACATGTATTGACTCCCAAAATAGCAGATTCAGAAGTGATCTGGCGGATCAAAGGCTCTATGCTTAGCAATTAGATTGTAAGCTCTGTCGAGCAGGCACTGTCTCTTCATGTTCCAAGTGTACAGCGCTGCGCACATCTAGTAGCGCTATAGAAATGATAAGTAGTAGTAGTAAATAAGAATGGGGATAAAGGGCACCCCATCTGGTGTCTCTTTGAATAGGGAAGGAGCTTGTGTGCTCCCCATTGACTAAGAGGTGTGCACAGGGGTCAGTGTATAAAGTAGCTATGGCATCATAACAACAACCTTTGAAGCCCATTTTGGCGAGTACAGTCAACAAGTGTGACCAGGAAACAGTGTCAAAAGCTTTCCCCACATCTAAGCTAACTGCCAACACAGGAAGATTCATATGTTTCTCATGAGATTAAAAGAGGCCACTATTTACCTGCTATTAAAAAATCCTAGTTGGGATCAGGAAGACCCTAAAAATTATTGTCCTCTCTCTTCTTTTAGATTTCTATCTGAAGTGACAGAAAAAGTGGTACTAAAGCAAGTGCAGGATCATATTGATTCTCTCAACATTTTAGACTTTTCAGTTTGGTTTCTGTCCACACCACAAGGCAGAGACTCTGTTTTTGACAAGGTTTGATGTCATTAGGCAGGGCTTTGACACAGGAATTTCTTACATTTTAGCTCTACTTGATTTATCAGCAGCATTAGCCATGATAAATCATGAAATTATACTGCAATGTTTAACTGATTCTGAGATTACCGGCTGAGTCACAATAAGCTATCGCTACACCTGGGAAAAACTGTTCTTAACTCAATCTTCTGGTGTATCTGTGCCTGCATTCCTTGAGACTGAAGGATGGTCTATACCAGGCTTGTCCAACCTTTGTCTATTGGGGGGCCACATTTTATATTTTGTAACACTTGGAGGGCCAAAACACATACTGTTTGCCACAGGTTTTATCAAATAGTGGCAAAATATGACAGTGCTTCGTCCCCTCCCCAGCCTTCAACCAGTCTCACTCTCGCTCTTCTATCCTCCCCCCCACCAGCCTTCACCCAGTCTCACTCTCGCTCATGTAACCCCCCCCCCCCCCCAACCAGTCTTCACCCAATTTTCCCTCACCTGGCTTCAGCAGCGGAAGAAACAGTGGTATTTCTGTATTCCCATCATAACTTCGCTCTCTGCAAGCTTGAGCTATGTAGTGTCAGAAGTCTCGATTGATCTTGTGATTTCAAGTCTCATGAGACTGGAAACCACTAGATCAACCCAAACTTCCAGCTCTGCGCGGCTCATGCTTACAGATTGCTGAGTCGTGGTGGGGAATTTGCCAAGCTTCCGAGGGCCACAAAAAAAGCACTTTGTAGACCAAATTCTGGCTCACAGGCTGTAGGCTGCACAAGCCTGGTCTATACCTTAGGTTTCAAATAACAAAAGCTTAGACATCCTTACTGATGCTACGTTTGATATAAAACATCAAATTAAAACTGGTGTTAAAAAAAGCATTTTTAAAATTGATCCACTGTGTTTTCATATGCCTGATCATTTTCAGATGGTTATGCAAGCTTTAGTGGGTCATGGCATTTAATTACTGTAATGTATTATATCTTGGGCTCCCCTCCTGCTTCTCTGAAATCTCTTCAAATAGTTCTGAATGCTGCTGCTAAGTTTTTAGTGGGCGCCTGAAGAATAGATCACACTATCCCTATTTCAGTGCATTTTTATAGTAAAAAAGGTGCCAGTGCTCAATTGCCAGGCCATCCTTTAGGTATGGGTAATCACTGAAGGATCTACCCCACAATAGCCAGGTCCCTTGCAACCAGCCAAAAAAACCTATGAAAAGGCAGCAGTGGCATGCAGAGACTGACTCTTTTATTAATACAATGGGTCAATTTTAGAATGCAATAAAAAAGGTACCTGTACTCAGTACCACCAAGTACCCCCTGAAAAAAAAACTCTGCTATATTCTTTATCATTTACTTTAGCTCCCAGTAGTTTGAAGGACTCAATTTAAAAGCATGTTCTTATTTAAGGCTTTCTATCATGAAGTTTCTCTTAGTATTGTACTCTACTTAGAATTTATAGACCTCCTTGGATGCTTGGATTTGCAAAAATGAACTTGCTAGATGCTCCCTCCTTTCATTGAGTTCTTCTGATGAAATCAAGGCCCATGTATTTTCTGTCACTCGATCAAAATGTGGAATTGTTTTGCCTGCCAATTAAAGAGCTAACACTTGTACTGCAACATTTTATAAGAAACTTAATATCTTTTCCCTTTTCTTTACATTTTTCATAATTTCAACTATTTGGCAAAAAGAAATAACTGAATCAGGATTATACAGTGAGCATGAAAAGACAGTTCTCCGAGGACAAGCAGGCTGCTTGTTCTCACGGATGGGTCGGCGTCCACGGTGGCCCAGGAACGGAGGATTTTTCCAGCAAAAATCAAAAAAGCTTTAAGACAGCTTTCGGAGCAAGAGGGACTCACACCGCATATGCGCGGCCATATTCCCACCCGCGGACGTCTGTTCCCGCCTCAGTTTTTTTTTTTCCGCAGAGGAGAGTGGCTGCGTGTCGGTCTCTCTCCCTCAGGCCTAGAGAAAGACTTCGGTGTTTTTTGCGCTCGTTTGCGCTTTCTTTTTGTTTTACGTCGCCTCTTTGTCTTTTTATTTTATCCAGTTAAAAAAAAAAAAAATTTCCCTTATATTTTTAGTTTTTCCCCTTTTAAAGTTTTCTTTCGATTTCATCGTGGCCTTCTTAGGCCGCACATACAAGGTATTTTCTTGTGCAAAAGAAAACAGGGGGGATTCGTCCCGTCCTAGACCTAAGGGCCCTGACCAAATTCCTGGTCTGAGAAAAGTTCAGGATGCTTTCCCTGGGCACCCTTCTTCCCATGATTCAGGAAAATGATTGGCTATGCTCTCTGGACTTAAAGGATGCTTATACACACATCCCGATACTTCCCGCTCACAGGAAGTATCTTCGATTCCGTCTGGGAACACGGCATTTTCAGTATTGTGTGCTGCCCTTTGGTCTGGCGTCTGCACCCAGGGTGTTTACAAAATGCCTAGCGGTGGTTGCAGCGACGCTGCGCAGACTGGGAGTGCATGTGTTCCCTTATCTCGATGATTGGCTGGTGAAGAACACCTCGGAGGCAGGAGCTCTACAGTCCATGCAGATGACTATTCAACTGCTGGAGCTACTTGGGTTTGTGATAAATTACCCAAAGTCCCATCTTCTTCCAGTTCAAAAGCTAGAATTTATAGAAGCTCTGCTAGACTCCCAGACGGCTCATGCCCATCTCCCTGAGGCGAGGACTGACAATCTTCTGTCATGATTTGAATTTTTTTATTTGAAGTTAAGACGACATGTTGCCTGCTCTGGCCAGTCCAGGGACCTCTTCTTCTGTGTCCTGCCTCCTGATGTAACTTACTGTTTCCTTGTAGGCACGACGTAACAGAGACAGCCTGTATTAATCGTTGCCCGCCACAGCCCCTGAGCAACAACACAGACACTGCTGTCGAGCTGACACCAACCGGCGCCTATTTTATAAAAGTCTGCTCCCCCTGAGATCAAAACATGGCTACGCCTCTGGTGGAGATTACAGGTTACACATTTCTCTAGCTGTATTTATTGAAGGCCTCCTGTACCAACTGAGCTCACACACTCACAAGCCCATTATTCATATTCAGTATTTGGCCGAATATTTTTCATTATTTGGTCGAATGGTAAAATATGCTATTCAGTACAGCTCTAATTTCAATGTATCATCTATGATAAGTACATAAGTACATAAGTAGTGCCATACTGGGAAAGACCAAAGGTCCATCTAGCCCAGCATCCTGTCACCGACAGTGGCCAATCCAGGTCAAGGGCACCTGGCACGCTCCCCAAACGTAAAAACATTCCAGACAAGTTATACCTAAAAATGCGGAATTTTTCCAAGTCCATTTAATAGCGGTCTATGGACTTGTCCTTTAGGAATCTATCTAACCCCTTTTTAAACTCCGTCAAGCTAACCGCCCGTACCACGTTCTCCGGCAACGAATTCCAGAGTCTAATTACACGTTGGGTGAAGAAAAATTTTCTCCGATTCGTTTTAAATTTACCACACTGTAGCTTCAACTCATGCCCTCTAGTCCTAGTATTTTTGGATAGCGTGAACAGTCGCTTCACATCCACCCGATCCATTCCACTCATTATTTTATACACTTCTATCATATCTCCCCTCAGCCGTCTCTTCTCCAAGCTGAAAAGCCCTAGCCTTCTCAGCCTCTCTTCGTAGGAAAGTCGTCCCATCCCCACTATCATTTTCGTCGCCCTTCGCTGTACCTTTTCCAATTCTACTATATCTTTTTTGAGATACGGAGACCAGTACTGAACACAATACTCCAGGTGCGGTCGCACCATGGAGCGATACAACGGCATTATAACATCCGCACACCTGGACTCCATACCCTTCCTAATAACACCCAACATTCTATTCGCTTTCCTAGCCGCAGCAGCACACTGAGCAGAAGGTTTCAGCGTATCATCGACGACGACACCCAGATCCCTTTCTTGATCCGTAACTCCTAACGCGGAACCTTGCAAGACGTAGCTATAATTCGGGTTCCTCTTACCCACATGCATCACTTTGCACTTGTCAACATTGAACTTCATCTGCCACTTGCATGCCCATTCTCCCAGTCTCGCAAGGTCCTCCTGTAATCGTTCACATTCCTCCTGCGACTTGACGACCCTGAATAATTTTGTGTCATCGGCAAATTTAATTACCTCACTAGTTATTCCCATCTCTAGGTCATTTATAAATACATTAAAAAGCAACGGACCCAGCACAGACCCCTGCGGGACCCCACTAACTACCCTCCTCCACTGAGAATACTGGCCACGCAATCCTACTCTCTGCTTCCTATCTTTCAACCAGTTCTTAATCCATAATAATACCCTACCTCCGAATCCATGACCTAGGTCCCTTTCCTGGGTGGCAACTCCTAGTTTGGGTTCCTCTTTCCCACATGCATCACTTTGTACTTGCTCACATTAAACATCATCTGCCATTTTGATGCCCAGTTTCCCAGTCTCATAAGGTCTTCTTGCAATTTTTCACAATCCTCTTGATTTAACAACTTTGAACAACTTTGTGTCAACAGCAAATTTAATTACCTCACTAGTTATTCCCATGTCATTCATGAGGTACTCTGTCAAATGTTTTTTGAAAATCTAGATACACCATATTGACTGGCTCACCTTTCTTCACATTATTTATTCACCCCTTCAAGAGTGGATGTAAATGAAGACAAATATGAAATGTTTCACTCAGCCCTAGGAGGCAGGGACAGTTTTGCTTTTTACTTCTGATTCTGGTCTTTAGGGTACACCAGCAGGGAACTGTGCCTTTCTACAGTTTTGTTTGCTGAACTGAATTCTAGAGGATGGCCACTCCATCCTCACTCTAACTTTAGAAACTGTGGTCTACTGTTAAAAGTTTATATCGCATAAATCTGAGAAGTTATAAAAGCCTGTCTTCTTTGGACAGTGTTTCTAACAGTGTCTTCATAGACCAAAAGTTATATAAAGAAAAATCCTGTGTTCAATTCAGACAGCGACCTCGCTGGACTACCCACCAGGAGGTGGCGACAATATTCACTGTGGAAATCTTGAAAACCAGACTGGTATGGTGTGTCCCAAAGACTGTGTTAAGAGCTGCTATCTTAGAGCGATGGCTATTTGCTCCAACAGGAACGCACTAGTTCTTAGGGCTGTGGGTTAGATAGTTGTACAGGGACAGAAATTTCACCCATCTTCGCCCATCCCCAATGGAATTTAACCCATACCCAACTGTGCCAGCTACGATCTATTCCATCTCCACAGGAGCTGACGTTATTAACTTGCTCGCAGCAATCTGTTTCCTCCCAATCCCAACAGTCTCCCATGTTTTTTTGAACCCTGAAGGCTTACATTCAAAACTTCTACCTGAGGCAATAGAGATTGCCCAAGATTAAAAGGAGTTGTAGTGAAATTTGGCTCTAACCATTACGTTACTCCTCTTGGATTCCTCATTATTGAGGATGGTGCAGCAAGTTTGTTATTTTAAGATAATTCTCTTATTTTTTTGTATTCTTTTAAAAGTTACTTGTGAACAAGTTGTAATTGCTTCATTAAAAAGTTAAAGTTAAACATTAATTTTGTAACTGCATTGACAAAGATACTTATTTCATATTGGGATATCTTATTTTTCTACTAACAGGGAAAACATGAAGTTTGATCACTCAAACCACAAGTTAAGCTTTGAAAAGATTACTACTTTTATTAAGAATAGATTATCAGGGATTTAAATATCCTATGTCACTTCATAATCATGCAACACTACAAAACAAATAGTAACTATAAACCCAAACTGCTCAAATGTACTAAACCTTTACCTCTGAATTTTAGAACATGGATTTGGAGAGCATGGATCCTTAGAAATACATAATCCAAATTCAAACTGATTGTCCAGAAGTCCCACACATCGTGCTATGCATGCACTTGGATATGTGCGTCCATTGTGTCCACAGACAGGAACAAATTGGTCTGCACAGTTACATGGCAACCCTAAAAATGTTAATAAAAAATTAGCGTTTGACTGTTTATAGCAAATGTTTTAAAACCTCTTATTTAAGATAAAGGTATATAGGCAGAGTTGACATTATACAGACCATAAATCCTTTATGCTAATAATAAACTTATCCAAACTAACACTTATGTGGCATTAAAAATATCTTAAGCATTGTGACATTCACTATGGAAAGTTTATGAATAAGAGAATTCAAGAGGGTCAGCATATGGCCTATAATTTGGATGTAATATCTATCTATCATATCTATATCTATATAAAGCAGATGTGTGTGTTTGTTGGTCTGTGTCCTCTGGCCCCCGAAGAGCTACAGCATGTAGACTCTACCCGCTGTTGCCAAGGTTCTTGTATGAAGCGATTCAGTCCACGAGGGCATTGAGGGGAGTGGGAGCAATACCTCCATCCATTAAATAAATAGGCTACAGGTCAGAAAGTTCTTTCTTGCTGTTGCTAAGTGAAAAACTGCTTAGAACAGGGTAAGGGCTCAGAAACTGGTGGGGAGAAATATGGACAGCAGCTGTGCAGTTGTCCCTCTTCTCTAATACCCTCTTCCCTAACAATTTCAATACGGGGGGGGAGGGGTTCAGGGACTGCTGGGAATAGGGTAGAGAGAAAGTATTGGGGTCAGGCTGGGAAGTGTATGTGTGTGAATTCACTAACCCGACAGGGGAACACTCCTCAAACAGGGCGGGAAACTGAATTTCAATATGCCCTTGAAAAGAAGGCTGTGTTTTGACAGGGAAACAGTGAAAGCCAAACAGCAGGCACTTGCTAGATTGAAAGAAACAACTAATCAAGAAAATCAACCTAAACAAATTGATCGGAAAAGAAGTAGTGCTAGGTAGGGATCCAGTCTCCACATTTTCTGATTTAAGGGAATATGAAACAAAGTCAATGTCACCCTTTCTCACACACCCCTCAGCAAAACACCCCATTCACACTCAGCCATTCTCACACACCCCAACTCACACTCACCCATTCTAATACAGCACTTAGCAAAACACCCATTCACACTCACCTGTTCTCACACACCCTAGAATAGCACACCCACACTCACTTCTCAGTACCATACCTCCACTGACACTCAACCATTCTCACACACCCCAAAGTAGCACACCTCCATGCACACTCACCTCTCAGCATACTTATATAGTGTTATTACACACAAATAAACGTAGCTTTTCTCAATTACAAAGTACTAACCTATCGCTGAGCAATGCCAGTGCGGACAGCTAGTTGCAAATAATGGAGAAAAAAGTTTTTAAAAATCCCTTGTATGCTATGCCAAGTGATTTCTTTATTACCACTTTTCTAGAGAACTTAACATTTTAGCTATTAAAAGCAATTGCATGACACCGAAGCTAGTAGAACCATACTGTGCTTGGCAAACAGATGTTTTCCAAAGCTTTTTACACAAAGGACCATATAAGACAGTTCTAATAACAGAGCTAGATAGGTGAAGGGTCCTCATCTGAGAAGAGTTCGCTACTTGGGGATAAAGGAAACCAAGTTAGGTCCTTTCCTTGATTTCAAATGCTGGGAAAAAAAGAGAAACAAGAAGCAAAGCTCAGGGGTTGGTTATTTATTATTTAGTTATTTAATTGGATTTTACTCACACCTTTTTCAGTAGTAGCTCAAGGTAAATTACATTCAGGAACAGTGAGTATTTCTCTGTCCATGAAGGGCTCACAATCTGTACCTGAGGCAATAGAGGGTTAAGTGATTTGCCCAGGATCACAAGGAGCAGCAGTGGGATTTGAACCAGCCACCTCTGGATGTCAAGACCAGTGCTCTAATCACTAGGCCACTCCTCCACTTCATGGACGGTGGAGGCCATGTGGGTTAACAGGATAGGGCATATAATCATATCCCCTTTTATAACCTTTTCTTCAATATCTGCCTCCTGGGGAGCAGGAGGATGGCAAGAGTAGGGTAGAGGTATATTATTATCACATTCTCATACAGCCCATATACTCTCCTCTCCCCCTTCCCATCTCTCTTATCTGTCCTCCTGTTACTCCCTTCTCTCACCTACGTTCCCTCCATATCAATGCCAGCTCCATATTACTGAAAATAGGGAACATCAACACACACATCTCAGAGCAGAAATTGGTCTCATTTAAATAACTTATACCTATCAAACTGCTATTACAGACCTCTAGGCTTGCTTAACAGCGTCATCCAATCTAAATGTACAAAAGGTTTGTAAACATCCAGAATCCATCTCTATCATTAAACATGGACAATGTTCCGACAAGTAAAAGGTGTGCAGTGTGCTTTTTGGTCAGGATGGGCATGAGGTCTGGGAAAAATGTTTGAAGGACAATTGACTGGTTCAGATGGAACTCTGACACCACCTTAGGCAGGAACTCACGGTGCATGCAGAGAACTACTACTCTATTATGATGAAACTTAGTTTAAGGTGGATCCGCCCCAAAGGCCTTAATCTTACTGCCTCTGCAAGCTGAAGTAACAGCCACCAAAACAAGACCTTCCAGGTCAAATACTTCAGATGACAGGAATCAAGTGACTCAAAACGAGCTTTATTAGCTTGGAGAGGACGACACTGAGGTCCCATGACACAGGCAGAGGCAAACCTCTAATGAAGTGAACACCTACAGCAGTGATGGCGAACCTATGGCACGTGTGCCAGAGAGGGCACGCAGAGCCCTCTCTGTTGGCACGCGCGCCGTTGCCTCAGCCAGTTCCAGCCCCCCTCCGAATAAAAGTCATACCTGCTTGGGGTTAAGGCGGCAGGCGGCAGTGAAAAGCGCTGGCTCGGCGTGCCTTCAGCCTTCCTTTCTGTCTCTCAAGTTCTGGTCCCGCCCTCATTTCCTGTTTCCGCAAGGGCGGGACCAAAGCTTGAGAGACAGAAGGGAAGGCTGAAAGTGTGCCGAGCCAGCACGCTTTTCACTGCCGACGTTGCCATAACCCCGACCAGGTATGACTTTTAAATTTCGGAGGGGGTCCTGGTGCTCGGAGGGAGGGAGGGCAGGCAGGCGGCCTTGTGCTCGGGAGGGAGGGCGGGAAGGCAGGCAGCCTTGTGCTCGGATGGAGGACGGCCAGCCGGCCTGCCTGGTGTTCGGAGGGCCTGCCTGGTGCTGGGAGGGAGGGAGGGATGCCTGGTGCATGGAGGAAGGGAGGGAGGCCTGGTGCTGGGAGGGAGGGAGAGCAGGAGGGCAGCATCCCCAACGAGAAAACCCTAATGGGAGGTGCAGTCCTCCCGTTAGGTTTTCCACGGTGACTTCCTCGGAAAACGGTAGTGCATCGCATCGGATTAGTATTGTAATACTAATTTGCTCATTTGCATACCATTTTCGTTGGCTGCTACTGTGACAGGAAAATGCCCTTTTGTGCATGTCTTCAGTTTACTACTTGCGTTCTAAACTGGCTAGAACCAGTTTAAAACCAATGTTGCTGTTATTCAGGTTAAATTGCCCTGTTGGCACTTTGCGATAAAAAATTAGATTTTGGGTTGCTGTTTGGGCACTCGGTCTCTGAAAGGTTTGCCATCACTGAGCTAGAGGCTGTCCAGAGATGGTGATGATAAGCACTAATTGCACTAAGAGGAACCCTTACAGAGGTGGCCAAACTCAGATAAGTGTAGAAGGTATGCAAGAAGGGTCTGTATAGGGAAGAAAAGGGATCTAGGTCCTTGCCCTTACACCAGACAGCAAACCTCCTCCATCTGAAAGAATAACACCTCTTAGTGGAATATTTCCTGGAAGCCAGTAAGACCTTGGAAACACCCTCAGGAATTTGCAAGGAAGCAAATTCTGAGCTCTCAACATCCAGGCAGTGAGGACTAAAGACTAGAGGTTGGGATGTAGAAGAGAGCCCTCGTTTTGCATTATGAGGGTTGGAAAAAAACTTCAACCTCCAAGGATCTCTGGAGGATAACTCCAGAAGATGGGGGAACCAGATCTGCCTGGGCCAGTATGGAGTGATCAGGATCATGGTCCTTCGGCTTTGCTTGAGTTTCAGCAAAGTCTTCCCCACAAGAGGGATGAGAGAATACGCATACAGAAGGCCGATCCCCCAATAAAGGAGGAAGACGTCCAATACTAGCCTGTCGTGGGCCTGGAACAGAATGGAGGGACTTTGTGATTTATTTAAGTGGAAAAGAAAGTCTCAACGAGGCAGGAGCCTTATTCTTAATGTACTGTGAGAGATTTGAGTGACTGTCCCCCTTAGATGGGGCACATCCCCTTGATTAGGGTTGGGATTAGGAGGGTGCGAGGGGGGGGGGGACTGGATTGGATGGTGTTTCTTGGCTGACACTTTAGTCTTGTTCCCATTTGTGTAGGAGAGCACTAAGAACTCTGATGTATCTATCGAGGTGGGGGTAGTCGTAGGCTCTGTATGAGGTGGGTTTCTATAATTGGGGGGGGGGGATGAAGGCAAGGGAAGGTATTTGTTTTTTTGTGAGTACTCAGGTTGGGGGCTGTGTTTTGGGTGGTTATATCTCAAGTAGGGCTCAACTTGGGAGAGGGTACCTTAGTTACACCAAGTGGGGTGTTGAATATTATGGATGATTGTTCTTGTGATATATAACACTTTGATCTTTCCCTGGGTTGTGATGCCTGATATTTGTATCTGCAATTTTGTTTTCTTGTCATCAATTTATTTTCATAATAAAAAATAGTTGAAACATAAGTGGAAAAGAGATCTACCGAGGGGGTGCCCCACACTTGGAAAATCGCCTATGTTGAGTGACCACTCATGCATTTGCATGACACTGCTCAATTTGTCAGACAGGATGTTGGATTTGCCTGCCAGGTAAGTGGCATTGAGCATCCCATGCTGGGCTGCCCAGTGTCACATCTGGATGGCCTCCTGACACAGTACGTGTGATCTGATGCCCCCCCTGCTTGTTGGTGTAGTACATCACAACCTGATTGTCTGTTTGAATGAGCACAATTTGGTTAACAACCAATCTCTGAAAGTTTTTAGAGTGTTCCAGATTGCCCGGAGCTCCAGAAGGTTTATGTGGAGATCTGTCTCTGCGCTGACCATGCACCTTGGGTGTGAAGCCCATCTAAGAGTGCTTCCAAGCCCAGGTGGGATGCATCTGTCATCAGCACCTTCTGGGGCTGAGAAATTTGGAATGGAAGTCCCACAATCAAATTGGATTGAATTATCCACCAAAGTAGAGACTGAACCAATTTTGGTGTTACTTGGATGAAATCTGCTAGGTTCCCTGAGGCTTGACACCACTGGGATGTAGGGTCCACCGGGCTCTTCTCATGTGAAGACATGCCAAGGGCATGGACATGGACGATGGAGGTCATGTGGCCCAACCACCTCAGCATCTGCCTGCTGGCTGGCTCGAACCTGAGTGGTGACAAGAGTGTCTACCCTTGGCACAGGGAGTAAAGCCCGTGCATGTTGCATGTCTAGCAGGGCTCCAATGAATTCCAACTGCTGAATGTGATGGAGATGGGACTTGGGTTAGTTTAAAATTAAGTCTATTAGTTCTAACACATGAATAGTTCTCTGCATGGACTCCTGAGCACAGTCCTTCAAAGTGCTCTTCATCAGCCAATCAACCAGATAGGGGAACACAAGGACTCCCAGACTACGTAGAGACTCTGAGACTACTGCAAACCCTGGGAGCCGAAGCGAGGCCAAAAGGCAACATGCAGTAATGGAAGTGATGTGTCCCCAGCCAAAATCGAAGATACTTCCTATGACCTAGAATTTTGGGATGCGAGTGTAAGCATAACCAATCGTTTTCCAGAATCATGGGGAGAAGGTTGCCCAGGGAAACCATCCTGAACTTTGACCAGGAATTTGTTCTTCAGCACAAGGAAGTACCTGGAATACAATCTCTTCCTTGCCTTTAGAAGGGCAGAGTGTTCCTCTGTAAGTACCTGCTTGCTGAGAGCTGAAGTGAGATGCTCTTGGTGGACAATTTAGTGGTCTTTGATGCCAATGCAGAGCGTAACTGAGATGAACTATTTGAAGAACCCACCAGTCAGCGATTACAAGGGGTCACCTTTCTTGGAAAAAAATCAGCCCCTCCCCCCGGTAGGTTGTCCAGGATGGTTACTGTTACTGCAGCTATGCTCTGCTGGAACCATTCAAAAGCTCTGACTATGGAGCTGGATGGGCGCATGCTATTGACGAGAACAAGCGTGCTGGGATTGAGCCTGCTGAGAAGGATTGTACCTTCATCTCTGTGGGTAGTAGGGACTCCTGTTCAACTTGCCGAAAAACCTCCTAGATGAGGAGGAGGAGGGTGCAGAAGACGTCCATAGCGAAAGAGTGCCAACGGTATCCAAGTGTTTCTTGATGAGGTAAGCAATCTCTTCCACCTTGTCTCCAAAATGGTTATCTCCAAGGAATGTGGCATCCGTCAACCTCTGCTGGACTACCAGATCCAAGTCAGAGACATGCGGCTATGAGAGTCTGCACATTGCTATACTCCAGGCAAAGATCCTGGATGTTACATCAAAGGTGTCATAGGTGTCCCTGGCCAAGAACTTTCTACATGCCTTCTGCTGCTTGACCAACTGGCAAAAAGATTTGACCTGCTCCTGTGGGAGAGAATCTGTCAAATCATACATACTGCGCACCAAGTTCCTCAAGATAGGTTCGTGTAGAGCTGGTAAGATGAATACGGGAGATGAGAACTGAGGGCTGATACATCTTCTTCCCAAAAGAATCCAGGGTTCTAGCTTCTCTGCCAGTAGGTGCTAAAGCACAGTCCCTAGAATTCCTGGCTCTTTTGAGTGCGGATTCCATCACCAAGGAGTGATGGGACTTGGGGTAGTTTAAAATTAAGTCTATTAGCTCTAACACATGAATAGTTCTCTGCATGGACTCTTAAGCACCATCCTGGACAGGACAGGGACTGACAGAGGGGACTCACAGTTCTTCACCTAAATATCCCATAGGATTTTGTGAAGCAGGACTGTCACATCCTCTCTAGGAGGGGAATCATAGTCCAGGACCTCAAACATCTCAGCCCTGGGCTTGTCCTTCATCTCTAAATGAATCAGAATGGTGGCTGCCACTTCCCTGACAAAAGACAGAAAGGAAAAATTCTCAGGTGGAGATTTTCTTCTTTCCTCAGGAGGGTTGAGGTCAGATGGGATACCATAGGACTCTTCCTCTGAGAAGTACTGTGGATCCTAATCAGACTCCCATGAACACTCCTCATCGGTGTTGGTGAAGAACTCCTTATGGGAGGGCCTAGAACAAGCCTGCCTCAATACTGAGGATCCATGTCCCTCAGTGCCCTGGAGCTCCTGGTACCATGCATCAAGGCTGATTGATGCCAATGCTTCTTGGCCTTTGCCCGATGCCAGCTGTCCATGCTCCTCAGTGCCAACAAGGACGACATCGAATCCTCACACTGCCTCTGGGTCGGGTCCGATGCTGACCAGTCACAGGGGCCCTGCACAACAGTCGGCACTGAGGAAGGTGGAGACCCACTTGATGCATGTCCACCCCATGTCAGATGGATCAATGCAACTCGAAGTCTATGCCAACATCGAAGATTTGGACCGGGCTCCAAAAAGTTTCTCTCTCTGAGAATCCCTCTGCCAGGTGGGTTCTTTTCTTCATTTGAAAAAATGGAGCACAGCTGGAAGGGGCATTTTCAGGCCCCAAACACTGAAGACGCCAGGAATGAGTGTCTTAGTCAGAGATGGTTCTATTGCACTGGGTACAGAACGTAAAGCCACTTGGAACCTTCGATAACATGGAAGGGAAAACAGTCGTGGCCAAATCAAACAGCTCAATGGTGCCAGATAAAGGGGCAAAGCAACCGAAAAAAATTAGAGAAATGAGTCCTACCTGGAGCTCAGGCCCAAGAGGGCCTTAAAGAGAGCAAAAAAAACCACAGAAACTTAAAAGTGGGGAAAAACCAATAAAGGAAATTCTTATTCCATTAATGTGAGTGTTGGTGTAACATATTGTAAGCCACATTGAGCCTGCAAATAGGTGGGAAAATGTGGGATACAAATGCAGCAAATAAATAAATAAATAAATAAATAAATAAATAAATAAATAAATAAATAAAATGACAAAAAATAAGACAAAAATTTAAAAAAACAGGAGAAAAATCTCCTTAGGAAGGCACTATATGCTCTGAAATAGCATTCGTGCACCAGACGGTATAAGGAACCACGGAAAACGTGTCCTCTCCTCAAAAGGATAAGAAGAGACTTATGGTCCTGCACTCTCTTGGTGGGTGGATGGGCGGGAAGGCACAAACGCATGTGCGGTGGGGATGCTGCAAATGTTCTTAAAGCGATACTAGCTTTTTAATGATCCGTACCAGGCGACATGGATGACTTCACTCACATGTGAGACTATGACCTGCTTGTCCTCAGAAAATACAAGAGTTACTCCAAGAACCATTCACTGATCAAACTGGACACATTAATAGTGAAAGAGAGATGAACTGAAACCTAAGAATGAGCTATTGATAGTTGTAGCATGGATTACAGATGAGATGGTTTACAGCAAGCCTGGAAAAAAACTGGTACAACAAACATCTGTAAATTGAGTGAGAAAGAATTGAAGTGGTCACTCATCTTGTAGCTGGCTGCAAAGTTCTGATGGCAGAAAATTTATAACACAAAAACGCAAAACAGGGAAACATAACAACACACTGTGCCAGAAAACCACTGGAATTATGATCCTAAAAGAATTATGGAGAATTAAGTCCATTCCGACTGATAAAAAGCTAGATGTGAGGAAACTGGACCTAGTGGTAAGAGTTAAACACCACCATTAATCAGATGTTAAAAGTATTTTCCATTGTTTTTGGTACCAATAAACTGCAAGCTAAGGAACAGAAGCCTTGATTGATTGATAGAGGACACCTTGAGCTGGTGGTGACAATGGTATTGAAGCGTGTGAGGTATAACAATTGAGAGTTATTTCTACCAGTAGCCATACAAGGATCAGCTGGTACCAGTCTAATGTGTGTCTTAATTTTTTGACTAAGGTTCTTTGGAAGTACTGGAATGTTGTAACAGTCAATCTGGCCCTCCAGATATTTGATTTGCATATTGCTTATAGAAAGGGGAAGAATTTGATAGAGTAATACCCTTTACAACTTCCGTGCAAAGAAGATTATAATTTTATAGCACTGCCTATTAGAGGACATGTTCCCTGTGGTGGTTGACAGACTTGTGAAACTATTGACACTTATGGAATTTGAGGAGCTATTATATGGGCAACAAACCTTTTTGTAAGGAAAATAAATAAAAGGAGGCCTCTTTGGTTCTCAAAAGTAGTACCTAAAAAGGTAAGGAAAAAGAGGTTAGCCTTTATAAACTTCAAGAGATCGCAGAAAGAGGAAGACAGGCTGCAATATTAGGAAAAGCTAAAAGAAGCTGGAAGTCAGGAAAGCAAAGATACAAATGGGAAAAAAATATCCAATACAGTAAAATGCGAGGACAAGATCATTTTTAGATATGTTAGTGATAGGAGGAAGTGCAAAAGTGGCATTGTGAAACTCAAAGGCCAAGGGTAGGAATGTATAGTAGATGATAAAGTGGAATTGCTTAAAAATATTTCTGTTCTGTGTTCACAGCTGAAGGGCCGGGAGCAGGATCACAGAAGACAAACACAAATAAGAATGGAGGCGTGGTAGTCTCTGAACAATTTTAAGAGGACTGTTTGTAAGGAGCAGGCTAAATTAAAGGTAGACAAAGTGAGAGGGTAGGATAGCATACATCTGAGGGTAACAAAGGAACTTAGGGAAGTTCTATCAGCTCAGCTGGCTGACCTTTTCAATGCTTCTCTAGAGTCTGTAGTGGTTCTGGAGGACTGGAGAAGAGATCTGGTCCTTCTCCACAAAAAGCGGAAGTAAAGAAGAGGTTGGGAACTACGGCCTGTAGGTCTGCCTTCTGTGTTAAGTAAATTAATGGAAACGCTTTTAAAACAGAGAACAGTAAAGTATAGTTTCACTAGAGGCAGTTCTTGTCAGATAACTCCGATTAATTTCTTTGCCTGGGTGACCAGAGAGTTGGGTCACGGGAGAGTGCTAGAAGTGGTATATTTAGATTTTAGCAAATCCTTTGACACGGTTCCACAAAAACCATTAATAAATAAACTGAGTGCCCTTGGTATGTGTCCTAAAGTGACTGGGTTAGGAACTGGTTGAGTAGAAGGCGACAGAGGGTAGTGGTAAATGGAGATCATTCTAAGAGAAAGAATGTTATCAGTAGTGTGCCACAAGGTTCAGCACTTTTTAACATTTTTTTGTAAGTGTAATTGCTGAAGGGCTGTCTGGTAAGGTTTGTGGATGATACAAAAATCTGCTATAAGGTAGATATCCCTGATGGTGTGGATAACATGAAGAAGGACTTAAAGCTAGAGGAATGGCCTGGAATTTGGCAGCTTAGATTTAATGCAAAAAAGTGCATCATCATGCATTTCGGCTGCAAAATCCCAAGGGAACGGTACAGTTTAGGGGGTGAAGAACTTTTGTGCACGAAAGAGGAGCGGGACTTGGGTGTGATCATATGTGGTGATCTTAAGGTAGCTAAACAGGTAGAAAAGGCAACAGCAAAAGCTAGGAAGATGCTTGGGTGCAAAGGCAGAGGAATAGCCAGTAGGAAAAAGGAGGTGATGATGTCTCTGTATAAGACTTTGGTGAAATGATATTTAGAATATTATGTACAATTCTGAAGACCGCACCTTCAAAAAGATATAAACAGGATGGAGTCAGTCCAGAGGGTGGCTACTAAAATGGTCAATGGTCTTCATTATAAAGCACATGGGGACAGACAAAGATCTCAATATGTATACTTTGGAAGAAAGGGGGGAGAGTGGAGATATGATAGAGACATTTAAATACCTATGCAGCATCAATGCAAAGGAGGTGAGTCTCTATCAATTGAAAGGAAGCTCTGGAACAAGGGAGGCATAGGATGAAGGTGAAAGGGAATAGACTCAGAAGTAACCTGAGGAAATACTTCAAGGAAAGGGTGGTGAATTTGTGGAAAGGCCTCCTGGTGGAGACAAAAACAGATTTTATGTTGATTAATTGTGATTAATATTAGTTAGTTTTAATGTTATGGTGGTGTGATGAAATATATTTTGATTTTATGTATGTATATTTTGTGAACTGCTGAGAACATTTGGATTGTGTGGTATCCAAAATTTTTAAATAAATACACAAACAGTATCTGAATTCAAGACAACTTGGGACAAATACATAGGATCTCTAAGAGAGTGACAGGGAGAGTAGATGGCATGGATGGGCATACTGGATAGGCCATATGGTTTTTATCTGCCTATAGTTTTCTATGTTTCTAGGTTTCATTTCTTCAGTGTGTTTTCATTGGTCTTTCCACAATCATCTTCATTGGCCGATTTGAACTGTCACCCAATATTCCTGTGTTAACCAGTATATGCTCACAGTCACCTGTATGTTTATCAAGTGGGTGGAATGCCTTCCCACCAACTGTATGGCTGAGATTATTGCCCTGCCACAAAAAGGGCAGTAGTGCATCCTTTGCTAAAGAAGAACAAACTTAACCAGGACAAACTCAAAAGTTACCGGCCAGTATCTAACATTACATTTTTGAGGGAAACTTATAGATCCAAAGGTTTCATGGCAGAGATAATGTTGAAGTAGAACATGGAGACTTGGTTGTCTGTCCTGATGAGAACTGGCACATCATACAAGGACTTGATTGCTTTTCAACTACAGAGATGATTGCCTACAAGAGAGGATAATATTTAAGAGACAGCCATGCACCATCTGCACTACCAGAGGTAAAAAGCAAGTATGCTACCATTGTTGGTCATTATAGATGCTGAAACTGTACTACTTGTGAAATCTTTTTGATATAAATATTTGTGCATCCAATTTAACAACCTAAGTATGACAAACTATTTCTTCAACTGTAATGCACAAAATATGGTTTACACTGCAATATATCCCTTTAATTTGTCACGTGTAGGGTTGATGAAAATAGAATTTAAAGTTAGTTAATTAGAACACAAAATTTACATTAAAAGTCATAAGAAAGATAAGCCAATAGTAGAACACTGCATTGTACAGAGAAATGCTTTTACAGATTTCAAATTTTGTGTCATCTTTGTGGCAAAACCTTCATGACGAGGATGGGCTGTAGATAATATTTTGATGAGAATAGAACACAAGATTCTAGGGGTGATCCTGGAAACGAGATACAGGATCACTATGGGGTGGCAAGTGCCACCCCATTTATTTTATTTTAACCTGCTCTACTTAACCAATCAACCACAGGGCCTTCTCTCTGTCACTACTTCCTATTGCTCCATGGGCGAGATGCAACAGAGGGAATACCTCAAGCCAGCCAGACTCAGCCTGATTTAATCACTGCCAGTGAACACAGCAAGCTTGTAGGACCAGGAAGAGGGGGTAAGGGAGGGAGGGAGAAATGTCAAATCCACAGAAGGGAATTGGGGGGGGGGGGGGGAGGAAGGTGGGAGAGAGAGAAATCAGATCGGGGTGCAGAAAATTTGAGTGTTTTGTCCACAGTGACACCTAGATCTTTTTTCCAGATCATTTATAAATGCGGCTGTTTCTTGTGTTTATTATTTATTTTCCTTAATGTTATTTTACCTCCTTGCTTCCTAAAACATACTGGGCAAAAGTTTATTGGTTGTATTCCTGTTATATTTCCTTTAGATATTGTCTAATATCTTTCAAAGTTTTCTGTTCAAATGTTTAATTCCACCAAGTGTTGAAATTCCCTTTTGAAACAAATTAGAACCATGGATAACTATGTGAGTTTCTGTAAAATGTTAAAGACTTTCCTTTTCAAAAGGTTTCTATTAATCGAAATTAATCAATAATGTAATTTTTGCTAGTTATAGTGTTATCGGTCAAACTACGGTTCATATATTCCATAGTTTAAATCTTCTCTTATTCAACACGTTGTTTAATGATACTTACACAGCTATTGTCTCTTCTATACCAGTTTATGTAACTGTTAAACCTGATCATAATTATGAAGTACAAGTTGTATGTAAGCCACACTGAACCCAAGCTTACTTGGGATAATGTGGGATATAAATGTCAATCAATCAATAAACAAAATTAAAAATTGTTAAGGGGTCTGATATTCAGCCAGTGGCATTAAACCCAGAAAGTCAATGCTGAGCCATATCCAGGCACTGGCATTGAATTTCTGGGTTTCCAGAGCTGGCTAATACATAGCTGGTTAAGTGTGATATTCAGCACTTAACCAGCTATGGGTTACCACATAAAGATAGGACTGATGTTTATGTGGTCCTACTTATGCGGTTAACCTGGTCAGTTAAGCGCTGAATATCGGCATTGTTTATATGGGATATGCAGGTTATGAACCATAAAATAACTTTGCAACAGTAACAGAATTATGAGCACACTATGCCTCTGTGAACAGGTTAAGAATCACAGAGAAGCTAAATCATAAGAAATTATACAGAATGTGAGTCTCATGTCAGCTTGCTCCTTCTGTTGGAGACACAGGCAGATATGGAGTTATAACAAAGATATGTGTGGCAAGAGAATACTATAATGTAAGAGGGAAAATTTGCTGTTGACCATGGAAGCAGATAATGAAGGAGACATAACTTTAGTTGCTGGGAAGATGGTTTTTGCAAAGTAGGATAATTTTACTGACCTTATTATAAACAAATATGTTATGAAGAACTCTGCTTCTGTAAAGATAGAATTTGCTAGAATGGGCTGGAATATGAGAGAAATGCTGACTTTGTACTTCCAATACTAGTCTATGAGAGAAAAGAGTATAAAAGGAGAATTATGGAGAGAGGTAACCAGAGAGATAATGTTAGAAGTCGCGTTTGTGTCCTGGCTGCTGTCTCATATGAGAATTAATTATATTATGTAGTCTAATTGTATTCCTGATTGGTAAGTGTAATAAACAATTATTGATTATTCTCATATTATTTATTTATTTGTAGCATTTGTACCCCACATTTCCCCACCAATTAGCCTTCTGTGTCTTTCTGTCTCTCCACCTGGTGGTGTTAGGACCATATTCTCTGGAATGCTGGACATTCCAGCTTGCAGGTAAATAGTACCTTTATACCTGGGAGAGGGCAGAAAGATAAACAGCATTTAAGCAGCTAAGTGCCGACAGAATGCTCCCCAAATAGCTGGTTTTCAGTTTGGTGCTAACTCGTTATTTTATGTGGCACAAACTGGTTAAGTGCCACTGAAAATCAGCAGTTAGCCTCAAACAGGTAATTTAACTGACCGGAAGCCATTGCTGGTTGAATAAATTTATCTCCTTATTTTTTCATCTGTTCTGCTTTTTGTGTTGCCATCTGATTACTATAAAGGGTTTGGGTGGCTCTTTAAAAATATCCTGTGAATCCAAAATAGAAATGTATACTCTTTTCTATTCCCAATATTATGTATTTCACCATCATGTACCCAAAACTTGCTGTAAAACCAAATGTACATTCTTTTCTAGTTCCAGTATCCATGATGAATCCAAGCCACATTGAGCCTGCAAAAAGGTGGGATAATGTGGGATACAAATGTAATAATAATAATAATAATGAAGATTTAAACAGTTAAGACCATCTCACCAAATTGAATACTTTCTCTGGTCCAATTTATTA
Organism: Microcaecilia unicolor; assembly: GCF_901765095.1. Taxonomy (NCBI): domain Eukaryota; kingdom Metazoa; phylum Chordata; class Amphibia; order Gymnophiona; family Siphonopidae; genus Microcaecilia; species Microcaecilia unicolor. The sequence continues at coordinate 243,057,333 of NC_044031.1, read as the reverse complement.
ATAGCGCATCCTGTTTGGTGACCTGCAGCCTTTTGAAAGTACTGCAACTTATAAAGATACCAGAACTTCAAAGTAACAATTAAGTTTCAAAAATCTGAAAATACCTGTAAACATACGACGCTCATCTTCCGAGCTGTGCTCATTTAGACACTGATGAACAGAACATATCAAATTGCCAGCAACACAAGAACACACATTGCAACCTATATCAAATGATGCTCCATGACCTTTAACAAAAAAAAAAGTGTGTTAAGAAAACAGAACACATTACTGGAACACAGTGATTTCAAGAATAAATATAATATTCTTTGGAATAAAGACATGTAAAAAAATCTGTTTAATACTAACCAGATAGATTTCAGGATGGTTCAAGTACTGATTTGTTTAACTTAATACAATGAAGCCTCAACAGTGGTTCTGGGGAACCTTGACAGTGACTGATATACACCTATGTACCTAGCTGTGTCTGCCTAGGATCTACAGCTCACTGACAGCTTTTGTTATTTAGGAGAAAAGGGAGGAATCTTATTTTTGCAAATAATTTCTGTAGATTGTCTAGGCATATTGACATACACCATATAATGTCGATTAAAAATAGTAAAGGATAGGCAGGGACACTTTTTATACAAATCTCTTTTCAACTTTTCTTTATACTATTTGCTCATCACTACAGTAGTTTACCCTCACTTCAATGTGTGTAATTACAGCATAAAGTTAATACTGTAGGGTATGAGTCATGTGAAGCCTCATTTTAGATAGAATATAGAAATCTGAACTGATACAGCCATGTTGAGAGATGGAGAAATTATGTCTTACCTGATAATTTTCTTTCCTTTAGTCCTACCAGGCCAGTCCAGACTAATGATTATGTCCATCCACCAGCAAAAGGAGACAGAGAAAAATATAGTTCCAAGTAATTTGCTCCTTAAAGGTATTGTGCAGTCTGGAATGATCAGAATTTTGAATAGCCAAGCAAAAGTGAGGAACATTACAAATGCCATAGTTAGTGAAGTCACTTGGCATTAGCTGCAACATGTAGCATGGCTCTTACTCAACTGACAGGCATCTGGTTGAGTCAGGATATCCACTCTGAACTGCAATAAGCATGGCCGTGACTCAATGGCAAGAGATGTGGCCTGAGCTATAACCAGTAGTGTTGCTCCTTCTCAACTAAAGTCTAGATATTTTCACAGTCAGGAGATGTGACCTGAGCTATAACCAGTAGTGTTGCTCGTTCTCAACTGACATCCAAATATTTTCACCAAGTTAGATGTGGCCTGAGCTATAACCAGTAGTGTTGCTCGTTCTCAACTGACATTCAGGTATTTTCACCGAGTCAGGAGATGTGGCCTGAGTTATAACCAGTAATGTGTCTCATTCTCAACTAACATCCAGATAGCTTCACTGAGTCAGAAGATGTGGCCAGAGCTACAACCAGTAGTGTGGCTCATTCTCAACTAACATCCAGATATTTTCACTGAGTCAGAAGATGTAGCCTGAGCGATAACCAGTATTATGGCTCTTTCTTAATTGACATCTAGATATTTTCACTGAGTCAGGAGATGTGGCCTGAGGGACAGCCAGTAGTATGGCTCATTCTCAACTGACATCCAGATATTTTCACTGGGACAGGAGATGTGGTCTGAGCTATAACCAGTAGTGTGGCTCATTCTTAACTGACATACAGATATTTCACTGAGTCAGGAGATGCGCCTGGAACCATAACCTGCAATGTGGCTCATAGACAACTGACATCTAGATATTCCACCAAGTCAGGAAATGTGGCCTAAGCTACAACCTGTAGCATGGCTCATTCTCAAATGACATCCAGACACATTCACTGAGTCAGGATGGGGCCTGAACTATAACCAGTAGTATGGCTTGTACTCAACTGACATACAGAAAAGTTACCAAGTCAGGAGGCCTGTCCTTAACTGTAATAGTTAGTGTGGTTCATATCCCACTGACATATAGATATGGCACTGAGACAGGAGACATGTGACTGAAGAAAAATTGGCATGGGAAATCCAAGAAATGACCACCATGCACAAGATACACATAAGAAAAAAAAAAGTCAGAGAGGGAGGGCCTCTAGACTGGTCTGTTAGGACTAAAGGAAAGAAAATTATCAGGTAGGACAGAATTTCTCCATTCTTGTCACCTCCACCAGACCAGTCCAGACTAATGGGATGTAGAAAAGCAGTCTCCCAAATAGGGCGGGACCATCAGAGAAAGGTCTCTCCATCACTTGTCAACCTAAGTCAGGAACAAACAGAAAACAGAGACGATCCATGAAAGGCAAGTGAAAGGCAGGCAAGCCCACTGAAGAGAAGTAAGCTGTTCCTATAGAAGTGCTGAAAAATATAAAAAATAAGAGAAACCTTGATGGCCAAGACTACTGTGAGCCAAAATGGGATTGTATAGGACAAATGGTGGTCTAGCCCACATAGAATATTAACTTACACTCCATTGAAGGAGACTTACAAAGATTCTCAGCAGGAGAACAAGCAAACTGTTTTCCAGAGCCAATAAGTGTGACCAGCGAAAATAAGAACAAAGGCCTACAAGCAAGAGCAAGCCCTAAAGCTATAGAAGATAGAGATGCAACTGGTTAGATAGAGGTAAAAAGAAAGAGAATACATAATGACTCAATACCAAAACCTGCAATTGCCAGAACTATATCAGTTGGTGCTGTAGCTAGTACTGAGAGGAACAGCTGTAGACAGTGGAAAAGGAGGGACTCGAACCTACAATTTTACCTCCTGCACCTGGTTCATAGGCCGCTGCTCATACATGAAGAGATAAAAGAGGTATGCCAAGGCTGCCACCCACATACCACCTCATCACTTGAAGCTAACGGGGTGAGAATGGCACTAGAGTTAGACATGCAGGCATAGATGAAATGTAAGTGGTTGCTGTGGCACAACATACTATACAGGCAGCTATGCCATCTGAAGGAATACTTCCCAGAGTGCAACTGATGTCAGGGAGGAAGCACCCCATCCAAAGGAATGTCTGCATCTGGTGCACACTTGAAAGGTCACCTGTAGCTGTTGCTCAAGAGGGTAGGCCTGTGATTGCTGGAACTGAAGCCACACCTTTGGATGAGGTATAACCAGCCACACCAGGGGATGACACATTTGTAGCCACACCTGTGGATGCTGCAGCTAAAGCAATGCCTGACCATAATCATGGCTGTGTAAGGAAGAACCCCGAGTATGCTTTTACAAAAGGTGAGAACCGGGCATTTGAAGCCACATCTGAGGTTGCCATGTCTAACACCACAACAGTGCACTATCTACATATCCATGAGGTAGATGTTTTATTAGAGTCATACTACAGTCTCAAAACTTGAGACCCATAGGCAAAAGGCATCCTAGAGTATAGAGAAACCCATACCAAATAGGCTGACCAAAGGCCATAAATATTGGTAGGAAGATATACCACTGTCTCATGGAGGCTTGACTTGATTTTAAACACCAAAGGTGCTAGAAACTAAGCATCTCAGCTGAAGCATACAGTGCATGGTGGCAGCCATAAAATACCTGCAACACGGTAGCCATGAGGTAACAGTAGTACCCTAGATAAGCAGCAGAAAGGGCGAACCCCAGCAGATGATGTCATCCCTAAATCTGGGAGAGAACGCTACCAAGGATAAGCTGTATGCAATCCGAATAGACTGCCTGTAGAGATGAGGACCACAGCAGCCAACTGGATGATGAAGAGATTGCAAACCCTATTTAACAAGTATTACCAGGGAACAGAGACGTAACTAGCACCATTTCAAATCATAGAAAATGGCATAGTGCAATTACAGTTATCTTCTCTTTAAGAAGAGAAGAATCTGTGATACCTTATTATTATAAGCTACATTGGCTACCAATAATTGCTCAATCACAGTTTAAATTATGTATATTAATTTTCTGGTCTTTACAGGGAAACGTACCCTCTTATCTGATAGTTTTTTCCCCTTATTAGGTAGACAGTTTCTTTACAATTTCAGTAATTGAAGTTGGTTAGGTATTTTAGACAGCTTTCACCATATCATATTTCTTGTGGAATTCACTTCCGGCAGCAGTTCGTTCATTAACTAATTATCTGTTATTTCATAAGCAACTTAAAGCAGTGTTATTTGAGTAGTCTGTGGATTGATGTAAACTTTAGATTATTATGTGATTTATTGTATATTCCCAGTTGAATACGCTGGTTTTTTATTGTTTTGTGACCTACATGGAACTGAACAGGATGTTGCGGAATATAAGATCAATATAATAATAATAATATAATACTACTGCACACCACAGGTTGATGCAGCTAATATGCAGCCTCTAACCAAGTTGTCACTAAACAACAAGCCTACAGGGAAAGGACTTTCCAAGTCGCTGCTGCCCCTGTGCAACTTAGGAAGCTGTTGACACTACTCCTCAGTGGAAGTTGTCGCCGCCATGCTGTACTGAAGGCTACCACCACTGAGCCCAGACAGCTGTGGCTACCACTACATAGCACATAAGAATGTTGCTAGAACACAGTACCATGGGGAAGCTGCCACCACCATGCATCACCACCAGGCCATACAGGATCCAGAAGCACAATGCACCATAGGGGACTGTCACCACTAGGCAATATAGGAAGCTGGCAGCAGCCCCCCCCCCCCTCCACACCAAACGATGTTGCCAGTATGCAGTACAGAAGGCTGCCGTGGCTACATAGAACAGGGAGGCTACTACCAAGGAGAATGCCACCACTAGATAGCAAGAACATGGCCACAAGGAAGCTGCAAGGAATGTGAGACTATGCAGGACAAGTGGATAATGGCATTAGCCATATAAGTAGTTGCTATGGAAGTACGGAGGTGTCCTCCAGGACTAAAGTTAGAGCCATACAAAAAAAAAAAAAAAGAAATGCTGCTGCCTCAGCAGAGCATAGGAAGATAACACTTGCAAAACACAAAGGCCAATGGCCCAATGCAGCAAAAAAGGAGTGTGTTGTTTTTTTTAATCAGTGAAACCAAATAAACTGTGCCTGGAAGCAAAACATAAGATCTGGCCACACTGAGAAGCAAAGAACATCGATGTATTAGCCAAAGTAAAACAACTGCCCCAACAGGACGGGAGGACTCTATTTGGACAAAATCAGAAGACACACATCCTTGTAGAGCTCTCATTCCCCTGGATCCAAGATTTCTACTGAAGTAATCCACCTGAACTTCAGGGCACCCGCAATGTGCACTGCTGAGAGCAAGGATAGACGATTCTCTGCCCACTGCAGAGAGGGTGCGCCTCCTGAACCAGAAGAACAATCTTTGTGCCTCCTTGTCTGTTGACATAGGCCACTGCTCTTGCATTGCTGGACAGGATTAAAATGTCCTTGACCTACATGAGGCCTGTAAGGTATTCCTGATTACCCTCAACTCCAGGCAGTAGATCGACCACAACACTTCCACCAAAGAACTTGGGCCACTTGGCCCAGATGATGTGTTCTCCCATCCAGAGAGACTGTCATCTGCAATCACCAACAACCTCTCTAAATGTTCTTCAGCTGAAGCCACCAAAGCAGACTGAAGTTTGCTTGGGTTATCCAAGAAAGTCTGAGAAACCAGTCAGTGAAAGCAGGGGACTAATGACTGAGAAGGACAAATAAGCGGTTGCATGTGAAATCCTGTCCAAGGAAAAACATTCAGCGCTGATGCCACGGTGCTCAGAACTTGCATATAATCTCACACCTGAGAGGCAGGAAAGCAGAGCAGGCTAGAAACCTGGGAAACAATCTGCTGCTGCTGTGAACCTGGGAGGAACATCTTCCCTGACTGGCTATTAAATACAACCCCAAGACATTCAAGAGATTGAGGAGTTAAATCCATCACCTTGGAAAAGGTTCCTGGGGCTGTGGCCAGACCAAACGGTATTGCCCCAAACTGAAAATGCTCCCCGAGAATGGAGAAACAAAGGAAAGTTGATGAGGGGGTCAAATTGGCATATGGAAATATGCCTCGGAGATACAGAGAGATAAGAACCTCTCCCAGCTGCACTGACACAATCACTGACCTCAAGGTTTCCATTTGGAAATGTGACTTTGAGGGCTCTGACAATGTGCTTGAGGTAGAGACTAGGATGAAAGGAACCACCCTTTTTGGGAACTATGAAGTTGAGAGAATAGCGCTGCTAACCCTCTTCTGAGCAGAGCACCACTTGCATCGCTCCTAATGAATGAGATCTTGAAATATCTCTCAGATTGCTAGAAATTTGTCAGGGGCTTTGCATAGGGAGTCCAAGAAAAAAAATCTGTGCGTGGACAAGCAAATTCTAGTTTGTAGATTTCTCTGATTACATTCAATGCCCACTGGTCCGAGGTGATCCTGGTCCATTTCTCCAGGAAGCTGGAGAGAGGTCCTCCAATACAGATCCCCATGCAATGGACATGTACCCCATCTTTGGACTGCATGAGCGTCAAGTGCCATCCTGGCATTGGAAGTCGAAGCTCCATCACCCCAAAAGGGCTGCTATTTCTGCTGAAAGCACAACCGTTGAAATGAGCCAGATTTCCCTGGCCTGTAACCCCTTGCATCACGAAATATGGAATGAACTTGGATGAACGGAAAGGAGCCTTAGATTTATCCTCCAGTAAACGTTGCCCCTTTGGTTCACCCAGATTTTTAACAATTTTTTTCAAGTCCTCATTACTGAGAAGCATTCTGCAAAAAGACAGTAGGGCCAGCCTGGATTTTGAGGCAGCATCCGCTGCCCGATGTCTAAGCCAAAGTCATTTTTAGCTGTAATGGCTAAGGACATTTCCTTAGCAGAGGCCCTAAGATAACATAACAAATCTGCTAAATTAGTCAAAACAGTTTCCAAGGAAAGCAAAGACTGTACCAAGTCCTCAACCACAGGAGCTTTTTGAACCCAATTCAGGCATGCCCAGGAGCCACAAATGTGGCCTGCAAACACAAAGCTACCACTTCAAAGGACAGCTTAAGGGAGAATTCCAACTTGCGATCCTGTACTTCCTTTAGAGCCGTTCACCCTCCACTGGAAGAATGGTTTTCTTGGTCACTGCAGTGAACTGAAAGTCCACCACCTTAGGTAACTATAAAAATTTCAGCTCCTGAAAAAGGGGAGAATAAAACCATGACATAATTCTCACCACCCTCAAACCAGCATCAGGGGTCTCCCACTACACTGAGATTAGAACCTGCATAGCCGTGTGAACATGAAACACTTTCAAGTAGCTTCTTGGTGCCTGACATCATAAGATGTGAGGTAGCCGCTGAACTGAAGTGTTCAGGAGAAGAAATATTAAGTACTTCCAGAGCCTTAGTAATTATGGAAGGTAGTTCATTCTTATGGTAGAGTCTAGCCAAAGTAGACTCTACCATAAGAATGAACTAGCCAAAGTAGACTCAGGAGGAAGTTCAGCTTCTCGCAACAGGTCAGACAGTGAATGGTATGAAGCTCCAGAGAGGAACATCAGAACGGTGTTCTGAGGGTAAAGAGACTTCATCCACCTCCCTCTAAACTTCTAAACAGAGATGCTTACACTGCTGATTAGAAAATGCCACGGGGGAGGGGGGCTGAAGACAGCTGAGAGGAAAAATACCTCTAACAAAAATCCTGGTGCATTAGAAGCACCAACTCTGGGGGTGGGGAGTGGAAAGAGTACTCAAAAATATTAACATCCAACCCCTGCAAGGTGGTGGGGGAAATTTTCCCACCAACTGGGATGGTCCTGGCAATAGCTCTGCTGGGGAACAGTGCATCGGCACTTCAAAGATGGCCACCATGGATGTGCACTTTGGATGTGGCACCATGGAGCCTACCAAAATATTTGCCTGCAGTCCCTCTGTCACAGCTGAAGCATTCACAGCCAAGATGGCAGTCGGGGGGGGGGGGGGGGGAGGCTGGAAGAAGCTTGACTGCAGGCAATACACTGGCTCCCACACCATGAGCATCATTTTGCCATTTCTGCCGGGGCTACCACTGAGCAAAGAATAAAATGAAACAAGCACTTGCAGCATATGAAGCTCCCCAAAGACTGCTGCTGGCAGAGGCACAGCAACTGATGAAATTATACTAAATCAGCTTCCTGTTTGCCGCATGCACTGCTTGTCCCTTTCTCTGGAAAATATTCCTGCATTTCTCTATTTTTTTTATTTTTTTAAAGAAGCAGAAGATTCCCATTTTAATTTTTTTTTTTTACATCAAAATATGCCAGCAAGCTAGAAAGGGTAGACAAGATGAGGGGAGGGGTCTGATGTACCCCTGACAGACAGAACCTGCCAAGACCTCAAGCTCAACTGAACACAAGGGACAGGCCAGGAGCAAAGACTACACAGAGAGCTACATACAATATATCTTTCCACTTGATGAGATAGAGAGAATACTGAAGGGAAAGCTGCTGTACAGTATCCTTTATGGTAGAGTTCCGTTATTCTGTCTCCATCTGCTGGTACACAGACAATCTACAGATCTCTGGATTGATCTGTGGGACAAAAATTAAATGGTGGATTAAGGGGGCGTATTCCCTTAACCCTCCTGTAAACGAGAATAGTGAAGGGAATGCTGCTGTACAGTATCCTTTATGGTAGAGTTCCGTTATTCTGTCTCCATCTGCTGGTACACAGACAATCTACAGATCTCTGGATTGATCTGTGGGACAAAAATTAAATGGTAGATTAAGGGGGCGTACTCCCTTAACCCTCCTGTAAACGGCTGGCCCAAACGAGAACTTTTTATAAAACTACAAGTGCAAAGTGGGGAGCTGTAAATCTTGATGCTGATATAATGGAACAAAATAAAAAAAGAAAAGAAGAGAAGAAAAACTCCACAAAAGCCGATAAAGACCAAACAGTGGAGATAACCAATTTATCTATCACTAATAGTGTGCAAAGTCAAGTTCTTAGTCTTGTTAAAAACAGTGCTTGCCACAATTGCTTGATGGAACTCGATGGGCCACGTTTCAGCACTCTTGCCTGCATTACTGCAACGGAATCTATGTGGGATGCAAAGAACTCACGAAAGAAAAACCTCCAGACCGCCCAAAACACAGCAGCCAGACTGATATTTGGTAAAACACGATTCGAAAATGCTAAACCCCTCTGTGCAAAGCTGCATTGGCTCCCAATCAAAGAACGGATCATCTTTAAAATCTGCACTTTGGTCCACAAAATAATCTATGTAGTCGTCCCAGGATACATGACAGATCTCATAGATCTACCTACCAGAAACAGAATCGGATTACCCAAATTGGAAAGGACTTAAATACAAAGCAACTTACGCATCCTGCTTCTCCTACAAAAGCGCACAACTATGGAATGGACTCCCAAAAGCCGTGAAAACAAATCCATGACCATCTAAACTTCAGGAAATCACTAAAAAACAACCTTTTCAAAAAGGCTTACCCCACCGATCCACCGTAACTCTCCACACCCAGCAACACAGCATAACCAATGACTGTACTAGACAACATACAATCTTCACTCCCTTGACCCTCATAGTGCCCGCTACAAATCTACCTCTTTCGACCACAATATAAACTTGTATTTGTTATCAACCGACTTGGCGAACGTCTTGACGGTACCATGTAAGCCACATTGAGCCTGCAAATAGGTGGGAAAATGTGGGGTACAAATGTAACAAATAAATAAATAAATTAGGAGTCCAAAAGGAATCTGACGCTTTCACAGAAAATGGCAGCAATGTCTAAATCACAAAGCACAATGTAAATACAAATTGAAGTGTTGTACCACAACCAGATCAAAATGGAAGGTTCAAGTCCATCAACATCATCAACTTCACAATTCACATTCCCTGACTCCTGAGACTGATGATCACTTATTTTTCATCCGCAGATTTAAAATCATAATAGTGCTTCATATGCCATACTTATCGCCCACTAACAAATACAGAGTGAGTTGTATTTTGTTCACCAGGATATTTTAACAGGGTGGATTAGGATTCCTTGAGGTTATAGAATTCAGATATTGTTGGAGCTGAAAGGGTAGAGGTTGGCCGGGGGGGGGGGGGGGGGGGGAGTATTTCAGTTGCTCGTTGTTATTGTTTTCAATTTGTGATTTGTAAATAGTTGTACAGAATATTGTTCCTTTTCATACTTTAATAAAAAGATGTAAAGTGTTCGAGGCTTGTGCAGATGCGGACAGGGCGGGGACAGAGACAAACTTTGTCCCCATGTCATTCTCTAACACGCATTTCAAAAAGGTCAGAGGTCAGGTCTCATAAAATTCATTAAAACCATCAACAACCATAAAAGTCATTACTAACACTAATATTTTACCTGATTGACCTCATAAGCAAACTAAAATATAAAATCTCTGTGAAGCAGAAATCCTTTTTGGTTTATTTTAATGTTTCATATGTGCTCACACTTTTTATGTTTCTTTACTATCATCTTGGTTTTATATGATTTGAATTCAGTTTTTATGATTACATAGGCGAAACATGGCTTCACTGTGTGACCCCTAATCCTAGAATTTTTGGAAACAGTAAACAAGCGATTCACATCTACCTATTCCACTCCACTCAATATATATATATTTTTTCAATTTAAATCTTTTTATTGATATAAATTCTGTATAACAAACATAGTACTTCAACTTCCTTAAATACAGATATAAAAGACCATCCAATTTTTCCTCCATCTATAAATTTTCAACTCTTATTACCCCCCTAGCCCCCCCTCCCTCCATCCTTTTTACCTCTTAAACCCCATGCTGTTGATCTTTATGAATTCCCCCCCTCCCCCCCAACTATATGTGTGCCAACCACCCTCTTAACCGTGACCACCCCCTCTTCCTTCTCAATTCCCCATCTCTACGGTATGCCGTGAGTCTTTCCATGAGTACAAATTGCTCCACTTTCTCCCTCCACTCGCCCATGGAGGGAGGATTCTTATCTTTCCACCTTCGGGCAATAAGACATTTAGCTGCCGCCATACCCCAGCGTAGCAGCTTACTTCGCTCCCAGGAATCACTATCATTATGTATTCCCAATAAGCACACCTGCGGGCTGCACACCATTGAAATCCCTGTCATTTTAACCATTGTTTTGATAACCTCTATCCAAAATGGCAATATCCGGGCACAGGACCACCATATATGTAGAAAGGAGCCTCTCTCCTGTTCACATCTCCAGCACCGATCAGAAGCAGTCGGATACATCTTCCTAAGACGCTCAGGGGTATCCACTCAATATTTTATAGACCTCTATCATATCTCTCCTCAGCTGTCTCTTCTTCAAACTGAAGAGTCAAAGCTGTTTTCGCAATTCTAAATAGGGAAGTCATCTCAGCTCCTTTATCATTTTCGTCACTCTTCTCTGTATCTTTTCTAATTCCACTATATCTTTTTTGAGATGCGGTGACTAGAATTGCACATAGTATTCGAGGTGCAGTCGCACCACGGAATGATATAAAAGCATTATATTCTCATTTTTGTTTTACATTCCTTTCCTAATAATTCCCAAACTTCTTAGCCACCACTGCACACTGAGCAGAGGGTTTTAATGTATCATCAACAATGACACCTAGATCCTTTTCCTGGGTGGTGACTTCTAAAGTAAATATTTCCTGGGTGGTGACGTCTAATGTAAATATTCTAATTGTAAAGGGCTAAAATATAAATCCACATACGCGACCAGTTTCTCATACATTTGCACGCAGCTATGGAACGTACTACCGAAGGCCATAAAAACAACACAAGACCTAACTATCTTCCGAAGGCTACTGAAAACTGATCTGTTCAAGAAGGCATACCATAAACATCCATCTTAAATACTAAATAATAAGACTTTACACGATCTAGACAAAACCGAAATCTTATCACTTGACTGATTAAACTCTTTGCTATTGATGAACAACCATTAATACTTTAATCCTTATGTCAAATATGATCTCCACAACCGATAACCTAATGTATGTTACAATTCTAATTTAATATTGAGGAACCTTCATGCAATACCATAATGTATTCTTCTTTACCATGTATGAATGCACATGGTATATATATGTACACACCATGATCTGTCCATCTATGTTACGTTCCATGTATGTTACCATGTATGTATGCACCTTAACGCAATACCATTTGTAATTCTGTTACCTGGACATGGCAACCGCCATTACGGCAAATGTAAGCCACATTGAGCCTGCAAATTGGTGGGAAAATGTGGGATACAAATGCTACAAATAAATAATGTGGAACCCTGCATCATGTAGCTGTAGTTTGGGTTCCTTTTTCCCACATGCATCACTTTCCACTTGTTCACACTGAGCATCCAACTGGAAGATGAAGTTTAGTCTCCCAGTCTCATAAGATCCTCTTGCAATTTTTCACAATCCTCTTGCGATTTAACAACTTTGAATAACTTTGTGTCATCAGCAAATTTAATTACCTCATTAGTTATTCCCATCTCTAGATCATTTATGAATATGTTAAAAAGCAGTGGTCCAAGAACAGAACCCTGGGGAACCCCACTATGTACCCTTCTCCATTAAGAATACTGACCTTTTAACCCTACTCTGTTTTTTTATCTTTTAACCAGTTTTTAATCTGCAATAAGATATTGTCGCCTATCCCATGACTTTCTAATTTCCTTTGGAGTCTTTCATGAGTTACTTTGTCAAATGCCTTTTGAAAATCCAGATACACAATATCAACCAGCTCACCTTTATCAACAAGGTTATTCACTCCTTCAAAGGAATTCATCAAATGGTAAGGTGGGAACAAAGTTGAGACCTTTAGACAATACCTGCTCTTCTTCAATTGATACAATTCTACTGGATAGATTGATTACCACTGATGATATGCTCTTTGGGACCTCATCCAAGGTCTGCTCCTTTGAGAATACCTCTTCCTCATTTGTTTCCTCTCCCTCTTCTTGTCCCTAAAATTCATCAGGAAGTTACCGTTGCATATGTTTTTTGGTCCTGATTCGACTTATCAAGATAGAACTATTATTAAACCTAAATCAATTTGGAAACTGGCAGGCCAATTAGACCCAGTTCTCAGGACATTTAAGAATACGTTAATAAAGGATGTGGAACAAATGAAAGATAGGGCCAGATACAAAAGAAAGGATCCACGAAATTTAACAAAAAGTGAATTTACTTCATTACAAAATTTGAAAAAGGACCAAAGCATTATTATAAAAAAGGCAGACAAAGGGGGTGCCATCGTGCAAAATAAAGAGGATCATATCATTGAAGCCCTTCGACAGCTTGAAAACAAGGATTCCTATAGAAGATTGACTTTAAATCCCACTAAACGTCTTCAAACACAGATCCACAAAATTACCACTAGGGGTCTACAAGAAGGCTACATTACTGCAAGAGATAAAACATTTATGGATCGCTTTGATCCAGTAGTTCCAGGTATGTACTTCCTTCCAAAAGTACACAAGAATGCACGCAAACCGCCCGGCAGACCAATTCTTTCTGCAAGACAGTCAATTTTAGAACCTCTGTCAATGTTTGTGGACGTTTTCTTAAAGCAAGAAGTTCAAAAAAGCCCTTTGTATATCAAAGGCACAACCCATTTTTTTTTACAAAAAATAGCAGATGTGGATTGGGAACAGGAAGATTTCCTTATGGTAACCCTAGATGTGAATTCGCTTTTTACATCCATCCCTAAAGATGAAGCGTTGAGAGTAGTAAAGAAGGTGCTAGAATTCAGAGATGGACCTCAAATGATACCCACCGACTTCTTCATGTCATTGACAAAACTAGCCATTAAAGAGAATTACTTTATGTTCAATGGAGCGTTTTATCTACAGACCGGCGGTATTGCAATGGGAGCAACACTCGCACCCTCCGTTGCTAATTTATACATTACGTCTTTTGAAAGAGAATGGATCGAAGTCTCCCCATTTAGTTGCAAAATACACAAATGGTGGAGATTCATAGATGACGTATTTATGTTATGGAAGGAGACGGTCAATGAGTTGTTATAATTTATTAAGGGAAAGGGAAATGGGACTTGATATACTGCCTTTCTGAGGTTTTTGCAACTACATTCAAAGCGGTTTACATACATTCAGGTACTTATTTTGTACCAGGGGCAATGGAGGGTTAAATGACTTGCCCAGAGTCACAAGGAGCTGCAGTGGGAATCAAACTCAGTTCCCCAGGATCAAAGTCCACTGCACTAACCACTAGGCTACTCCTACGCTCTATTAAATGGCTCAATAGCTGTAATGAACATATCCAGTTCACATTACCATACTCTTCGACCTCTATTCACCATGATACAAAACAGACAAGTTTCAACTAAGGTGTATGAAAAACCAACAGACAAATACATTTTTACACTATGAGAGTTGTTATCCCACACAATTAAAAAATAGTCTGCCGTTGTCACAGATGTTAAGAATACGTAGAATTTGTTCTGAAAAGGACATATACAAAAAAAAACAAGCAAGGGATTTAATAACCAGACTATCAGACAGGGGCTATTCCAAGCACACATTGAAAAAGGCATAAAAGAGAGCAAAATACAATAATAGGGAGCTCCTATTATCAGGAGCATGTCAGAAAGAAATGCTCAGCAATATATGTACCCCGGTAATGAAATACACGTCATCGAGTTCAGAGATTACCAAGACAATGAAGAAACGTTGGGACATTATTCAAACTAACCCTTTGTTTCAAAAAAACAATTTAAGGATTGCATATGCGAGAGGTAAAAATCTCAAAGAGGAAGTGCCCTGCAGCTTTACCATTATCTGAGGGGGGAAACAGAAAGATCCAGGGCATTTCAAATGTGGAACGTGTCAAATCTGTAAAATCACCATGCAAACAAAAATTTTCAAAGATGTTCGAAATAATCAAGAATACTTATTAATTCATCATACTAATTGCAGAACTGATCACGTGTATGTCATTCCGTGCCCATGTTATAAATTATATGTAGGAATAATAACTAGACCTTTCAAATTTAGAATGTTAGAACATAGATCGAATACTGTGAGGAGAAATATGAAGGAGCCATTAGTAGAGCACACTGCACTGCTATGAAACACTCTTTTGAGGACCTTAAATGCTGCATTTTGGACAAAATAGAAACAAATTAGAGAGGAGGCAACAAGAAATTGCTGTTGCAATGTAGGGAGGCAAAATGGACTTTTAAATTGAAAACGTTAGAACCTGAAGGTTTGAACAGTAAGATTGATCGGCATGTATTTTATTAACTCGGTTAAGATTATACAATTATATAAGAACTTTTAAATGGGCATGTCGCTTTAAGATCAGCTGTTTTGTATAGCCTATTTAAAGGGAGAAGCCACTATGTGACGTGAAGGCACCATTTTGTTTGAAGTTAAAGGATTTAAACTAAATGAACCAGAGTTAGAGAAAGACAGCTTTGGAAACCATATGTTTATAGAATTGACAAAGTTTCACTTTTTCAGACATTTACAAGCCAAAACAAACAGCGCACGCTCCTGAAGAAGCCAAACACGGGTGAAACGATGGCCCCGTCGGACATAAGCTAAGTGCTGTTGTTTACATATTTGGCGCTTCCACGAAAGAGTCTGATTTGTATATAAACACTTGAATCTTTGAATAGATTGCACATAACATTAAAAAAAAATAAGAAAAAATAAGGAGGTTTTTTCCCAATAATAGAAACTTATCAACGACATATGCTTTTTGCCGTTGTAAACCTAGGATTCTTTAATCCTAGGTTTCTGAGGGATTTTCTCCTTTTTAAGCAGTATATGAGTCTGGTAAAGCTTATTATGCACCAGTGTTTGTAAGGTGTTTGTAAAGAAGCTACTGCTTGCCCTGGGATTGGTAGCATGGAATGTTGCCACTATTTGGGTTTCTGCCAGGTACTTGTGACCTTGCTTGGCCACTGTTGTAAACAAGATATTGGGATAGATGGACCATTGATCTGACCAAGTATGGCTATTCTCATGTTCTTATGAGATATTCCTCCTTCAAATACCTCACAAATCAGTAAGCTGCTCGGAGAATCATTTGTGGTGCAGCTTTGGGGTATCTGATACATTTGGGGAGCCAGTTACACCGTGTGCCACTCAAGACCCCGTGGCCTGCCAAAGGTGAATCTGCAAAGATGGTGGACAGGAATTCAGCAAAGACAGTCACTATATAGGAAGAAGTAATATGTTAACCCGCAATCTCTCTGCCATTCTGGACATGTTAACAAAAATTCAAGCGACTTGACAAAATTAAAGAGAGTCTTGAGAAGAAGTGCGACAACTGCAACAGGTAGAGCAGCGATTGGGACAATAGCAGGACCACAAAGATACTCCGAAGGGACAGGTTCATCCATTACAAGATAAGTACAAATAGCTGGCAGTCAAATTAGATGACTAAGAGAACTGAGGCCATCAGAACAATATTCAGATATTGAGACTGCCTAAGACAGTAAAAGATTGCGACTTAAAGAATTCAGTGTAAATATGGCTGCCAGAAAAGGAAGGTCAGTACTTGGAAGGAAATAAAGTAGAGCATGTATAAAGAGTGGGCCTGAAAAATAGAGCTGCAGCAGGCCAAGACCCGTTATAGAATTATGAATTATGCTGAAAAAAAGAAGCTTATGATTCTCGTTTGCAAGTATCAGCCTCAGACTTCTGTTTAATGATTTGTTGGCAGGGGTACTGGTGAGTCGCAGGGCCACAGTGACATAATGCTCCGAGTTGCACAATCGTGGCATACACTTCGCTGTTTCTCACTCTGCCAAGGTTTAGGACACCTATGAAAATCGAACCACCACTTACAAATCTATGGAGTCTTTGAAAGCTTTTGTAGAAGCTGCATGGACTTTTCTCGTTTCTGCAGTCTGCCTACCACCCTAGCTCGGATGGGCAAAACACACAATGGATACATTTAAAGGAAATAAATGGTTCTACATAGTTTGAACCATGGCGGGGATAATACTTGGTCAAAGCAGACATTTAACAATTGATATCAGTGCAGCAGCACTATTTCAAGGACATATGCATTGAGTGGCATAGAACGAAGACCTGGTGGAAGCCTTGAAAGAGAACCAGGTTCATTTCAGTCTGAGATCCTGTTTCATTGGTTGGAAGAGTTCAGAAGAATGTGGAAGTTAAGATCACAATCTTTCCAAAACACCAGCTACACCAATTAAGAAAGAACATGTTCCTGAAATAATCATGGTTGTGCAATGCCTAGGCAATAGTAAAATGGGAACTTAGAGATAAAACAGTAAAGAAAAAAAATCAACATTTTCTGCTGAAAGAAAACATACATATTACAGAAATCCATTAAGCTTAAAAACATCAATTCTTTCTACTGGTATAGTACAATAGGAGCAATCTCAGTATTAGGTAAACTGAAATTAGAATTTCCAACATGTAAGGGTATGAAATGTAAGAGAATTTTCTTTTTGTCATTTTCTTATCAGGCAACAAAAATGTGGAACACATTACCTATATCTATTAGACAATTAGCAAATTATGATGTTTATAGGCCATCTACAAATGCTATTTAGGAAGTATGTAATTTCTCCTTAGTGAAAGAAAAGGATAAATTTTGTTTACCCAGGATCATTTCAGTATTGTTTAAATCTTAAGTTTGATGTGTTTTTTGTATGTTCCCTGAATTGTGTCTCTCGCTTCTGTATAAGGAATCCACCTTGGACGTTATAGTATAGGCGGAATATAAGAAATGGGAAACATATAATGTAATGTATATACTTACTTTTTCTTTGACCACCAACAAAACATGTCTTTTGAAGGTCAACACAGTGCATTTCCACACAATTTTCTAGCAGCCCACTTTGTCCACAAGTACAAATTTTGTAGCAACTAACTTCGCCTGTAGATGAAGGAACCTGGATGAGTGTACCTTGCCGAACAAGAAAATCTGAAGCTTCTCCCAACTTACACCCTGGATAAAACAAATATAGTTTATTATAAAAACATATGTTTCAAAATGATTATTTTTCAGATACATTTATTTTTGTCCTGTGGAAATCAGCTACACTTCTTTATATGTCTTAAGGATGGCATTCACAACCAAGACATCAGATGATGCTTATTAATATGAATTTCTTGCCAAACTTCCATCTTAAGTATGACTACAACTACACCAAATAAATCCTTAGGTTAAGTAAGCACTTGATATTGATCATTAGGTCTTGCCTCCTGCATTTGTTCTCTCAAAGAACAGCTTTCAAAGCTGTGAATAAAGCATTTCGTTATTTGCAGAAAAGATATATTTTTACCCACAGTAAGAATAGAAGTTCCAGGGGGGGTGAAGCTGACAAAGAGACTTCGATTTATGAGCATAGGTTTGAAAATGCAACTGTACTGCACAATTTTCATAGACATTAAGAAAACCATATCACAGGTACAAAATTATATGCATAGTTTTCATGGGGTAATTTTCAAAATTCAAAAATCTAAGTGTATTGTCTGCCCAAGAACAAAAATCACCTAATGGTCCCCGCAATAAACTATTAAAGTGTCTCCAGGATCCAAAAAGTAAAGGTAGAGTAAAAAGACCTCAGAATGAGAGCTTCCAGCTATGCAACAACTGCATCAATTATATGCTCATATAATCATTGGTCAGAAAAAAAACCTCCACCATACAAAAGAATCAAAATTTCTAATAATGCTGAAAATCAAACTAAACAATTATAAAACTCACATTAAGAAACTGCAGAGACCACAAAGGTATTAAACTCAGAAGTAAAAGGTAAAGTACAGTCTCCTAAATCATCTCTCTTTCTAAATTTGCAGCATACATAAACCACTTATTGGAATCTTGAATCTTGCCACTTAAGTTGAAGGTTTGAGACTTCATAAGTTCTTGGACAGTGGGTCTCCGTTTCGCATAAAAGCTGCATAAGTGGAAAATTTTACTTCTGTAAACATGTAAACTCCATGATACAACTGCACCTCGAATAATGTGCTCAGTTTTGGTCACCGCATTTCAAAAAAGATATAGTAGAATTAGAAATGGTATGGAGAAAGGTAACAAAAATGATAAAGAGAATGGGATGACTTCCCTATGAGGAAAGGTTGGGCTTTACAGCTTGGAGAAGAGAAGGCTAAGGGCACACAGGATAGTGGTCTATAAAATACCGAGTGGAATGGGGAACTGCATGTTTACTGTTTCCAAAAATACAAGAACTAGGGGGGGCGCACAGAACGAAACTATTAAATAATAAAATTAAACAAATCTGAGAAAATATTTAAATCTGAAATTTGTTGCCAGAAATACAGTAAAAGCAGTTAGCTTAACAGGGTTTAAAAAAGGTTTAGTCACATTCCTAAAAGTCTATAAGCCATTACTAAGATGGACTTGGAAAAGTCATCTGCTTATTCCAGGGATAAGTCATATAAAATGTGTGGTTTTTTTTTAAATCTTGCCAGGTACTTGTGACATGGAATGGCCACTGTTGGAAACAAGATACTGGGCTTGTCATACTTTCAGTCTAGCCCAGTAGTAATGCTTATGGTTTTTATTTTCATGCATAAATCTACAACAGGTCACTTGGTTAACAAAAAAAAAATAAAACAGCAGGACAAGAATTCCAAAATTTACTAGGAAACTAAAAAGAAAAATCCACCAAATCTCACAGTCTTCCACATTCAGCACAGACATTAACAGATTCTAATCCTACTCTCGCAAAATCAGGAGGACAGAAGTATCATCTGACAATGTAACGGTACCTACAACTCGCTGCCATAGCTCATTCTGAAAAAGAACAATACTCGGAGAACCGCACTGAACTATCACCAGCTGAACAAGAAACTATCTCTGTCCAGACAGCCTATGGCACCCTTGGACCAGAATCTGGCCATGATTAAAAGTGCAAAATATTTCACCAGCCTTGATTTGGCATCAGGCTTTTGAACCATGCCAGTTCATCCTCAGGATCAGCATAAAGGAGCTTTCACCTTCAGTAGCAATATACCTGAATAGGTCACCTTTTGGATATCTTAATTCACCAGCAGATTCAACATCTTTCTACACAAGGCACTCACTGACACGGAAGCCGAAGGTACTCTAGTATATATGGATGACATCTTAATAAAAAAAACTCCATTTTCCAGAGTCTCTCACTGAAATAGAGCATATGTTCCAACAACTGAAAACCACTGGCACAAAACTGACATTAGCCTATAGACAGTGATGTTGCAAATTGCTTAAATACTTGGGAGTATGAAGTTTATGCTGAAGGACTCCATCCACAGAAGATCCCCGCATTGCAACAGCTAAGGCGACCCACTAATTTCACTGAACTGCGTTCATTTCTGGGAATCTGCAACTACTCCCAACAATTTGTGGATCAGCATGCGAAGATTATGCAGCCACAGTCAAACTTCAAGAAGGACGAACCTGAGAATAGTGCCCAGACTAAGATGCAGCAATACAAGAATTGAAAGATACTCTAAGGTTGCTATCCAGAGTTACAAAGTTGGCAAGGATTGTGTACAGCTGGACATAGGCATGTGGAGAAACTATAAGAAATAATTGGGCAAAGATAAGGCTAGGTGCAGAAAAGTTAAATTTAAGGATGAGCGAAGCTTGGAGATAAGCAAACTCGCTAAGGTTGAAACTTGGTCCTAATTGGATGAGAGATAAGCCAACTCTCTGAAGTTGTAACTTAGTCATAAACAGCTAAAGAACTTGATGCCATACCTGTGCAGAGCTGCCAAGGGGTCCCAATTTTTGAGAGGGAGATTTTAAAACATGCCCACAGCCCCACTCCACTTTGCATTGCTCCACCCACTCTACATGGCACACCTCAAACCCACAGCCATTTCAGAAAATAATTTATTTAATAGCCTAACACCCTTTTCAATTAGCTTTCAGAGGCCAAAACCTCCTGCCTCAGGTCAGTATAATGCTGTTATGGTATCCTCTAATGACCTGAGGGAGTATTGGTCGCTGAAACTTTATTAGCGCAGGTACAATATTACTTTAACCTATATTAAAAATAAAATTATTTTCTTTACCTTTGTTGTATGGCCATTTACTTTTTCTAATTGTGTTGCTCCCAGTCTCTTGATTCTGCTTTCCTTCGTTTTCGCTTAACTCTTTTGCCTCTTTCTCTCCCCATCCTTCCATCCATCTACCCCCCTCTCCCAATCTTTCCATCCAGTGTCTCTCTCTCTCTATCCCCTTCCTTCCATCCAGTCTCTCTCTCTCTCTACCCTTTTACATTCATCATTTCTCCCTCTTTCTCCCCATCTTTCAATGTCTCTTCTGTTTCTCTCCCTACCCTTCCTTCCAGCATCTTCCCTCTTTCTGATCTCAGCCAAGATCCCCCCTTTCTCCCCGGCAGCTTCTCTCTTTCCCCAGCCCTTCTCCATCTCCCCTCCTTCTCTCCCCACTCTATTTTACCTCCTGCCTCCCGCTCCATCTCCCCTCCTTCTCTCCCCACTCTCTCTATCTTACCTGCTGCCTCCCGCTCCTCCTTCCACCAGATCTTCGTTTCGTAGCCACTGTTGCTTCTCCTGTTGAGCAGCAGCAGCCGCTACAAAAAGAAAAAGAGCTAATTAAACCAAAAATGTTATTAAAAAGCAAGCGCGGCACCGCAGGCATTGGCTGTCGGCTCTGAAGCCGCTCCTCTCTGTCCCCGGAGGAGCGCAGTGTAGCAGGAAGTCAATCTCG
The DNA here is from genome assembly GCF_901765095.1 of Microcaecilia unicolor. Taxonomy (NCBI): domain Eukaryota; kingdom Metazoa; phylum Chordata; class Amphibia; order Gymnophiona; family Siphonopidae; genus Microcaecilia; species Microcaecilia unicolor. Next base: position 243,035,712 of record NC_044031.1, on the reverse strand, counting down.
ACTTCCTGCTCCAGGGGCAGTGACGTGAGAGGAGAGAGGAGTGGCTGCAGAGCCGACAGCCAATGCCTGAAGGCTCCCTGCGGTGCCGTGCTTGCTTTTCAAAAACATTTTTGGTTTGTTTAATTAGCTCTTTTTCTTTTTGTAGCAGCCGCTGCTGCTCAACAGGAGCAGCAGCAGTGGCCGGAAATGGAAGCTGACACCACGTGTTTCAGCGGGAGACTTTCCCATTTTGGCGGGAGTGCAGGAGATGACCCGCCAAAGCGGGAGTCTCCTGCTGAATGTGGGAGACTTGGAAGGTCATGTCATTCTTTGATCTGATGGCCACATAGAAAGACCCAACCAAGGGAGAGTTCTATGTTTATACTGCAGACCCTAAAGAACTCCTTTGACACTGGAATATTGCCAACAACAAGGAATTAAAGGTATCATATACTTTTCAAAAGATGTTCCAGATACACAAAGGCCTACTCATACGGACAAGCAAAGATAGACTTCACCGATGAGTAGTACCATGATTATATCAAGGACTCTGTAGAAGTATTTAACTGCTATCCCACCTTTGCTGGTCAGAGGCCTGAACTAATATGGATTCTACAGTCTGTAGCCTGACTATATCTGAAACCAGCTTTCTACAAAGAAAAATTACTTCTTGACATAGCTGTGCTGCTGACTTCATCAAGAGCATATGTCTACTTGCACTGGCTGACCACCTTGTCTCCTGGGAGCATGCGGAGGAGTGAACTTCTCAGGAACTGTGAACAATGGAGAGAAGGTTGCTACAATCAGGCATGTGACTGATAAGGTATTCTAGTTGGATGCTCACAAGCCCTCTGTCATGACCGTGGGTTACAGAGACACCCATTTGGTGATTGGTCCATGTGTCACCTGACTGAGAGGAGGGCCAAGGATGGGATGGGAAAGGGGAGAAGAGAAGAAGATTTGCCTGATACAGACAGGGCTGCCGAGAGGGGGGGGCAGGGGGGATAAAATTCCTCGGGCCCGGGCCTCCAAGGGGGGGGCCCGGTGCTGCAGTCCTCGGTCTCACCTGCCCGCCCTCGGCTCCGTCGACAGCCACTGGGCCCCCTGCATTCAAATCGATTCGGCAGCACCTCATCTCCGTGTGAAAGCGCAGTGACAGATCGCCTTCCTTCGGACCTTCCCTCCCTGTGTCCCGCCCTCGTCTGATGTAACTTCCTGTTTCCACGAGGACGGGACACAGAGAGGGAAGGCCCGAAGGGAGGTGATCTGCCGCTGCACCTTCACACAGAGGTGAGGCGCTGCCAAATTGATTGGGGGCCTGGTGGCGGCCGGAGAGGGGCTGTCAGAGCCGAGGGCGGGTAAGACCAGGGACTGTGGCGCCGGCGGCCTGAGTAGTGATTGGGGGGCGGGGGCGGCAGCCTCAGGGGGGGGTCACCGGGCCTGGCTGTCTCTCGGCGGCCCTGGATACGGATGTCTCTCAGAGGAGCTAGAGAGACTGACTTTTGGCCTGAACACCAGTGAACTGAATTCCTTGTAATAACAGCTGACAAGGGCAGTTCAGTTGAGGATCTGTGGATTCCTCTGTAACTGGTGCACAGAACAAGGACCTTGGAACTTTATTCCTGAACAGGAATAGACTTGAAGATACCCTGCTGGATTCTCAAAGGAGGAATCCTATTCTTCATAACACTTGAGTTTCCTTCCTATAGTTCGGAGGTAGCTAGTCTATGGTGACTGCCTGTCACTGATTGGTTATAACAGGACCTGTGGATTTCAGCCTTATTTTGCTGCTGTGTGTAATCTTCTCAGGATATATTATAGGTGTAATGTCTCTATCTTAGCTGCCAAATCCTGGACCACTGTTCAAGCTTCACTAGGTCTCTTCATGTCATCCACACCATCAAGTTGTCTACCCTACTGTGGATTTTGCTATCATCCACAATGAGGCAAACCCTTCCAGACAGCCCTTCCACAATATTGTTTTCAAAAATATGAAAAAGAATAGGACCAAGAACTAAACCTTGCAGCATACCACTGGTAACATTCATTTTCACAGAGTAAGCTCTATTTACTACTACCCTCTGTTGACTTCCATTCAACCAGTTCCTAACCCAGTAAATTACTTTAGGGCCCATATCAAGGCCACTCAGTTTATTTATCAGTCTATGCCAAACTACATGCAAAGTTTTGCTAAAATCTAAGTATACCACATCTAGCACTCTCCCTCGATCCAACTCTCTGGTAACCCAAAGAAATTAATCAGATTTGTCTGACAAGACCTGCTTCTAGTGAAACCATGCTGCCTTGCGTCCTGCAATCCACTGGATTCCAGCATCTCCATTGGATTCCAGAATCTCACTATTCTTTGTTTTAGAAGTGTTTCCATTAATTTACTCAGCACAGAGATTAGACTACCCTGTAGTTCTCTTCTCCTTACTTCCACTTTTGTGAAGCAGGACCATACTTGCCCTCCTTGATTCTAGAGCAGCAATGAAAAGGTCACACAGCACAGCTTCAGAACTTTACTGAGTTCCTTTGGTACCTTTGGATACATGCCATCTGGTCTTATTGCTTTGCCCAACTTTAGTTTAGCTAGCTCCTCTTGAACATAGTTTATTGAAAATTGTTCAGTTGTATCTTGATCCTCTCAAGGGCTAGGTGATAAGCCAAAAAGCAATAATAGTAATTCTGGCTGTGTGTGTTTGGGGCAGAAAGAGGTAACATAGTAAATGACGACAGATAAAGACCTGTACGGTCCATCCAGCATAACCAGTGATCGTACCGGACAATCTAGAATCTTCATTCCCTTCGACCCTCATGACGCTTGATTCACACCTACCTCATTTGACCACAATACAACCTTGTATTTGTTATCAACCGAATTGGCAAATGCCTTTATGGTACTATGTAAGCCACATTGAGCCTGCAAATAGGTGGGAAAATGTGGGGTACAAATGTAACAAATAAATAAAAATAAATAAATCATCATCAGATAAAATTTTTCACTGCATAATTATCATTTTCCCAAAAGATGACACTACTATATTAAAACCAATGGGCAATAAGAGTGAACCCTGAGGAACACCACATAATGGGGACAGTTAATTCCTCACTTTAACCTGATGTGTTCTTATTGTTAAAAAGCCCTTAAGCCAGTCAAAAACTGAACCTGCTATACCAATCTTATCTAATATCTATAAGCGAATCTCATGGTCAGTCATATCGAACACTGCTGTGAGATCGAATTGGATCCCTATTAAGCAAGACAAAACTCTGTTCTGCTCTAAATACTCTACAATTTGCTGAATAACTATTGCTTCTTATGTTTTTGCAAATAAAGGAATGATTGCTACTGGTCTATACTAATCTGTGAAACAGGCGCAGATCGGTTCTTTATAATCAGTTTTAAAATAATGTGCTCCAGATCTATTCCATTTACTCCTTGTTCATTTGTCCTATTCACATACCTCCTTTGGTTGATTCTGATACTAGATTGTATTTTCTTGTTACTCTGTAAGCTGCATTCAGCCTGCGATGAGCGGGAAAGCGCAGGGTACAAATGTAATACATAAATTTGGGAAATAGAGAGAGGTGGGGACAGGTTGGTCATTTGCATTGGGGAGAGGGAGAGGGAAAGACAGGTACAGGCTGGCTGTGTGTGTGTGTGTGTGTATGTGGTGGGAGAAACAGAGGGGCATTTTGCCTGTAGATATGAGGGGAGCGCAGAAATAGATGGCAGTGTGTGCATGATGGGAGTGGGGGACAAGAGAGAAACTGGGTGAAGGCCTGAGAGACTGGGTGAAGGCTTGCGGGAGGGGATATGAGAGAGAGACAGAAACTAGGTGAAGACTGGGTGAGAGTAAGAGAAAGAGAGGGACTAGTGGGGACCCAGGCCATGGTGATATGTGAAACAAAGAGGCAATTGCCCCTTTGCTTCACCTGTGAAGGTGGTGCTGTCACACAGCTGACAGCATTCTTTGGGAAGGGAGACTGCTGGATTCTGGGACTGATTTACTGAAGTTTCTTTGCCCACAGACACAGAATAGGAAAAGAGCCTTAGTAAACCAGTTTCTAAAAGAGCTACTGCTGATCTAGAAGGGGATTCCTGCCCCCCCCCCCCCCCCAAAAAAAAAAAAAAATTGCTGCGGACAGTATTGGAGGGGTGGGGAAAGAGAAGCGAGAGAGGTCTAGACTGCTAGCTCCTACGTTTTTGGCCTGGCTCCTAGATTTAATAAAAAATTTGTCAAGGCCTGACCTAAAGAATCAGGAGAGAGACCATCTGTGATTCAGCCATCCTAGAAAACAACTTGCAAATTAAGATGAGGGAGCATATAAGCTGGACAAATATCTAGACTGCAGTGAGATGAATCAAATTTCTAAATTATATCCTCTGTAATAAAGGGAGTCACCCAAAGTCTATCTACTAATATTTGAGATGTATTAATAAGTACAACAACGTCAAAGTTTGGGAGTTATACATTTGATTTTTGTCTCAGGCTTCCCTCTGAAAAAAAAAATCATCCAGTTCACTAGCACATGGATAACATTTTTGTAATTATATAATCCTCCTTTTATAGGTTACATCTACTCAATAAACAGAAGTTATTTATTCCTAAGGATGATTTACATACACTTCAAACCTTTAACACCAATTCTGGTGCCTCCAGTCTACCAAGATCATCTTAGAGAGCACGTTGTGAATCTCACAGGGAACTGAAATGCCCTGGCAAGTCAATGGAGGCCCCTCTAAGATGAGGTATTCCTCATCCAGCTCCTCTTGACAGACTTAGTCATCTGCAGGGCAGCAGTAACCCGAGAGATGAGGGGGCAACTCAGCCAACAGAACAGGATAAAGAGTAGTTACTTACCTGTAACAGGTGTTCTCCGAAGACAGCAGGCTGCATATTCTCACAAGTGGGTGACGCCACGTCGGCCCCGGAGGATTTTAAAGCAAAATCTAAAAATCTCTTCTACGGCGTTCCGTCGCGCGAGCGAACGCACTGCACATGTGCGCACACCTCTTCCCGCTCGCCGTGCGGACACGCCCCTCAGTTAAATCCAAAAGATGGAGGAGACAACTCCAAAAGGGGAAGGTGGGAGGGTTTGTGAGAATATGCAGCCTGCTGTCTTCGGAGAACACCTGTTACAGGTAAGTAACTACTCTTTCTCCAAAGACAAGCAGGCTGATATTCTCACAAGTGGGGTATCCCTAGCTTCCAGGCTTACACAACACAACAAACAGTGGTCAATTGAGTCTCGCAATGGCGAGGCCAGAATAAAATTGACCTGAAAAGAAGAAACATCTAAATGAGTGTAGCCTGGAACAGAACAAAAATGGGCTTAGGAGGGTTGGAGTTGGATTCTAAACCCCAAAGAAGTTCTGCAGCCCCGACTGCCCAAATCGACTGACGAGTCGGCTATTGCTGAAGGCAGTAGTAAGATGTGAATGTGTGGACTGATGACCACGCCGCAGCTTTGCAGATCTCTTCAATAGTGACTGATCTTAGATGAGCCACCGACTCAGCCATGGCTCTAATTTTGTGAGCCGTGACATGGCCTTCTAGAGTCAGTCCAGCTTGGACAAAAATGAAGGAGACGCACTCTGCTAGCCAAGAAGAAATTATGCGGTTTCCGACAGCAACTGGCATTAAAAGAAATAAACAACTGGGCGGACCGTCCGAGGGAGCTCGTCTGCTCCACGCAAAAAGTGCGGAGCTTGCTTTCGCCAGGGCTTGTAAGATGAGGGAGAAAGAATGTTGGCAAGACAACTGACTGGAGCAGATGGTACTCCGATACCAGCGCCAGTAAGAACTTTGTCTGCATGTGGAGAAATACTCTGTTAAGATGAGAAGTAAGGTAAGGCGCTTGAGCTACTAGAGACCGAAGCTCACCGACCTTACGAGTTGAAGGAACAGCCACTAAGGAAAACGACCTTCCAGGTCCAATACTTCAGATGGCAGGAATCCAGTGGCCCGAATTGAGCTTGCAGCAGCTGGATGAAAACGACATTGGGACCCCAAGATACTGGATAAGGAGTGATAGGAACTCTGACCGAAGCATAAGAGCCAACTGTCAAAATTATTGTGGGTGCTAAGCCCAACAGAAATAATCTCCCTTAGACACATACAAGGAATTTTCTCAATATTGGGGGAGAAATAAACCTCTCGTGAAGTGGACAGCTAAAGGCTGACCTTTCACACGTTGATGATAAGCTCTTATTGCACGAAGATGAATACTGACAGAGTTGGTCTTGAGACCAGACTCAGATAGGTGTAGAAAGAACTCAAGCAAGGTCTGTATAAGACAAGATGCAGGATCTAGGGCCTTGCTGTCACACTAGACGGCAAACCTCTTCCATGAAAAAGAATAACACCTCTTTGTGAAATCTTTTCTGAAAGCAAGCAAGAGTCGGGAGACACTCTGGAAAACTCAACGAAACCCCACTCTCAACATCCAGACCGTGTGAGCCAGAGATTGGAGGTTGGGATGTAGAAGTGCCCCCTCGTTCTGCGTAATGAGAGCTGGAAAACATTCCAACTCCAGAAGAAGAGGGAATCCTATCTGACGCAGCTAGAAAAGAGCAATCAGAATCATGGCTCCACAATCTTGCTTGAGAAACAGCAAAGTCTTTTCCACCAGATGTATGGGAGGATACGCATACGGAAAACCTGTCTCCCAAAGAAGGAGAAAGGCATCCGATGGTAGCCTGCCGTGAACCTGCAGCCTGGAACAGAACTGAGGGACTTTGCGATTGGACTAAGTAGCAAAAGATCCACTGAGGGGTCTTTCGAACTATAGGCATGCTCAACTGTAGCATTATCCTGCTCAGCCTGTCGGCCAGACTGCTGTTTACGCCAATTAGATAAGTGGCTTGGAGAAAACATGCCGCATTGCGGGCTCACCGCTACATCTGCATGGCATCCTAACTCAGAGGGCAAGATCCAGTACTCCTTTGTTATCGAGTACATCACAACCCGATTGTTTGTTGAATTAAAATAATTTGGTTGGATAGCCAGGAGGGATGCAACCTTCGTCAGCAGCTTTTGACTGAGTAAGATGCCTCAGAATCAAAATAGAGAGAATTAATTACCTCTGAGGGGAATACCGAAGACTGGCGAACAGTCGGGTTACATCCTCTAGATACCCTAAACTTGATACCACTGGGAAGCTAGGATGCACTGAGCGGATGTCATGTGCAAAAGTGCCATGGGAGTTACATGAACTGCGGAAGCCATGTGTCTAGAAGTCTCAATATGTACTGTGCTGTAATCTGTTGAGACGGGCAATCATCGTGTTAAGGGAACACATGCACTCCCAGTCCATGAAGATACGCTGCAACAACAGCCAGGCACTAGGAAAAAAACATACTCTGGATGCAAAGAGAGTATAAGTATCCTGTAAATCCAGAGAGCATAACCAATCGTTTTCCTGAAGTATGGGAAGAAGGATGCCCAGGGAAAGCATCCTGAACCAAATCTGTTTAGGCCCCTTATGTCTATGATGGGACGCAACCCACAAAGAAAGACCTGGAATAGAATCTCAACCCTTCTTGCCCTGGTGGAACGGGCTCGACTGCATTGGCGCTGAGAAAAGCAGAGAGTTCCTCTGCAAGTACTCACTTTTGATGGAAGCTAAAGGATTAAGCTTCCAATGAACAATGTGGAGGGTTTGATTCCAGATTGAGAATGTATCCTAACCGGACTAGTTGAAAAACCCCACCGGTTGGAGGATAAAAGAAGTCACCTTTGGTGGAGAAATGTAAACTTCCCCCCCGACAGGCAGAATGGCCGGTACGGACATTTTTTTTTTTTTTTTTTAGTGGCTATACTGAATTGGAGCCAGTCAAAAACCCCTCTGTTTCCTGGGGAATAGGTGCAGGGGCATGATTAGGTGCACGCCGCTGACTAGAACGAGCGTGCTGAGGCATAGCCCGAACCGGCTGTCGAGAAGTAGGAGTATAGGTACGACCCCTTAAGGCACAAGGAAAACTACTCCTCTCTCTAAAGAACTTCCAAGATGAGGAAGTGTATGCAGAGCATATCTACAGTTTTCTGCTGAGTCTCCTCCTCCAGGAGAGAGGCACACAGTCATGAGAGTCTGCGCATCACTGTACCTAGAGCAGAAATCTAGGTGTTACATTACAAGTGTCGAAAATGCCCTTGGACAGGAACCTGCGACACACCGTGTGCTACCTGACCACTTGGTGAAAAGGTCTAGCCTACTCCGGTGGGAATGCTCGTAAAGATCTGACAAGACTTGATTTGGGATGCGATCATGCCAGCCTGGTACGCCATTCTCCAAAAGAGGCTAAGGATGTATGCTCTGGCCCCGGGGGCGCCGAAGTAAGTTCTTAGAACTCCTATCTGTTCTGAGTGCAGAAGACTCAGGTGAAGATAGTAGTCCAGGACCTCTAGCATCTGGGCATTGGGATTCACAATCTCCACTGTAATGTCAGATGACCATCATTGAACTGAACTAACTACTCAAACAGAGCAGCTCAGATCCAAACACGTCCGATATGGAGGCTACTATGGGTCGAGAAGTTGCCCCAGTAGGGTGCGAACACCCATACCAGAGGCAGCATCGGTGAAGGAGACCAGGTGAAAAGCTAGATGCCGCAGGAGGCGGTAGCACCCATGGCATCCAATGGTACCCATGGTCCCGAAGCCAAGGACAAAGTCTGGAAATGCAAGAGAATCGAAACCAGACTGCTAGACCATGGCACCGACGGTACCGATGATACACATGGTACCGATGGACCCCGGTACCAATGGTACCGATGATAGTCATGGTATCTGGTATCGATGGTACCCATGATACCTGGTACCGATGGTAGCCATGACATGTGGTACCAATGGTACCCATGATATCCGGCACCAACAGCACCGACGGTACCGATGGTACACATGGCACCGACGGTGCTCATGACACCTGGTACCAACGGCACCCATGGCACCGATGGTACCTGGTCATGATATCTGGTATCGATGGTACTCATGTGCCGACGGCATCCATGATACCTGATACCCATGTATCCACGGTACCGACGATACCTGATACTATGGTACCGATGGCAGTCATGATACTCGGTACCGATGGGCGATGATACCTGGTACTGATAGTCGATGGTGCCCATGATACCTGGTGCCGATGGTGCCCATGACTCCCGGTACCGACAGCACCCATGGCACCGATGACACTCGGCATCGACGGCACCCATGGTACCGATGATACCCGGTGCCGACGGGACCCATGGTACCGATGATACCTGGTACCGACGGGACCCATGACACCGACCATGGTACCAATGTAGTTGGTATCGATACTCCTCGGTACCGACGCACCGATGATATTCGGTACCGACAGTACCCATGGCACCGATGATACTCGGTACCGACGGCACTCATGGCACCGATGATACCCGGTACCGACAGCACCCATGGCACCGATGACACTCGGCATCGACGGCACCCATGGTACCGATGATACCCGGTGCCGACGGGACCCATGGTACCGATGATACCTGGTACCGACGGGACCCATGACACTGACCATGGTACCAATGTTCCTGGTTTCGATACTCCTCGGTACCGACGGTACCCATGACACCTGGCACCGATGGTATCCACGGCACCGATGACACCTGGTACCGATGTACCGGTGCATCGACGTCCAATGCCAGGATACCTCCATAACAGAGGGAGCAACGCTCTCGGCACCGACTGATGTCTGAAGCCCGGATACCTCCATAACCGAGGGAGCAAAGCTCTGGGCATCTCCTTTGGGCATCCCTGGCAGAGTAGAATACGTCTCGGTTCTTTGAGACACTACTTGCGCTTCACAGGGAGATGATCCGGCCCAAGACACATCCGCCGATGCGCCCGAATGACCTGCCAAGCAGGAGGCGCCGAGGCAGGTGGAGACCTATTCGATGCATAACTATACCCAGCGTGCATCGGTCTCTGTCGGACTCCAGAATGATCTCCTTTGGGCATCCCTGGCAGAGTAGAATACGTCTCGTTTCTTTGAGACACTACTTGCGCTTCACAGGGAGATGATCCGGCCCAAGACACATCCTCCGATGCGCCCGAATGACCTGCAGAGCAGGAGGCGCCGAGGCGGGTGGAGACTCACTTCAAAGGTTACACCACTGATATTGTGTCACCAGGTTGCCCATGCAGTGGCTGACCAGGGATGCACCTGCTTAGGTTCCTGGTTTTTCCTGTGACATACACCTTCACACTTGTGGGGCTTAAAGACAGTGGTGTGCTGGAGCAGGTTCTCACAGCTCTGGAGAGCCATTTGTAAAGTTTTAATAAATGGATCCTAAAAATGTGGGCTTGTTTAGTTTGCTGGCGAGAGAGAGCCCACAGATAACAATATGCCAGCATTTTTATAAGAAAAGAGAAGCTTAAATGCTTTGTTTTCCTTTCAGGCACAGCCCCTTGTGACTCTGGCAACTACTTAACTTTTCCTTGCCCCAGGTACAAAAAAGTACCTGTATATATAAGCCACAATGAGCCTGCCATGAAAGGATCAAATGAAAAAATAAAGAACACCCAAAAAGAGTAAAATAAAAAAATAAAAAAGAGATTTTACTCCGAGGACCTGAAGAAAACACGAAGCACTAACAAACTCCGTGTCTCCTCAGACGCGGAAAAAGAAAAACTGAGGGGCGTGTCCGCACGGCGAGCGGGAAGAGGTGTGCGCACATGCGCAGTGCGTTCGCTCGCGCGACGGAACGCCGTAGAAGAGATTTTTAGATTTTGCTTTAAAATCCTCCGGGGCCGACGTGGCGTCACCCACTTGTGAGAATATCAGCCTGCTTGTCTTTGGAGAATGGAGGATTTCTCCCCTTAATTCAAGGAGAACATCCCCAGCAAACACCAGTGAGCAAAAAATAAAACAAAATAAAATCACATTTTAGTAAAGGTAAGAATCCTGCCAAACAGAACTTAAATTCAGCATTCATGTAGTGCAGACATGGGTTTCTCAACCCAGTCCTCAGGAAACCCCAAGCCAGTCTGGTTTTCAAGATATCCACATTGAATATGCATGAGATATATGCATGCACTGCCTCCATTGTATGTAAATATCTCTCATGCATATTCATTGTGGATATCTTAAAAACCACACTGGCTTAAGTTCCCTGAGGATCGGGTTGAGAAACCCTGGTGTAGACACCGACTACTGATGACATCCCCGATACAGGGGCACTGTTTCTAGACCATGACCAGATTCTGGGAACAGTGTTGCAAACACCAGTGAGCACAAATTGATCGAATCACAGTGCAGATAAAGTAAAAATCCTACTGGTTATCTGCCTGGAATGCAACTCTTGAACCAGGGAAGAGAGAAGGATTGGAACCTGGTCACCTTCTGAGTGTTTGAGCCTCTTCAAAAGACAGCAGCTCTCTGGGGAAGAGGGGGAAGGTACTGTTGCTCCCTGAGGCCCTTTCCCCATACTCTACCGAGTCCTCAGGGCAAACCTGGCTAGTTAGGATTTCAGGATATGTACAATGCATAGATAGACTTGAACACTAAGAAGGTAGTGCATGTAAATCTCTCATATACATTGTAGATATCCTGCTAACCTAACTAGCTGGGTGTGCCCTGAAGACTGGGTTGACAAGCACTGTTCTACACTAGACTGCAGCTAGGCCAGCCTTCAGTTATCCTCCAGGACTCTGCATGAATTGAAAGTCAAAAGCCACTTGACAGTCCCTGTGCACCTGGGAAAAGGCACAAGGCTTCCTCCCCCCACCCCCAACAGGAATGCTAAATGGTGTGGCTGCCCCTGCTAGGTGGAAGCCAGGAGATTGGGCCCTAAGGGAAAGGGAAAGGAGATTGGATTTGATATACCGTATTTCTGTGGTTACAATCAAAGTGGTTTAGATATTATATACAAGTACTAATTTTGTACCTGGGGCAATGGAGAGTTAAGTAACTTGCCCAGAGTCACAAGGAGCTGCAGTGGGAATCAAACCCAGTTCCCCTAGTTCTCAGTCTACTGCACTAACTATTAGGCTACTTTTCCAAGCCATGACAGCTCTCCATTCCACCAATGATGCCTGCATAGCAAAACTCACAGGATTGATACCTCTCCAGCTCCTGCTGATGCACAGGAGCCAACAAACTCAACTCCCTGGGGCCATAAGAAGCTAAAATCTATGATATTTTTATGGTGCACATGGAACAGAAGTAGCTAGTTGCATTGCAAATACACTGGCTCCTGCAGGCCCCACAAGGCTTTTCTGTGTTCTTTCAACAGAACTGCAAATTTCATATGACTCATCTTGGAGATGAAGAGGGGTCCTCACCTAAAGCATTGTTCTTGAGTACCAAAACCTTTCCCTCGAAGAACAGTTTCTCAGTCCTCACAGTCCCAGCTTCACATACATTTTCTCAAGACTCTTCCCTTCTGGACTATTCAGTTTTCTATGAACTAAACTGCCAGTATCTTACCCAGTCTTATTCTGAAGCAGGGGAATAACCAGACACCCAATTTTGGGTGGGCCTGAGCACAAAGTAGGTGGGGCACAACAACTCCCCAACCTGGAATCTCTCCTCCCCTCCTAGGTGATCGGGGGTGGGGGGGTGAGGGGGTTACTTAACTCCACTTCCCCAACCACATGGCACTTTTAAATCCTTTAAATCTTTGCCAGCAGTGAGCAGCAATTCATTCCCCTTGCTCACGCCAACTCCGAACCTTCCCTCTGATGCAACTGCCCGGTCCTGTGAACAGGAAATTACGTCAGAGAGAAGGCTCGGGTCAGCATTAGCAAAGAGGAGCATCTTGCTGCTCGCTGTTGAAGAAGAACTAAAGGATTTAAAGATACCAGGGTGGGGGTCGGGGGGAATGGAGTTAAGTGACACCAACCCCCCCCCCCCCCCAAAAAAAAAATCTCTTGAGAGAGAAATGCCAGGAGTCTTCAGCTAGTGAGGCTTGGGGGATCCCCACCAGCCACATCGCTACTGTGCTGCTGCTGGGTGGACCTGAGTCCAAAGAGGGTGGGCCTGTGTCCAGCTGGGCCCACCCATGAATGCGCCATTTTTCTGAAGAGAAAAGAAGCAGCTAAATCTCAAGCTTTGAAAACCATGGTTTCTGATTTCTCATATCACCATTATCTACACCAAAGCTTGGTCTGCACAGAAGAAGATACTGACATCATCCATGTACAGTGAAAACTTTAATAACCTTCTTTCCTGAGTTTATGGTACTTTGATTCCTCTGACTCCTCATTTGCTATGTGTGTTAGGTTTTAGGCACTTGAGTGGACAGGGAAAGATCTTGGTATTCACCCTCATCCTCCCCGTCTCATCTGCCCGCAACCTTGGAGTCATCTTCGACTCCTCCCTCTCCTTGTCTGCCCATATCCAGCAGACAGCCAAGACCTGTCGCTTTTTCTCTACAACATCGGCAAAATTCGCCCCTTCCTCTCTGAACACACTACCCGAACTCTCATCCACGCTCTCATTACCTCTCGCCTTGACTACTGCAACCTACTCCTCACTGGCCTCCCACTTAACCATCTATCCCCCCTTCAATCCATTCAGAACTCGGCTGCACGTCTTATCTTCCGCCAAAACCGATATGCTCATATCACCCCCCTCCTCAAGTCATTTCACTGGCTTCCGATCAGGTACCGCATACTATTCAAGCTTCTCCTACTAACCTACAAATGCTCTCAATCTGCAGCCCCTCACTACCTCTCTAACCTCATCTCCCCTTACGCCCCTACCCGTCGCCTCCAATCACAGGGCAAATCCCTCCTCTCAGTACCCTTCTCCGCCACCACCAACTCCAGGCTCCGCCCTTTCTGCCTCGCCTCACCCTATGCCTGGAATAAACTCCCCGGGACCATACGCCAAGCACCCCCCCTATCCATTTTCAAATCCTTACTCAAAGCCCACCTCTTCAATGTCGCTTTTGGAACCTAACCATTGTACCTCTACCCAGGTAATCTAGACTGTCCCAATTTTTGATTGTCTGCACTCCTTGTCCTTCTTGTCCTTTAGATTGTAAGTTCCTTTGAGCAGGGACTGTCCTTCTTTGTTTTTTGTACAGCGCTGCGTAACCCTAGTAGCGCTCTAGAAATGTTAAATAGTAGTAGTAGAAGACTACAGAAGTAGGAGATAAACTTTCAAACTTAACACGTCAGTGAACAGGCCACAATATCTAAAACAAGGTCATCCAACATTCTGGCACAACAAAGATTTCAATCTGACCTGAATGGAGCAATATCTCCTTTTATTCAGTCTTTGTGCCAGTACCATGAGCAATTTTTTTAAATTTGCAGGCTGACACTTCCTAGCTACTCATCTGCATTGGTGCAGCGCGGAGACAAAGTGTAAGCCTCGAAATTTGAAAATTATTACAATGGTTTCCTCTTCTCAAAACAAAGAAAATGGCAAGGGGCAGATTCAACAAAGGCTGCCAAAAGTTGGCATGTGTTAGAGCACTGTAATCACAAGAGATGCTGAGCAAAGGAGAAGCCTGAAATGGAACTTCTGTCTACAGAAGTGGAGAGCCTAGAGTTTGCTGAACTTTTGCCTACTCTTCTGCTAAAAGATCTGCTCAAGGACAGTTTAGATTACCTAAATAAACACTCAATTCTGCACGAGTCTCAATCAGGATTTCGGTCAAATCATAGCACCGAAACGGTACTAGTAACTGCAATGAACTCATTCAAACAAGCAATTGCAACTGGTAACAACATACTCCTCCTACAATTCGACATGTCCAGCGCCTTTGACATGGTTAATCATGGAATACTATTACATATACTAGAATACTTTGGAGTAGGAGGTACAATTCTCAAATGGTTCAAAGGATTCCTGACCACAAGATCTTACCAAGTAACAACGAATGAGGACATATCACTCCCATGGACACCTGAATGTGGAGTTCCCCAAGGATCCCCCCCTATCACCAACTCTCTTCAACCTAATGATGATACCTTTAGCCAAACTTCTAGCCAATCAAGACCTTAATCCCTACATATATGCAGACGACATCACGATTTACATCCCATTCAAACATGATCTAAACAAAATCACCAACGAGGTCAACCAAAGCCTCCAAATCATGCACTCCTGGGCGGATGCATTCCAGCTGAAACTCAACGCAGAGAAAACTCAATGTCTGGTCCTCACCTCACAAAACAAAAACAACTACTCCACAATTACCACACCATACTGTTCTCTCCCCGTCGCACAAAATCTAAAAATTCTTGGAGTTACCATCGACTGAAACCTCACACTTGATACTCACGTGAAGAACACAACGAAGAAAAAAAAAAAAGACGTTCCACTTCATGTGGAAACTCAAAAGAGTAAAACCTTTCTTCCCGAGATATATCTTCCGTACCCTGGTACAGTCAATGGTAATAAGTCATCTGGACTACTGCAATGCACTGTATGCTGGCTGCAAAGAACAGATTATCAAAAAACTCCAAACAGCCCAGAATACCGCCGCCAGACTCATATTTGGAAAAACTAAATATGAAAGTGCAAAACCCCTAAGAGAGAAACTTCACTGGCTCCCTCTCATGGAACGCTTTGCGTTTAAGATCTGCACGATAGTACACAAAATCATTCACGCAGACGCCCCGATCTACATGCTAAACCTTGTGGATTTGCCTCCCAGAAACGCCATAAGATCACCCCACCAATTTCTCAATCTGCACTTCCCCTGCTGTAAAGGACTAAAATACAAGCTGATACACGCCACCACCTTCTCTTACATGAGCACACAGCTGTGGAATGCGTTACCTACAGCCCTGAAAGCTATTGACGAAATAACTAACTTCCGCAAATCCCTGAAGACATATCTCTTCCATAAGGCCTACAAAGAGAACACATAGCCTTACAAAACTACATCACCAATCCACACAGTTATTACAGTCCACCTCCTACCCTGCCTAACACCTTTCTTCTCTCTTCCCTTTACCTAATCTTTAAACATTACTAATTGTAACTGATATCATGGAATGATTATGTCATAACCAAACCCTGTAAGCCACATTGAGCCTGCAAATAGGTGGGAAAATGTGGGATACAAATGCAATAAATAAATAATAAATAAATTGTAGGGAGAGGGAAAGAGAGGGTAGGAGAAAAAGAATGTAAATGCTACTATGCTGCTGGAGAAGAAAGAAATACAGAAGCATTGAATATGATGATAGCTAATGACCTAAAGGTCCAGCTAGTCGACCCCTTTTAGTTTCATCTCAGAGGACTCAGTGTGAAGACCTTAAGCATTTAGTAGCTGTTCTCTAGGGTAGATCCATCCTATCTATCTAAGTCATTTGGAGGTACAGGATCAAGGATTCAACATAGCATTGTAACCCACCTACCTTTAGCTTATTTCAGAATTGGTATGCTTGCATTCTAGATCCAGCCAGTAGATGTTACAAATGAGTGGTGGCTTGAATTTTCCCATGACACCCCTAAGGGCTTGAAACCAGGGCTGTGGAGTCGGTACAAAAATCCTTCGACTCCGACTCCTCAGTTTATGGTACCTCCGACTCCTCAGTTTTTAATATGTATTTTTTTTGCATGTTGACTGAAAGAGTGCAGCATGCAAGGCTGCATGTTAATGTTTGGGTTTAAAATCTATGTCATTGTGACTTTTTATTTTATTTATTAAAGAAACTATAAATATTCATTAATCCTAAAGTTTAAACAAAAAAAACACACATAAAGAAACAATGATGTGGTTTTTGAATTTTTCTGGTGTCATTGTTATAGTAACTTTGTCAGCTGTAAAAAATCTTGATAGTTGTGTCTGGCCTCCAGTAGATTTCTGAAGTAGATGGAATGTTTTCATTGCTATCTTTCTCATTCACAGCTTCTAACACTTTAGAATGGGAACGCTGCAAGTGTCTTTTTAAATTTGATGCTCTTGTAGGTGCATTTTTTTCATAACCACTGAAACTGCTAATTTTTGCATCACATGCTTTTTCACCATCATCATCTTCTATAATACACTGACATACATAATGTTTCCCATCTGTTGATATTGTAAAGTGTTCATAAACAGCAGACTTTGTCATGTTTCCTGACATTCTTTTTGCCATTGTGAATGGTGTGCCACTTCCACTAAAATATAAAGCTCTTCTTGCAGAGAGAGGAAGTTGGGTGGAGTCTCTCTGCTGCCTTATCTGTGTGTGCTGAATGATCTTCTCTTGGAGCTTAAGTTCACTGTGGGGTCAGAGAGGAAGTGCTCTACAGCAGGTCAGTAAATGCAAAGGGAGACTGAGCAGAGGGAAGCTCTCCAGCAAAATAGTTCAGCTGGACTTCACACTAGTGAAACAACTAGGTACTAAGCTTTATTCACAGCAGAGAAGTACTTTATTCAAATGTATGAGGAGTCGGAGTCGGTACATTTTTGCCGACTCCAACTCTGACTCAATGTACCCAAATTGCTGCCGACTCAGACTCCACAGCCCTGCTTGAAACTGTGCCTCTCCAGCACTCCTAGCCTGGGCAGATTCAGGGAGTAAAAGCAGGAACAATTCTTACCTTGAATACAAAAATATGGAAGGCAAGATTCCACAGGCTGGCATCCTTTTCGATTAACTTCACATAGATGATTAGCTGGACAAGGAT
Organism: Microcaecilia unicolor; assembly: GCF_901765095.1. NCBI lineage: Eukaryota > Metazoa > Chordata > Amphibia > Gymnophiona > Siphonopidae > Microcaecilia > Microcaecilia unicolor. The sequence continues at coordinate 243,018,120 of NC_044031.1, read as the reverse complement.
TTGGATTGCATGGGTGACTAACGTCTTCCACAATGGTATCTAAAGGACTTGAGTCTGAAAAAAAAGTTTACAAATTTAAGGATGAACAGCTATAAATAAGTATAAATCTTTATATATAAAACTTATGCACATGATCTGAAGACTATATAGTGCAAATTTGCAATTGTTTCTAGAGAATACATAAATAACAGTAATACTCATCCTATGCCAATCACAAACCTTTGACTTATGGCTTTCTTTATAATTATTATGCAACTGTAACAATTCCTCTGAACCTCAAATGGAGAAATAGCCTAATAGTGGTTAGAGCCCTGAGCTGATAACTAGCAAAAGCCCAGTTTAAATTCCACTGCTGCTCCTTGTGATCTTGGACAAGTCACTTAATCCCAAACAAAACAGAAAGCCTGGTGCTAAAAGTTCACACCACAAACAGATTCGCACCACAAAAAAGAAATCCAGATGAATTAATTGATAAGTTTATTTATCAAAGCACCCTTTTTCAGTTCATAAGTTTATTGATCAAAGTGCCCAAACTGACAAACTACCTGGTGCTGACAATCTGTGCCAGTCTTCCGCTGATACCCCTGATTGTTTTGCACATATGGCGATTTATTTATGCTCTTCAGCAGAAGATATTTAACATTCAGTGTTTTACTGAAATCAACTGATAAGACCCCTGAAACAGCTTTAATTGGCAAAATGTGACCACATCAGGCACTTTGATAAAAAAAAATTATGAACTGAAAAAGAGTATTTAGATTAATAAACTTATGAACAGATTCATATGGACTGTTTCGTGGTGCCAGTCTTCAAGTCACTTAACTCTCCATTGCCTCAGCCTTCTGGGGAGAGAGAAATACCTAGTGTACCTGAATGTAACTCACCTTAAGCTGTTACTGAAAAAGGTGAGAGATAAATCAAAATCTCTGCGAGCAACCATATTACCAAGAAGTTTTACAAATGGGCTCTCCAGATTGGACTGGCTTAGAGTGATTACAGAGTTATGAATAACCTCACAGAGTATTTGAAACATTCACATTCCGCTTTAAGTCATTTTTTACCCTTTTCTGAGTATAGCCAGATTAAGAGATTCAAGGGAACCTAACAAAAGCAAAGTTACTTACCTGTAGCAGATGAAATGTTCTCCAAGGACAGTAGGCATATATTCTCACATGTGCAAGACGTCATCCACGGAACCCGGTGCAGACACTGCCATAGTGTACTGTCACTTTAAAAATCTGAGGCAGGGCAGGACTTCTGGTTCCGGGCAACTAGCACCTAGACATGTGTGGACCTCGCTATTACCTGTAATACAATTCCGAAAATACATGGGAGAGCGCCAATTCGAGCTTCCCTGACGCCCTCCCAATTACCTTCGGGCTCGATGGACCTTTTTGCGAGGCCCCGAGGACAAGCCATGGGGGTTGGGAGCGGTCCCGTTGGAGCTGCCGGCGTTGTTGAGGAGGTTTCGGCGGCTACTGGGCTTGATGTTATGCTGAGCCCCGACCCAAGGGCGCCCCCCTCTTCAGCCGGACCAGCTCCCCCTCCGTGAGTTTGATGGGGTTCCTGCCACGTAGTGAAGGCATGCCGTCAAGAGAGGCTCAGGAACAACTTGGAGGAGAGAGGGGGAACCATCTAGATTCCCTTTTTGGGAACCAGATAGAGACTGTGGAGGTACATATTCCTGCTTTAGGAGCTGCGGAGCAAAGAGGAACAGAGCAGTGTAAGGAGCCAGAAGGTGGAGAGATTATACCCCTCATGCAGAAACTGGCAGAGGTAACTTTAGAATCCCTTTGGGATCTGATCTCTAACAATACAAACTTCTACAAGTCAATATAATGTGTTAACTAAAAAGATAACAGAAACTGAAAAAAGATTTGAAAAAAACAGAAGAGGATGTGAAATCTTTGGCAACTCGTATAGATACTGTTGAAAAGAATGCTGTTAATTTGGTAAATTTACAAACGGACATGCTAAAAGATTTAGTGACATTGAGGAAGAAATCAGAACTATATGAAAATTATATGAGAAATCACAATTTAAGATTCTTGAATTTCCCAAAAGTAAAAATGGTACAGCCAATCGATATGTTAAAGAGGTATCTTATTGAAATTATGGGCGTTCCTGAATCTGCTATGCCACTATTTACTCAGGCATATTATATTCCTCAAAAAGAAGAACAAAATGATTTAAATGTGACTGCTTTACTGGAAACCTCCGAAACAGAACAAGCCAAGTCGGCAACGTTGGTAGCCACTGTGGCTTTACTGCCTGATACGCAGTGGCTTTTTAAGATGTTTTTCAAAACCAAGGATAAATTATTCTTGGGACTGAAAATTAATCTGTTTCCTGATGTTTCATGAGACACCCAGAAAAGGCAGAAACAATTCTTGTTACTGAAACTGGCTGTTCTCCAGATGGGAGGTGTATTCTACCTAAGACTTCCCTGTAAATGTATCATTCAATACAATTCACTTAAATATGTTTTTATGGAGCCTTCACATTTGACATCATTTGTTGCCTCGAAAAGGGTTGAAATAGCTTAAATATAAAATTGTTTGTCCTTAGTCTTAGTTGCATATACTTTGAATTTGATTTCCTACTATTTCCTCAATTTGATTATCTCGGAACCTAATATTATGTGGTCTTGAGTATCATTATTTGGATAATTTAAATAGTTCAAGTATTTTCTTTTTTCTTTAGATACTGTTCTTGATCAAGTGTTAATTCTTGAAAATGTAATGTGAAAAGACATCATTTAAAAAAAATCTGAGGCAGTAAGATATAAAAAGCCATCAAAGCCAATTTTCCATAAAAAAGAAACTTACCAAAAATATCCAAAAGATGGCAGTGTCGCCTCATGAAACCAGCAGAATCTATACAAACAGGGTTACATGCCATAACAAATGGTGTGCATATATCAAGATCACAGTTGAAATTATACCAAAAAATACAATAAAACTATAACAGAACACACAATTAATAAATTTAAACCATTTACTGAATCAACCTAAAAAATTAAAATGTACTTAACAATAAAACCTAATGCCAATGCATCTCAATGACAACACCATGCATTCCAATTATAATGCGAGCTACATACCACATTCCATCAGACACCATTAGAACATCTTAGGACACACCTGTTTTCGAGATAAACATTTGGTTGTGGTATATACCCAGGAGAAGAATCTAAAAGAGATACTAGTTCCATCAAAACTCCCTGACCCTCAAAAAGAACATGAAGAGGAAGCGCAACCGGGACATTACAACTGTGGTTCTTGTAGCTTGTGCCCACACCATTGGAAATTACCTCATTCAGACATTTGGAGACTGGACATGAATACAAGCTTCCTCATTGCTCTGGTTGTAATTTTGCCAATGTTATTTACATTATACAGTGCTTGTGTCCTCTCTTATATATTGGAAAAACAAAAAGATAAATCAAGACACAAATAATAGAACACCGAAGTTGTCTTAATAGAAAATCGAATCTGTTCCTCTTGTGGCTCACTGGGATACGGCGGGCCATTCTGTTAATGATTTAAAATTTTTTGTTTTTAAGACGTTGAAAGGAAATTGAAGAAAAATTACAGATCAGGTGTTATTGCATGAAGAACAAAGACTCATTTTTCAGATGCAAACAGTAACACCAAAAGGCCTCCCCATGGATATAGATTATACACCTTTTCTTTAGGTCCATAATATACACTTCCATACAGCTTGACAACTCGTAGCAAATTGTTCATTTATTTTCTGCTCAGTCCCTTCTCCACAGAGGTGTTTTTATTGTATTTATTTGCTTATGGAATTTTAGGTGTTTTTTTCAAGTCCATACCTGTATATAATGTTTCAAATTATTTACATCTTTATTTATATTCTACTTTGCTACATATTACAAGTTGAATATTTCTGATATGGTGAATTAAATACAACACAGCATTTTTTAAACTATTTTTTTAAGACGGTTTTTACATATTATATTTGTACCATATATTAAGTGTTGAGTCACATATATAAGACTTTTTTTCTTTTCTTCTCATTGGTGCAATGATTCCATATGTATATGTATTTCTATACAACCATTTACTACACTTTTTTATTGCTCTTACACATTGATCACTGTTTATCAGTTAAGTCTCACAGCATCCTCCATGATTTCACGCATGCGCAGGGTGCAGCTTGTTTTTGGTGCCAATTAGTCAGTAATGTAATCAGATACATGTTTGTCTTTGAAATGTAACACACTTACTTCTTGGCTTTGCTGGATGCTTTTTCGAGACAGCATGCACATGATCTGAAGACTTTCTACTACTTTAATAACTGTATTTACATTAAGGCACTTTGTTGTTCTGATTCATTTTTGTTCTGATACTTTTTTCAACATACTACGGGAGGCTTTGGTGTCTCCGTTTTTTCTTTGTTGTTCTTTGTATCATGTATTCGATGGACTTTCACTGTTTTTTTAATTTCACATCATTACCGAAGTTTTCATTTCACATCACTAAGGAAGTTTTCAGCCTCATGATTTTGACGCATAGCGTTCCTCTACTGTGAGGCATCAGCGAGTATCTTTATATGATATTATTATTATTATTACATTTGTACCCCGCGCTTTCCCACATAATGCAGGCTCAATGCGGCTTACATAATAATTTGAAATACGAAGTTAATAGAATTTTAATAAAACAGTAGTAAAACAATGTAAAGTTGGGCTTAGTAGTGTATAAGTTGAGCTAGATAATATATGACTAGGATAAAAGAGGGTAGACAGGATAGGATAGTGTAATTGGGAGAAAGGGTAAGGAGGGATAACATTAGAGATGGATATGATATGATATGGATTTACTTGCACTTTACTATAGTGATTTTCTTAAGTAACCCATTGGTGATAACTGCACCATGGATGTTGCTTAAGTTCTAGCAGATATTTCCTCACTATAGCACATTCAAGCTACGTTTGTGCACTGACACACGCTTAGTCAGGTTTTTATGTTTATTCATATTTATAACTTTTTACATTTTTTTCCAAGTAGTATACCTTGGATATTTCAAGAATGTGTTTTTATTTAGAATTATATTTTCCCCACATTCACTTCCAGGTAAGTCTTTTCCATGAATGTGTGCTTCTATTTCTGCTCATAGAATTATAATTTTTTGTGAAAAAGGCGTTTAATCACTAAAACAGCTGGTCGATTGTAATAGTATCTATGCTATATAGCATTTCATGCCATGCTGTCCTCACGCTTACATTTCCTTTGGTTTATGTATAGGAGGCACTGCTTAATTATTGGTGTTTTGTGTTAACATAGTGTGGTCCATTTCAGCTATTTCTTATATAAAGTTTTAGCGGTTTATTTATTATGTTTGTTTTTTTATGTTCCGGTGCATAAGTTTTAGATTTAACTTGTTTATGTGTTATTTTTAGTGTTTTTCTTTTATGCAATTCATATTTATTTACATGTACGTTATAGACTCCTGAGGCAGGCTCCTAGAGCGATGAAACACAGCTGCTGTGTCGCGTCTTTTGATGTGCTTTCAATAAACACCCTTGAATGGGACTGACACGTTTCCCTTGTGGTTTTTGGACGTGCCAACTCTTCACCCTATTCCTTGGTTTGCTGTGCTACAATTGTAGGGATTCGTGTTCCTGCACCTAGTGTGGTTGTTTTACTGTAAAAATCCATAGACCATTAGTAACAGAGTTGGAAAAATTAATTACTTATACCTAGAGGTAACCAGTACAGAGTCTATCTTTTGGTAACTTACCAGTTACTTGTGACCTGAATTTACCATGGTTAGAAACAGGATAACAAGCTTGACTGTGTCCTTGTTCCGGCCAGTATGGCACTAACGTCCTTATGAATTATATATTTTTTCATTACACAGCAAAATGTGAAAAATGTACAAGAGTGAGATATTTTTTCAAGGCAGTATATAAGACTGCAAGCTCTTCTGATCTGCTTCAGGATATTGAAGGAGCTCAGAGAGGTTCTGGCGGGTCCTCTTAAAGATTTGCTTAATAAAGCCTTGGAGACGGGAGAGGTTCCGTGGGATTGGAGAACGGCGGATGCGGTCCCTCTTCACAAAAGTGGTGATATGGAAGAAGCTGGAAACTACAGGCCGGTAAGCCTCACTTCGGTTGTTGGAAAAGTAATGGAAGCAATACTGAAGGAAAGGATAGTGAATTCCCTGGAAGACAATAAGTTGCAAGATCCAAGACAACATGGTTTTACCAAAGGTAAATCATGCCAAACGAATCTCATTGAATTCTTTGACTGGGTGACCGGAGAACTGAATCATAGACATGCTATGGACGTAATCTACTTAGATGTCAGCAAAGCTTTTGACACGGTTCCCCACAGGAGGCTCTTAAATAAACTTGACAGGCTGAAGACAGGACCCAACGTGGTGAACTGGATTAGGAACTGGTTGACGGACAGACACCAGAGGGTGGCGGTTAATGGAATTCGCTTGGATGAGGGAAAGGTGAGTGCCTCAGGGATTCTGTTCAATATATTTGTGAGTGACATTGCCGAAGGGTTAGAAGGTAAAGTTTGCCTTTTTGCAGATGATACTAAGATTTGTAACAGAGTGGACACCTGGGAGTGGAAAACATGAAAAAGGATCTGCGGAAGCTAGAAGAATGGTCTAAGGTTTAGCAATTAAAATTCAATGTGAAGAAATGCAAAGTGATGCACTTAGGGAGTAGAAATCCACGGGAGACGTATGTGCTAGGCGGTGAGAGTCTGATATGTACGGACGGGGAGAGGGATCTTGGGGTAATAGTATCTGAGGATCTGAAGGCGACGAAACAGTGTGACACGGCAGTGGCCGTAGCTAGAAGGTTGCTAGGCTGTATAGAGAGAGGTGTGACCAGCAGAAGAAAAGAGGTGTTGATGCCCCTGTATAAGTCGTTGGTGAGGCCCCACCTGGAGTATTGTGTTCAGTTTTGGAGGCCATATCTTGCTAAGGATGTAAAAAGAATTGAAGCAATGCAAAGAAAAGCTATGAGAATGGTATGGGATTTGCGTTACAAGACGAATGAGGAGAGACTTGCTGACCTGAACATGTATACCCTGGAGGAAAGGAGAAACAGGGGTGATATGATACAGACGGTCAAATATTTGAAAGGTATCAATCTGCAAACAAACCTTTTCCGGAGATGGGAAGACGGTAGAACTAGAGGACATAAAATGAGATTGAAGGGGGGCAGACTCAAGAAAAATGTCAGGAAGTATTTTTTCACGAAGAGAGTGGTGGATACTTGGAATGCCCTCCCATGGGAGGTGGTGGTGATGAAAACGGTAACGGAATTCAAAATTGCGTGGGATAAACATAAAAGAATCCTGTTCAGAAGGAATGGATCCTCAGAAGCTTAGCGGAGATTGGGTGGCAGAGCCGGTTTGGGAGACGAGGCTAGTGCTGGGCAGACTTCTACGGTCTGTGCCCTGAAAATGGCAGATGGAAATCAAGGTCAGGTATACACATAAGGAAGCACATATGAATTTATCTTGTTGGGCAGACTGGATGGACCGTTCAGGTCTTTCTCTGCCATCATCTACTATGTTACTATCAAGCTCATTTTCGAAAGAGAAGGGCGCCCATCTTCCGACTCAAATCGGGAGAGGGGCATCCTTCTCTCAGGGCCGACCAAATCAGCATAATCGAAAGCCGATTTTGGCCGTCCCCAACTGTTTTCCGTCGCGGGGACGGCCAAAGTTCAAGGGGTGTGTCGGCAGTGTACCGAAGGCAGGACAGGGGCATGGTTAAGAGATGGCCGTCCTCGGCCGATAATGGAAAAAAAGAAGGGCGTCCCTGACGAGCATTTGGCCGACTTTACTTGGTCCCTTTTTGTTCACGACCAAGCCTCGAAAAGGTGCCCAAACTGACCAGATGACCACCAGAGGGAATCGGGGATCACCTCCCTTTACTCCCCCCCAGTGGTCACCAACCCCCTCCCACCCAAAAAAAAATTAAAATACATTTTATTTCCAGCCTCTATGCCAGCCTCAAATGTCATACCCAGCTCCATCAGAGCAGTATGAAGGTCCCTGGAGCAGTTTTTAGTGGGTACTGCAGTGCACTTCAGGCAGGCGGACCCAGGCCCATCCCCCCTCACCTGTTACACTTGTGGTGGTAAATGGGAGCCCTCCAAAACCTATCACAAACCCACTGTACCCACATATAGGTGCCCTCCGTTACCCTTTAAGGGCTATGATAGTGTAGCACAGTTGTGGGTAGTGGGTTTTGGGGGGCTCAGCACCCAAGGTAAGGGAGCTAAGCACCTGGGAGCAATTTGTGAAGTCCACTGCAGTGCCCCCTAGGATGCCTGGTTGGTGTCCTGGCATGTCAGGGGGACCAGTGCACTAGGAATGCTGGCTCCTCCCATGACCAAAGGGCTTGCATTTGGTCATTTCTGAGATGGGCATCCTCAGTTTCCAATATCGCCGAAAATCAGAAACGACCAAGTCTAAGGACGACCATCTCTAAGGTTGACCTAAATTTCCAGATTTGGGCGTCCCCGACCGTATTATCATAACGAAAGGTGGACGTCCATCTTGTTTCGATAATATGGGTTTCCCCGCTCCTTCACGGGGACGTCCTGCGAGGACGTCCTCAGCAAAACTTGGGTGTCCCTTTCGATTATGCCCCTCCATGTCTAGCCAGATAATTCTTCAACCAAAAAGCCTTTGCAGTACTAGACCAAATGTTAGTCCTACCTCACTTGGATTACTGTAACATTCTATTCCTTGGTATTGTCAATCATACAGAATACAGCTGCTAGACTAATATACAGATTGAATAGATATACTAGTTTTCAACTCATCTTAAACTGCACTGGCTTCTCACAGCAGAAAGACTCGGGTTCAAAGCTGCTTGTTTAGTTTTTCAAATCTTACAGGGTTTTACCTCTGAACTACTGACTTAAAACCACTTCGCTACATTTGGTCCAGTCTAACAGACTGAAACAACAATTGATGGAAGCGTCACCTTTTCAAAAGACAATTCAAAATCAGAAGATTTCAGCTCTCTATTCCCTGTACTTGGTGTTAAAATATGGAACTCTCTACCTACTGCCATCAGAACAGAAAACAGCTCTCTTAGCTTCAAGAGGAGGCTAAAAACCTCTCTCTCTCTTACCAAAGACTGCTTCATAACAATCCAATGACGTCTACCTTCTAGTATTATCCATTAACCTCTCCTATAATGTTTTTGGTCTCATGCATTACACCAATGGTCTCTAATTGGTTTGATTTGATTTATGATTTGGGAAATTCTGCATAAAAAAAATTTGCAAATAAAGATGTGCAGAATTTTAAAATATTGTGCACACAATTTCCAACATTTTTGTGCAGAATTTTTCATTCTGCTCCAAACTTCCCAAGGAGTAATAGATAGGGTACTTGCTGTTTGAATCATAGCATTAGTGCTACGTGTTACGATTGTGCCCATGTTTCATGCTCTCATTCACCTCGCCCCCTGGTGGTTAGACCTGGTGGCTGCTGTGGACTGACTGCTTGCTGTTTCCCGTGTTCCAGAAGGTATTCTGGTCCGGTCTGGATCTTCCAGCCTCCCAGACTGTTACTACTACTACTACTATTTAGCATTTCTATAGCGCTACAAGGCGTACGCAGCGCTGTACAAACATAGAAGAAAGATAGTCCCTGCTCAAAGAGCTTACAATCTAATTTTGGGACTTTTTTGGAACTAAGCAGTACCCGTACCTGGTGAACTCCCTTGTATGTTGCCTTTATTAACCACCTGGAAGCTTTCTAGTTTGCCTTGCAACAGAGGTCCTCAGAGGAGTGTTCTTCTGTGAGTGTTTGTTGCTGTGCTTTCCTTGCTACTTTCTGTTCCTGCTAGACTCTGCTTGTTTCCTGGTTTGCCCTTTTGACTGCTGCCTGCCCAAGACTCTGCTTGTTTCCTAGATTATTCTGCTGCCTGCCCGAGACTCGGCTTGTTTCCCGGTTTATTCTTCTGATTGCTGCCTGCCCAAGACCCTGCTTGATTCCTGGGTTCCTGTTGATTGCCGCCAGCCTGACTCTGTGTGGTTCCTGGTTTCCCTGCTGCTTTGCTGCCTGCCAGTAGACTCTGCTGGTTTCATGGACTATTCTCCTACTTGCTGCTTTTGCTTCTGTTCCAGCCCAGCCGCTCCAGTCTGGGGTGTACCTGTCTGTCTGTGTTCTGCCTTGTCTCCTGTTTGGGTGATTCTCCTGCCACTGCTGCTCCTCAGCGGTGGCCCAGAGGCTCATAGATCCAGTGTTTCGTAAGAAGCGTGACACTATGGTTGTATAACACGTTTGCTAAATGTATGTTGAGTCTTTAGGTTTTACATTTCACAATGAGGCTAGTACAGAGATTTATGTTGCTACTGCTCCAATCACATGGGAATCTGAATAATTGTATGATGACTTTCAAGGAGAAATATCCTAGTTATGATCTACATTTGTGAAGGGGGGGAGGGGGGGTTGGACTTTTGTGGATTCAGAGCATGGTCACATTTAACCCATAAGAAACTGCTATACAGTGTCGGACCAAAGGACCACAAGAATTATCATATTTGTGGAGACAAAAAAAAGAGAAAACAAAAAATAAAAAGCCCCCTGCTACACAGATTCTATAAGCAGTGAAAATACTGGTAAAAAAACAGAAATACATTTTTTCCATACTCTAAATACAATATTAGAAAATATGTACATTTCCAAAAAAATCAAACATCTATGAGCAGCATGTTCCCCCCCCCCTTTCCTTTCCCTCCCATCCATGAGCAGCATGTCCTCCTCTCCTCTTCATCTGCTGCATTTCCCACTTTTTCTTCCCCTCTCCCTTCACAGCATGTCCCCCTCTCCTCTTCCCTCTATCCACATGCAGCTTGCCCCCTTCTCTTCCTCCCATCTATGAGCATTTTGTCCCCTTTCTCTCCCCCCATGCGCAGAGCTGGTCTCCTTCTTGCCCTCCCATCACTGTGCAATTTGTCCCCTTCTCTCCCTCCCATCTATGAGCAGCTTGTCTCCTTCTTTCCCTCCTATCCACATGCAGCTTGCTCTTTCTCTTCCTCCCATCCATTGAGCAGCATATCTTCCTCTCCTCTCCCTTCCATCCATGTACAGAAAATCAACCTCCCTCCCCTCCCTGGGCCTACCTTACAGCCCTAGTGGTCTAGGGGCCTCTTCGGGGCAGGAAAGAACCCTACTCTTTCCTGCCCGCCTCAAGCTGTGACCTTGAAAGACTTCCACGTAAGTCTCGCAAGGCCACCGTTTAAAGTATCTGCAGCCGTTTTCAAGAAGCAGCAGTAGGGCAGGAAAGAGTGGGGTTATTTCCTGCCCTTAAGAGGCCCACTAGACCACCAGGTTGCGAATCAGTAGGTTCGGTGAGGGGGGGGCTGGGAGGGAGGGAGGGAAGCCAGCCAGCCCACTTGCGTGGCCAGAAACCTAAACAAATGGGCAGGCTGGTAAAAACCGCACAGACCCCCGACAGTCCCCTATCCTGGGGAATCTGGACACATGGTAACTCTACTGAGGGTCATATATGCAGTGTGTTACATATATGAACAGTGTCCACCTAGTGGGTCCTAACTAAAAAAAAAAAAGGTTGAGAATCATGGCCATAGAGTCTCTGTAGCATTTAGAAAGCAAAATGTGCAGATCTTTTCAAATTTATACCCCGGATGTATCGGTAGAAAAATCTCACTCACTGCCTTCAATAGTCATTGCGGTGGTGAAGGTCACCGTTTGGGATTGGCTGCTCTTTTCATACCGTTGTGGTGCACCAGCCTCTTTTGGTTCCACCAAAACTTGTGTCAGCTGCTCCTTTCTACTACCTGCTTGGCCTGGCACTACTAAATCAGCTATACAGTGGGAAGCTCCTTTCTTCAGTCCAGCTGCTCTGGCTGTCAGCACCACACAGCTGCTAAAATCAGAGCGAATCTACTTTCTGTTTATTCAAGAGAGTTTTTGTGGTGATAATTTGGTTGGTGCTTATTCATCTACTACACAATTTATTTTTTTCTTTTGCACAGATGTGAAAAACAATAAAGATTTGACAGTTATGAGACTAATTGAATTATCTGTCTTTTGTATTTCATCTTTATTGTACACCCCATAGGAATTAGCCAATCAATATTCAGCCAGAAGGATCAGGTTTTTTTAAGCACTGATCTGTCACTGGCTAAATTAGTCCCAGATATTTAAAAAGCTGGGTCATGTCCAGGAACCAAGCAATGAATATCCCTAAGCGGTCATGTGCTGGCCGCCGGCTCTTACTGGGGCTCTAGTCAGGACTTAAATATTGGCCAAGAGCATCTCAGGTCTCCCCAGCTTCCTCTCCCCCTGATTTTGATACCCCCTCCTCGACCCAATCCCAACAATAGAAGCCCCTACATGATGCAACCTCCCCTGATTCTGATCCCCCCAGACCCGACCCCATTAACCCATTAGTGCCCACTGTTCCCATATGGGAACAAATCAATTTGTTCCCATATGGCTTCTTATGGGAACACTGGGAACTAATGGATTAACAAGAAGCCCTTCCTGGGCCTACTTGACCATCTGGTCCAGCAAGTGAGGTGTGCAGGAGCAAGCACCACTCACTCTTGCAGAAAAATGGTGGCCATAACCTCTAGCAGTAGTATCACAATACTACGAAACTACCACTAGGATGTCATGGTAGCCATTTTAAGCAGGCGCAAGAGGGATTCTTTCCTGCCCACCTTACCTACTGGACTACTAGGGATGGGGAGATATGCCCAGGGGACCTACTGTGTGTGTGTGTGTGTGTGTGTGTGTGTGTGTGTGGGAGGGGGCTTCTGTTGATGTGGTCAGGTGTGGGAGGGGGATCATGCAACGCTATAGGACAGTGGGTGCTGGCACCCAAACAGCTAAGCAGTGTTAGTCAGGGCTGCCTTTTATGCAGTCCCTTCTTTCTACTAAGCTCTGTGGACACTAGCATTGAATATCATTGGTACCCACAGGGCTGTGCCAACACAGTAAGCGGGGTAAGCACCGCAGGGGGGCGCCAACCTCTGGAGGGCGCCGCCACAATGCTTACCCTCGCCACTTACCCCAGCCCTGCGCCGCCCTGGGGGCTTTAAATCTGTTACCTAAATTTACCTCCGACGTCGCACCAGCTGAGCAGCGTCAGTGAAAGCGCTGCTGACGTCTTCAGCCTTCCCTTCGCGCTCGTTCGTTCCCTCAGTGTCCCACCCTTGCAAGGAAATGACGTCAGAAGAAGGCGGGACACTGAGGGAACGAATGAGCGCGAAGGGAAGCCTGGAGGTAAATTTAAATGAAAGATGGACATGGATGTACTTTCTGGCCATTGGTTGGTTATAAATTGCACACACTTTCTTTTCTGAATATTTGAGCGTATCACCATCTTTCTCCTAAACAATAATTACAGGAAAGATAAACGGAGTAGAAGTGAAGAGAATAGGTAAGAAGGCAATCTTTCGTGAAAGGGTTAAGCAATAGAAAGTGGTGCTGCTAGCCCAGAATTCATCCGCACATTAGTCAGAGCTGGAAATATATGCAGTGGGTTCCTCTATCAGTACCGGGTGTGTGTGTGGCAGATGCAGAAGACAGGCAGGTCTTTGGGAGGATACCGGATTCCGTTTTGTTCCTCGACACTGCCTGGACATGGATGGACATGGATGGGAGGGCAGGGACCAGGGATAGAGGAGAAATTAATGGAATGGAGGGGAAGGGGGAGAGGAGAATTGCTGGATATGGATGGAGGAGGGAAGGGCAGAGAGGGACATGGATGGGAGGGCAGGGCCCAGGGAGAGGAGAAATTGCTGGAAATGGAGGGAAGGGGAGAGAGGAGAATTGCTGGATATGGATATGGATGGAGGAGGGCAGGGCAGAGAGGGACAAGGATGGGAGGGCACGCCAGGCCCAGGGAGAGGAGAAATTGCTGGAAATAGAGGGGAGGGGAGAGAGGAGAATTGCTGGATATGGATGGAAGAGGGAAGGGCAGAGAGGGACAAGGATGGACATGGATGGGAAGGCAGGGCCCAGGGAGAGAGGAGAAATTGCTGGAAATGGAGGGGAGGGGAGGGAGGGATGGGAAGACAGAGGAAGGAGATGCACATGGATGGAGGGGAAGGGAGAGAGAAGAAATGCTGGGCATGGATGGAGGGGAGGGGAGGGAAGAGAGAGGAAGGAGATGAGATGAGGGAAAAGGAAGAGAGGAGAAAAACTGCACATGGATGGAGAAAATAGGCAGAATCTTGATCCACTGGACAGTCAAGTCTGCGGAGGACCCAGCTTTTACTTATGGATATAGAGCAAGAAATGAAGAAGGAAGAAAGTAAAGAAATAAATGGAAAGGAAGCCCTGGAAACGGAGTTAAGAGGACAGATAGCAGCAGAATCAGATACTGGGCCAGCATGATTAGAAAAAGAAAGTCACCAGACAACAAAGGTAGAAAAAAATCATTTTATTTTCATTTTAGTGTTTGGAATATGTCCACTTTGAGAATTTACATCTGCTATCTTATTTTGCAATGTATAGCAATTTGTTTCTAAGAATATTGCTGACAATTCCTGTCAGTGTGGCAAGTGGTGAGCGATCATTTTCACGGTTAAAAATCATAAAAAATTATTTGCGATCAAGTATTTCGCAAGAAAGGCTTGTAAGCCTTGCCATGATTGCTACTGAGAATGATATATGTGCCCAGTTAGACATCAAAGATTTAATTACTAATTTCATGAACATGAAAGCACGAAAAGCTAAGTGGTTGTAAACCCTCTATTTGTTGAGCAATCCCACAAAGATGCACTCCATCTTTCAGCTTCTATTTCCTTTGCATCTTGTGCCACACGGGAGGGGGGGGGGGGAGCCCAACTGATAGTTTGCAGGGGGGCACCAGAGACCCTAGGCACGGCCCTGGGTACCCATATAATTGCTGGCTCCTCCTTGACTCCATCCCTGAACCAAAGTTACAGCCAATATTCAGCTACACTGTCTGGTTAAGTGTCATTCAATATTGGCAGCTGGTCAACTGAGTGTGCGATTACAGTAAGCAGGAGCCTCTCCTGCCCACTTAAATTGCTTTGAATATTGAACTCTAGAGTTACTTACTGAGATATGTGTCCAAAGGAATACAATTCTCCAAGTCATCTGTTGGTGATAAAAGTTCACAGATATTTTCAGCTGTATAGCCCTCAGGAAATTTATTCTGATCGCCGCATTTCTTCAGGATTTCTATACAATCTGATCTTTACAAAGAAAAGTAGTTTTAGTACTATAGTGTATAGAAACACAGAAATAAGACAGCATGAAGGAAACAAAAAAAATGGCCTATCCGGTCTGCTCATCTATCCAACAGTCTAGTCTCTACCCTCCCTTCTTTTCCCTCAAAGATGCTCAGCGTTTCTCCTTTCTTGAACTATGATACTTTCCTCACCTCCACCTCCTTCACTGCAAGTATGTTCCACTTACATGTCCTGTAAAACATGGAAAAGAAAATAATATGATACCTTTTTTATTGGACATAACTTAATACATTTCTTGATTAGCTTTCGAAGGTTGCCCTTCTTCGTCAGATCGGAAATAAGCAAATGTGCTAGCTGACAGTGTATATATGTGAAAACATTCAAGCATTACTATGACAGTCTGACAGGGTGGGAGGATGGGGGTGGGTAGGAGGCATGCATGGGGACATCATAGCATATCATTGATATTCTAACAGGATGGGTGTGGATAGATGAGGGGTGGGGTGATCAACAGAGACATACAGCTTTATGGTTTATAATGGGCTAGGAACCCCAGGTCCTTGTTAAGTCCTTTCTGTTGGGTGTTAAAATATTCAATCATTCTGACTTCAAAGGTCTTACGTTCTTGTATGGTTTTAAAGTTACCTTTCAGGATTCTCACTGTGAAGTCACTGGTACAGTGTCCTGGTCCTGTAAAATGCTGACCAACAGGCGTGGGAGCCCTACTGGCACCATGTGATGTCATGTGATGTCTCTGTTGATCATCCCACCCCTCACCTATCCACACCCATCCTGTTAGAATATCAATGATATGCTTTGATGTCCCCATGCATACCTCCTACCCACCCCCATCCTCCCACCCTGTCAGACTGTCATAGTAATGCTTGAATGTTTTCACTTATATACACTGTCAGCTAGCACATTTGCTTATTTCCGATCTGACGAAGAAGGGCAACCTTCGAAAGCTAATCAAGAAATGTATTAAGTTATGTCCAATAAAAAAGGTATCATATTATTTTCTTTTCCATGTTTTATTTTGTTTGATTTCTATTGATAACCTTAAGAGTGGACTAACACGGCTACCACACTCCTCTACTCTTCATGTCCTGTAAAGAAACCTTAGATTAGTCCTGAGCCTACCTCCTTTCAGTCTCACTGTAAAACACCTCCCTTCCCCAATTCCAGGGCTTAGAGTTAGTTAAATAGTTCTATCATATCTCCATTCTCCACCTCTCCTCCAGAATAAGTTTAGGCAGAAGTTTTATGCTTTAATGACTTCCTAAGCGAACAGAAGCTAACAATCTCCACGTGTACAAAGTTTAACACATCTTTCTGCACATTTTTTAAAATGCATAATTACTATTTGCAGGTTTTTACAGATTCAACAAAAGAAAACAGTAAATACGGTAGGTGTTAAAAAGTTTGGATATTCTTCCAGTTGATTCATTATTTGTTAATAGTTATTAAATGAACTAATACTGGCCCTTCTAACCTCTCAGATTGTGACTGTAATACTATCTACTTTCAACAACCAGTTCCTCTAAGCATCTATCTGAACATTTGAAAATGAAGACATTCACATTTAAGATGCAAGGGGAAGCTATTAAATCTCCAAGTGCTTCCAGCTAGCAATTTCACCTGTCAGAAACATTAAGAAAAGTAAATCACATGGAACTACTAAAGGAAAACAAAATCTGGAAGACCAAGAAAATCTCAAATAACTGCCTGAAAATTGGTCAGTTCTTTGAAATAGCACCCAAAAATCAGTGTAATGACCTGCTGATGCTGGAATGTTACAGCATTGCTTACAAATCAATATGCATGAGAGAGTTGTCAGAAAGAAACCTTTTCTACAACCTCATCGGAAGTATGCAAAGGAAAACCTTAATACCCCTGAAACATCTTAGAACAAATTGTTTTGGAAAAATGAAGCAGTTGAACTGTTCAACCACAACCACATTAGAAACATTTGAAGGAGAAAACCCCCCCGCCTTGCCTACTATTATGCATAGGGGTGAATCTATTATGCTTTGGGGCTGTATGGCAGGCAGCATAGGTGGTCGATGACTCAGGTGTTTGAGGAGACTAAAGTGGGGCAAGTCTGAGATGAAGCAAGATAGGGCGTAGTGGGTCAAGTTAAAATTCTTGAGGTGGCAACATATTCAGCCCTGTGTTAGCAGTAAAGGGTATATACAAAATGGTGGGAGCTCATCTACTGTCTGGCAGCCCGGGATCACTGTCTGTGCAGGAGGAAACAGCCTCAAGAAGCTCACTCGCATTAAAAACACTGGGAGCAGGGCTGCTTCATCAATGGCAAGAAAAAAACCGCCTATAGTACAGTTTAACAGTGTCCAGCATCCAAACAACATAAACGTCACTTGCAAAAAATGCTTATGCTAAAATGAATTGAAAACATTTAACTTAGCTTAGGCGTGTATTCCTCGGTTCCTCTCCTCCTTGAGATCTAAACAGTAAAGTCAATTGTCAAGTTGAATCATGGGAAGCAGTGATCCCAGGGATACCGTGCAAAGTTTTCTTTTGAGTAGAAACCTGCTTAAGTCCCACCAACTAAGAATTGGACATACTCTTCCCATCTTTTTTGGTATGAGAAAATATCTGGAACAGAACCTTCAACCCCTGTCTTGTGTAAGAACTGATTCTACTGCATTCTGCTGGACGAGGGCCGAGAGTTCCTCTTGAAGAATTTCATTTGGAGAGAGTTGAAATGAGACTCTTTTAGTGGATGGTTGGGAGGTCTTCTTTGCCAAAGCAGAGTGTAGCCGTGCTAAACAGTGTGTGGCACCCAACGACTGGAGATTATGAGAAGCCACCTCTGTTGGAAGAGAGTGAGCCTCCCTCTGACAGGTAGGCCATTTGGCACGGACAACAGTACGGTGGAAATGCTCTCTAGGAAGGAGTCAAAAATTAAGTAGTAGTTGTTGTTTAGACAGAGGGTTACTGGGTTTTCTGACCCTGCTCCTGCCTTGAACGTTGAGGCACAGTCCTTTGAGCTAGAGGGGGAGTAGGAGTGTAACGATGCTTAGGCATGTAGTAATTAGAGAATCAATATCCTCCTGCAATTCTTCAAAAAGAAAAAGTAGCAGAGGTATGTGGCCTGGATAGTGTCTTAATAGTATCTATGCTTTTTAATTAGATCACACATTTCCTCAACTTTGTCACCAAACAAGATTTCTCCATAACAAAGGACATCTGCTAGAAACTCCTGGACAGCAGATTTGAGGTCATAGACCCTGAGGCTGGACAGACATCTGAAAAGTTTATAACTTTATGAAATTCCTCAGCTTTCTAGGGGAGAAGAAATTGTGCAAAAGATAGAGTACTCTGAAAAACAGATTTTAAATACATTGTGGAATAATGTTGATACTCTAATATGCAACTGAAGAAATTCCTGCCTTATGGATTCACAATCGCGCTGTTCTACCTCTTGGTACATAAGTACATAAGTAATGCCACACTGGGAAAAGACCAAGGGTCCATCGAGCCCAGCATCCTGTCCACGACAGCGGCCAATCCAGGCCAAGGGCACCTGGCTAGCTTCCCAAACGTACAAACATTCTATACGTTATTCCCGGAATTGTGCATTTTTCCCAAGTCCATTTAGTAGCGGTTTATGGACTTGTCCTTTAGGAAACCGTCTAACCCCTTTTTAAACTCTGCCAAGCTAACCGCCTTCACCACGTTCTCCGGCAACGAATTCCAGAGTTTAATTACGCGTTGGGTGAAGAAACATTTTCTATGATTTGTTTTAAATTTACTACACTGTAGTTTCATTGCATGCCCCCTAGTCCTAGTATTTTTGGAAAGCGTGAACAGACGCTTCACATCCACCTGTTCCACTCCACTCATTATTTTATATACCTCTATCATGTCTCCCCTCAGCCGTCTCTTCTGCAAGCTGAAAAGCCCTAGCCTCCTTAGTCTTTCTTCATAGGAAAGTCGTCCCCATCCCCGCTATCATTTTAGTCGCCCTTCGCTGCACCTTTTCCAATTCCACTATAGCTTTCTTGAGATGCGGCGACCAGAATTGAACACAATACTGAAGGTGCAGTCGCACCATGGAGCGATATAACGGCATTATAACATCCTCACACCTGTTTTCCATACCTTTCCTAATAATATCCAACATTCTATTCGCTTTCCGAGCCGCAGCAGCACACTGAGCAGAAGGTTTCAGTGTATTATCGATGACGACACCCAGATCCCTTTCTTGGTCCGTAACTCCTAACATGGAACCTTGCATGACGTAGCTATAATTTGGGTTCTTTTTTCCCACATGCATCACCTTGCACTTGCTCACATTAAACGTCATCTGCCATTTAGCCGCCCAGTCTCCCAGTCTCGTAAGGTCCTTCTGTAATTTTTCACAATCCTGTCGCGAGTTAACGACTTTGAATAACTTTGTGTCATCAGCAAATTTAATTACCTCGCTAGCTACTCCCATCTCTAAATCATTTATAAATATATTAAAAAGCAGCGGTCCTAGCACAGACCCCTGAGGAACCCCACTAACTACCCTTCTCCATTGTGAATACTGCCCATTTAACCCCACTCTCTGTTTCCTATCCTTCAACCAGTTTTTAATCCACAATAGGACTTTTCCTCCTATCCCATGACCCTCCAATTTCCTCTGTAGCCTTGTCAAACGTCTTTTGAAAATCCAGATACACAATATCAACCGGCTCCCCTTTGTCCACATGGTAGTCTTTAATAGTTGAAATTCTATGACATTGCTGCTTCTATGGGCTTGTTACTAACCCTTATTGTACTCTGGCTACTGTTAGTTTATAAGCATTATGGTGATTGTCTTCACTTTTTTTCTATATCAAGAATATTCTTGGAATCTATTTTGAAAATGTTGATAAATAGAAAGGAAAAAAAGTTTATGGGCTAGGAGCCACAGTTACCTGACTCAAAATGGACTTTTTAGCTGTTAAAGCTTAGCATTAATATAATCTATTTCTAATTCCTTCAGCTCAGCTCTGCACAGTACGTAGATGTGTGCATGTGTATTTTTTGGTCCACTTCCTAATTTATGGAAACAGTCTAGATACTGGAGATGTCTCCTAATACTAGGGTGGACAGGTTTTCCCCAATGAATATGCATGATGTTGTCTCTCCTCCCTTGAGGATGGCCAAAGAGACATGATCAGACCAAATGCACATTTCTATAGCCATCGCCCTGACCGTTTGAAATAACCTATACTCCACTAACCACAAGTCTATTCTAGAATGTGAAGCATGCATAGAAGAGTAATATGTGAAGTCCTGACTCATAGATCCCAGAAATGCAAGAGCGATTTCAACTTCGTTGTACCAGTTTGACCATAACCCCCTGCTTGGCCCATATTGCCCTGGTAAGGGTCAAGTGTTAAATTAAAATCCTCCACCCACCAAGTAATATGGCCTTCTGTATGATCTCCAAAAACTGCATCAATACACAAAATTTCTCTTGGTCTATATCAGGGGCATAGAAGTTCAATAATGTGTGAAGTTGACAGCCTAATTCTATCCTAAGAAGAATGTAATGCCACTTCTTTCTTTCATCAACCTCTTAACTTGGAAAGCAAGGGAGCACAAAATCAAAATCCTCTCCCCATTGGTCTTTTTCATTAATCAATTAGAGGCCAAATGTAGCATCAATGATTGGAGTGTGTGATATGATATAGGATTACTGTTTACAATATATTCATCTTCTACATGACCTTGCATGACCTAGCATGACAGGTCATCGAAAATGGTATATGCAATTTTAATATGGAAAAGTGCACAGTGATGCATATGAAGAAAAATAGTCCATACTATAGATTGATAAGGCTACATTTCATATTAACGCCTATGTTTACTAAGGTGCGCTGTGGGCATATTAGTGTTTTTAACGTGTGTAAATGGTTTATGCGCATTAAACACTAATGCGCCCATAGAACTGTATAGGTGTGATAGTGTTTAACACGCCTTAAATTTAAAGGAGTGTTAGAAATGCTAATGCAGCACATTGAGGAGACAGACGCTGAGGGAAGAGGAGATGAGAACATTAGAGTTCCAGTGAGACCTGGACTAGAGCAGGATATCTTGCTCTCTGGAGAATGCTTCAGAAGGATTTTGGAGTTGTAAGGGATCCAGGTACTGTTTCATCAACTCCCTAGAATACCATTCAGCAACAGGAATTTCAGGCTTTTCCTTGCCTAGATACCTCATAGCTAGGCATCCTGTTAAAGCTTCCCCCCAGATAGCTTCCAAACTTATTAGTGACTTGAGGAAAATTGTTATTACCTTATGTAAATCTACCACCCCTGGATTCTATATATGACAGCCAAATGTGGGCATGCTGCTGAGATGTGCACACAAATTAATGAGCTCTTAACCACCACCACCCATTAATTATTGATGTTAATTGGTATTCATTGAAATTTGAAAGCGCATCTGGCTGCATGCTAACTTGGATGTCAGGATTTACACCAGGTTTCAGCAGTCTGGCGCACAAAGTTATATTTTATAAAGCTATTTTATAAAGGTGCACTGATTTTTTTAGCTCTATTTATAAAACTCTGTTCTTAGTGCAGAAGTACAAGTCTTGGAGGATAAAGTTCCTCATTACCCTGAAGAGATAACTTTTGTTAATTCTTGACTAGATGCTGGAGAATAATCATTTGTACTACTTAAGGATTGCATTGACAAAATATATTTCAGCATTTAGATTAAAGATGGAATTAATACAGAAATCAATCAGAAGTTCTAACCTTCAGCTACTGAATTTTCCCCATTTAACAATGGTATCTGCTAAAGAAATGCTCAAGAGATATTTACTGGAAGTTTGTAACATTCATGAAAGTAATCTTCCTCCCCTTTTAAGAGCCTACTACCTAACTTTTAAGAGGAGAAACCAGCTTGATCAAGGAAGGAACAGTATTGAAATGGATTCATTAAATGCGAGTGCTTTAATAGAAACTTGCAATACCAATCAGGCAACAGCCGCCTTGGTAGTAGCTGTTCTAATATTTGATAAATGGCGGCATAATTTTGTTTTTTCGAAACTGGGGTAAACTATTCTTCAATTTCAAAATTGGTATGCCTCCAGATTTATCTAGAGCAAGACAAAAGACACAGTGGCAGTTTAGTCTCCTGCAGCTTGTGTGCTCTACTTGGGTGTAGCTTTTTTTTTCTCTACAATTTCCATAGACATGTATAATTAATTTTCAATTTCTGAAATGTATTTTGTTTGAGTCAGGTCATTTAGCCACTTTCTTGGCTTCTGGGAGATTGACTGCAGATGCTTCTGAAACTTACTAGCTAAGGGTTTGCTCTCTTTTTCAACTATGCTTGTGCTGCGAGTTGAAATTTTGTGAGCTTTCTTTTGCTTGAGATATCTATCTATAACCTCTCATCTTTTTCTCCCTTAGTATCTTGGCTTTCCCATATATGGAGGACTTTTGCCAATGGAAGATTAATAATTTTTTTTAATAAATTGGAAGCTTTCCTTTAATTATTAACTTGGTTCAAGTTGTTTCTTTGTTATTGAAAATATGTTATAAGTTAAAAAAAAAAAAGGTTTTGACAAGTTCCAAGCAGAAAATTCTACCCCCAATGTTTGTAAGATGGGCAGACTTTGGAAAAGCAACTGGTTATCCCTGGGCATGAAATTTTTCCACTCTTTGGGATCTTTCTAATTGTGACCTGGATTGATGGATCTTAAAGTCTGACCAAATATGGAAGTTCTTATGCAAGAAGGAAGAAATCCTCATTCACTGGATATCCTAAAAGAATCTCTTCAAGAGCAAATTGTAGGGATTCCCAATCAACATTTGGAGATATTCCCAATCTCAACAACAGGTTACAAAACTATTACAATGTAAAAAAAATACACACACACACAAAATAGTATACATTTTCATATTTACCTAACATTTTGCTAAAAGCCTATTTAAGAACATAAGAATATCCATACTGGGTCAGACTAATGATCAATCTAGCCCTGTATTCTGTTTCCAACAGTGGCCAATCCAAGTCACATATACCTGGAAGACTCCCAAAGAGTAGCAAGATTCCATGCTACCTATCCAAGGGATAAGTAGTGGCTTTCCCTATGTCTATTTTAACAGCAAACTTATGGACTTATCTTCCAGAAACCTGTACAAACATATTTTAAACCCAGATACACTAAATGCTGTTACCAAATCCTGTGGCAATGAGTTCCACAGTTTACCTATTCATTGAGTGAAAAAATATTTTCTCCTTCCCCCCCCCCCCCCCCCATCTTTTCCCAGCAGAAGAGCTTTAGTAGTTTCATCCCTTAATCATTTTGTTGCCCTTTTTGGAACCCGTTTTTTTTTGGTACTTTATTTTTTTCAATTTAAAACAAAATTAAAAGCATAAAACTTGATTATGTAATTCAGAACAATATCAGGAAAATTAATCTCAAAAGACTATGGAAAGCTTATTACATATTCCTCTGAAACTAAAGTCAAAGCACTGGAGGTGGAAACATAATGCAAGAGAAATAAAAAGAAACACTTTTCTATACAGAAAAGATACTAAAGGAAAAGGCTTTAGGCAGCACTACAAAAACAGATGAATTCTTTATCAATAAGGCTTCAAGGCATTTAAGAGCACCTCATCAAAGGAGCCACCCTCTGCTCTATCCACAGAAGATTTATCTGACAAAAAAAGGGTAATTTCACATTCTCATAATATATTGTACATCTATAGGATATTTTAGCAAGAAGAATACTCCTATCTGTGGCACCCTAACTTGCAGTAATAAAAATTAGCTAAACAGGGAAATACCCAGATCTGAGAACCTAGATGCTCTAAACTTAAAGAACAGAGTTAAGATTCAATCTCTAACTCCCAGAAGGAATGAAACAATCAAGTTCTTGGATTTTCAAATGATTTCTTAGGACAACATTACAAACTATCCACAGAAACCAGTGCATTGGAAAGTAAAAACATTTTGAAACTTGAGGAAAGTCCTCTTCAGCTAATTTCAACACTTCTTTCGTATATTTATCAAAAATAGCCTTAGGCTGCTTAGCAGCCACTCTTGGGAAATTAAGAATCGGAGATTTCTGTCTCAAGAACGATTTTCCATGTTTTCCAGCTTCTTTGCAATAGGCATTCCTTTAATAATTGCCAAGTCAGATCGCTCAAGTTTACCTTAGATCAAATTGAAGGACAACAGCTGATTTTACCCTAAGGATTTTTTTTGTTACATTTGTACCCCACACTTTCCCACTCATGGCAGGCTCAATGCGGCAGGCAATGGAGGGTTAAGTGACTTGCCCAGAGTCACAAGGAGCTGCCTGTGCCGGGAATTGAACTCACTTCCTCAGTTCCCCAGGACCAAAGTCCACCACCCTAACCACTAGGCCACTCCTCCGCCCAGAGATACACATGACATGTCTTCCTGCAGCTTGCAAGAGTATAAAAGATAGAAGCTGTTCCAGACAAGCAGATGCTTCCCTTCAACTGCAACACAGATTCTTCTCTTCCTGGGACCTGTAGCCCACCTGCCTGCTATGAGGACCTCTTCTGCAAACATGTGCTTACCTCATGCTGTTCATACTATGTAACAAGGACTTGTAAGTAACATAACTTTTGATCTAGACCTGCTACTTTACCTTACTTAAGCACAGATTATCTGTAAAGATCTCTTATAAAACCTACCTCTCGTGTGCAATTGTATATTAAATCAACCTTTTTGAAGCTAAAAATACGGTCTCTTTGTGTTCTGAGTATATATACTTAATTTATTTAATTTATTACAATTATCACCTTTGGTGATTGGTGGAGAAATCAATATCCTAAAACTTATAAATACAGCGCCTGCCCTTAAATTATAAACAGTAGCGAGTGCTCTAGAGCTCTTTCCCCCAAGATAAATCATTTCTTGTAACATTTTTATTTGATGTGTTTTGTCCAAAAGAGAACCTACTACAGTTTCCATACTGTGCGCAAATCTAAAACCAGATCTAGATACATGTAAAATATTATAATGTTCAAGAAAATCGGTTGCTTGTGGTACAAGTACCATGAGCTGCTGCGAGAGGTTACAGCAGCCATTTTGCAAAAGGCAGCCGCGGGGATCTTCTTTCTACTACTGCTTGGTTTACTGTAGTTCTCCGTTGGTGAGGAAGGCTTTCGGATTGCTTTCTGCCTGTTTCTGCTTTGTGATGTGACACATACTGACTGAACTCCTTGTTTTGTTTCCTTTTTTTTTCCCCTGGTTTATCAGCAGTGACACTATCCTACTGTATTCTTTGGCACCGCTTCGCCAAACATCCCCTAGTTCAACTGGCTAATGCTAGCACAGGAGCGGCCTCACAAATGAAGAATCCAGGAGCTGGTGAGAAGCCGTTCACCACCTGCTTTAGAGATATACTGACAGACTGAGGGACTGGCCATCCGGTAACACTGCTTCAGTTCAATACTCTATCTCCACCTGCTGGTAAATGGACACAACCCATCAGTTTCTGGATTAATCTGCTGCAGAGGCTAAGGAATCATATTTACTGAAAACTTTTCAATAGTACGAAACTTTATTTGTTGCATTTGTACCCCACATTTCCCCACCTATTTGCAGGCTCAATGTGGCTTACATAGTACCGTCAAGGGCATTTGCCCAGTCAGTGGATAACAAATACAAAATTGTATAGTGATTGTATGAGGTATAAGTGGAGGGTCGGAATGGATGAAGATTGCGTGATGTCCTGCTCGATCATAGTCATGCTGTGTTGGTAGGTGAAGAGGGTTACGTGGGGTCGTTGGGGTAGACCTTTTTGAAGAGGTAGGTTTTTAGTAATTTCCTGAAGTTCAATTGGTCGTGGATTGTTTTCACAGCTTTTGGGAGCCCATTCCATAGTTGTGCGCTTATGTAGGAGAAGCCGGCTGCGTAAGTTGTTTTGTATTTCAGTCCTTTTAGTGTAGGTTTAGGTAGGATCTTGACGATCTGACTTTTTTTCTTATTGGTAAGTCTATAAGGTCTGCCATGTATCCTGGGACTACGCCGTACATGATTTTGTGGACTAAGGTGCAGATTTTGAAGATGATCCATTCTTTAATTGGGAGCCAATGCAACTTTTCTCAGAGGGGTTTGGCACTTTCAAAGCGTGTTTTGCTGAATATCAGCCTGGCTGCTGTATTTTGGGCGGTCTGGAGTTTTTTTTTGAGTTGTTCTTTGCAGCCCGCGTAGATTCCGTTGCAATAATCTGCATGGCTTAGGACCATTGATTGTATTAGGTTTCGAAAAGTTGCTCTTGGGAAGAAAGGTTTTAATCGTTTGAGCTTCAACATTGAATAGCACATTTTCTTTGGTACAGAGTTTACTTGGCTCTCGAGGGTAAGGCTGTGATCGAGTGTGACACCGAGTATTTTCAAACTGTCCGAGGTAGGGAGGGTATGACCTGGAGTATTTATGGCTGTGGGTTTGTATTTGTTATATGGAGAGGAAAGGATGAGGCAATGTGTTTTTTCAGTGTTCAGTTTCAGTTGGAATGAGTTTGCCCAGGAGACGATGATGTTCAGACTATCGTTGATTTTGTTGGTTATTTCTGTCAGATCATGTCTGAAGGGGATGTATAGTGTAACATCATCTGCGTAAATGAATGGGTTAAGGCCTCGGTTGGATAAGGACTGTGCCAGTGGAATCATCATCATGTTGAAGAGTATTGGTGATAATGGTGATCCTTGAGGTACTCCGCAGACTGCTTTCCACGGTGGTGATCTAGTTAAGTACGTTTCCTTCAATCCCAAAGTGGCCTAGTATTCATAGTAGTATGTTGTGGTTTACCATGTCGAATGCGCTCGATATGTCGAACTGGAGGA
This sequence comes from Microcaecilia unicolor, assembly GCF_901765095.1. Classification (NCBI taxonomy): domain Eukaryota; kingdom Metazoa; phylum Chordata; class Amphibia; order Gymnophiona; family Siphonopidae; genus Microcaecilia; species Microcaecilia unicolor. The sequence goes on along the minus strand of NC_044031.1, from coordinate 242,991,065 downwards.
GTATGCTTTTGCCTGTGGCAATCTCCTGCTTGAATTTGGCCAGGAGGGTGACTAGGACAGTTTCGGTGCTATGGTGGGATCGGAATCCTGATTGTGAATTATGTAGTATTAAGAACTTGTCCAGGTATTCTGTAAGCTGTTTAGTCACGAAGCTCTCCATCATTTTTAATACTAATGGGATAGACGCAATTGGGCAGTACCTGGTGATATCGTTTATGCTTTTCTTGGCGTCTTTTGGTATTGGGGTGAGTAAGATGTTGCCATGTTCCTCAGGGAAGAAACCTTGTTGTAACATGAAGTTTAGATGGGATGTAAGGTCTGCTATGAAGTGGTCTGGGGCAGACTTGAGTAGATGACTGGGACATGTATCCAGTTTGCAGTGGGTCTTGGCGAACCTGTGAGTCGCTTGTGTAACTGATTCGGTGCTGAGGAGATTAAATGTTGTCCAAATGCGGTCAGCTGGGTATCCTTCGGAGGATGGGTCCAAATCGTTGAAGAAGATTTCGATGTCAGTATTGTGATGAGGAAGTGTGCTGCATAGTTTTATTATTTTTTCGTTAAAGTAGTTAGCAAGTTTGTCTGCGAGTGGGATGTCTGTGTTGGTTGTGGTGATAGTGTCTAGTAACTTATTTACAAGTTGAAATAGTTTCTTCATATCTTTGTAGTCCTGTCCTAATTTTGTTTTGTAGTAGGATCTTTTGGTTTGTTTTATTGCATATTTGTATTTTCTATGTATTTGTTTCCATGTGTTGAATGTGTGTTAATCTTTTGTCTTTCTCCATACTCGTTCAAGTTTTCGAGATTGTGTTTTGAGTTTTTTTAGTTCGTCATTGAACCAAGGTATAGTGTTTTGTCTTTAAGGGTGCTATTTTGTTTAGTACGCTATTGCATCTGCCATCCCAGTGGTTAAGATAAAGTATGGAATCAGTGCGTGTTGTCCATTCGTTGTCGTATATTTGTTGCCAGAATATTTGTGGATCGATTTGCCCTATCATAAAATGACAGAAATAATCACAAGACCCCTCCAATTCCCAACAGCTTAATTTTCTTCCCCCTACTCAAAAACTTGTTACCCACCTGATTTTCATTATCCTTTGGTCCTCCATATTCCCTGCTTTCCTCCCTACTCAAAGATAAGCTAATAAATTAGGCATCAACAATACCGAAACGCTCCTGATATGGATATGGGGAGACTGAATAGACGGAGATGGGGACAGATATGGAGATATAGATATACACAAATATAGATAACAGATATGACCATTGCAGGATTCATCAATAACGTTTACATGCTGTCCTATAAAAATACAGACTTTCTTATACAAAGAATTAGAATCCTAGGAAGAAATAGGTTAGGATTTCGTATTAAGTGTTGTCCTACATAAGGCCACTGTACTTCTGGCAAGTACAAAATGTCATTCTCATTTTTGCTTCCTTAAGCCTGATAGAGCTTTTTTGCCCTGACACATATTTATTTTACATATTTATTCAAAAAGTTTTATCCCGCTCTATCCAATAATTTTGGGCAGATTACAGTAATAACATACACAACAATATCACATAAAACAATATCATACTAGACAAAAATAAAATAACACGCTGATTGTTTAATTCACAAAAATCTCAACAGGATTCATAAGCTTTGGAAAAAAATACGCTTTCCATTATTTTCTGAACTGCACAACAGAACCGATTTTTCTGATTTCTATTGGGAGCGTGTTCCATAACATCATACCTCTTACACAAAAAATAGAGGTATGGTAGTTTAGATACTTAGATATATTTATGATATATAGTTTTATTTTTTCTAGTCCCATATCAGAATAATCATATAAGCACTTACTTGCAAATTATACTTCCTCTTGATTTACTGTGACAGGGTTTAATTTGCAGTGAGCAAGCAATTGCCTTCCAAGTTTCAGGTTGACATTTTTTAATATCTAATACAGGGATATTCATGAATGGCATCTTAATGCTTCCTTTTTCCCAAAGCTTCATATCGTTCAATGCTCCTTGGTCTGACTGGATAGTGCAGCTTCTAAAAAGTTCTGTGGGTCTTAATAGCAAACAAAACATATCACCTAAAGGAAGAATAATTCTCCATTACCCCAGATCAAAAATAAGTACGTGTGTGTGTATAAATATGTAAACCACTTTGATTGTAATCACAAAAATGCAGTATATCAAATCCTATCCCCTATCCTCCCCCCTTTTCCCTTTACAAACAGCAGGTGTTCTCTGATGAGAAAAGTGGAACAAACCTTACAGACCTGGTCATGTGAATCTCATAATAGCACAGAAGATCTTTTCAGTAAACAAGAGGCAGGATCTAGAGTAAAATGTTGCTTGAAAATTAAGGACATCTCATGTGCCACCATCTCCCACAGCTCTTGAGTAACCAGGCAGGTCCATCAGAGATGAAATAGAAAACCTATACCCTCACAGCCTCTCCAGCATTTGTCAGAGACCAACTTCAACTTGTATAGTTCGGCTGTAGAAATGTGCCATTGCATGAGAATTTTAACATTAGTTTATTTAATGGTAATAGCTACTGAGAACTTTTGAGCAAGCATTATAATATCTTTTCATTGGGAATCAGAGTAGTCCACCCCCCAGATCCTGCTCCCAGGCTAACATACAGGGGAGCTTTATAAAACCTGAGGAAACTCATACAGCATAAATAGAGGGAGGGGGCCCCGAGCTCCCGGGTGTAATAACCATAACTCCTCCCACTTATTCAATGGCCTGCTCCATACAGAAGACCCTGCATGGTATTCCAAATTCTGCTTATAGTTACATAAAATATTTTATATGTCCTTGGTCTATTAATTGATTGCAAAAATCTACTCCATATTTATCCCATCCCACCTCTACACCTGGCCCTGCCCCCCTCCAATACACTTAACTCCCAGTTAAAAGGAATAAATGGCAACTTGGCTTCTCTCTGGATACCCACATCTCTATCCCACACCCTCCACCACATAATTAAGATATGCTTAGTGTACAGGTTAGTGTTCTCTACTCCCCCCTCCCCTGACCTAATAATTTTTTTTCCTGGCCCAGAGTAAATGGTAATGCTTAGTAATGCTTGCTCCATGCATACATAACATTTCTGTCCCATCCCCACTTGCCAATCCCATATGTGGCGAATTGGTGCACCCTGAAAATAGGCCTTCAAGTCAGGAACAGCTAAGCCTCCTTCCAATTGATGCTCACAGAGTAGATGGAGCGCCAGATTGGGGGGGAGGGGGGGCTTCCCCTTCCAAATAAAGAACGTAATATCTCCTTCAAAGAAGGTCCCAAAAAACAAACAGGCAAACAATCTGCAAGTTCCAGAACATCAGATCATCAGAAAAAAGAGCAGACCATGTAAAAAGTAAAATGATATTTATTTCCAAGTCATCAAAACAGCAAACAATTTCCTTTAAATCGCCCAACATGGCCATGTTTCGCCGTACAAATAACCAGCAGGAACAGTCCAATGTATTGTGTCAAGTTCAAACTCCTGCTTCTGGCTTTTTGTATGTCCTATCTCTCTTCCCTTTCTATTTCACATTCCCTCCTTGTGCTCGCTATTCAATAAATGACCATGGGATGGTTCTTCCTAGTCCTTGCTCTGCTCAATTAGGGAGAACTAGAAAATGTGCTTTTTATTTTGCTACTCCTCACCTATGGAATTCGTTGCTGTTCCAGATTCTAGATAAACGCTCTCTCAAACATGGCTGTTCAAGCTTTTGAAGCTTGAGTTGGTTTTGGGGGGGGGGTCTGTATTTTGGCAGCTCTTTCTTTATTGCTTTACTGCTTTTGACTATGGTTTTGTTTGGAATGCATATCTCCTGTTTTACAATTGAAGTTCCTTTCTATTTGTATATATTAGCCTGTAAACTGCTGTGCCCTGCATGTCAGTTAACAGCAGTACCTTAAGTAATGCTTAGATAAAAAAATAAAATAAAAACTAAGGCAAGATTCAAGCATCTCAACCTGAGATCTCATCTCCAGTAATCAGATATAGGAGGAAGTACTTGGGGGATGGAGTGAAAGCAGTGGCGTTCCGAGGGGTGCTGACACCCAGGGCGGATCGCCGATGTGCCCCGCCCCCCCCCCCCGTGCAGCGCGCCCACCCACCCCCCGGCGAAGAGACACCCCCCCACCCCGGCGAAAGAACCTCCCCGGGTGCACACCGCTGGAGGGGGGATGCTGCGCGCCGGTCAGCGTTGTTGGTTTCCATGCTCCCTCTGCCCCAGAACAGGTTACTTCCTGTTCCGGGGCAGAGAGAGCATGGAAACCGACGACACTGACTGGCGCGCGGCATCCCCCCCCCCCCAGCGGCGTGCACCCGGGACGGACCGCCCCCACTTGGTATGCCACTGAGTGAAAGTCTACAACCACCCAGGAATATAGCATCCCCCCTATAGATTATAGCATCCCCCTGCCTCACAAGACACATCTGAAAACTACTTGGATATCAAGCCTTTGAAAATAAGTGTCACTAGGAGGCAATCTCTGTCTGCCAAATTTGCTTCTCTCCTCTTCCTCTTTCCCCATTCACTGGAATTTTCTAGCGCCCATAACACTGCCAGCATCACCTCACGTACTCCACTTCCCCGTACTCTCTCCCACTCAACAATCTACCCACAGATAAAAACTCTCTACCCATCACTCTCTTGTTACTATTCGATCACCGTAGTAATTCCCCAACGACATATCCTATAGTTTCTACGCCCCAAAGGTGACCAATATAACTCTGTCTTCCTTAACTATTCACAATGTAACCATAATCGTAATGTAACAAACTGTATTTCCATTATTTACAATGTATTGTAAGCCACACTGAGCCCGCAAATAGGTGGGAAAATGTGGGATACAAATGCAACGAAATAAATAAAATAAATAAATAAACCTATAGTTCCTTCCAAGCAGGGATACAATCCAGAGCTGGAAAGCACTCAACTTGGTACTTGAAGGTACTGCCAAAGGTGGGCCACCCAAGAATTATTTTTTTTAAATTATTCTCACTGAAACAATTCATGCTTTATAAGCCTAATCAGCTGTTAAAGGCATATGAGACAGCTCCACTTGTGTAGAGGGACAGATAGCCAGTTCTGCAATCTGTTCCCATCATTACTCCCCTATCTGGGAGGGGTGGGGAGGAGAGCTCCAATAAGTTCCAATATGTGCAAGATTGCCTTTTGAAATAAACTCAGTAGAGAACTGGAGCTCTGCCACGCCTGAGGGTAGAAATGTAGCCTTCATGAACATCTCCAGTCGACAACCAGAAGGAAAGATATTAAAGGGATCAGCATGATTTAATTATGTATTTTTGGGCACAAAGTGGTAATAAAATGGCTGCAAATTTCACCAATAAAAAAACACTAACCAGGTCTTCTTCAACAAGCACAGGCCACAGCTCAATCTGGGGAACTCCACTAGCTTCAACTTATAGCTACTTGCTAAACCTGGTCCCAAAACAAACCAAAAGCACAATCTGACACACTAAATTGCCAAGACTTACTTGCAGCACATTACCTCTTTTTTTTATAGGTATACTGAAAGCAAGAGGATGGATTGCACTTGCTAACCTGTTGCCTGTTTACTACCGAGACAGGCCAAATGTAACAAAATGGCATGCTAAATTGCCATGGCTAACCTGCAGTGCATCAATTCCCTGCCCCCCCCCCCTAATATACTGGAAGCATATGGAGGAAGAGAGGGGGGAGGTGATCGCTTCAGACCCCCAAATGAGTCCAAATCCGACACAGCATTATAGCAGAGCGGGAGACAATCTAGTAAGAAGGTGTACTATTAGCAGCTCTTGCTGTCAGGATGAAAAATTACCAGGCACCACCAGGTAATGGACAAGTCAACCCCAAAGGACTGCTGCCTACAGCATCTTCTGAACCACTGGAAACCTACGACTAAATCCTTCCTGAAAGCAGCCTATTTGTAGTTGCTGTATAGGACCACCATCTCAGGGAGCAAGAGACATACTGAGATTGTGAAGGCAGAAACAGCCCACTATAAGGGGTGTTAAGTCAGCTCTAAACTTTTTTTTCTCTCACTATATCTATTGGTAGAGTGACATAACTAACTCATCTAGACTGGTATAGCATGGACCACAAGGAAGCCCATTTTCTGAAACTAACAGCATGCTTTTTTATATCAGAAAACAAATTTACTTAAGCAAAATCATAATGAAATTCTTAAATATTATAAAATCCAACCAAATGCCAACAATGCCCTCAGATTATTAATACTTAGGCTTGTAGTCATAAAAAATGAAGAAAGCACCAGAACATTTTGGAGTTCTAATAGGATTAGTAGACATTTTGTCAAACAAGGCCATATAAAACTTTAACAACAACAAAAGGGGTAATGACTGAAGATGGCCACAAGAAAAATTAGCTGAAAACTCAATCTGCACAAAATCGGCTGCCTTAAAGAAAAAAATAAGTAAAAGAATTTGTAAGATGACTACTCTCCAAATAACTTGCTCTGATGCCTCAGCATAGGGTTGATGGACGAGCAACCAGCAGTCTCAACCGTCAGAGTACTAGGCAGTATTCAGATCGGTTGAAGTATCTGACCAGAAAGTCTTCAATAAAAGATTATAACTACATACTTGACACATTAAGAAAGTAAGCTTCACTGTCACTCTGTAGTACATTGGATTGCAGGCTATCCCAGTCATCTGAAAGCCTTTCCATAGATATAAAACTTGTAGACTGCTACGAATTCTTACTCCACAACTGGTGGTAAGTCGCATCATAGACTGAATCATGGGATTATTCCTAGAGGTCTGAAGATTCATAGGATCAGGAGAAATGTAATCTTATATTCTACGACACTACCTGTTAATTTCTTTTCTTTGAATCCTGTTAGACCAGTCCAGAGACAGGGGGTTTATGTCACCCTGCCAGCAGATGGAGACAGAGAACAGCTTTAAAGAGGTATTATTCCTGCTTAAAATAGGCTCTGTATGCAGCTCAATTGCCAATATCCAATTTAAAGAACTACAGCAAAGTAACTCTATCCCCCTGGTTTAATGAATAACTGCTTTCTCTAAAAAGATCTTGTCATAGATTAGAACATATTTGGCTTAAGAGTAAGGTATCATAGGACAGGCGTAAATGGAGAAAATTAAACAGTACTTATAAAGAATTATTGCAATCTACTAATAAGAAGTATTACTTTAAATAGCTCAGGAATTAGCAGAGCTCTTTAAATCTAAGATTGACAAAATACGTACATCATTGCCAACTGTTTCCTTAGAAAAATAGACAAATTACTCTGCTTGCTTGCAACAAGCGGAACCAGGTATCCCTGAGGATAAGACATGGGCCTCTTTTAATCTTATTAATTTAGAACAGACTAAAAGATTGTTGTTAAAATATTCTTCTTCACCTTGTAGCCTAGATATTTGCCCTACTTAGCTTTTTAGATTTCCTTCAATGGCTTTTCTAAAATGGTTTACAGCATGGTTGAATTTGTGCTTGGAACAGGGGCAATACCCTGCTTATTTATTTATTTATTTTATTTACGTATTACATTTGTACCCCGCGCTTTCCCGCTCATCGCAGGCTCAATGCGGCTTAAAGAGTAACAAGAGAATACAATCTGTAGTATCAGAATCAACAAAAGGAGGTATGTGATAGGACAAATGAACAAGGAGTAAATGGAATAGATCTGGAGCACGTTATTTTAAAACAGATTATAAAGAACCGATCTGCGCCTGTTTCACAGATTAGTATAGACCAGTAGCAATCATTCCTTTATTTGCAAAAACATAAGAAGCAAATAGTTATTCAGCAAATTGTAGAGTATTTAGAGCAGAACAGAGTTTTGTCTTGCTTAATAGGGATCCAATTCGATCTCACAGCAGTGTTCGATATGACTGACCATGAGATTCGCTTATAGATATTAGATAAGATTGGTATAGCAGGTACAGTTTTTGACTGGCTTAAGGGCTTTTTAACAATAAGAACACATCAGGTTAAAGTGAGGAATTAACTGTCCCCATTATGTGGTGTTCCTCAGGGTTCACTCTTATTGCCCATTGTTTTTAATATAGTAGTGTCATCTTTTGGGAAAATGGCCAGGACGAACAGACGGATGCGGAAATGTTAAAGGAAATCAGGGACGCAAACAAACTGGGCAACACAATAATAATGGGGGATTTCAATTACCCGCATATAGACTGGGTTAATGTAACATCTGTACACGCAAGGGACATAGGATTTCTTGATGAAATCAAGGACAGCTTCATGGAACAGCTAGTTCAGGAGCCGACAAGAGAAGGAAAAATACTAGACTTAGTCCTTAGTGGTGCTCATGATCTAGTGCAGGGGGTAACGATACGAGGGCCGCTTGATAACAGTGATCATAATATGATCGGTTTTGATATTGGCATTGAAGGAAGTGAAACTAGGAAATCAAGTACGCTAGCGTTTAACTATAGAAAAGGTGATTACGACAAAATGAGAAAAATGGTGAAAAAAAGACTGAAAGGAGCAGCTCGCAGAGTAAAAAACTTGCATCAGGCGTGGATGCTGTTTAAAAACACCATCCTGGAGGTTCAGGACAAATATATTCCACGTATTAGAAAAAAGGGAAAAAAGACTAAACGTCAGCCGGCGTGGCTAAACAGTAAGATAAAGGAAATCATTAGAGCCAAAAAACAATCCTTCAGAAAGTGGAGAAGAGAACCAACTGAAAGTAACAGGATAGATCATAAGGAATGCCAAGCCAAATGCAAAGCGGAGATAAGGAGGGCAAAAAAGGACTTTGAGAAGAAATTAGCGTTGGAAGCAAAAATACATAGTAAAATTTTTTTTAGATACATTAAAAGCAGGAAACCGGCCAAAGAGTCGGTTGGGCCGCTGGACGAAAATGGTGTTAAAGGGGCGATCAAGGAGGACAAAGCCGTAGCGGAGAAATTAAATGAATTCTTTGCTTCGGTCTTCACCGAGGAGGATTTGGGGGGGACACCGGTGCCGGAAAGAATATTTGAAGCGGGGGAGTCAGAGAAACTAAACAAATTCTCTGTAACCTTGGAGGATGTAATGGGTCAGTTCAGCAAGCTGAAGAGTAGTAAATCACCGGGACCTGATGGTATTCATCCCAGAGTATTAATAGAACTAAAAAATGAACTTGCGGAGCTACTGTTAGAAATATGCAATCTGTCCCTAAAATCGAGTGTAGTACCGGAAGACTGGAGGGTAGCCAATGTTACTCCGATTTTTAAGAAGGGTTCCAGAGGAGATCCGGGAAATTATAGACCGGTGAGTCTGACGTCGGTGCCGGGCAAGATGGTGGAGGCTATTATTAAGAATAAAATTGCAGAGCATATACAAAAACATGGACTGATGAGACAAAGTCAGCACGGATTTAGTGAAGGGAAGTCTTGCCTCACCAATCTAATGCATTTTTTTGAGGGGGTAAGCAAACATGTGGACAATGGGGAGCCGGTTGATATTGTATATCTGGATTTTCAGAAGGCGTTTGACAAAGTGCCGCACGAAAGACTCCTGAAGAAATTGCAGAGTCATGGAATCGGAGGTAGGGTATTATTATGGATTAAGAACTGGTTGAAAGATAGGAAGCAGAGAGTAGGATTGCGTGGCCAGTATTCTCAGTGGAGGAGGGTAGTTAGTGGGGTCCCGCAGGGGTCTGTGCTGGGTCCGTTGCTTTTTAATGTATTTATAAATGACCTAGAGATGGGAATAACTAGTGAGGTAATTAAATTCGCCGATGACACAAAATTATTCAGGGTCGTCAAGTCGCAGGAGGAATGTGAACGATTACAGGAGGACCTTGCGAGACTGGGAGAATGGGCGTGCAAGTGGCAGATGAAGTTCAATGTTGACAAGTGCAAAGTGATGCATGTGGGTAAGAGGAACCCGAATTATAGCTACGTCTTGCAAGGTTCAGCGTTAGGAGTTACGCTTCAAGAAAGGGATCTGGGTGTCGTCGTCGATGATACGCTGAAACCTTCTGCTCAGTGTGCTGCTGCGGCTAGGAAAGCGAATAGAATGTTGGGTGTTATTAGGAAGGGTATGGAGTCCAGGTGTGCGGATGTTATAATGCCGTTGTATCGCTCCATGGTGCGACCGCACCTGGAGTATTGTGTTCAGTACTGGTCTCCGTATCTCAAAAAAGATATAGTAGAATTGGAAAAGGTACAGCGAAGGGCGACGAAAATGATAGTGGGGATGGGACGACTTTCCTACGAAGAGAGGCTGAGAAGGCTAGGGCTTTTCAGCTTGGAGAAGAGACGGCTGAGGGGAGATATGATAGAAGTGTATAAAATAATGAGTGGAATGGATCGGGTGGATGTGAAGCGACTGTTCACGCTATCCAAAAATACTAGGACTAGAGGGCATGAGTTGAAGCTACAGTGTGGTAAATTTAAAACGAATCGGAGAAACTTTTTCTTCACCCAACGTGTAATTAGACTCTGGAATTCGCTGCCGGAGAACGTGGTACGGGCGGTTAGCTTGACGGAGTTTAAAAAGGGGTTAGATAGATTCCTAAAGGACAAGTCCATAGACCGCTATTAAATGGACTTGGAAAAATTCCGCATTTTTAGGTATAACTTGTCTGGAATGTTTTTACGTTTGGGGAGCGTGCCAGGTGCCCTTGACCTGGATTGGCCACTGTCGGTGACAGGATGCTGGGCTAGATGGACCTTTGGTCTTTCCCAGTATGGCACTACTTATGTACTTATATGTACTTATCTTGAGTCAGTTAGATTATTGTAACACTAGTATAAAAGGCCCGTTTCGGTAGGCAATGAAACGGGCGCTAGCAAGGTAATCCGCCCCCTGCAGCGTCCTTCCTGTCTCCCCTGCCCCCCCTGCAGCCACCCATCTGGTCTCAGGACCCCCTTCCCCACCAACCCTCCTCTGCCCCTGCAGCCATGCATGTGCAGTGGCCCTCCTCTCCCCCTGCCCCCTCTGCAGCCACCCTCCTCTCCCCCTGCAGCTACCCATGTCCAGCGACCCTCCTCTCCCCTGCCCCCTGCAGCCACCCATGTCCAACGACCCTCCTCTCCTTTCCCCTTGCCCCCCTGTAGCCACCCATGTCCAGCGACCCACCTCTCTCCCCTGCCCCCCCCTGCAGCCACCCATGTTCAGTGACCCTCCTCTCCCCCTGCCCCCCTGCAGCGTCCCTTCTGTCTCCCCTGCCCTCCCCTGCAGCCACCCATCTGATCTCAGGACCCCCCCCCCCCCTCCCTCTTCCCTGCCCCCCCCCCCGCAGCCATCCATGTCCAGCGACCCTCCTCTCCCCCTGCAGCCACCCATGTCCAGCGACCCTCCCCTCCCCCTGCCCCCCTCCAGCCACCCATGTCCAGTGACCCTCCCCTCCCCCTCGGCGCATCACCCAAGCACCTAACCCCCCCCCCCTCGGGCACATCAACCCCCTCGCCACCTGCAGCCGCCAATACTAACGCTGTCCGGCCGCTGCTGCGTCTCCTGTTGAGCAGCAGCGGCCGGTACAAAAAGAAAAAAGCCAAAAAAAGATTTTAAACCTGAAACACGGCTCCGTAGACAGCCATCTCGCATTGGCTGTCATCTCTGCAGACACTCCTCCTCTCCCCTCTGACGTCGCTGCGCTCCTCCGGGGTCTTCCTGCAGGGGCAGTGACGTGGAGGGGAGAGGAGGAGCGGCTGCAGTGACGACAGCCAATGCCAGATGGCTGTCTACGGAGCCGCGTTTCAGGTTAAAAATATCTTTTTGGCTTTTTTCTTTTGTACCGGCCGCTGCTGGTCCATAGGAGAAGCAGCAGCGGCCGGACAGCGTTAGTATTGGCAGCTGCGGGTGGCGAGGGAGTTGATGTGCCCGGGTGGGGGGGTAGGGGCTTTGGTTATGCGCCGGGGGGGGGGAGGGTCTTGGTTGATGTGTCGAGAGGGGGTAGGGGCTTGGGTGCTGCGCTGAGGGGGGGCACTGAGAGCTGATTGGTAGGCAGGGGGAGGAGTAGGGAAACACGCGGGTGGTCTGCTAGGCAGTTTAGAATGTACTGACGTCAGTGATGTCACTGACAGCTGATTCCAAGGCAGGGGGAGGAGTAGGGAAACACGCTCCATGTGTTTCCCTACTCCTCCCCTTGCCTTGGAATCAGCTGTCAATGACATCACTGACGTCAGTACATTCTAAACTGCCTTGCAGACCACCTCCGAGGGAGCCACGGTACCAGGCACCTTAGAATGTTGGAGGTGAGAATTATTATATAGGATTCTTTTTGTAGGCTGAACACAAAATCTGAAGTGTAAAATAAATGTACGTCTTATTAAATGAAGCATAATAATAAAAAAATCTTTGAACATATAACCCACCTATTATTAAAATTAGTGCAGTAACTAAGATTTCTACATCCCAGCTGGCAAGGTTCACGCACATCTGCTAAGCAAGTCATCATGGAAGCTTCTACTGGGTTGTATTCACAGACGTGATCAAATTCTTGCCAACTCTGTGTATTGCCCCAGCTTGTGCTATAAAGTTTTGTGCAAAGATTTCTGAAAAATAAACAAATTGACAATTAAGATTCTAAACAAGGTAATATGTCAGAGTATTCTACAGATTACACAAATACTTTGTTAGTCACAAATCTGGTTATGTTTGATCTATTAACTATAGAAAAATATAAGTGAACTAGTCAAAAAGGCCCGTTTCTGTTTTAAAGGAAACGGGCGCTAGCAAGGTTTTCCTCAGAGTGTGTATGTTTGAGAGAGTGTGTGTGAGAGTGACTGTGTGAGAGAGAGTGAATGTGCGAGTGTGTGACAGAGAGAGAGTGAGACTGGGTGCGAATGTGTGTGTGTGTGTGAGAATGAGAGTATGTGCCAGGGTCCCCCCTCCCTCCCAGTTCCAGGGTCCCTCCCCCCAGGTGCTTTTTATTATAGTAAGATGGTCATAAATCAAATCAGCTGCATATAACTGCCAGACCACAATAAAAGCACATTGTCTATACACCGCTTCCAAAACAATATAAAAGCCAGATGATATGAATTGTAGAGTCAACAATTTTCAGAAGTCAACATATAGGTTGTCAACATTTTGGGCCATTATAGCTCTCATGGCTATACCCTTAATTTGAAAAGAGAAAGTTGCCAGAAACTGAAAAATATTTTGTTAATGCCAAAAGAGTCAATTGTGTTAGCAAAACAGCAACAACCTGTTGATCTGTCTATTGTTGAATATTTGTATGTAATGAAGAAATGCCAGATGCAGCAAGAAAAACTTCAGGTTCTGCCACATGAAGATGTTGTTGAGCCCTCCCCCTCCATCCTTCAGGCTCCCTCCTACTACTACTTATCTAGGCGGCCCAACACCCGCGACAGGCGCACGAACAGGTAGGCCGACTTCCCGAAGACCAGCTCCATGTCGATGGCCAGGTGAAAGCCACCGTTGTACTCCACCTCCAGCTCGAAGGCCAGCTCCTCGGGGGCGGGGGCCAGCAGCGTGCGGACGGAGCGGAAGACGGGCAGCACCTCGCCCAGTGTCACGTCGCACAGGCTCAGGCCCTCCAGCAGGCGGCCGGCCGTGCGCATCTGCAGCAGCTCCTCCAGCTCCACACCTTGATCTTCTTGGTCATCCAGCGGCGGACCAGCGCCGTGTCCCGCAGCTCGCGGAACAGGAGGTCAGCGTTTTTTTTTTTTTTTTTTTTTGAGGAGTACGGCAGGTTCGGGACGGCGCTCCGTGAGGGTGGCAGTGTAGTAGGCTGCTTTGTTTTTGTGAGGGCGGTTAGTGTGCGCGGGAGGGTCGATGTCGATCGCCGTCTCGGATTCCTGGGCAGGGGGAGGACTAACTCCTCCCCCTCCACATTGGACACTCACGGCTCCTCCCCTCAGCTGTCTTGGTGGCATAACGTCAGTTTTATCTACTCCATGAAGCAGACCACCTGGCGGAAGCCAGGGTCCCAGGCAGCCTCAGAACGTTGGAGGTGAGAATTATTATATAGGATAACCAGATTACAGAGAAAGCTTATCAGTAGATTCTTATTTATTGGCTTGGACAATATGTAATGCATGCTTAGTTTTGATGTATTTCTAGTATACCCCCTTTTTAAATATCTTTTCTTTTACACCTGTTCATTATCTGTTTTTATTCACTTGTATTTATTTAGTCTTTCTGTACATAACATTTTAAATTTGTCACATTATTATACTCGATATATAATTGTTTGTTACATATAGATGTAGTGACCTCTGAAGCAGACACAAACACAAATCTGTGTTGGGTTTTTGGGCTTCATTGTGTTTTTTTCCTGGAGGACATTCACCTTGGATTTTATTCAGCATTGACTGTATGAATTGTTTTTCTAATAAAGACTTTTTGCATGCCACCTTTGGTCCTTCATTCTGTGAAAACACATAGGTCCCATCCCTACTCTAAAGAACTTGGATTAAATTGTAAGGAATAGAAAAACAGAACACCTTTGGAGAGTCCTACATGGGGAAAAAAAAAAAAAAAAAAAAAAGATACTGACCGACATGTAGATGAGTTAGCTTTAGAACAGCAATGAAGTTTAGCACCATCAAGCCCTGTAGAAGGTGGAGGATGCACTGTAATTCCAGGATGAAATGTCCTTGAACTTTCAAGAAAACATTGCCACAGAGGATCCTGAGGCAGGGGTAATGTTTTACAACCATCAATAAGTCCATCAACTATTTCATGCTCTGTTTTCATCGACATCAGAATCCTTTTACAAGTATTCTGGCAAGCATAATCTTCTGCTCTTTCACAACAATGCAAACCTAAATATTAAAAAAAATATATATAAATTTTATAAGGTTGCATAATAAAAACACTATGCTGCCAAAAGTTGCAGAGGAAGCATATGCCTGACCATCATAGATTTTTTAAAAATAACAATATAAGAGAAAATGAAAACCTGTTCTTTACAGTTTAATGTGATATACAAACACACAAAATTAGTCTGTCTCAGCAAACAAACCATATAAATGGTCTCAAACTATATTTCTCTCTTGGGTACCTTATATTTGTTTCCCTTTATTCTTTTTTAAATCATAATACCTATACTAATACAACAACTTATATAGTGCAACTAGATGTGTGCAGCATTTTACACAGAGAATCCCTGCTTGACAAAGTTTAACAATCTATTCAGACACATAGAACAAATAACAGATTAGAATATGTTAAATTAAGGGAATAATTAAAACACGGTTAAAAAGAAGACAAACAAGCAGTTAAAATTTAAAAGCAGCCTCAAAAAGATGGGCTTTGACCTTAGATTTGAATGCAAATATAATGCACTATAATGCCTCAGGAAGTCTATTCCAGATACAAGGCACAGCAAAACAGAACAGAATTTACAGCTGGCGGAAGAGAAGGGCACAGATAAGATGACTTACCCAATCAACTGAATTCCCAGGCAGGAGTATAGGGCAAGATAAGAGGAGAGATAATGGATGTACTTTTAAGAGAAGTTTTAACTGTTAAGTAGAAAGGGATAGGGGAACCAGTGAAGTGGAATGGCAGAAATGTTTTGCAGCAGAATTTTGAATGGAATGAAGAGGAGGGACATGACTCAATAAGAGACCTGTGAGGAGCAGATTGCAGTAACTGGGGTGTAGCTCCCACTGAATAAGCCCAGCAAAACGCCTGGGCCTGCCCACTGGTATGGGCTGCCTGTCTTTGAAACAAAATGTCCTGTTCCCTGCTCCTGTGGTCTGGCACCTCTCTCTCTCTCTCCTCCCCTCCTCCTATTTTACGTCTGCCATTTCTCTCTCCCTCCTCACAGGTCCAGCATCTCAGCCCCTCTCTCCACTTATGTCTTCCAAACTTGCCGTGGGTCAGCTAGAGAATCCGCAAACATGAGGAGCTCAAACTTCCCATGGAGCAGTCCAAAACAAAAGAATTAGTAGGAGATGTACCACAGCAATCAGTGACTGGAGGGACATACATTTGAGTAAATACTGTTCATTAATAAATATTAATATGTCCCTCCAGTCTCTGATTGCTATGGTCCATCTCCTTCTTTTTGTTTGTGGGTCAGCTAGAAGCAGCTGCACCTATGAAAACCAGCTGCCTCCAACAGGCCCCAGAGCCTTCCCCTCTACCACATCATGGAGTGAGCGTTGCCATCCCTGCCCAGAGCACAGTGTGGATTGGGAACAAACAAAATTCTTCTCTTTATAAGTATCCAGCGTAGATTATGAAGGAGTGGGGTAGCTTTAGCAAAGCATGATTTACAAATTAGACGGTCAGCTGTGTTTTGAACAGATTGTATTTTTTTTTAAGAAAGCCGCATTTAATTACAGCATAGACAGAAACTACAACCGTGAATTTTTGTTAGAACAAGAGATTGGGTTAAGGTACGGAAGACTTGTCTTGTGAAAAATGATCACAATCCCTTTAGTTTCCAAAGCATATGTAAGAAACTAGAGATAACATTCGAGACTTGCCTTTCTAAGGATAAAAACTGATCAACTGTAACCCCTAAGATTTTCATTGAGGATACAAGAGGGTATGTTATATTACCAATTATAAAATCTTTGAGAATAGTTGGATGATAAGGATTTGTTATTAATAAAAATTTAGTCTTTTCAGTATTAAGTTTCAATTTAGAAGCCCCAAATTCAGTTAATGTGATATCTAATCTGATTTTGTTAATTATATCATAAACTGTTTTGGAAAATGGAATGTAAATAGTGATGTCATCAGCATAAACAAAAGTAGAAAGACCGTTGCTCTCAAGTAGATTACCAAGATGAATCATCATGATGTTAAATAAGATGGGAGACAAGGGAGAACCCTGCAGTACTCAACTAGAAAACCAGGATGAAGAAATAGTGCCCAATTTATTTTTTATAATCTATATTTCAAAAAGCCTGAGAACCAATCATGGACAGCACCACAAATAACATAATGGTCAAGAATATTTAAGAGAATATTGTGGTCGACAATATCAAATGTGCTAGACATATCCAATTGGAGTACTATAATTTTATTACCAACACTGAGCTCCTATCTGAAGCTGGCTAACAGAGTGGTAAGAACAGTTACGGTGAATAAGGAAAGTCTAAATCCTGATTGCGATTTGTGCAGAATAGAATGGAGTTGGAGATATTCCATTAGTTGTTGCAAGATCAGTCCTTCCTTGACAAATAATGGGATGGAGGCTACAGGTCTGTAGTTGAAACAATGCTTTGGCTTGCTTGGGACTTTTTAGGGATGGGAGTTGGGGTAATATTGCCACTTCTTCATTTCTAAAAGAGTCATCAAACCAGGAGGATAATTTCTTTTTGGGTCTAGTTTTTACTTTTAATGAAGCCAACTCATCTAGAACTTCTTTACATGTATCATTCCACTGTTGTATAAATTATATTAATACATTATATTAATTGCATATTCTTGAGAGAAAAGCTTGAAAGAAAGTCTTGTCCCATCTTGCCTCCCTGAGTATCCACCTGAACATCAAGCAGATACTCCATTAGATCACTGTAGATGCCAATCTTGAAGCGTGTGCCCACGTTATAGAAATTTCTTATTTAAGACTCCAAGTACTGGCCATGAATACAAATTGTTTCACACATCTGATTGTAATTCCTCTCACATCATCTACATCATACAATGACAATGCCCTCTCTTGTACATTGGCACAACCAATTCATGAAGACATGGATAATTGAACATCGTAGTTGTCTTAACAGGAACATAGAATCGGCACCTTTGGTGTCTCATTGGAGTACAACTAGATGTTCAATAAATGATTTAAGATTATGGTCCCTCTGTGCGATTGTTTTCTGGAATTGTATGCTTTTTTAGATTTGGACCTTGAGCTGTGTTTTGCTGGAGTAGATAATTACTCAGCATCATTTCATATTTTCCTGTGTGTTAACAATGGTTGAACAATATACAATATTGTACACTACATTCTCAGAGTCCTGAGGCAGGCTCCAATGTCCAGCATCGCTCCCTCCCTCCCTGGTGGGTTCCATCACCATTTGTCTAAGCACAGAATTATGAAAGGCACCCACGATCTCTCTACTTCTTTTCAATTCTGCAAATGGAACTTCCCAATCCACATCTGGCAGGTTGAAATCTCACAGCAATAGCACCTCTCTTTTCTTTCCCAACTTTTGGATATCTGTAACAAGATCTTTATCTAGTTCCTCCAATTATGTCAGAGGTCTGTAGACAACACCCATGTGGACAGAGGTTCCATCACCTCTTTTCAAGGTGATCCAGATCGCTTCTTCCTTTCCCCAGGCCCCTGGCATTTCAGTCACTGCGATATCGTTTCTCACATACAGAGCTACTCTTCCACCTTTACAACCAGCTCTATCCTTCCTAAATAGATTGTAGCCTGGTATGTTTGCAATCCATTCACGTGAATCATTGAACCATATCTCTATGATAGCAACAATGTCTAAGTCTGCCTCTAACATCAGGGCTTGCAAATCAAGAACATTGCTGCTTAGACTGCGAGCATTTGTGGTCATTGCTTTCTTTACTACTGTCACATTTTGTCTTGAGCTGGGGGTGTCCATTGGAAATTACCTGCCTCCATATGCCACCCCACCTTCTAGTTTAAATACCTAGAAATATATTGTCAGAATTTTTCACCAAGGATATTTTTTCCTACCACACCTCATCGTTACAATGTAGCCTTTTGTTTTTTCATGTATTGCCCCAGCCTCCTGTGTACCTAAAACCTTCTTGATAACACCAGGCCTTGAGCCACCTGTTGAAATTCTCAGTATCTTGTAAAACTTCTCTCCCTTTCCAAAAGTAGGTAGTACTTCAGAAAAAGCTACTGATTGTACCAAAGGTTTTAACCTCTCCTTCAGCTCCTGAAAAGCTCTCTACGCTTTAAGTGGGGTATTTGTGGCCAGATCATTTGTTCCCAGGTGGATAACATCAGTGTTAGACTCCTTAGTTTCTTCTCTGATTATAGTCAGTATTTGCTTAGTTCTCCAGGTAGCTGAGGATCATGGAAGGCATTCACTTTCCTGGGCCCCTTGAACTGTGTTCCAAAGTTAATGCCTACGATAATGGAACCCCTAGCAGCAACTGTTTTCTGGTATGAGATTCTTTATTGGTGCTTTGGAGGTGTCTTTTCTTGGGACACCTTCATTACTTCTTGTTCCACCTCAGTTCTATTTTCTGGAGCATCACAGTGCTATAATGAAGCAAAGGAATTCTGCAGGGGCAACAATTGTGAGGGTGGATGCTTCCGTGCCACGTCGTAGTCTCCCTGAGCCTACTGTGATCCATTTATGTTTAGGTGGTTTATTCTTTGAGGCAGTGGTGAAAAATTGGTATGATTTTATACAGTGATAGAAACTGCTTTAATTGCATCCAATTCCTGCTTTAGTTTGCAGAGCTCCTGTTTTAGAGTAGCAAGCTGAAAACAGATAGGCCAAGCTTTAAGCCTCCAGATGGTGTGACTTGGAACTAAAGCACCACAATTATACAGAATAAAAGTCATCCTGATTGGTTGGAATGAGTATGAACAGGTGTTACTATGAAAGGGTTAAAAGTCTGCAAGATTGCCTGTGTATGACTGAGGAGTAATGTTAATGATTTTAGGGTTATATATATATACGAGTAGAAAACCCTGGGAAGGGTGGGGCAGGGCTATAAGGCTCAGTGAGTTAGCCAAATCCTCTATCAAAAAATTCTCTGGGAGGGGCAAGCAATGACAGTTTGATAAAAACAATTATATTCCGTTTGATACAACAATCAAATTCAGCTAGAAACTAGCTTTTCTCCTTTAAATCTAAGTATTCCCAAGAATTATAGCAGTTTCATCAATGCAAATGCAAATCAAACCAGTTGTAAGACTAAATCTGCTTTTTTACCTAGGACTGACAATGGAAAACAAACCTGGCAGAATAAGGTAAGAATAAGAATATCTCCAAACAACATTCCTCTGTCAGAGTGCTATTATAAAGTCTCCACCAATGATCTCCTTGGAGCAGAACTACAAACCCCAAACCACAGTAGACACTTGTAGTGTGCATATTTGAAGTCTCTTTTATTGTTTTTCTTTAAATATTGGAATACTGTTTGCTACCATGACCTTTTGAAAAACAAAATGCACATTTTTTTCCCAAGAAAGTACCCACAGCAAAAGCAGGTAAGTGTCTCCTGGGTACTTCACTGTTTAGTAATTATCTAAATGAAAGCACACACATATACCTTCAGTTTCAGAGGTGATGCAAAGACCTTGGGTAAAACATACCAGTGAACTTTGCATAAATAAGGGCAATGTGAAATTTGCCTTCATGATGTATCTAGTTAATGCTTTATATTTTCATCATCTGAGAACATTTACAAAAGCCACTACTGTTTAAAACTCCAATTCAATAAATCACCATTGTTTTAAAATCAAAATCAAATAATTTTGGTATACTGCATATGCCTTAAAATACTTATAATCTAGCTTTAAGACATTTCATTGGCTTCTTTATTGCTATATTAACATCACAGAAATAAACGTCATTTTATCGCTAACATTTTAGAACTAGAGACTGTGGCCATTAGTAGCAACAGAAGCATAAATTAGAATAAATAAAATCTGCAAGATTCCACATGCATATAGAAATGTTTTAAGTTTGAGGTTTTTACTTACTATCAATTGGGTTTCTCATTGGATAGGATTGAGTATAATTGTGAACACAGTGTATTAGTTGAGGGCTAACAGAGGCACAGTAATTTTCAACAGCTTTAATCTGTGAAGGGCCAGGCGAAGAATCTGTTCGAAAAATTGCCTGACAGTATTCTCGGCAATTTGTATGTCGGCCGGCATAGCTGCAGCAAACTGATCCCACTTTAAAACAGAAAATGTTGTTAACAGGATAGGAAAAAAACAACATAAAATGACATTACAGTGTTCTTCTATGGAACAAAGCTATTGTATAAAAGTTTAGCTTTAAAGCATCATGAAATTAAAGACTTCATTGTTAAACCTGTATAGAACCGTATGTATTATTTTGTCATTTGCATATGGATGTGGGGTGCAATATGTAGTATTGTTTAGCACATGATTCATTGTATTTCCTTATGTTTATATGTTAGGATATCCATGTTGTTTGAACTGTGAGTAATCTAACAAGTATACTGTCCTGCTGGCATGCCTTTTTTTTTTAATTTGTTTTTACTTTGCTGCATTCCCTATGCTAGGGAATAAAGCTAAACTTGGCAAACCCAGTACAATCTTGTTTGCCTGGACAGCACATACGGACTCTACATACTACCTCTCTCAGATTGGGATAAAAGATGCAAAAACATATTAGACGAAATAGCACCCATACAAACAAGAACCTCGCGTAGGCATAACTCGATACCATGGTACAACGAAGAACTGAAAAAACTAAAAATGCAATCCAGGAAACTCGAACGAGCATGGAAAAAAATAAAAGATGTACAAACACTCGACACATGGAAACAAACTCAAAGAAAATACAAATACGCAATAAGAAAAGCCAAAAGGTTATATTACAAAACCAAAATAGGGCCTGACTACAAAACCACAAAAAAATTATACCAACTCGTGGACAAACTACTTGACTCCACCGCAGTCGCCGCAACCAACACAGATATCTCATCTGCAGACAAACTTGACAAATACTTCAATGAAAAAATTATAAACCTACGCAACACGTTACCTCAGAACATCACCTGCATCGGAGACTTCATTGACTGTATGGACCAAATCCTCGATGAATACCCAGCCGACAGATTCTGGACAAGCTTCGCTCCCCTCACCACTGAAACAGTCAACCAAGCAATTAATAGGTTCCCCAAGACTCACTGTAAATTGGATACCTGCCCCAATTACCTATTAAAATCCGCTCCCCACCGCATCTCACATCCCACCTAAACTACATGCATCAACATGGCCTCTTCCCTAAGGAAAACGGCAACATCCTACTCACCCCAATACCAAAAGATTCCAAGAAAAAAAACAAACGACATCACCAACTACCGCCCAGTAGCATCAATCCCACTGGTGGTCAAACTGATGGAAAGCATGGTAACCAAACAACTTAATGACTACATAAACAAATTCACAATACTACTTGAATCACAATCAGGATTTCGCTCCAAGCACAGCACCGAATCAGTACTGATTACTCTCTTGTCCAAATTCAAACAAGAAATTGCATCACGCAAAAGCGTACTTCTCCTACAAGTCGATATGTCTAGTGCGTTCGATATGGTAAACCATAATATACTACTAAGCATCCTAAAATACTTCGGGATTGGTGGAAATGTACATAGCTGGATTAAGGGTTTCCTAACTACTAGAACATAAAGTGAAATCAAATTCGAACATATCATCACCATGGAAAGCAGACTGCGGAGTACCTCAAGGATCTCCACTATCACTGCTCCTTTTCAACCTAATGTTGGCCCCACTAGCCAAGTCATTATCCAATCAAGGCCTTAACCCGTTCACATACATAGGCAATGTCACAATATACATCCCTTACAAACATGATCTTACAGAAATCACCAAAGAAATCAAACTCAGCTTGAACATCATGAACTCATGGGCGAATGCATTTCAACTAAAACGTAACACAGAAAAAACACACAGTCTCATCCTCTCATCCCAATACAACATGAACAAACCCACCAACATAACTACCCCAGGTTACACCCCCTCTCATCCCAATACAACACGAACAAACCCACCAACATAACTACCCCAGGTTACACCCTCCCTATTTCAGACAGCCTGAAAATTCTCGGAGTTACAATCGACCGACACCTCACACTAGAGAGCCAGATGAAAGCTACAACAAAGAAAATGTTCCACTCAATGTGGAAGCTCAAACGAGTGAAAACTTTTTTCCCGAGGGAAATATTCCACAACTTGATACAATCTATGGTACTAAGCCACCTAGACTACTGCAATGGAATCTATGCAGGATGCAAAGAACAAATCATAAAGAAACTCCAAACTGCTCAAAACACAGCAGCCAGTCTTATATTTGGAAAAACGAGATTCAAAAGTGCCAAACCCCTACGAGAAAAATTGCACTGGCTCCCAATCAAAAACGTATTGCGCTCAAAATCTGCACCCTGGTTCATAAAATCATCCACGGCGAAGCCCCGGGATACATGACAAATTTCATAGACCTACCAACCAGAAACACATCAAGATCAACATGATCATATCTAAATCTCCATCACCCAAGCTGCAAAGGACTTATTGGCGATCGCCTCTACGGTACTATGTAAGCCACATTGAGTCTACAAATATGTGGGAAAATGTGGGATACATATGTAACAAATAAATAGAAATAAATAAATAAAAGTATTTGTCCTATATCTAAATATAAGCTACAAATATCTTTTGGGAATATTAGGTTTTGTCTCATTTTGCATATTTTCAAAGCACTTAGCCTTCCAAAGTTCCATAGGTTTCTATAGAACTTTGGAAGGCTAAGTGCTTTGAAAATATGCCTCAAGTCTCTCAACATTCAGTACAGGAATTAGCTGCATCCATTGAAAAAAATTTACAAAACAACTTCTAGGATAACAAAAGTCAGCCATTCCTGATATGCATTGCCAGACATGGAACAAGACACCGCCCAATATTTAAAACAAAATAGCCATTAAATGGAACTTAGGCAGCTATCCAACACTGAATATCACTGGTTAGCAGCTTAAAGATAGTCGGTTATGTGGCGCAATATAACTGGCTATCCCCTGATTTTTAAAAGCGGACCAGCCAAGTTTGGCGGCCAACACAATAGGCAGAATAACTTTGGCCGGTCTGACTTTAACCGGCCAGTGCTAAAACGGATATTCAATGCCAGAGACTGGAAGCAATCCAGCATTGAATATCCAGGTTTAGAGGGGGCCGCAGGAGGCAGCCCAGCTATCTCCTATGGTCTGAATATCAGGCGGAAGTGGCAACTGCACACTGGGGGGAAAAACTATTTTTTGTCTTACATTTTCTGATCGTTTTACTGAATCAATCTGTGTAATACAAATTTTGTTCTATCTTGCAATTTTGGGGGTGTATTATTATAGCAGAACACCTAAGTGAAAGGTGCACGCCTTCTATGTGCCTTTATAAAATAGGATATCAGAAACAGTACCAATAATGCTCAAATGCCCATGTACAAATTTATACCTGCTCCAAAGAAGATGTAAACTTGTGAACAATCTATTCCAGTTCATATAAACTATATCCCCAACAGTGCCTTTACAAAGATGGCATGAAAGTACACATGCTCTTGTTGGCATGTATACTGTATGTATGTATGTATGCCCCTGCAATTTTATAATAGCCATTTTATATGGGGAAATGCTTTATAAAATTACCTCCTTAAGGATTCTAACTTAACGCTAACAAGAATGTAATGTTTGTTAAATTACTTTAAAATCTTTTTATATTAACATGGCATACTTACTTTCATTTCTGTTAATGCAATTAAAAAGAGCATTCTGCAAATAAAACAAAAATTAAATTGGTAAAGGTCTTGTGTGACATGAATAAAAATTTGTTCTCCCTCTGACTGAATATATTATGCCTTCAGTTATACTAACCGTATGCATGCACTCCTCTAAATATTGCTTCAAAGCTTTCCATCTGTACATTTTATGCATTTTGAACAACAGTCAGATTTAATAAAGTCTGCGAAACAATTAAATCTGCTTCTGGGTCATTTGTACCACTACAAAACTGGAAGGACAGAATTTCCAATTTAACAAGTTCAAAACTGATGAAAATAAACTCTTACACTTCAAACACAAAGTAAAACATCCCTCATTTTTTGATCCTCTTGTGTCTAAAGGCAGGCTGAAATCTTTTTTCCTCATTTTCCAAAACAGGATGACTTGATAACTTAAATTATTTGCTGGTATTAGACTGGAGAATCAGATACCTCCAAGATGAACCCTCTAGTGCTGCTCTTGTATCATTAAAGTTAAGTCAATTTGTATGTCAGTTTGTACACTGCACAGAATAGTAGATACTGGGGTATAAAAGTGTTGTAAATAAATAAATCAATCATAAATCCTGCTGTTATCTGTTTAAATGGTGTCAATACACAAAAGCAGGGCACTGTACCACAAAAAGTTACTCCTGCTGCCTTATGAAGCTCATCAATCTGTCGAAAGGAAGTTGGGAGGGGGATAGTTAGCTGTGATATATTTCATCTATAGGATGATAATGTATTCTGATGTTGGTCTAATTTTCTAGGAGTTGTCTAATTTTTCTTTCCCTTTTTATTAGAAATTTTGAATTTTACAATTCTAAGGGCCTCTTATCAAGCCATGCAAGCGACTCCCGGTGAAGTAATGCTGACAAAGCCCATTCACTCTGAATGAGCTCCATTGGCATTGCTGCGCAGGAACCGCTAGCGCGGCTTGAAAAAAAGAAGCCCTAAGAAAGCAAAGTAATTGGCAAGAAACTAACAAAGAAATTTTAACATATCAAGTAAGTCCACATATCTTGGGAGAGGCATTTATTGCAGATTTCTACTGCAATGGCATAATCTATATAGGAAGGGGTTTCTTAACTGAGTAAAATTTTTGTTAAGAAGGGTGCCAAAAGTGGAGGAGTGGCCTAGTGGTTAGGGTGGTGGACTTTGGTCCTGAGGAACTGAGTTCGATTCCCACTTCAGGCACAGGCAGCTCCTTGTGACTCAGGGCAAGTCACTTAACCCTCCATTGCCCCATGTAAGCCGCATTGAGCCTGCCATGAGTGGGAAAGCGCGGGGTACAAATGTAACAAAAAAAAAACCTAGCATATAATTCAAAAAGAAAACAGAAACCACAATCAGGGTAAAAAGAAAAACCCAACCCATACAGCAGCACATTAACTAAACCCTCCCAAATTCTGCATCTGCATACGATTAACTCTCATGCGCTTTCAAAAAGTTTTTAAACTGCAAAGAATCCCAAAAGACAGTTTCCTGATGAGAAAGCAAATATTTATGCAGAAATTATAGGGGCAAAAAATCCCGGGGCTTAAAAAAAATAAAAGCCTTTCTTCCAAGCTACTTAGCTCTTGCTATCTCCAGAAAAACTAAAATCCTGGAGCCTCAAAAGGAAATCTTGTATGAATTTTAAATCATAAACCAGTTATACAACGTTACCTGGGAAGGTAGTATATAGGAATTATACAAAAATCAACAAACAGTACCTGTCTGCATATTTCTGAACATTTATTATGAGAAACTACAGTTGTCAACTTTGTTCTCAAGCAGCACAATACTATTAGGTATTAGGATATTTATAATGATTTTGCATAAAGATATGTGATGCTGTGAAGACGTTGTGGTATGAAGACTCAGGGCATCTTTTACTAAGGCGCGCTCACGTTTTTAGCGCACGCTAAACTTGTAGTTGTGTTAAACGTTAGAGACGCCCATAGGAATGCATTGGTGTCTCTAACGTTTAGCGCCCACAATTTTAAAGTGCGCCAAAAACATGAGCGCGCCTTAGTAAAAGACCCTCTAAGCTTGCTCACTTCAGAGCAGGGGTAATCGTCTTAAACCTGATATAAGGTACACAATTCCCAGCACAACAGGGGTGTCTTCTTCATCTAGACTTGAAGTCCCTAGATATCACAGCCTGGAAATTGAGCAGCCTCTAATGTCTACTTTCAGTATTCTGCAGCATATTCAGAGCATTCTTTTAGCTGCCCGGAAACCTTCCACTAGATGAATGTACGTTCTCAAGTGGGAGATATTTCCAATCTAATGTTTATTAACAGTCAAGACCACGTCACATTTCTACTATGTTACAGTACCTAATAATGTCTTAGCCTTGAAACCCTCTCTATTAGAGTACAAATCTGTGCACCATAATCAAACATTGTTGATTGTTTCATGAAAGATCTGCTTCATATAAAACTTTCATTACAAAAGCACATTGATCTGCAGGACTTAAATTTGCTGCTTTCATATGAAGTCTTCCTTTAAAGTTGCTTTTTTTTAGGTTTCTTCCCTGGAAAATATGCTTCCACAGGAGAATAAGTGAACTTCAGGCATTAATAACATATGAATCCTACATGTAATTCCATCATCAAAAGGTAGTTCCTGGATGCATCTCAAGTTCTTGCCTAAAGTGGCAAAATCTTTTCACCTAAATGAAGAAATAGTAGAGGGCTAGGAAAGACTCATACCCAGTTCACTAGCATAGACCAGGCCAACTGCTGATACTGAGTGGCACTTAAAACAGATCGAACTGCTAAATATCAGCTGTGACAGCCGCAGTACTATTCGGTTAGTGCTGGGCTGTGCACCATGCACTACTGATGTTCAGCAACAGTATCTGAATAACTATATGGTTAACTTAGGACATAGAAAAAAGGCTGTCCTAGGTTAACTGAGTACCTATCTGGGTACCACCATTGGAGATCTCTGAAATGCTAGTACCAAATATCCAGGTCTAACTTAGCAGGCAGGAGCCAATGTTTAAAGAAATGCTGACCACTGCTAGCTGAATAATGCTCCCAATAGTTCCCCAATTTCTGTCCAAATCCCCATTCAAATCTCACAAAAAGGCCCTCCATAGTCTAGTCTATAAATAGGCTATGCCTACTGCTTGAAAAGGACCAAAGCTCAGCAAAGGCAGTGCTTTGGATCAAGAGCTGCTGGCCAATCTGTGCTTATGAGCCTACTCCTAAAGAATGACAAGGGGACAAAGTTTGTCCCCATTCCCGCTCCGTCCCCATGCATTCTGTCTCCATCCCTGCAGGCTCTATCTCTGTCCCCGTCCCGTCCCCACGGGCTCTGTCCTCATCTGCAGAAGCCTCTAATTGCTTATGATTTTATATTTAAATATTTTTATTAAAGTATAAAAAGAAACAATATGCAGTGCAACTATTATTTATAAATCACAAATAGAAAACAACAACAACAAGCAAAGTAACCCACCCACCAACACAACCCTCTACCCTTCCAACCCCAACAATAGCTGACTTCTACTACCCAAGGAATCCTAATCCACTCTGTGAAAATGTCCAGGGGTACAAAATACAACCCACTCTGTATGCCCTAGCGAGGGAGAAATATGCCCTATAAAGCACTGTTATGATTTTTTAATCTGTGGATGAATAAGTCATCAACAGTCTCCGGATTCAGTCTAGCTCTCCTGTCTTCCACAGTCCTTCCTGCAATAGAAGATGTGTACTCAGAAGATGTACTGTTACCAGGAATGTACAGGATCCCCCATGCAAATTTTGCCATTTGTGGTCAGCATGTTTGCTTTGTTTTTCCAAAAAAAAAAAAAAATCAAAATGTCGTTATCTGCATCACTCAAACATAAATAACAGTCCAGTTTATTAACAGGTTTCAAAGTAGAGAATGACAAGGAGAC
Organism: Microcaecilia unicolor; assembly: GCF_901765095.1. Lineage (NCBI taxonomy): Eukaryota > Metazoa > Chordata > Amphibia > Gymnophiona > Siphonopidae > Microcaecilia > Microcaecilia unicolor. Next base: position 242,962,752 of record NC_044031.1, on the reverse strand, counting down.
AAAGTATGTCCCCGTCCCCATGGGCTCTGTCCATATCCTCGCCCCCTCAAGCTCTGTCCCCGCTGACTCTGTCCTTGTCCTATTCTCTCCCAACTCTTCTCTAGCATTGGCTATGTGGGCTTCTCTAAAGACTAGGGGGCCAATGCAGAAAAACATACTGTAGAGTCACACGTAGATGGCCAAGTATCTGGCTTTTACCACAAATATAAGATATTCCGCAGCGATGCAGAGAACTTGCATGCTAATCAGGGGAAGCCTGCTGAGCACATGAGCACAAAGGTTCTTTGGTAAAGGCGCCTTACTGTGTGCATGTTCAAAGAAAGCATAAGTGCCAGCACATCTGTGCATGTTATCCTACGCATTAAGTATTAGCCTTGCAAAAATTCTTGCAAATAAAAGTTTCATGAAGGCGATATTTATGTGCAGAATATGTACAGATGTGTGCTGGTACTTTTGTTTTCTTCAAACAAGCACACAGTGAAGCCACTCTTTATCTCTGTGCACAACTGTTACTTCCATTCTGCCTTTTAAAATTCAAGGTACTTGCTTTCATCACAGGAAAAAGAAATCCCCTAAACTGGCATAAAATCCTCTCAAATACCCCTTCTAGGCTACATCGGACCTTGCAATACATTTCTCGTATTGTGCACACATTAAAATCCCCTCAATAATTGACAATGGAATGGTTTGCCATGGGGATGGAGGGGATGGGGTTCTGTCAAAGGCAGGATAAAGGGCTTATCAAAGTGTAACAGTTACTGGAACCTGACACAACAAGGTTATATCCTTTTCAGATTTTATAAGCCTGCTATGGCATCTCTTTCATTATAAACAAATATCCTATTGTATTCAAGGGTTAACACAGTGTAAGAGACCTAGAACCATCTGCATTTGACAAGATATGACCCCAGGATGGCACTGATAAAAGACTGATAGGCTATTATCACATTTTTGTGTACGGATTCTCTCCATTCCAAATACAAAAATAGGCTGAAGTGACTAGGAAGGATTATACAGAGATAGACTTTTGAGAAGGTACTAGAGGAGGGGGATTCATGGTTGGAAAGTGTACAGTTACATGAAGTACTTTGCAAAGTTTTACAACGCCTCTATATGCATCCTAAATGGGGTAATAAAGTGTGACAAAAACCATCAGGAAGTTGTCATTTAAATGTGGTTCTTCAGAAGGGACCTTTATACACTGTCCCCTGGATTCTATAGATGCGTGCAAGTTTGGCGGCAAGCCCAGTTTATTTGCACGTACATCTTGGTATACACTATTTTATAAAGATGCACGCACAAATCTTTTACTGCATCAGGGAGCATGGTCATGGTCATTGGAAGGGCATGGTCATTCATTAAAGATGTACAATTTGGGGGATCTGTGCCTAATTTATACATGAGGATTTACTCCAGGTTTCAGTTAATATAAATCCAAGAACTAAATGTTAAGATTTGGGCGTCCCCAACCGTATTATCGAAACGAAAGATGGACGCCCATCTTGTTTCGATAATATGGGTTTCCCCGCCCCTTTGCGGGGCCATCCTGCGAGGATGCCCTCATGAAAACTTGGGCGCCCCGTTCGATTATGCCCTTTCTAGGTAATCAGAAGGGAATATGACAGATGAAGAGAATACAAGGACACACATTTCAAAAGATATCTGTAGCCTAAGAACCAGGAGCAGCTCAAGACAATCTGCTGCCTGAGGAGAAGAATGATATGGAGCCCCCAGCACCCTGCCTCTACATTTTTCCCATTTGCCCCATCCCTGTACCTCTTCCCCAATGCACCAGGAATGGCAGGGTGGCTGCTCCTCATAACTACAATCTGGGAGTAAGGGGGTTCTTATGAGTTAAATGTAAGTATTCTCTGCATCTAAAAAAAAAAAAAAACTCAACCTCTACCCAACAGATACACATCAGAACTAAGGGCTTCATATCAAGCCACACTAGCGGTTCCCATGCGGCAATACAGATGGAGCTCATTCAAAATGAATGGGCTTTGTCGGCATTGCCGCTAGAGTGGCTTGGTAAAAGAGGCCCTAAATCACAAAACAAAAAATATTTAATGAGCAATAGAAACAAAACTCTCTAGTACCAAGCACATTCTGAAAGACAAAACCTGAAAAAAATAATCCTCTCTAAATACTTGCAGCAAACATGCCATCCAACAGCAGCATTAATTCCATGATTCAAACTGCAAATTAATAGCCAGTACTGCCAAAATTACACTGGGCCCTCAAACACCAGTACACCTACTACAGGTAAACCAAATAAGTAGGACTACTATAGATCTCTATATGGAAACTACATACACACAGATGATCCTAACTCAGTCAACACGCAAAACACACATAGGCCCTCAACAAATAAAAAAACAAGGGACCACACATCAGAAATAAAAATATGAAGATAAAAACTGAACCGGGAACCCCAAGTTGACAAACTCAGCATATGCTGCAACACTGGAGAAATACAAACAGAAAATTTCCTCTTGTAGAACACATAATAGAAAGACATCCATGATACATGATTCCCAAAGCTAACATATTCCAGTTAATAAATTCAAAATAAAATACCTTTTTCTACCTTTATTGTCTAGACATTTTATTTCTCCACTATGCTGATGCCAGTTTCTATTTTCTGTTTCCCTGTATCTTCTGCCATCCATTTGTCAGTTCTCCTCTCTCCTCCTGTCTTGTTCCAATCCTTTACTGCATCTGTCTCTAACATACTGATCTTTCCCTTTTAGATCTCTCCTCCCTTTTTCTTTTTTTTATGCCTCTGCCCAAATTTCACCCTCCATTTCCTTTTTACCCATCACCTACATATCAACTCTCCCATCTCTTCCTCTCAACCTCCTAGATCTCCAATTTCCAGTCACACTCCTTCCCACACCTCTTATTCCCTTCATCCCTTACTCCCCATTACCACATTTCTATCCTTGTATTGTCAGGCCACAGACCTACTCCCACCATTTATCATCTTCTCCACACAAAAGTAAGCTCTGGACTCATATTCCTATACCTTCTTCTCTTTCAGCTACAGCTCCTCCTCCATCTATTCATGCTGGTCTTCTGAACCCACAATCTATTTGCTATGTTAAAAGAATTGTGTGTTGCATCTGAGTGATACCCTTAAATAACTTTCAGTGTTAAGCTAGTATTTAAGATATCTGGGTGCAAGAGATAGTCAATCCTACTGAAACTTTACTTTGGAATAAATTACGAGTTTTATTCAGCACTAATTAATGGTCAAAGTTTAGTTAATCGCAATACTTAAATTATGCAATCAACTGAAGTTAATTTAACAGAAAATTGAGAAGGAAATACAGCAAGTAAATCAACTTATTTCTTTTACAAATGTCTAGAAATAGTTATAAAAAGATAAGAAAAATATACCCTCAGAAAACAATTTCTAAATAGTAAAATAATGTCAAAATAGTAAAAAATCAATACTTTTTCTTACCTAATGTTTAATGCTCTTTCAAGTTGGCTGAGAGTCCAGGAGCTGTAATTCTGCCAAGATCTCAGGTCTATTTGCTTTAGAGTGAACTTAGATCAGATGTTTGATTCCAAGTTCATGCTACCTACCTACTCCTGGGATTTGAATCTCTTTTTACCAATTTGCCTTAGTGGGATTAAACAAATATTGTAACTCTCTATATATGTGTATTTCAGCTAACTAAATGAGACAGTTGACACTAATGCAGAATACAGCTATTAGATTAATTAGTAGGACTTCATGATTTGATAGCATTTCTTATATAGATTGTACTTTCCATTGGTTAGTAATGAGTAATCGTAGCAATTTTAATGTGCTTTGTCTTATTTTCAAATCAATATTTGGCTTGAATTCTGAAGTTTTGACAGTTACTGCTTTTTCTCCTCAACGAATCGGACACTAGGTTTTCTTAGGACATTGAATCTTGGCTTTCCTTCTTTACGAAATATCCATTTTAAATCTTTTTTGAAAACTTCTTTTATTTTTTCAGGAGTTAAGATTATAGACTAAGCTTCCTCCGAACATAAGGCAAGCATCTTCTTATTTTCTTTTTAGGAAAATGGTAAAAACATATTTGTTCAAAAGAAGCTCTTAATTATTTCTGATTATGTATCTATATATATTATTCCTTCATTAATTTTGAAGTTCTATTAAATATGTTAACTGCTTTGAATTCAACTGGATTATTGTGGTATAAAAGATCTTGATAGAATAGAATAGACTGGCCTCCCAGCAGAAGGGGTGGAGATTAAGATTATTTGAATTCCAGAAAGTGTGATAAAAGCAGAGAGGATCTCTAAAACAGAAGATGGGATTATAGAGCTTAGTAGTTAGTATGGATAAGTAAACGGCATATACCATATAGTCTTTATCTGCAATCAGAGGAACATAGTAAATCTCGACAGATAAAAACCTATATTGTTCATCTAGTCTGCCCAATAAAACGGTTAGAGTCTTATTGGGCAGACTAGATGTCGCTCTGTGCAAGTTAAACCACTCTGTACCTTGCTTAAGTGTGAAGGTCATTAAATGTTTGCTTTAATTCCCTCATCATTCTCTAAAGGCATTCTCTGAGTTTATCCTACATGTTTTTACATCTTTATTAAAGTGAATAAAAACAAAAGGAGAAGTATACAATTAAAACAAGGAAATAAAGTACTATTTATTTATTCTATTTTTTGTGGCTTACAATAAATAAAACGAGCAGGTTTACAAAACCATAAACAAAATATCAAGTAAGAGCAGAGTAGTACAAATAAGAACTAAATAATAAACCACTGATGTCCAGTTACAATCTAACACACTCCATCAATGGGTAGAAACCTCTCGAAGAAGAAAGTTACTACAGTGTATTAAGATTAATTATGGATAGAAATTCCATGTATAAAGGGGCACAGGATAATGATAGGAGTACATTACCATCCACCTGGCCAGAATGATTAGACTGTTATAGACATATTAGCATAAATTAGAGAGGCTAACAAACTGGATAATACAATAATAGCAGGTGATTTCAATTACCCTGATATTGACTATATAAATGTAACATTGGAGTGGGCTAGGGAGGTAAAGTTCCTAAATGAAATCAAGGACTGCTTTATGGAGCAGCTGGTTCAGGGTCAACAAAAGGGGAAGCAATTTTAGATCTAGTCTTTACTGGAGCTCATGATCTGGTACGAGAGGTAATGGTTCTGGGACCACTTAACAACAATGATCATATCATCATTAAATTTGATTTCATAACTGGAGTAAGTACACACAGGAATTCTAATACCATCAGTATTTAACTTTCAAAAAGGAGACTGATAAAATAATGACAATGGTTAAAAAAAACACAACCAAACTTACAGGAACAGCTGCAAAGGTAAAAAAAAAAAAATTGGTATCAGGTGTGGATGTTCAAAAGTAACATCCTGGAAGCCCAAACCAGATATATTCCACATATTAAAAAAGGCAGAAGGAAGGTCAAACAACAGCCAGCATAGTTAAAAAGTAAAGAAGGGCATTAGAGCTAAAAACAGCTTTCAAAAAAAACGGCAGAAGGATCCAACTGAGGATAATAGAAACCGGTATAAGGAATAGCAAGTCAAATGTAAATTGCTCATAAGGAAGGCAAAAAGAGACTTTGAAAAGAAGACTGCCTTGGAAGCACACACACATAGGGTCCCTTTTACTAAGCCGCATAGGCGCCTACGTGCGCCAATTTGAGTTACCGCCCGGTTACCGTGTGGCCCTTGCAGTAATTTCAATTTTGGTGAGCATCCGCTATGCACATCTGAAAAATATTTTTTATTTTCTGGTGCACGTAGCGGACGCGCGCCAAGTGGCACTTGATGCGCATAGGTCATCACTGCCCAAATTCTTTACCATTAGGTCTATGGCTAGCGGTAAGTTCTCAGACCCAAAATGGATACATGGCAATTTTGATTTTGCCGCACGTCCATTTTCAGCAAAAAAGGGGCCTTTTTTTACAGGTGCGCTGAAAAATGATTCTGCGCGTGACCAAAACCTGCGCCTACACTACCACAGGCCATTTTTCAGCGCGCCTTTGTAAGAGGGCTCCATAGTTTTTTAGGTACATTAGATACAAGAAGCCAATAAGAGTGTTGGATCACTAGAGCAGTAGCTCTCAGCCCACTCCTCAAGGCATACCCAGCCAGTCAGGTTTTATGGATATCCATAATGAATATGCATGAGAGAGATCTGCATGCACTGCCTCCTTGGTATGTAAATCTCTCTCAAGCATATTCATTGTAGACAATCCTAAAACCTGACTGGCTGGGTTTGCCCTGAAGACTGAGTTGAGAACCACTGCACTAAATGGAGGATTGGGTTAAGAAACGCTGCATTAAATGACCAAGGGGCAAAAGGGACATTCAGGGAAGATAAAGTCATAGCAACAAAATCAGAGGTTGGCCAGATAGAAGAGTCTTATGAAATAAAATGAGAATTTTAAATTGGACACAATATTGCACAGGGAGGCAGTAGTAAGAGGGTAACATGGTCATATTTCTGCCCTCCTAATACTAATTTCACTGCAGTATTTTGTATCAATTGCAGATGTCTGAGTTCTCGTTGGTTAATCCCCTGAAATAGAGCATTATAACAGTCAATACTAGTAAGGACTTGAGCATGTGTTAAAATTCTAAGCATGCCTGGCTCAAGAAATGGACATAAGGATCTGATCTGACATAGCTGGTAAAAACAATTGGAAATTACAGTTGAGACATGAGTTGAGAAAGAGACCAGTGTCAAAAGTTACCCCTAGGATCCTAAGGGTATCGAAGTGGAGATAATTCTGGAGGGAAGGGGCTACAAGAGAACAACAATTTTAAATTTCGATAAATTTAGTTTTGTCCTGTTTGACTCAATCCATAATAGTATTATTTCTAACTTGGCGGTAAGAGAAGCCTGCGATAAAAGGATCATTAGGACTAAACGGAGCCAATACCTCTATGTCATCTGCATAGAAAAGGGGTAAAGCAAAGGTCAGCTATTAAGCAGCGACAAGGCAGCTAAGAATATGTTGAACGTATTGGGGCCAACAACGAACCCTGTGGCACTCCACACGTTATGGGAAAAGATGATGATAAGCTCTGGTGATGCGTATTTGCAGCAGTCTGTGTAGAGTATAGCATGATCTACTAGATCAAATGCTGAAGAAAGATCAATAGATAGGAGAACAGCCTGTTTGTTAGATAATGCCAACTGTATAGTGGGTAAGGAGAGCTACTAATGCTGATTCGGTACTATAGGACGTCCGGAATCCTACCTGATTGGGATGTAAGGCTGAAATGTCTTCAACATGTGCTGTCAGTTGAAGTAAGACCAAAAACTGTGCTATTTTTGAGAAAAGGGGCAACTTAGTTATTGGGTGATAATTAGCAATATCGCCAGAAGGCACTTTAGTGTCTTTTTTTTTTTAGGACAAATAACGGCCGCTTTCCAGGAGGAAGGAAAGTGACCCAATGTAAAACTGTTAGTTAAGATCATCTGTAGTAATGACTAAAGGATGGGGAAGGGTCAGGCTAACTGACTGGAAGGGCAAGTTTCCTGGGGAGCAGTAGTACACCAGACCGATGTAATAGCAGTCAATTGAAAATAGAGAGTGGATCAAAAGATGAGAGCACCTGAGAAGCCTGTGTAGATACTGATATATCGTCAGGATCCTGTTTAGGAGTCAGAAAAAGAGTCCCACTAGAATATAAAAGTGTGGGTGCAAATGGAAGTGTGGAACAAATCAGTTAAATGTTTTCATGAAAATGCATAGCCAAGGTATAGGCAGAGATAGCATCCGAAAGAGGAGAAGGTTCAGTAGTGTAGGATCTAACTATAAAGGGCTCTAGAGTTAGGGGCTAGAGCATTGGGAGTAATAGCGTTTCTTAGTCATATAGATGCATTTCTTATACTCATTTGTTTTCTGTTTATAAAGAAATTGCAATTTGTAGTGACACATTTCTACTTCCTATGTTCACAATGATGGCGTTACGTACACATCAAGCGTAAGTCGAGTATCACTTATGTCTCCTAATTGTACATGAATGAGACCCTCTAGTAGGTGCTACAGCATCAAATGCCTGTTGAAGGGTAGCGGTCAAGGTCTCAGCCTGCATGTCTACATGCATCTGATAAAAGGTAGCGTCATCAATACTGATTGAGGTCTAAAGAACTTCGGTGACCAGATTTTGTAAATCACGAGATTTCGGGTGATGGGAGTGACAACAGGCAGTGTAGTGTGACACGTTGTTAAAGTTAACTGTAGTAAGTGATGGTCAGAAGCCAGACAACGGGATTGAGTATATGAGGAGCAATATAGGGCATTGACAGTTTTAGTACCATCCAAAATATGATCATTCTGATGGGTGAGTTGGGTAGTATGGCAGGTAAAGTTTAGAAACGTTGTTAGCAACTGAATTCCCACAAAAATGGATCTAAAGGCCTGCCCTCAAATCAAACTTCTTCCATTTGAAATTATTACAACTCTTAGTGGAATCTCTCTCACTATCTGACCTCTCTTGCTTCCCCCATCCCCTCCATCCACTCTTTCCTTCACCTTTATTTTATAATTGTTAACCGCTTAGATGCCTATATAGGCCCAATGCGGTATATCATAAGCAATGAATAGATAAATTAGACAAGATGTAGGAGACACCCTCATCTACTTCTAACCTCTCAACATCCAAGTCATGAGGGTTACGGACTAAAGCTTGGGTTCTAAGAAGGGATCTCTCATTCTGGGATTAGGAAAGCACTCTACCCTTCAAGGGTTCCAGACAGACAATCCCAGGAGTAAAGGGAACCAAAATATGCCTTGGCAAATGAGGGGGGGGGGGGTGAGGATTATGATTCCCTTGTCCTGCCTGAGTTTCAGGAGAGCTTTCCCTATGAGCAGGATAGAAGGATAACACATACAGAAGACCATCCCCCAATTGAGGAGAAAGGTATCCAAGGCTATTTTCCAGACTGAGATCACATGGCACAATACTGAGGGTCTTTATTTTTGAGATTAGTGGCAAAGATCTATCAAACGAGTTCCCCACTCTTGAACAATCTTTTTGGCTATGCCCATGTTGAAACCACTCATTCGGTTGAATTATTCTGCTCAGCTTGTCTGCCAGACAATTGCTCTTCCCCGCTAGGTAAGTGGCTCTGATCACCATGCCATTCCTAGCTGCTCACTGCAACATCCTAACTGCTTCCTAACACAGAAGGTACGATCCCATGCCTCCCTGCTTGTTGACCTGATGGTCTGTTTGAATGAGAATAATTTGATTCTCAAGCTGATCTCTGAAAGCCTTTAGTGCACCCCAAATGGCCCAAAATTCCAGGAGGTTGATGTAATATTGAGCCTCCAGGGAGGATCACCAACCTTGGGTGTAGACCTGGGCACCTGGAGTCCCACGGTCAAATTAGATCAAATTATCCACCTTTTGAGAAAAAGGAACAAAAGCAATACTATCTGCTAGGTTCCCATGGTTTGAAGCCATTGGGAAGGTAGGACCCACTGGGCTGGCCTCATATGGGGGTGTGCCATGAGTGTGACATCCACAGTCAAGGCCATATGGCCTACCAATCTCAACATTTGCCGACCTGATACTTGCTGGCTCTGTTAACCTTACAGTGCTACAGAAACTAATGTGTCCACTTGCTGGGCCAGAAGAAAAGCTCAGGCCTGAGCTATGTTTAGCAGGGCTCCTATGAACTCCAATTGAAGGGTGTCAGCAAAAACCTGATAAGTTCACTTTGGGGACAAAACTTTTCTTACTGACGTATTCTTTCATAGAACAGTTCATTATCTATTTACTTATTTTTGCTGAAAAAACATACCAAGTCCTCGAATTAGCCATTGCAAAATTTTATTGTGTCTTCAGCTTTGTGTAAAATCCTGTTAAGTTCACAAGAAGAAATCCAACAGGAAATGAAATAAAGGCTAATTTCCAAATATATTAATCACTTCAAATGAACAATATTTTGTATCTACTAACTAGTGCTATAATTTTAAAGACCTAATTTAGGTCAATTTAATTAATTTGAAGTGATAGTATTGCAGTATGTGTTTGGGCCCATGCGTATACTAGCCTAGCTGATCATTCAGCACTGCAAAGCAATCATTTATGTTTTAGAGCACAGGGGTCATAAGTGAAAATGTTGAATTATACTGCCAAAATACTAAAAAAAAGAGCCAAAGTATGATGATAGCAGCTGAAAACAAACAAAAATAGAGAGGAATTTCTGAATGGAAAGAGAGAGAATACTGCAGCAATCTATTGCCCCTGATTATGGATGCAAGCTCTGCTGTGATTTCAATGACCGAAGTAAGACATCCTCTTAACTTTCAACAAAATCAGAGATTATGCTGCCCGCAATCTGTATCTGTGAGGAATGGTGACAAAACTAGATGTCAAATGGCGTCAACTCTGAAAAGAAAATGGGAAACCAAGAAGCTGCTTGTTTAAGATGAGTGGATTTAACAGGTTCTTGCACAAATGAGTTGTATCAAGTACTACTTTTGTGAAATGCAATAGGCATGACAAGCGAGAACATCAATGACAGGTGCTTTTGGCATTATGTTTCATGCTTTGATGAAAGGAATACAGCCATCAAACCCAACAACTCCTGTGTATTCTGGACCTGTTTCATTAAAGGCGGAAAGGTGAAAGACATCCAGAATTTAGTCGAGAAATACATTCCTGAAGCTCACATAGACTGCAACCATCATATCTAAAGACAGTTCAGCAGATGAAATGAAAGAGGATTGTGAATGATAAGGATATAAATCATGCTTCTTTTATTAGCGTGACTATTACATTATTAATCAGACAATATTTAGACAAAAATATGTTAAGCTGTAGCCCAGGGAAGGCAATCTCGGTCCTTGAGGGCCACAACCCAGTTGGGTTTTCAGGATTTCCCAATGAATATGCATAAGATCTATTTGCATACAATAGAGGCAGTGCATACAAACAGATCGCATGCATATTCATTGGGAAAATACTAAAAACTTGACTGTGTTGCAGCTCTCGAGGACCAGGGATGCCCACCCCTGATTTATACAGTAGTCTTCACATTATTTTTGTTATTCTGACATTGTTTTGATGACATGTAACAAAGTTAACAGTAAACTTATGAATGATGGTTTTCACAGAAAAAAGTCTAAATACAAGAACAGCTTTTCTCAAAAATCTGAATCAGGTTTTTGTGCAATGACCTTCAATTGCTGTGAAGGAAGGAGATGGGACTTGAGGTAGGTTGTAAGGAATCCTACTAACTCAAACACCTGAATAATTCTCTGCATTGATTGTTGAACCCCTTTGTTTGAGGTGCTCTTTAGCAGCCAATCAATCAAGTAGGGAAACACGTGAACCCCTAGCCTGCATACCTATGATGCAACTACTGCGAGACATGTGGTGAAAACCCTAGGGGCAGATGCGAGACCAAATGGCAAGCTGCAGTACTGGTTGTGGTGTTTTCCCTACTCAAAAACTATGATACATTTTGTGAGTCAGATGTATCTACATGTGAGTATCAGCATCCAGAGAGCATAGCCAGTCCTCTTCCTGAATTAAGGGAGTAGGGTGCCCAGGGAAACCATCCTCAACTTCTCCTGGAATGCAGCTAAGACTAAAGGCATCTGCTCAAGCTTCTACCATCACACGACTCCCCCCTCCCCTGATTAAAAGTTTTAATCACATGATTAAATCACATATCTTGAATGTGAAAAGTTGAAATAGTTGAAATAATACTACACCTACATGCTAAACTTATTTCTAAACATTCAAATAACTGATTCCAGTTTCCTTAACAAAAAAAATTATTTCTTCAGGCATGTAAAAGGCAATTCTACAAGCTTGCACATAGAGAGGTGTGCCAATTAGGTGTCAAAATATGGCATTACCTTTTTCAGCAGTAGCTCAAGGTGAGCTACATTAAGCCTCCCATGGGATCACTGAACCATGCCTCCGTGATAGCAACAATCTAAGTCTGCCTCTAACATAAGGGCTTGCAGATCATGAACTTTGTTGCTTAGACTGCAAGCATTCGTGGTCATTGCTTTCCAGCTACATTTCAGTGGCAGTCTCATCTTCAGTTTAGTTTTTTTTGTTTAGTCTCACTTTCTGTGTTTTGGTAAGAAGTGATTTGCTAAGACACTTGTTTTTGTTGCTTTCATTACTACTGTCGCATCTTGTCTTTAGCTGAGGGTGACCACTAGAGTGACCTGCCTCCATATGCCACCCCCACGTTCTAGTTTAAATGTCTAGAAACATTGTCAATTTCTCACCAAAGATTCTTTTTCCTTCTACAGTGAGATGCAGCTCATCGTTACAATCTAGTCTTTTGTTTTTCCATGTATTGCCCCATCCTCCTATGTACTTAAAACCTTCTTGATGACACCAGGCTTTGAGCCACCTATTGAAATTCTTGGTATTTTGTAAACTTTTCTCTCCCTTTCCAAAAATAACTAGTACTTCAGAAAAAGCTACTGTTTGTAACAAAGGTTTTAACCCTTCCCCCACAGTTCTTGAAAAGCTCTCTGTTCTACGAGTCAGCCAAGTCCTCTATCAAAAAAGTTCTGTAGGAGGGGCAAACAATGACACAGTTTGATACAATAATTAAATTCAGCCAGATAACTTTTCTCCTTTAAACCCAAATATCCCCAATACATATAGCAGTTTCTTCAATGTAAATGCAAATTAAACCAGCTATTAAGACAAAAGCTGCTTTCTTACCTAAGGCTGGCAATAGAATATAAAACTTTGAAGAGCTTTTCCACAGTATAGTAGTCAAAATTAGAATACTACAGCAAGAGTTAGCAGGGTGAAGGACAAAAATAGTTTGAAAAGCCTATTCTCTCTACTATCTGAGTTAGAAAGGGAGAGAAAGCGAAGATACTTACATGCAGCAGGGATTCTCTGAGATCAGCAGACTTCATATTCTCACAAGTGGGTGACACCGATCCACACTGCCCAGTCTGGCATTGTGCCAAAGTTAAAAAGAGAGCTTTGTGGAGCATGAGCCCATGCTCCACCACGCATGCGCGAGTGCTTTCCCACTGTCGCACGAATGCGGTCTCCTCAGTTTAACACTACAGCAAAAAATAAAGTAAAAGTAACAAAGGAGACAACTCCAAAGGGAAGTGGGAGGGATTGTGAGAATATGAAGCCTGCTGTTCTCAGAGAATACCTGCTACAGGTAAGTATCTTCGTTTTCTCCAAGGATAAGCAGGATTCCATAGTCTCACAAGTGGGGAATCCCTAGCATCCAGGCTCACCAAAAAAAAAAACATTGGTCAATTGGGCTTCACAATTGTGAGAACATCATGTAGATTAACCTGAAACTATATATAATCTGAATGAGAGTGCAACCTGGAACAGAATAAAACGGGCCTAGGAGGGTGTAGTTGGATTCTACACCCCAAACAGATTCTGCAACACTGTCTGCCCAAACCAACTGTCGCATCTGGTATCATGCATAAATAGTGTGATCTGAATGTGTGAACTGAAGACCACATCACAGCCTTGCAAATTTCTTCAATGGAGGCTGACCTCAAGTGGGCTACTGATGCAACCTTGGCTCTGACATTGTGAGGCATGACATGACCCTCTAGGGCCAGCCCAACCTGGGCATGAGTGAAGAAAATGCAATCTGCCAGCGAAATTGAAATAGTGTGTTCCCCGATGCTGACCCCCCCATCCTGTTGGGATCAAAAGCAATAAAAAGCTCGGTGGACCATCTGTGGGGCCATGTCTGCTCCATATAGTAGGCCAATGGTCTCTTGCAATCCAAGATGTGCAAGCTGCTTTCACCAGGATGGGCATGAGGTCGAGGAAAGAATGCTGACAAGACAATCGACTGGTTCAGATGGAACTCCAACACCATTTTCGACAGGAACTTTGGGTGCATGCGGAGGACTACTCTGTTGTGATGAAGCATAGTATAAGGTGCTTCCACCACTAAGGCCTGAAGCTCACTGACCCTACCAGCTGAGGTAACAGCCACCAAGAAAATGTCCATCCAGGTCAAGTACTTCAAATGGCAGGAATTTAGTGGCTCAAAAGGAGCTTTCATCAGCTAGGTGAGAAAGATGTTGAGATTCCATGACACTGGTGGAAGTCTGACAAGGGGCTTTGACAAAAACAAACCACTCATGAAGCAAATCAGAGGCTGTCCAGAGATGGGCTTACTTTCTACACAGTGATAAGCACTAATTGCACTAAGGTGAACCCTTACAGGAGTTGGTCTTGAGACCAGACTCTGATAGGTGTAGAAGGTATTCAAGCAGTGCCTGTGTAGGGCAAGTAAAGGGACCTAGGGCCTTGCTCTCACACCAGACAGCAAACCTCTTCTATTTAAAAGAGTAACACCTCTTAGTGGAATCTTTCCTGGAAGCCAGCAAGACTTGGGAGACACCCTCCAAAAGACCTAAGGAAGCAAATTCTAGGCTCTCAACATCCAAGCCGTGAAAGCCAGAGACTGGAGGTTGGGCTGCAGAAGTGACCCTTCGTTCTGCGTGATGAGGTTTGGAAAACACTCCACAGTTCTTCGGAAGATAACTCCAGAAGAAGAGGAAACCATATCTACCACTGCCAGTATGGTGCGATCAGAATCATAGTTCCACGGTCTTGAGTTTCAACAAAGTTTTTCCCACTAGAGGTATTAGAGGCTACACATACAGAAGACTTGTCCCCTAATTGAGGAGGAAGGCATCTGATGCTAGTCTGTCATGGGCCTGAAGCCTGCAACAGAACTAAAGGACCTTGTGGTTCAGCTGAGTGGCAAAAAGATCCCCCGAGGGGGTGCCCCATGCTAGGAAGATCTTGCGGGCTATGCCCATGTTGAGAGACCACTTGTGAGGTTGCACTAATCTGCTCAGCCAGGGTGTTTATTTGAGCCCGCCAGATAGGTGGCTCGAAGAAATATGCTTTGATAGAGAGCCCAATGCCACATCCAGACAGCCTCCTGACACAGGGGGCGAGATCCAGTGCCCCCCTGCTTGTTCGTATAATACATTGCAACCTGGTTGTCTGTTTGGATGAGAACAACTTTGTGAGATAGCCGATCTCTGAAAGCATTTAGTGCATTCCAGATCGCCCGGAGCTCCAGGAGATTGATCTGTAGATTAGTTTCATGAGAGGACCAAGCTCCTCAAGTGTGAAGCCCATCTACATGAGCTCCCCATCCTCGGAGAGATGCATCCGTCATCAGCACTTTTTGTGGCGGAGGAATTCAAAATGGAAGTCCCAGAGTCAAACTGGATCAGATGGTCCACCACTGAAGGGAGCATACAAGCTCCGGGGACACTTCGATGACATCTTCCAGACTTCCCATAGCTTGATACCACTGAGAAGTTAGGGTTCATTGAGCTGATCTCATGTGAAGAAGTGTCATGGGTATAACATACACTGTGGAAGTCATGTAACCCAACAATCTCAATATCTGCCAAGCTGTGACCTGCTAAGAGGCTCGAACCTTGGACGCAACTGCAACTAGATTGTCCGCTCTCATGTCCAGGAGGAAGGCTCGAACCATCTGAGTATCGAGCAGGGCTCCGATGAACTCAATCTCTGAACAGCGCAAAGATTGGACTTGGGGTAGTTTAAAACAAACCCTAGTAGCTCGAGCACCCAAATAGTCACCTGCATGGACTCCTGAGCTCTGTCCGGAGAGGTGCTCTTCACCAGCCAATCGTCTAGATATGGGAACACATGGTTCCCAGTCTGCATAGCGATGCTGCAACTACCACTAAACATTTGGTGAAGACCCTGGGAGCTGACGCAAGGCCAAAAGATACTTCCAGTGGACTGGAAGTATAGGGATGTAAGTATATGCATCCTTTAAGTCCAGAGAGCATAGCCAATTGTCCTTCTGAATCACTGGGAAAAGGGTGAACAGGAAAACCATCCTGAACTTTTCTCAAACTAGGAATTTGTTCATGGCCCTTAGGTCTAGAATGGGACGCATCCCCCATTTCCTCCCCCCCCCCCCCCCCATTTTCTTCTGCACAAGGAAGTACCTGGAATGGAATCCCTGCCCTTCTTCCCCTGTTGGAACGGGATTGACCACATGGGCCTTCAGAAGGGCAGAGAGTTCCTCTGCAAGTACCTGTCTGTGCTGAGAGCTGAATGAATGAGCTCTCAGTGGGCAACTTGGAGGTTTGAGATGCCAATTGAGGGTGTACCTGAGACAGACTATTTGAAGAACCCACGGGTCGGAGGTTTTACGAGGCCACCTTTGGTGAAAAAAAATGTTAAACCTCCTCCTGACCAGCAAGTTGTCCAGGATGGATACTTTTACTGTAGCTATGCTCTGCTGGAGCCAGTCAAAAGCCCGTCCCTTGCTTTGCCTGGGGAAAATAGGGGTCTTAGGCGCACGCTGTTGACGTGAACGAGCACGCTGGTGCTGAGCCTGAGTAGGCTGGCGAGCCGCACGATTGTATCTACACCTACGATTATAATAAGAACTGCTCCTGAGCTTGCCAAACGTCCTCCTAGCTGAGGAGGTGGATGCAGAAGGTGCCCGGCAGGAGAGAGAAGAGATTGTATCAGTGTGTTTCTTGATTTGGTCAGAAACCTCATCAACCTTCTCTCCAAAAAAGTTATCCCCCTGGCAAGGGGCACCTGCCAACCTCTGCTGAACAGAATGTTCCAAGTCAGAAACACACTGTCATGAGTCTGCGCATTGCTATACTTTGAGCAGCGATCCAGGATGCCACATTAAAAGTGTCGTAAGTGCCCCTGGCCAAGAACTTTCAACACGCCTTCTGCTGCTTGACCAACTGGTGAAAAGGCTCGGCATGTTCTGGAGGTAGTGCATAAACCAAGTCTGACAGCTGTCTCACCAAGTTTCGCAAGTAGATGCTTGTGAAGAGCTGGTAGAATTGTATGAGGGAGATGAGCATTGAAGCCTGGTAAATCTTTCTCCCAAAATAATTCAGATTTCTAGCTTCTCTGCCTGGGGGCACCGAAGTATAGTCCCTAGTACTCCTGGCTCTTTTGAGAGCGGACTCTACCACCATGGAATTGTGAAGTAACTGAAGCCTAACAAAACCAGGTTCACTGTGGATCCAATACTGGGTGTCAATCTTCTTGAGTACGACAGGGACCAACAGAGGTCGGGACTCCCAGTTCCTGACGAGGACTTCCTTGAATACCTTGTGGAGAGGAGAGGAACCGTCACAAGCTCCTTAGGAGTAGATGTGTAGTCCAGGACCTTGAGCAACTTGGTCCTGGGCTCATACTCCAATTCCAAAGGAAATGAATGGCATCAGCCATTTCCTTAATAAAAGATGGAAAATGAAAGGCTGTACGGCGGAGACTGTCTCCTTTCAGGTGGAGGGGAGGGTTCAGAGGGGATTCCTTAAGAATCATCTGAGAAGTATCCGAGATTCTCCTCTGAATCCCATGAGCGCTCTTCCTCGGTGTTGGACAGTATCTTCCTATGGGATTGCCGAGACCGAACCTGCCTCGATGCTGAGGAACAGTGCCCTCGAGAACACAGCGTCAAGAAGTTGACTCCCGTCTTGACTCCGGCAAAGTTTCCTCCACCGACATCGAAGGGATGTCTGCTTGAATGGTAGATAACACTGGGCCACAAGCAGCGCCGGTGTCGGAGGCTACACCTCAAGCTGAGGGCCAGACAGGGCCACAACGGGAGGTATGGCAGGTGCAAGCACCCCTGCTACCGATGCACACCGCTGCATGAGGCCATCCAGCAGCTCTGGAAGTAAGGCCTGGATGCGTTCATCGAGGGGCGACACCAAGAAAAGCTGAGATGCCAGTTGATGCGCAGGTTGCAGAACTGCTGGGGTCGACGCAGAAGCAAGACCTCTGCTGCTTGGAGACAGGCGCATCGGCACCTCTTGTACTTAGGGAGAGCAAACTCTTTGATGCCCCGGAGCTCCCGGCACCATGTATCGAGGGTGACTGGTGTCAATGTTTCGTGGCCTTCACCCGAAGCGTGCCGACGAGGACGATGTCGAATCCTCACATCGCCTTGTGGTTAGGTCCAAGGATGGACAGTCCTGGGGGTCCTGCACAAGGAGGACTCGAGACAGGTGGAGACCCACTCGATGCCTCACTGCTCCCAGTGTCTAAGGGTCTTGAAGCAACCATGCTTACCGACGCTTCCAATACAGGTGCAGTGCTCGACAACGATGCCGACGTTGAAGAACCGGACTTGGCTGCAAAAATCTTTTCTCGTTGAGCCGCTCAGGAAAGAAGGTCTTCTTCTTCATACGAAAACAGAGAACACAATGAGCAGGGTTATGGTCAGGTCGAAGACACTGCATCCTTCCCCAAGATAGTCCGACTGCACCAGGTACAGCACTTTAAGCCACAGGGAATCTTCATGGACATGGATGGGAAAACTTCACTGGCTAAATCAAATGACTCAATGATGCCTGAAAAAAGGAACAAGACACAGAGAAAAACCCAAAGAAAGAACCCAGCCGAAGACAGACCTAAAACCAGCCTGGCGACAATGAAAAATTAAGAAAACTTAAATCCGGGAATTAAGAAAACTTAAAACCAGGCAAAACGTACTAAGAAAATAAAGGAAGGGAAGAAAAATTATTCCTATGAGAAGAGTCAAAAAGAAATCAACAAAAAAACAGCAGGAAGGCACAAAAAAGAAAGCTCTCGGACTGGACGTTTGAGAAGACAAAAACAGCACCTTTTTCTCACTCGGAAAAAAAGAGGAGACTGAATTCGTGCAACAGGTGGGAAGGTACTCACGCATGCATGGCTCGCGGTCCACAAAGATCTCTTTTTAGCTTTGAAGAAAAAGCCGGACCGGGCAAACTGGAACGGCCTCACCCATGTGAGAATATAGAAGCTGGCTTGTCCTTTGAGAATTTTTTTTTTTGTAACTTTTGTCTTTTTTGGGGGTCTAGGTTAGAAGACAGAAAAGTATACCACAATATAGATTCACAGCACAAATTAACTAAGCAGCAACAAGCAATAAAGTCTAGAGAATAAATATATCAGGTATCTAAACCTGTAGCCAGGAAGTTGAGAAATTAAGAATAAAATATTGGAAAGCACTTAGCAGTATTATGGTTCAGATCCCACATAGAATGCTTCAAAGCAGTCTGTGTTTCAGTATCAGAGACAAGCCCCCTCCTGCTGTGCACGTGAGTTGGCCAAGTCCTCCATCTAGGAGGGGCAGACAGTTCAATACAACAATCAAATTCAGCTAGAATCTAACTTTTCTCCTTTAAATCCAAATATTCCAAATAAATATGAGCAGTTTCATCAATTGTCACAGGTCTTTTGCCTGCTTATTTTCGAAGGAGAAGGCCGGCCATCTTCTAAACCAGGCCAAATCGGTATAATCGAAAGCCGATTTTGGCCGGCTTCAACTGCTTTCAGTCGCAGGGCCGGCCAAAGTTAAAGAGGGCGTTTCGGCAGGGTACGAAAGGCGGCACGGGGGCGTGGTTACGAGATGGCCAGCTTTGGCCGATAATGGAAAAAAGAAGGCTGGCCCTGACGACCACTTGGCCGGCTTCACTTGGTCCATTTATTTTTAGGACCAAGCCTCAAAAAAGTGCCCCAACTGACCACCGGAGGGAATCGGGGATCACCTCCCCTTACTCCTCCAGTGGTCACCAATCCCCTCCCACCCAAAAAAAAATTATAAACATTTTTGTGCCAGCCTCAAATGTCATACCCAGCTCCATGACAGCAGTATGTAGGTCCCTGGAGCAGTTTTAGTGAGTGCTGCAGTGCACTTCAGGCAGGCGGACCCAGGCCCATCCCCCCTTACCTATTACACTTGTGGTGGTAAATGGGAGCCCTCCAAAACCCACCCGAAACCCACTGTACCCACATGTAGGTGCCCCCCTTCACCCATAAGGGCTATGGTAGTGTTGTACAGTTGTGAGTAGTGGGTGTTGGGGGTTTGGGGGGGGGGGCTCAGCACCCAAGGAAAGGGAGCTATGCACCTGTGAGCAATTTGTGAAGTCCACCGCAGTGCCCCCCAGGTTGCCCGGTTGGTGTCCTGGCATGTGAGGGGGACCACTGCACTATAAATGCTGGCTCCTCCCATGACCAAATGCATTGGATTTGGCCGGGTTTGAGATGGCCGCCATTAGTTTCCATTATCGGCAAAAACCAATGGCGGTTTCCTTATTAAATAGCCACCCAGACCCATCCATAACAGTGGACAAATTCTCACGCACTAATTCACATCCTCTTCAAGGATGTAAATGCACGTGTAACCTAGATATGTATGTGCATATTTCATAAAATAAGTGTATTCATCCCAACTCTACTCCTGCCATCCCCAAGCTACATAACTGGAAACACCAATGCAACATGTTGTCAGCGTACATATTTATATACAAGTATACAGCCATGCAATTTTATAAAAGTCGCTTCCTGAAAGTAAAACATGTTTTATATGCAGAAAAAAATAAATGCAAATACACAAAAGAAGGTGGTAATCCCCCAACGCAAAAACCACAGCAAAGAAAAAAAAGTGGAGGAGGACCAATCTAATTCCAGCACAAGGGTTAGGCAAAAAAGAGAATTTATTGACAGGTCCTTAAAATACAGCTTCTTTCAGATAAACTTTTAGTAAATCCTTCAAATAAAAATTAATAGACAACACAGATCTGTGTTTCGGCGCAAAAGCACCTGCTTTAGGATTCAACAATTCAATGCAGCAGATTAAGAACAACAATGTTCATGATTCTATGAGAGTACAGCATAAAAAATTGCTAAGAGTTATTGCAGTTCATTTTCTCTTTGTTGACATTGATTTTATTATAGATATGTTTTATCACAAGAACATAATAGCCATACAAGGTCAGACCACTGGTCCATCTAACCCAGTATCCTGTTTCCTACAGTGGGCAACTCAGGTCACAAGTACTTGGCAGAAAACCAAATAGTAGCAACATTCCATGCTACCAGTCCCAGGGCAAGCAGTGGCTTCCCCATGGACTTTTGCTCTAGGAACGTGCCCAAACCTTTTTTAAACCCAGATATGATACCTGTTACCACATTCTCCAGCAACAAGTTCCAGTTTAACTATTTATTGGTCAAAAAATATTTCCTCCTATTAGTTTTAAAAGTATTTCCTTGTAACTTCCTTGAGTGTCCCCTAGTCTTTGTACTTTTTGAAAGAGTAAAAAAAAAATCAATTCACTTCTACATCACTTAGGATTTTATAGACCTCAATCATATCTCCCTTCAGCCATATCTTTTCCAAACTGAAGAGCCATAACCTCTTTAGCATTTCCTCAGGAGTTCCATCACAGTTTGGTCGCTCTTTGAACCTTTTCTAATTCAACTATATATATATTTTTTGACATACGATGACCAGAGCTGAATGCAGTTCTCAAAGTGAGATACCACCATACAGCGATACAGATAAATTTATGGTTTTATTTACCATCTCTTTCCTAATAATTTCTAGCATTCTGTTTGCTTTTTTGGCTGCCACTGCACACTGGGCAGATTTCAGTGTATTGTCTACCACAACGCCTAGATCTTTTTCTTGGATGCTGACTCCCAAGTTGGAGACTAGCATCAGGTAACTATGATTTGGGTTATTTTTAGGAAAGCCACACAGGAGCAGAGGGCGACAAACTGACTTCCAGCCTCGGAGAGGAATGTTCAAAGATTCTTCGTTTAAAAGCACCAGAGAAATGACCCGACACAGGTCCATGTTTCAGCAGATGCACTCACCTGCCTCAGGGGTTGCAAGAGACACTGTGTACAGAAAATAAAATACATTGTCACACCATATATAAAAAGTATATAAAACAAATATAATGAATATAAATTAAAGTATACTGTATAAAACAATGTACCAAACGTTAAAAATACAGTATGTTAAAAATACAAAATCAAAACAAATAACTTGTCATAAAAACTTGTGACATGAAAACATGCATCATAAAAACAGTAGATACGGCTAACAACTAAGAGATGGAAATGCAAAGTAAAAACATTATATTAAACAAAACGTTTGTGAACAAATATGTTAAAAATATGCTAATGACACACTTGCCCTTATACAAGGGATATGGATAAAAACAAACATGCACTATACAGGGGATATCAAAATGCACTCCTACCTTAATGTCTATGTAACACAATTTGAACCTGGTGCAATAGATTAATGTAGATTCCACGATAAAAGACTGCACTGGATATACTGTGAGACAAATGTGGGGATATAGTTCACACTGATGACTGATGTAAAGCATGAAACAAACCACCACTAAAAACAGCTCATAATGATTAGCTATACCAGCACTACTAAAAAGAACTGATCATGAATAAATGTATTAAATCATCTAAAACCAGTTTTGATAACCAGTTATTAAAAACTGGTTAAGATTAACAGTAAATTAAAAAAAAAGTCATGAACGAAAAAAGGTGTACTTTCTCAGGCAGGTAAAAAATGGCAAAAATAAAAAAATAGAAATAAGGAGAAGTGTACAACATGGCAGATCCTAGAAGACTTTCATAAGATACAGTATTTTTCTTTATTTTTTTACGTATTACTCTTTGTAACAACAGAGCAAAAAGGACAAAATAGCATCAGATCTATATGAGAAAAAGCTATAAGATCTCCTACAGCGCCCAGCTATTTCAGGTCAAAGCTTATATTGTGACATCAATCATTTGCCAAGAAGTCCCTATGATTAACTTATTATCTTTTATTCAATATCAAAATCTTGTCAAACATCAAAGTTTATAAAATATCAGCAACAGTGTAAACAAAATCAAAAAAGTGCTGTCTACACTATATGCTAGCAACCGAAAACTTAAGCACCCGACGCCCACTCAGAAGGATGGCGTTTCGGTTAGTAAAAGACCTGTATCTGGGGTTATAAACAAGCAGTCGCCATAAACTAAAATAAAAACAAAGAATGAGGAAAAAAGGTTTGAATATCACTTGGAGCTGCCACTAACATAGAAATATATGACACATGAAAATGTACTTACATTCAAAGTTGCTAAAGAGTGACAGCTCTACTTTCAAAAGGACACCAACCACCCGCAGCTGTGAGGACCTTTAAATCCCACATTCGAAAGTAATGACATTTTGTCAATTAATAGGAAAGGCAGGAAAACTATACCACCAAAGATTTTTTTTTACCAACAAATGGATCGTGACCCCACGGACGATGTCAAGAAGCTAGTGAATGTGCCTATTCAAGGAGGTGGTCAATATTTGCGAGTTTCGCATCCAGTAATGCCAGTTATGTACGTCTTACCTAAAATACATGAGGATCTTCAGAACCCTCCAGGTCATCCCATCATTTCTTCCAAAGGGTCTCCTTCTAGAACTTTTATGTAGACACTTTTTTATGACCTTTAGTATGTCAGGCTCCATCTTATTTGAAGGATTCCACTGATTTTATGGTTCAATTAAGTGCTTGTGACACTGAAGGAAAACAATGTCTATTGGTTACAGCAGACACTGGAACACTTTATACCAACATACCCCAAGAGGAGAGCCTACATGTCATCCAAGAGGTTTTAGATACCGAAAGACAAATCCCCTTCATTCCTCCCCCCCCCCCCCCCCCCCACACACACACACAATAGAGTTTCTGATTGGTTTATTATGGATGGTACTTGCAAAAATGTTTTTAATGTTTCAACAGAGTTATATTTTTTTTAAATTGAGGGTATAGCACTGAGTGCCACAGTAGCACCTGATGTGGCTAATTTATATATTTCTGCATTTGAGAAGCAGTTTTTGTCAAGTTCTCCCTTTGCCACACACATTTTATTCTGGAAACATTTCATAGATGACTTTTTTTTTTGTTATGGATGGGAGACGGTTCCACTTTGGCTCATTTCTTCAATTGGTTGAATGATTGTGACCGTAATTTCAAATTTGTATATCATTTTGATGCTAGTACCATCTATTTTTTTTGATGTACATGTTTCACAATCTGCTGCTGGTTTTGATTACTCAGTGTTTCAGAAAGCTACTGACCACAACAATATTACATTTTCAGAGTGCTCACCCACATAAACTAAGAGAAAGCATTCCTATAGACCAATTTTGAAGACTTTGCCGGATCTCTTCTACAACTGCAGATTTTAAACACAAAGCCTCTGAAATGTACATACAGTTCCTGCAGAGGGGTTATCCTAATTCAGTGATTAAAAAGGCTTATAGAAGAGCACGTTGGGCAACAAGAAATTATCTTCTTCTCCCAACTATTGTGGAGTCTTCGGAACGAACCACTTGTGTGCTGTCTTATTCTGCAGGGTTGTCTATTGTTAGGTCCACAATTCTGAAACATTGGCACATCTTCAGACTCAAGAAGCCACCATTATTTGCTTTCCGACAAGGACAAAACCTCAAGGATTTATTGGTATCCTCTCATTTGAAACAGCTGTCAATTCAGCCTGTCACTGAGATGCCCATGGGACATTTTCCATGCTCCTGTTACAGTGTTTGCAAGATCTCTTTTTCTGGTTCTGAAGTCATTTTAAACCATCAGCCAGTCAAATTATTTATTTAGATTTAAAGGCGCTAACTTCCTGTTCCTCAAAAGGGGTGGTCTACGCAATTTGGTGCCCTTGTGAACTAGTTTATATTGGCAAGACTTTGCAGGCTGTTAAAGCAAGGATACTTGAAAGTCGCCTTAAATGCCAAGGACTGGATGTGCCTTTGGTACAGCATTGTTTATCTCGGGGGCATACTTCACCAAGAGGAGGTTACCTGGGTGCCTGTCTACGATGCAAAGCGCAGCGTTGGATTCACTTTTTGGGTACACCGATTCCATGCAGTCTCAACAGAATTTATGATAGGTGATATTAATATTTTTATTTTCTGGGGTTTTTTTTCAAATAAAACACTTCTTTCTTTTGTTTCCATTATTATGTTTCATGTATTTATTTTTTTATACATGTATTGCAATCATGTTACATTGTTCCTCCTCAGTTGGGTTGCAGTGAGAACATTTTTTTCACAAAACTTTTTGTAATTTTTAAAGAAATTTTCTTTGGCAGTATGGTTTTCCCGCATTTCTTACTAACTGACAAAATGTCATTATGTTCGAACATCGGGATTTAAAGATCCTCACAGCTGCAGGCGCACTGCATCCTAATTTTGACAGTAGCGCGTTTTTCACCGTTGTCGCTCTTTAGAGACTTTGTATGTAAGTACATTTTTTTTATGTTTAATTTTCTTTATTTATTTCCATATTACAAAACCATATAGAAACATTACAGAAATCGTAGAAATATTCTAATCAAATAGAATTACAAAATAACAAAGAAATTATACTTTCATTCTCCATCCACAAAACCGGATTCAAGATCAAGGAACTATAAATCTAATATCATAACATGCATTACATAATTAAATCAAGAGCAGAAGTTCCTTCAGCGGTAACAATCAGGCAGCAGTTCTAGTTTGGGAAGCTACACCAACAGGGCCTATCATCTTGCAACTTCTTGGGGTCAGAGAAAATGTAATTATTAGATTCAAAGGAAATACAACATCTGCTAGGAAACTTTATGAAGAAGGTAGCCCCTAGGGCTAATACCCTTGTCCGAAATGTGAAGAGCTCCTTCCTTCTCAATTGGGTCTCCTTAGCCAAGTCTGGAAAAATACTAATACTAATTTTCTCCCCCATGAAAAGGTCATTTATATGGTGAAAATATAACTGCAACACATTTATCTTGTCTAATTCAAGAACAAAGGAAACCAGTAAAGTTGCACGTTCTTTCTCAATAGATGTTTCCAAAAATTCTGTAAGATTCACATCCTCTTGAGGTGGCTGATCAGTATTTCTTACTTTTCTTTTTATATAATAAGCTTTTGTCACTGGTGGGTGATTTTCTCCTGCCAAGCCTAAAATATGTAAGTACATTTTCATGTAACATATGTTTCTATGTTAGTGGCAGCTCCAATTGATATTTAAACCTTCTTTTCTCATTCTTTGCTTGTTTTTAATTTAGTTTATGGCAACTGTATGTTCATAACCCCAGATGCAGGTCTTTTACTTAACGAAACACCATCATTCTGAGTGGGCATCGGATGTTTCATTTTGCGGTTGCTAGCATATAGTGCAGACAGCACTTCTAAGATAAGAGGTCGCTTTTTGATTTTGTTTACACTGTTGCTGATATTTTATAAACTTTGATGTTTGACAAGATTTTGATATTGAATAAAAGATAATAATGATTGATGTCACAATATAAGCTTTGACCTGAAACAGCTGGGCGCTATAAGAGGTCTTATAGCTTTTTCTCATTTAGATCTGTTGTTACAATGAGTAATAAGTAAAAAAAAATAAATAAAAATACTGTATATTATGGAAGTCTTCTAACATCTGCCATATTGTACACTTATTTCTATTTTTTGATTTTGATGTAGAAGAGGGGGTGTGCTTTCTATTACTGTTTTTTCATCCATTTTCCTGACTATAGGCAAAGGTGCCAAAAATTAGCTGTCAGAGATGCTGTAACATTCAAGTGTAATAACAACTTAAAGTGCTTCTGTAAAATTCCTTACCATGGCAAAAGAAAAATAAAGATACAATGATAAAATGTGGTGTACTAACCAGTGTGCAGTCTCTCAAAACAGCTCTCTGACTGCATGTTCCCTAGTGGTATCTGAGTATTAAATATGTCCTGTATTAACATGTACCAGATCCTTGGAATCTCCTAATTCATCCCACAAGCACCAATCTTCATGACAGATTCAAGAATTTAAAACGAGAAACAAAAATCCGGTTCTCAAAGCAAGCGCAAGGAAGGGCAAACAGGAAACAACCTGATGACACCACACATTTAAATGATCCTAACACACAATATTATATTAGTTTTGAAATCCAACCTCACTGCCTTTCTACAGGAAGATATTTTTTGCCTTCCTGACACACTGCACCATTATTCACTCATGACGTCTTTGATTTTTTTATTATTATTTACCAGTTAATCTTAACCGGTTTTTAATATCCAGTTTTAAATATAGGTTTTGGACAGTTATTATACATTTATTCATGATCAGTTCTTTTCAGAAGTGCTGGTATAGATAATCGTTATTAGCAATTTTTAGCGGTGTATGTTGGTTTATTTCATGTTTTACATCGGCCATCAATGTGAACTATATCCCCACATTTGTCTTGCAGTATATCCAGTACAGTCTTTTATCCTGGAATCTACATTAATCTATTGCACCAGGTTCAAATTCTGTGACATATACATTAAAGGCAGGAATGCAGTTTGATATCCCCTTAGTGCATGTTTGTTTTTAACCATATCTCCTGCGTGTATCATTAGCATATTTTTAACATATTTATTCACATACTTTTTGTATGTTTTTATTTTGCATATCCATCTCTTAGTTATCAGCCATTGCTTCTGTTTTTATGATGTTTTATGACGTTATTTGTTTAAAGTTTATATTTTTAATAACGTTTGCTATATTGTTGTATACAGTCCACTTTGTTTAATTTATATTCATTATATTTAAGTTTTATATACTTTTAAAGTATGGTTTGACATAATATTTAATTTTCTGTACAGTGTCTCGTGTGACCTCAGAGGCAGACGGCTGCATCTGAGTCTGCCAAAACACAGACCCATGTCAGATCATTTCTCTTGTGCCTTTAAAAATAAAGAATCTTTGAGCATTCTCTACTGGGCAGGAATCAGTTTGTCGCACTCTGCTCCTGTGTGGCTTTCCTTTGGTGTTCCATGGAGGGTATGTCCTGCTTTTCCTTTTTGTCATTTTGGGTTATTTTTACCAATGTGCATCACTTTGAATTAAATTTAACATTAAATTTCATCTGCCATTTGGATGCCCAACCTTCCAATTTCCTATGGTCTTCTGCAATATTTCACAGTTCGCATCTGTTTTAACAACCTCAAATAGTTCTGTGTCATCTGAAAATGTAATAACCTCACTTGTTTTGATTTCCAGATCATTTATAAATAAATAAAACACCTGTCACAATACAGATCCCTGCAGCACTCCACTATTCACCCTCCTCCTTTGAGAGAAATGGCCATTTAACCCTACCCTCTGTTTTATTTATTTATTTGTTGCATTTGTATCCCACATTTTCCCACCTATTTGCAGGCTCAATGTGGCTTACATTATGCCGTAATGGCAATCACCATTTCCAGAGTGAGAAATACAAAATGGTATTGCATTAAGTTAAGAAGTCAGGTATAGAGAGTTCATTTCCGGAATGAGAAATACAGTGGTACTGCGTTAAAGTTCCTTAGTGACAAAGTAAATGAAGCAGTCAGGTACAGAGAGTTCGACTTTGACCAGTTCTGGTATAAGTTTTGTTGTCTGATATTTAGGACGGATCATTATGGTATGCCTTTTTGTACAGGTTGGTTTTTAGTGATTTTCGGAAGTTTGTTAGGTCGTGCATTGTTTTTATGACGTTTGGTAGTGCATTACGTAGTTGCGTGCTTATGTAGGTATTTAGGATGGATCATTATGGTATGCCTCCTATCCCATGACTTTGTAATATTCTCAGGAGTCTCTCATGAGGAACTCTGTCAAAAGCTTTCTGAAAATCTAGATACACTACATCAACTGGCTCACCTTTATAGAAATGTTTATTGTCGCCTTCAAAGAAATTAAGCAAATTGGTGAGACAAGACCTCCCTTGGCTGAATCTACGTTGATTCTGTCCCATTAAACCATGTTTTATGTGTTTCGTGATTTCATTCTTTATAATAGTTTCCTCTATTTTACCCAGCACTTTACTCCCATGGAATTGTGAATATTGTTCTCAATCTGATAGACAGAATTGTTGACTTCCGAAGCAGGTATTTTTGTGCCAAAATGCAGATCTGCATTGAGTCTATTTTGTATTTCAAGGACTTAAGAAACGTTTATCTGAAAGAAGCTGTATTTTAAGGACCTGTCAATAAATTCTCCTTTTTGCCTAACCCTAGTGCTGGAATTAGATTGGTTCCCCCCCACACACACATACACTTTTTTCTCTTTATATGAAGAAAAGTCATTATAAAATTGTCCCTGTATATACAGATAAAGATCAATAAATCTGGAGAAATAAGGGACTTTGTCAATGCTCTTGGCATCAAAAAGATCATCTCTTGCCTACATGTTTTAACAGGGGAAGCCTCCATAACACTAATTGCCAGTGTTGATGCTTAAGGAGCTAACTGATGCCAAAGCATCAACATTAATGCCCACTGTCTGACCTCACTTGTTCTCTCTCTCTGCATGTGATAAATACAAAATAGTTATAAGTAATAGCAATGGTGAATAAGTAATACTAAACTAAAGAAAAGGAAACTATGTAAGAGTACACTGCCCAATAAAAGACATGGGACTAATGTTTTTTTAAGCTCTTACCTTTCCTTTCCAGTGCTCCACCAACTCATTAGTAGCTCTCCCACAGTAATGCAAGAAATCCAGAAAAAAAAGAAGAAGACAAACTAGCAGAATAGAGAAAAGTTTAGAAATGTGTAGAGAGCAGCATAGGAGATCGAGTAAAAGCTTTATGTCCAAGTTACACTCCCAGAAGTTTCCCTCAAGAATAATCCTTTAACACAGAAAGAGAAAATTTACTCTTTATAAAGAAGAAATCTACAAAAGTAAAACTGTGCATATTGTTTCCTCTTAAAAGTAATTTTCCCTATAAAATTATTTTGCTGTATTGATTCTATACATGTTTTCCTAAAGAGATTAAGAAATCAAGTCTTCAATGACAAAAAGAAAACAAGGAAGTTAAAGATAACATTCATTTCTATTTTAAAAACAAAATAGAAACTTAAAGGGTAGTCTTCAACATTAGGTGGTTAAGTTTGAAGGGGAAGACTGTATTGTAGATTTTAGATACTTCTGTATACTAGACTTCTACAAATCTAAATTTTGTAACCGCCTTTTTAGCACTATGTAAGCCACATTGAACCTGCCATATGGTGGGAAAATGTGGGATAGAAATGCAATAAATAAATAATTGATTTTAGGCGGCAAAGAGATGTTGAAGCCTTCCGCACTAGTCAATTTCTTTTAAACCTACAATATCATAGAATTTTTGGTCTTCATTTTAATGACTAGATATACTTCTGAACTGTAAAGATCTTCTGGGGGGAGGGGGGAGAAGCTCCACTAACAACAGTTTCCTAATTGCTAATACTAATATCACCACACACAACATCCTAGAAAAATATTTAAAACTATAATTATATTTTAGAGAACACCAAGAAAACCTGCATGCAAACTGGCAAGTCTCCTTTCAAGCTTCTAGCTTAACAGCCCCAGCCTCACTTGCCACTATTTTGAAGTGTCCAAGATACCAAAACCCTTTGATGTGCAGCTGGCCACGTATTTCTCTAATTGTTGTCCTCTATAGTTCCTTTAAATTATCTCTCTGCCATAGGACTAACTTCTTCCAGAGACATAGTCTGTATGGGTCACTGATCAGTGATGCCTAACCTCCCTTAACTATAGCTCGAAAGCTCACTTTTAAAATACTCATAGCTTCAACCAGTCTGTGAAATAGGAGTTGTGTCTAGGAAACTATTTCAAGTTCTCTGGACAGCACTATACAGGGCTCTCTCGAGGAAGGCACAAGACAGCAAAAACTGACATTATTAATGACCTCTCTCAACATCACCCATTTACATCTTCCTTCATATATTTCTTGAAATTAAACCAATATATAAGCTAAAAAGCTTAATCCATATTTAAAATTACCTAAAATTTCAAACACCATGGTTAACTGTTGGTAAGAATTTCTTTTGAGCTCAGGAAATGGTAAAACTACAGTCAAAGACTCTAGAAAGCAACAGTAACAGGTTATTTATATACCATGCAACCCAGGAGCTCCGATTTAAAACATAATTGCTTAACAACACTACTAGCAGATGGAACAACCACCCGATTTTTAGATGTTAAAGAGAAATTATGGCTTACCTGATAATTTTCTTTCCTTTAACCGCAGCAGATGAATCCAGAGACTTGTGGGTTGTGACCATCTACCAGCAGGTGGAAACAGAGAGCACTTAACTCTGTCTTATAAAATTATATGTGCCTTGGTTAGGCAGTATTTATTATAACAAAGCAGAAGGAATAAAGAGGCTTAATAGATCCCCTTCCTCACAGAGGAGAAGAATGAATATTAGAAAACAGCAAAAATTTAACACCAAAATGAGCCATTACCCTAAACAGAGAAATGAACAAACCACGAGAACAGAGCAGTGAAGGAGGACAGAGTTCTGGATACATCTGCTGCGGTTAAAGTAAAGAAAATTATCAGGTAAATCATAATTTCTCCTTCCTTAGCACAGCAGATGAATGCAGAGGACTTCTGGGATGCAGCAAAGCAGTCCTCATGTAGGGTGGAAATCCAAAACTCCTGCGGAGAGCCCCAAACCGCCAAAAGAACAGTCTGCTTAAGACACAACATCCAGATGATAATGCTTGGAAAAGGTATACAATGAGGACCAAGTAGCCACAATACATATGTCTTCAAGGGAGAAAAAAAGACCTCACAATTCTGCCCAAGAAGTTGCTAGGGCCCTAGCAGAATGTGTTCAAAGAGAAGTCAGCAGCTGCTTGCCACAAAGAAGGTACACAGAGGCAACAGCCTCCTTAACCCAGTGAGAAATAGTCGCCTTACACACTGCATGACCCTTGGTGCAGGCTCGAACAAAGAATAAAAAAGGTGATTGAACAGCTTGAGAACATATGGTAGCTTGCAAATACCAGAGAAGTACTCAATGAACACCAAGGCAACGGAGCAAGCAAAAATCCATCTTGCAATCCCTTTCCTTAAAAGGAGGCAGAAGAAGAGGCTGGCTAAGATGAAAAGCCGAAACCACCCTGGGACGACAAGAAGGAAAGGTGCGAACAGTCACTCCTGAATCTGAGAAAGGAAAAAATGGATCACTGCCCGATGCCAGTAACTCAAACTCCCCGAGCCCAGGCAACAGCTACTAGAAGGAGAGACTTGAGAGGAAGATGTTTCAAGGTAGCTTTTTTTTCCAATAGAGCCCGCAGAACCACACCATGGTTCCACCTGAGACAAGGACAACAAAGAGGAGGCCAGAGACAACTAGTCCCTTTCAAGAAAAGAGCCACATATGGATGAGAAGCGAAAGAGGAATCTGGAATTCAACCCCAATAACAGGCATGAGCTGTCACTTAAACCTTTGTAAGTGAGACCTTGCTAAGGCCATCCTGAAAAAAGGCTAATATGTGTGGAAAAAAGGCCCGAAACGATGACCACGCCAGTTCGGAGCAATATGTTTCAAAATTCATCAGACACCAGCATACACGGTAAAGTTGAGCATTTTCTTGCCAGAAATAATGTTGCAATGATATCATCAGCATATCCATTCCTTCTCTATTTTGGCCTTTCAAGGGCCAGGCCATAAAACCAAAGAGGGAGGGATCCTCCAGCCAAATTGTACCCTGAAGGAGTCTGTGACATGGAGAAAGGCAAAAAAAGACATCAAGCCCACATACCCCGGCCTCCTGGGCCAATCCCGAGCAAATCGAATGTCCAACCCCCAATGACAAAAGACTGTGAAGAACTTGTCCTATTTAAGGCCACAGTGGGAACCCAAAGCAGGGCTGACTCCAGTCAAGATTGAAGAAGAGTATCTATGCCTTCTGAACCAACCTCCTATCTTCTGCTGAAGAACCTGGAAACTCTGACCGTGTGACGTGTCACCATGACATCTATTAGGAGAGTGTCCCACCTCCAGGTTACCAGCTGGAAGGTGTCCAACGCCAGCTCTCATTCCACTGGATCCAGGGAGTTCCTGCTGTGAGCGTTTTACACATTCTGTTCCCTCCCCCCCCCCCCCCTCAGCACAAGTATAGATACATTGCTCTCACACACTGTTCCTGCCATGGCAATCCTCTCTTCTCTCTCAATTCACTCAGGTAGTGATGATGTTGCCAAACCTGATTCACACTGAATGGAAGATGGAGGAGCCAAAGAACCTGCCTCAGAGACAGGTTCCAAACGTCTCTCTTCACTCACAGAATCCATTTGCAGAGGCTAAGAAGCTTGCAAGGACCCAGAAACCTTCAACTGCCGCTGAAAGAATCAGGCAGAAGACTGTATATGCTCAAGAGATCTTTGCAAAATACAGGCTCAATGCACTGAAAGAACAAATGCTGGCAAAAAAGGCACCCAGGGCCCCAGGGGTTACAATACCATCAAAAACCTTACCAACACATGTATAACGTCCAGAAATATGCCCAGCTTGAAGAGGCAGCATGGATCCCGCAACCATGGGAGCCAATCATGCTGATTTAAAAAGGCCACAGGAGCCTGAAAAACCATGTCAGCTGGGGAGAGAGAGAGGCCATGATTGCACAGCATGGGAAGACAACAGTTCGCCTGCCAAAAAGGCAGTTCCCATCGAAATGCCCTTGGAACACCCCATTTCCCCAATGCTACTCTCTGCAGCCAATGCAAGGAAAAAGAAGCGATACCACGAGTAAGCCTGAAAAGGGAGAAAAATGTAAAGAAATACTCACCAAATCTTCAGGAACAAGTTCTGACTCACCACTCTGGCCCAGGGTATACTGGCAGAGCAGTCAAGCTCATCCAACCCCATCCAAGTAGCCATATAAACAGGCAAAACTGCTGCAATCCTTTTTCTCTCTCTACTTTTTTTAAATTTAACTCTGTGAGTAAGGAGAAAGTGGTTGGAGAGAGGTGGGTGGGGGAGAGACCTGGCACACCAGATATACCCCTAAAGCACTTAGCCTAAGCACCCTCAAGCTTAACCGAACCGGGAAATCCAGAACAGAAGCCACAACACAGATTTATTTATTTATTTTATTGCATTTGTATTCCACATTTTCCCACCTATTTGCGGGCTCAGTGTGGCTTACAATACATTGTGAATGATGGCAATACAATGTGTTACAGTACGATAATGGGTTACATTATGAGGAGTTATGGGAAGACAAAGTCAAGTAAAAACATCATTTGGAGCGTAGAAACAATGGAATGTTACAATGGGAAAAAGATAGGGCGATAGAACAATAGCACGAAAACCTTAGAGTATGACAATTTTATATGTGGGTGGAGTATTAATTGTGGAGAAAATACGGGGTAAGAGAATTCAGGAGAGGGTGTATTGAAAACCAGGAGCTGCCATCAGACATACTAAAATTTGATATACCACTCAAAGTTCTAGGTAGTTTACAATATAAAACCCCAGAAAAGAACACCAACAATGAACAGCACAGCAAGCAAAGATTAGATAGATAGATAGATAGATAGATAGATAGATAGATAGATAGATAGATAGATAGATAGATAGATAGATAGATAGATAGATAGATAGATAGATAGATAGATAGATAGATAGATAGATAGATAGATAGATAGATAGATAGATAGAGATATAGCACAGTAACATAGTCTATGACGGCAGATAAAGACTGAACGGTCCATCCAGTCTGCCCAACAAGATAAACTCATTATACATGGTATGCGATACTTTATATGTATATTCAAGTTTGATTTGTCCTTGCCATTTTGAGGGCACAGACCGTAGAAGTCTGCCCAGCACTCTTCTTCTACTAAAAATTCTGACATTAACGTTGAAGCCCCTTAAAATTTACACTGTAGCCCATCCATATCTATTCAGTCACGATCAGGGCACAGACCACAAAAGTCTGCACAGCACTGATTTTGCTTCCCAATTATCGGTGTTGCCACCTAATCTCTGCTAAGACCCCGTGGATCCATTCTTTTTAAACAGGATTCTTTTGTGTTTATCCCACGCATGTTTGAATTCCGTTACCGTTTTCATCTCCACCACCTCCCGCAGGAGTTTATTCCATATATCCACCACTCTCTCCGTGAAAAAATGCTTCCTGAC
Source organism: Microcaecilia unicolor (assembly GCF_901765095.1). NCBI lineage: Eukaryota > Metazoa > Chordata > Amphibia > Gymnophiona > Siphonopidae > Microcaecilia > Microcaecilia unicolor. The sequence continues at coordinate 242,927,916 of NC_044031.1, read as the reverse complement.
ATTATTCCTGAGTCTACCCCCCTTCAACATCAATTCATGTCCTCTAGTTCTACCACCTTCCCACCTCCGGAAAAAGTTTGTTTGCGAATTAATACCTTTCAAATATTTGAACATCTGTATCATGTCATCCCTGTTTCTTCTTATCTGCACGGTATACATGCTCAAGTCAGGTTAGTCTCTCCTCGTACGGTTTGCAATGCAAATCCCATACCATTTTTGTAGCTTTCTTTGCACCGCTTTCAGTCTTGTTACATGTTTAGCAAGATACGGCCTCCAAAACTAAACACAATACTCCAAGTGGGGCTCACCAATGAACTGTAGAGGGGAATCAAAGCCGCCCTTCCTCTGCTGGTTATACCCCTCTCTATGCAGCCTAGAACCTTTCTGCCCATGGCCGCCACCTTGTTGCATTGCTTCTTCACCTTCAGATCATTGGACACCATTGCAGTAAAGTGTCTAGTAAAACTTAATAATCTCTCTCCTCCTATCCGTTATCTGTCTTTTGGGTTTCTGTACCCCAAGTGCATCATCTGCACTTCTTAGCATAAAATTTTTACTGCCAGGCCATCGTCCATTCTTCTAATGTTTTCCCCCCCCCCCCCCTCTCTCTGTGTATATATACATATACACACATACAGAGCAAATCCTACAAATGCCGGAGAACAGGATCCCAGACACAGCAACTTGAGGGAAAGTAAAAGACCGATTTTAGGGGTCAAAAGCTACCGTAAATAAAGCTTTCAACTGTCTCTTAAAAGATGAAATAGTTGCCTCTTGCCGAAAGCATAAGACAGTGTTCAGTGCTCCCTATCTCCACCTGCTGGTAGATGGTCACAATCCACAAGTCTCTGGATTCATCTGCTGCTAGTGCTAAGGAAGTATGAGTTATGTCGGATTTGGCTGTAATACCAAGTAACATTTTAAAGGACAAATAAAGTAACTTAAATTCTATACATGCTATAAGTGGGGAGATGAATTATTAAACATATGTTTACCCAATATTATCCTGGCAGCCCAATTTTGGATTAACTCCCATTTTAGCAGATGTTTCATAGAAATTCAACTCAAAGCATTTAAAAAAATCTTTTAGATCAAGAGGATGACAATAAGGAATTTGGCATGAAAGCTGAAACTATTTTAGACTTTTTAAATAAGCTTATATTAAATACTTTCCTTTTCTAAAATCAGAATCAAATAAGTGGAATATTTTGTATACCTGCTCCAAATTTGTTTTAAATATGTGGCAAGGGGACCTGCACCAAAATTAAGGCTAGAAATCTTAAGTCATGTTCACAAAACCAACACCTGCCAATTCAGATTTTCTCACCCAATATCTTCACTCAATAAAAAGAAATAGTAAGTTTGAGCAGTTTTTTTTTGTTGTTTTTTTTTTTTTTTTAACATAGAAAAGCCAAGTCATGAAACAGCAGCGACTATAATAGTCCAACATAAGAAAAATACACAGCACAAGTCCCAGGTAAGACATTTATGATATATTATTAAACATACCTCATATTCTCTTCTGCAGATTTTCAAAATTTCATTCTTTGAAGAAGCCTACACAGTAAGTTAATAAATAAATATAATAAATATATAAATCTAATAATGAAGGCCAAAATAGATTACACCTATGCATTGTTTTTGTTTTTTCATCTTAATTAACAGATTTAAACAAAATATGGGAAGGTGAAATTTTCCATAGCAAACAACATTCAAGGACAAGCAGTCAAACAGCTCAAGCACATCTGGGACAATGTTGGGAAAAGCTTTAGGAGATTCAGTATTGCAAACAACCCAGCCTTTACTCAAAAGCAAAAGGGTGTGGTGATAAGGAAACAAGGCACAGATAAAGGAAGAATATGACATCGCACTGCAGGCCATATGGAAGCCAAGTGAGAAAGCCAGAAGTCAAACAGGTTCATGCTGGCAAGTTAGTGATGATCACATATATCCAAAAAAGTCATAGAAACAGTCATAGCTGCCTAAAGTGGAAATGCATCTTGCGAAGCTCCCAGACCATAAGCTTTATTAATGAAAATACTATATGGCTCCCTGTGCTTTTTCTAACCAAAATCGCTGCATAAAGTGAACTGAGCAAGGTATGAGTAAAATTGAGGGGAACAGCCCAAAGCAGTAAGTGTTCCTGGCAGCTGACTGTGATGAAGGGCATGGTCCATCAAGACAGAGCTGGATTTGAGCCTCTGGGGATTGGGGAACCTCCAGACATGAATGGCGATACTGTACCCACAATGAGCAATCTTAAAGGACAACGCTGGATACGGTACTCATGGAGATCTGGTCGGGCAATGCCAATATCACAGGAAAAAGTGAGACGGGCACTCTGCAGGCTGAGTTACAAGAGGTGATAAGCCACATGTAGCACGCTGAACAGCATACATCATCAGCGGAGGATAAACTGGTGGAGGGGGTCATCTTTCACTAATGTTTGCTTAGTTAGAATGAATGAAAACAAAAAAGTGAGGACAGACGTTGAGGAAATCCAAACAACTATTAATAATCAGATGACGACCCGGATTTCCTCAACATCTGTCCTCACTTTGTTTTCATTGTCTTTGATTTGCGTGAGGATTTTCCTCTCCGCTTTTTGTTGCTTGCTTAGTTAGAGTGCCAGAGGAAGCAAATCAAGACTGATAGGTTTTTGAAACAGGTGTTTCAGGAGGTTCTTTTTCTTGTAGAGGGCACTTTTTAGTCACTCCTCCTAGTGCTCAGGAACATCAGGAAGGCCCAACAACTATCTACTGTAAGCTATTTAACTCAACTCCAGACAAAGAACTTTTGCTTCAGCATGCTCACAAGAATCAGGATCTCAAAGACCAAAATGGAAATGCAAAAAACTCTTGTGCCTCACATTGACAAGAAAACAGGACATGCTCTCCCTTTCATAAGATCTTCAACTTGGCCAAATAGACCTATAAATTGAGGTATATGTTGCAAGTAAAATTGTTCCCTTATTTCTCTATATTGCATATATAAGTTGTCTATTTCATCTAGACTGTAAAGCCTCTGAAAGATTCATCTACACACCAAAACTATGCAGATGTGGTATCAAGTGCAATTCTGGCTTTAGCAGAGATCAAGACTTGGCTGACCTATTCTACAGTCTCGTTGTATGACAGCATAAGACTAGATAGGTGGCTGTGCTATGGAGTTCAAATTAAGAGGTCGTCATGGTTTTGTTATATAGTTTGATAGAAGTAAAGGAGCAACAAGCCCTCATGGATGACCAACCCTTATTTATAAAATTACCTGGACCCAGGATGTTTTCTTGGGCATAAGATGCACTGAGCCACCTTATAGACACCAGAGGTCTGGAAGGTCTCAGGAGGAAAAGAGAGAGAGAAAAGGAGGTTGGGAAACAGAGGCCAGTTAGTCAGACCTCTGTGGTAAGTAAATTCATGGAAATGATTCTAAAACAGAATAGTGAGATTTCAGAATCCAACAGATTGCAGCACCCGAGGAAGCATGGTTTTACTAGAGGTTGGTCTTGTCAGACAACCTAAGTGACCAGACTGTTGGATCAAGGGAGAGAGTCAGATGTGGAATACTTAGATTTTAGCAACGTTTTTTTACACAGTTCCACACAGATGACTTATAAATAAACTGAATGCCCTCAGTATGGGCCTTAAAGTGACTGACTGGGTTAGGAACTGGTTGAGTGGAAGGCAACAGAGAACATAAGAACTATAATTACATTAGGTTCCACATTAGGAGTCACCGACCAGGAACGAAATGGAAACCAAAAATGGGGACATTATAATGCCTTTGTATCACTCCATGGTGCAACTGCACCTCAAATATAGTGTGCAATTCTAGTCACCGCAACTCAAAAAAGCCAAAAACTCCAAGACGATGTCTCTTGAGGTGTTTAGGAGTGGTTCCGCCGATTCGGGTTCTGCTGTAAACGTCCTCCATTTCAGCATATGCCTCTAACTCACTCCTCCACTCCTTTGGACATGGTGGTTGAATAATTCAGGAGTGATGGAGTTGTTTTTCCAGGTCCAAGAGTGTTGACGCTCCTTCGCTGGCGCTAATCAAAGGACTCGCCAACCCTTTCATCTGGGGGCAGTTCGATGCGCAGCAGTCCCGCACTTGCTGCTCAGGGGACAAAACGCTGGCCATCAGCAGCTGTCCGCCGGCTGTTCCCTTCCTCTCAGTTAAGGAAAATGCAATTGCAGAGAGGAAATTTACATAAAGAAGACAGAACCTCAGAGGGCAGCTGGGCCGTTGGGCATACGAACTCCAGGTCACCATCTCACCACTCTCCCAGTTTGGGACACTCTTTGTCTGGTTTCTCCTCAGAGGCCTGTCTGATATGGGTAGCCCTTCAGCATAACCCTCTGAGTCATTGAAACACGGAAGCCCCTCCACCACTAAAAGGTGGTGTCCCTTCGGAGGGGCGGAATAGACACTTTTACTGCAGCTATGCTCTGCTGGAGCCAGTCAAAAGCTCATCCCTTGCTTTTGCTGGGGAGTACAGAGGCCTTGGGTGCACGCTGTTGACGAGAATGAGTGCACTGGGGCTGAGCCTGAGCAGGCTGGCAGGCCGCAGGAGTGTACATATGCCTAGAATAGTAATAGGGAGCACTCTGCAACTTGCCAAAATACCTCCTGAATGAGGAGGCAGTTGCAGAAGACGCTCGGCAGGAGAGAAGACATAGCATCGGTATGCTTCTTGATTTGGTCAGCAACCTCCTCAACCTTCTCTCCAAAAAGATTATCCCCGGTGAGGCTGCATGAGGCCGTCCAAAAGTTCAAGGAGCAAGGCCCGGATTGCGCTCATCGAGGGCCATCATCGGGAAAGGCTGTGGGGCCGGCTGGGGCACAGGCTGCAGAACTGCCGGGGCCAGTGCAGGAGAAGGATCTCAGCTGCTAGGAGACAAACACATTGGCACCTCCTGGATGGAGGGGGAAGTGGTCCTTCCGGCGTTGACGCTTGGGTACCAAATCCCTCGGTGCTCCCGACACCAAGTGTCAGTGGAGATCGGTGACGGTGCTTCTTGGCTTTTGCCCAATGCACATCACCCATGCTCCTCGGTGCTGAGCATAACGTTGAATCCTCCCGTCACCTCAGGGTCGTGTCCAACCAGACCGGGCTCCAAAAATCTTCTCACGTTGAGCCTCCCAGGAAACCTGGGTCCTCTTCTTCATAAGAAGACAAAAGACACAGTTGGCAAGGCTATGGTTGGGCCCAAGGCACTGAAGACACCAAGAATGGGTGTCTTTTCCCAAGATGGTCTGTTTGCACCGGGTACAACGCTTGAAGCCACTGGGAGTCTTCGTGGACATATAAGAAAAATGGCCTTGTGGAAATTAAAAGTCGTGATGGTGCCTAAAAAGGGGCAAATCACAAAAACAGAGACGCGACCAGGCAGACCTAAAAATGGCCCATGTCAAAAACAAAAGGAAACTTAGACAAGGGGCAAAAACTAGGAAAAAAGGAAAAAAAATATTTTTTAAAACACAAGCAGGTATGAGAAAACAGTCGAAAGGCATTCAAAATAAATTGCTCTCCCAGGCATGTGAGAAGCAAGAAGATAAACAGCTGCTTCTCACTCAGAAAAATGAAACTGAAGCAGCGGGCGGGAAGGCACTCAAGCATGAACGCTGGAGCGTGGCTCGTGCTCCTGAAAGCTCTAGATCTTTCCTCTGGCAATTTTGCCAAACCGGGAGACGCAGGATGGCGTCTACCCACTTGTGAGACTAATAGAGCCTGCTTGTCCTTGGAGAAAATAGAGGAACTGGATTAGATCTAAATTATCATATAATGATGGAATACATTTGCACAGACCAAACATTAGGGTAGGTAGCGCAAAAGTTCTTGTATGTGATATATATTGAAAATAACACCAAAAGACTCAACACAATGGACTTGTTTCGATGCTTAGGTGCCTGCCTCAGGAGGCTGAAACTGGTGTATACTATTTGCTACTGTCCATCCAATTCTGTACACAGGAAAATGGAAGCTTTGCTAAGCAACCATATAACAAATCAAAAATGGCTTCAATTCCAAAGAAAACTGCAACACAGCAGCTTAGCGCTTAGACACCTGCCTCAGGAGTCTAAAAGGAATACATGTGCATAAAACACTACATAATATCAAACATAAACATATCAGATATAAAAATTACAACATTAAAACATAATAAAAAGATAGACAATCTGAGAAAAAGTAAAATAAAAAAACCAATGATCATAAATAGCAATGCAAGATAAGAAGTATGTAAACAACATATATCAGTAGGAGTGAGAGCGAATTTCAATATATGGTATCATAAAAATTGTACATCGAAAATCTCCACAAAATGCAAGTGTACATAAATAATTTAATTTGCTACTGTGATGAAATCCAGTAGATAAGAGCACTCAACGTGATTCACATTTGATAAAAAGTATATAAATCAAAATACAATATTTCTAAAGTGTGCAACTATTAAAAACCAAAGAGTACAATGCCACTTCAAATGATGCTGAAACCTAGAAACATTGAAAAATATTAAACATAATGTGTACAGGTTTATACAGTATGCAATTTCAAAGGAAAAGAGTTGAAAAAGCTTTAAAAATGTTTTCAATAACTATTATGAACAAGAACTGCGTCTCCCTTGCGTATTTTGGATGAGCCTACCTACCCTAGTCTTTGGTCTATGCACACTACGTTTGTAGGGATTGAGCGTTCCTCTGCGTCCAGTAGCTGATCTTTCCAATGGTATACATTTCACAGGAATAGGTTGAGAATAAAAATTAGGTATCTGTCTCTGCTTCTTTCCATTAAAAAGATGAATTAATGAACAATCCCTGTTCAGGCCGGAATTGGATTTTAAATAATCCCCATTGAATCTCAAGACAAAATGGTCTGATTCTGGTTATTACTTCAATCCTATGTGTACAGCAATCATTACAATTGATCAGCCATCCATATGATGAATAACACGGAAGCTTTAACGTTTGCTTACATGATGCAGTCATCCAAACCAGAGTAGGAGTTCATAAATCCTCAGACTGTGAAAAAAAAAGCCTAAAAGGACTACTAATAAACAAAGCAATCAATGCACTGTAAATGTTTGCTCAAAATCAATAATTAAATAATTACAACTCCCCTTTCCAATGAAACAGCTCTTTAAAAAAATGAATTCAAGATGCTCCAAAGTTGCACACAAAGGTGAACACTAAGGTGCATGACATGCCCTTTATATGTGTGCACCTTCAGCAGCACACCAGAGACAACACACCTCAGACCAGGCAAGCAAAACAGCCACTTCACAGAGACACTTCTTGCCAACTAAGTTGAAGGAACAGATTTCAATGAACAAGGAACATAAGCATTGCCATACTGGGGCAGACCAATGGTCCATCAAGACTCTAGAAACCTTTTTAAAAACTAGCGTTACATTGGCTACCCTCCATTCTTATACTACCATGCTTGAACATGTGCAGCATGTTAGTGATGCCATCTGCTAATGAATTACTTTTCATTTAAACCTCATATGTCTCTCCCAGAATTTCCAATGTTTACCCCACACTTGGTCATAGTCATCTGATTGTCCCTGAAGACAGTTTCTCAACAAATATAATCTCTACCACTTGGAAAGACAAGCATGTCATGGATTAGGGATGTCTTTCAAAAAATAGCCATGTGGATACGGTGACCTGTCATTTCTCTGTCTCGTCCCTTAAGCTCCATATTCCACCAATATCTTAGCAAGTAATATATCCGAGCGAGAGAGAAAAATTTCTAGAATATTGCCCTCTCATCATGTACATTTTGCCAAACACAGGTGACCACTGGGCAGGTCCACCACAAATGATGAAGTCACCTGATGTTGTGGTAGAATGAGGTTCATGTGAAACAGACAAATCATAAGCCACTCTGATACTGACCAACATATCTATTAGGTTTATCAGGGTTATTCCCAACCTGTCCAGCTATGATAGAAACACATCAACAGTATAAACTGGTAACTTGTACGCTGCTTTCAACTACTATCCCAGTTTTTAGCCTAGAATCCCGAATCATTTGAGTCATTATGAGGTGTCAGTCCCAGGCAATTATTCTGTGAATTGCGTAGAGCGGGAGAAGATTCTGAAGAACCAAGAAATGCACTCAGACCAAGACAATGTGGCAGAAAGATACAGAAATATTTCCCATTATTTTGGATGCCATAGGTCTGAGCAAAAATAATTTTCAAAAGTACCTGGAAAAGTTGCCTCTACATGTTAAATCTTATGAACTCCAGAGAGGTGGTCTCTCTGGCCAGTGTAGCTAGACATTGGCAAGAATGGTTTTCATGCAGGAAAGGGGGTGGGCACCATCCCAGCATAGCTAGACATTGGCTGAAGTAGTTTTCAAACATGCGCGGGGGAAGGGCATTGCTGTTAAATGAAACGCAAGTTAACAAAATAAAAGAACCATGACAAGATTGCATTATAATCAGATATGCATTATAGCAGGGCACATTATAACGGGGTTCCACTTTATAAGCAGCACACAAACTTGCAAATTATACATGCTAAATGAACTTTAAAAATATGAATATAAAACCTAAACATAACAAACCTAAACAAAAGCTGCCCTGAACATATTAATGGTAGGGCACACTTTACTGGGGAAGTGGGGGGGGGGGGGGGGAATGTTTCCACATTGCACTTTGTTTATATCAGGCAGTGTTTCAGTTAGTACGTGAGGTTTTTTTTTTTTTTTTGGGGGGGGGGGCGGGTTCTTCTTTTTATGACACTGCTAAGAACTGCTACCACACACAAAGCTCATTCACATATGGCAGTTTTTTTAAAGATACTGTTAATATGTTCCTGCACTTTAAGTTTATTTTTTTACAGAAAGTGTTTGGCATGTACAGCATAGTTAAAACAATTCCCAATACGCTTTGGAATGTGTGAACTGACAATATTTTGCATAAGTTGCATATGTTCTATGCTTTCATTTAGTTCTGATATGTTTACTTATTTATTGAGATTTATTAACTGCCTTTATGAAGAGATTCACCCAAGGTGGTGTACAGCAGTTACAATTTAACATAAAACTTACAATTTTGTTAACAGCATAATAGTAAAAATGACCAAATATAAACAAATACAATAGATGAAGTAAACCTGAAAAAAGCAAATTGATATCTAATAAGACTACCATGGATAACAGCGAACATAACATGATCAAGTTTGAGCTATTATCTGGGATGAACCCGCAAAGGAATTCAACTGTAGCTGAATTTAATTTTCAAAAGGGCGACTATAACAAAATGAGGAAAATGGTTAAAAAGAAACTAGAAGGATCGGCTACAAAGGTTGGGACACTAAATCAAGTGTGGACATTATTCAAAAATACCATCTTGGAAGCCCAGTCCAGATGCTTTCCATGCATTTGCAAAGGTGGAAAGAAGAGAAAACGTCAGCCAGCATGCTTAAAATATGAAGTAAGAGTCCATTACAGCCTACTACTACTTATCACTTCTATAGCGCTACAAGGCATACGCAGCGTTGCACACCATACATGAAAGACACCTGCTCAAAGAGCTTACAATCTAAATAGCACAGACAAACAGACAGAACAACTAAGAAGTAAGGGAATTAAAGAGGTGGGGATAAAAGGGTACAGGGCAAGTGAGTAGTGGTTAGGAGTCTCTCACAGCTTTGAATACTTCTGGATGGAAGTGCTGCAAATGTCTTTTGAGATTGGAAGCTCTTGAAGGAGCATTATCATCACTGTCTGAGAATGTGCTTATCTTGGTATCATAGCATCTGTGTCATACACACACACAAAATATTTTCCATCTTGAATTATGGTGAAATGTTCAAATACAGCTGACTTCATGGGACACTTCTTTGACATTATGAATTTATATATTTTTTAAATTGACAAAATTCCAAATGTGTTTCCTTCCCTTCCTTTCAGTTACAAGCTGAAGCAGCTAATGACTGACTGAGGTAGACGATGGTCTTAAATACCAACCATCAACTAATCAGAGAGAATGTCACATGGGGTTGGTGAATTTCTATTAATGGCCCTGGATTGATATTAGGCTTTAACAGGACAAAAAGATATGCAAGTATAAAATGATAAATTTAACCATATATTATAAATGTTATTTTTATAAGATGGAGTCAGAATCAGTACACTTTTATCGACTCCAACTCCACAGCCTAATTTAAGAAATATTTAGAAGTTCTTCTAGTACCTAAAGATGCTACTCCTTCAGTTTCTAAAGCTTATTATATATCCTCAAGACCTGCACAACCTCCTATGCAGGGAAGAGATCAAGGACATGCAGCTCCACTGGTTTTGGAAGAATATCAAGACAGCTTGGACCTGACAGGCCTTTGAGAAGATCTGAAAATTGAAATTTTTGGTCAAGCAACCCTCAAACTGACTTCTGTATTTCCTCAAGATCATGACCATGTTTTGAGACTTTTTTTCCCCCCTGTAACAAACAAAAGCTGTTGAACAAAAAGAATGCATTTTTCTACACTTAACTAAACCCATATCAGATCAAAGTAAACTCCTATTGAATTTTCCTTGTAAATGTATGGTGATTATTTCTTATACAAAAATATATATTATTTGATCCTGATGGCTAGAGATTCCCAATCCTATTCAGGATGGTGAATGATGAGATGTGCTGGGCTTGTGTTTTGTTATAGGCTCCCTTCTTAAAGTTTTCCTGATTTTCTTTTTGCCTTTAAAGTTTTTTTCTCTTGCTCCTGGGGATATTTTCCTTTTGCCTATCCACACTTTTGAGGTCTATTTAGTACTATTTTGGGGGGGAAGGGGGGGGGTGATTTTCCCAGAGAAAGTGATTTTTTTTTTTTTTGCTAAAGGTGCTTGTTTATTTTCTGTTTAAAATGAAATAGGAAAAGAAGTTGGAGCTGTGTTTTCTAAGTGCCTATTTTTATATACATATATGCTAAGACAATTTTATAAACACCTGGGTACATTGGGTCGCTTCCAGCGGCTTCTTTGACCCCGGGGGTGTGGGAGAAGCTGCTCAATATATTTGCCCTGGAGGCGCAACTGGAAGTTCCCCCTTAAATATTTTCACCTGTGTCTGTGGGAGCAATTGGGAGAGGTGGATTATGCAAAGCTGGCAGAGCAGTGGAATAGGGAGCTGTCAGTTGGCCTTTGGGGTGAGACCCTGAAGACATACATCTTGAATATTCCTAGGATAACCGAGAATGTGACACTGAGGGAAACTCTTTACAAGTTTGTAATGAGAATGTATATTTCGCCACATAGGGCTATGAAGGCGACTATGCGAGAAGATGATATTTGTGCCAAATGTGGTCACTCCCCAGCAGACCTTGGCCATATGTTCTGGCTTTGCCCGTTGGTCTTCCAGTTCTGGAGGCGGGTGTGTGGCCATGTATCGGCTCTCTGGGGAGTTACCTGGTCACCCAATGCTTTGCTATTATTTGATCAATTTAAACTCTCTGTACAGGGGGTAAATGGTTTAAAACCCTTTTTGAAGCGGGCAGTTCTAATGGGGGAAAAAGTAATTCTTCAGCACTGGGTAGGAATAGAGCCGCCCACTTTTCAGCAGTGGCGGTCCAGAATGATACATTTGTGTGCGTTGGAACGTAGAGGGGTGGGAGATCTTGCATCGAAGAAAGGGGATGTGTACTGTCAGAGGTGGTCACCATTTTGGGACTCTTTGACCCCAGTAGCATGCAGTAGAATATTAAATTCCTAAAGTGTCTATCATGGAGTTAAAAAGGGGGGGAGGGAGGGAGGGAGGGGGGCAGCGTTAAGTTGGCTTTATGCGAGTGGGGTTGGTATTCTGTGTGTTATTAGACAATTGGTTGGTTTATACGTTTCGGAGCATTCCATTGTGTTCATAGTGGAGTGGCAATTTAGAGAATTTGTACTAAGCACTTCATGAGGATTTGCGGGTGTTATGTACCTAAGTGCATGACGGAGGTGTTGGTTTTCGCGCCAGGGGCCATAAAAGTCCAGGCCACTGGTGCTATATTTTGTCATTACAAAAAACAGCAAAGCAAACGATCTGCAAAATCCAATATGGAAAAAGAAGCCAGCAGATCAATATAACATCAGAAAGATTTTATTGAAGATACCGCATGTAAACAAATTGCCCAATTTGTTTACATGCAGTATCTTCAGTAAAATCTTTCTGATGTTATATTGATCTGCTGGCTTCTTTTTCAATATTTTGTCGTTATGCAGGTTGACTTCTGTATCATGCATATTGCTGTGTGCCATGTATATATTTGAAAACCCTCAATAAACAGATTTAAATATATATAAACACCTGGGTATTAAAATGATTTACATGCCCAAGTCTCTAATAAAATTACCACTATATTACAAACTTCTAGAATAATATTTGCACCTATTTCAGTTCTCATAGGGGATCAAGTGAACAAGCTTGCAGAGGTATTTATTTATTAGGATTTATTTACCACCTTTTTGAAGGAATCCAGTCAAAGGGATGTACACTAAGAATAAATCAAACATGAGCAATAGACAATCACAGCAGCAAAAATATTCAAACAACAATACAAAGTATGGCGTATACTACTTACAATGTCAACACAATAAGTAATAGAAATTTTAATTGATAGTGAAGGGTATAAGCAAAGAGGAAACATATAGATAGGTAAGAGAGTAAGAGGAGTTAGACAATAAGGTGACTAATTTACAGAACATGAGGTCAGAGAGAAGGTTAAATATTATCCCAGCTAGGGTAGGAGTGGATAAACATGTCCTGCTGCAGTATGTGCAGCCCGTTGTCACTCCTTGTGTGTGTGGGTGCGACTAACAAGTTAGTTACGTCTTCTATTAAAGGCTTGTTTGAAGAGCCAAGCTTTCACCTGCTTCCTGAACTAGAGATAGTCTTGTTTTAAGCAGAGCCTTTCAGGGAGTGCATTCCAGAGTGTGGGGGCTACTCCGGAGAAGGCTCACTTGCAGGTATCACATCGTGTAATGTCTTTTGGAGAGGGTGTGGTTAGTAATAGTCCTTGAAAGGACCTTAGGGGCTCATTTTCAAAGCACTTAGCCTCCCAAAGTTCCACAGAAACCTATGGAACTTAGCCTCCCAAAGTGCTTTGAAAATATGCCTCTTAGTGTCCTTGGAGGTGTGAAGAGGACCATTCTATTCTTCAGGTACTCGGGGCCATTTCCTTTAAGGGCCTTGAAGATCAGACAGAGTTTTAAATTTAGCCCTGTATTGTACTGGTAGCCAAGGAAGTTTTTGCAAAAATAGTGTGAAGTGGTCACGTCACTTGCAACCGTCTATGAGTCTTGCTGTAGCATTCTGAATCAACTGGAGCTGGTGCAGGCCCTTAGTAGTCAGACCGTTATATAGCGCATTGCAGCAATCCAGTCTTGATATTATCATGGCATGCACAACTGGGATAAGAATTACCTTCTCGATGTATGGAGAGAGGCAGCGTAGCTGTCGCAAATAGTAAAAGCAGCTTTTGAAGGCTGCTTGGATTTGGGGAATCAGAGTAAATGTTGAATATAACTGTATTAAAAGGTTCCTGACTTGTGATTTGAGGGGGGAATTCGTACTTCCCAAAAGAGATTTTGATGTCAAGTATGTATCCACTTGTGATAGGGGCCCAGAGAGGCTCAGTTTTACTTGGGTTCAGGCAAATTTTATTGTGTTTAGCCCATTCTTGCATAGATGTTATACAGGTAATCAGTTTATTCAAGGATGTAGGCAAGTCAGGATTAATGGGTATGAGTAGCTGCACATCATCCACGTAGATGTAGAACTGAATGTCCATTGACCGAACCAGCTCAGCTAGTGGTTTGAGGTAGATATTGAACAGAATAGGTGACGGTATCGATTCTTGTGGTACCCTGCAGGTCAGTGCCCATGGTGGCGATGAGTTGCTGCCAAATATTATGGATTGTTGCCTGTATGATAGAATGTTGCCTTTTGGATATGATTAGAGTTGGTTATAGTTTTCTGAGGAAATCTCATCTCATACCAAAAGGATGCATACTACTCTGATGGCTAGAGGAGACTCCACTACAACAATATCTAAAACTCAAAAGCACACACTATTAAGCATGGAAAAACAGACAGCGATTGAGCAAAGTTGAAAACGAACAATTTTAGGCAGTGGTTCCCAAACCTGGTCCTGGAGGCACCCCAGCCAGTCAGGTTTTCAGAATATCCACAATGAATATTCATGAGAGAGGTTTGCATGCAGTGGAAGCAGTACATGCAGCTCTCTCTCATGAATATTCATTGTGGATATCCTGAAAACCTGACTGGTTGGGGGGCCTCCAGGACCAGGTTTGGGAACCACTGATTTAAGGCTTTAGCTAATGTTATATATTAGATAACAGACTGCCATGAACTTCAACAATCATTGGGAAGGATGATACAGGGAAATGAATAACCCTTTAGTGTCCAATGTTCACGTAATAAGCCATATGGGAACAGATTGATGGGAACATTGGACACTAAAGGGTTTTAAGAGTCATTGTCATTTTGTAAGGATTTATCGACATAATCGAATTTTTGTTCATGACTAGACATGACTTGAATAAGAAAATTCAAATTTTAAATAAGGGGAAAAAAATCCAAGGTCATTGCAAATGACCTTTCATATTACTATATCCCATCCTAGTTCCAACTGACCAAGAATCCAAAAGGAGAAGGAAGAAACTCTCAGGCAGAAAAGAAAAAAATGAAGATGTCCTCGAAGTAGAAAAAAGGGTCTTACCTGCTTACAAGCACGACGGCAATCTACAACAATGCTTAGTTCACAGCAACCTAAGCCAACCCAACCATCTGACTTTTTGGATACACCTTTAAAAGAAAAAATATTCTAATGAGATAGAGAAATCTAAAGCCTCCATTAATATATTCAATGCTTGAAGAATACTGAACTGTCTTATAATGCCCAAACAAGCACCATACTAGTGATGTCCATTAAAGTAAAATAATCTGAATGCTAGTATAATCTCATCATTTACATCAGCTCAAACTGCTCCACTAGACCAATTAACTTCTGATTTAAATAATCATCAGTAGATCAAAATTACCAAAATTAAGAGGATAACTTTGTATAGGTCTAGGTTGAAAAACAGATGTCTAGTCTGTGTGTTCCAAAACATCAAAGAGCTCAACCATTATGGAAAGTTGGAACATCTACATTCATATATTAAGTGCTGATTTTGCTACTTATATGCTTGATTGTATAAACAGAAGCCTACATGAAGTTGAAAGAGATGCATACTTTATGTAACCAAATCACCTAATAGCAAAAAAGTCTATATATCAAGGTTTCAATGAACGAACAATGAACCAGTCCTTCACCTGATATTACCAATCAAATCTGTTGTGGCTTCCTCAGAAGAACCTCAGCAGTGCTAATCAAGGTATACAATCTTTGACCTTTAAGATTTATACACTCACTTCATCATTTCTTATAAAGTCGTCACAACAGATTTGGTTAATAATATCTGGTAAACAGCTAGCTCATTGTTCATACTTTAAATAAGCAATATTGCTGCTTCTATTCCTTTAAAAACTAGACTACAAGATTCAGCCCCAATGGCGCACAAATGCTGGACAAATTTACATCTGCCTTGAAGGTGTAAATCTGCATACAGTAATGTGAAAAACTATTTACCACACTTTTGATTTTCTCCATTGCATATATGTCACACTGGTTTCTGATCTTTAAACAAAGGAAACTTGAGTAAACAACACGTTTTTTTTAAATATTTGCTTAAATAACAAATCTCTCATGTGGAAAAGTAGCTACCCCCTAAATTTAACACCAATTTAGCAGCCAAATAATTGCAACCAAATACTTCCTATAATTTAAGTCTTTCACATCGCTGTTGAGGAAATCTTTGCCTATTCTTTTTTGCTGACATGCTTTAATTAACACACATTCATAGTTTTTTTTATACATAAACTGCTTTTTTCAGGTCCTACCATAGCATCTCTATTGTGTTCAAGTCAAGACTTTGACTAGACCAATCCAAAACTAATTTTGTTTCTCCTCAGCCATTCAGATGTACAGGGTGAAACACAAAAATGGTAACCCCCTAAAGTTTGTTGTTGTACTCTCAGCAACCACTTGGAATTTAAATGTGAAATTTTACAGCTTTATTTGTTGTTACTATGTTTATGTGCTACGTAGAATGATATCTTTAAAAATGGCAGTTACAGACTTTTTAGCGTGACCACCCAGCAATTTTCATGTGTTCAAAAATGTTTGCACTGTAAACCATTATTTGAAAAAGAAAAAAAAAGTGGGGTACCAGCTTACTGATAATGACATCACAGTGATAGAGATTTTTGTCTGGGGAGCTCCACCCACAGCCAAAAACAATCATTGAACTCAAGGAAGCACTGCAAATGATATAGGAGAACCTGCTACAGAAACCAATCGACAAGACTTAACTTCCCAAAGCAACTGAAGGCCTGTGTTAAATCTGGGCGTAGACACTTTGAGCATTCACAGTGACTGTGAAATTCTGACACATTGTTAATTGTATCATTTGAATGCTGTTATTTTACTGTGTTTTAGCTTGAACACTTTTTGCGCACAAAAATTGCAAGGGAGTAGCGTTAAAATGTCAGTAACATCAACATAGCTTAAGATAATTAAGAGGGGTATTTTCAATATGACATCTAAATCCAATTTTGGATGTTTTGCTGAAAACATCCAAAAATCAAGTGGTGAACATAGCAATTTTCGAACCAGAAAAACATCTTTTTGTTCTGAAAATGGCCATGTTTTTGTGCATCTATCTTTTTGGACCATTTTCAAAAAAATATATATATATATCAAAGAGAAAAACGCAGAAAAACAAGCCACTGGGATGTATGGGGGTACAGCATTCTTAGTAAACTGGCCACACAGACATCCCCAGCAGACCAAAGGGGCACCCTAGGAGGCATTGCAGTGAGCTTCACATAAAAGGTCCCAGGTACACATCTCACCATTACCCCCTTATATTGCATGGGGAGCCCTCCAAATCCCACCAAAAAACTACTTTACCTAACTGTACACCACTACAATAGCCCTTATGGCTGCAGGTTTCATCTATATGTAGGTACATTAGATTTTTGGTGGGTTTTATACAGCTCACATTTTCTACCACAAGTGTAAGAGCAGGATATGGGCCTGGGTTCCCTTCTCCACAGTCCACTGCACTGACCACTAGGCTGCTCCAGGGACCTGCTTGATGCTCTAATAGGCCTGGCCATACCATCTGAAGCTGTCAGAGGATGGTATGTACTGTTTCCTTCACATCTTTGGGGAGTAGGAGGGGTTCAGTGACCACTGGGGAGTAAGTGGGGGAGGGGTCATGCCTTAAATCCCTTCAGTGGTCATTTGGGGCACCTTTTTGTAACTTAGTTGTGATTGCAACAGGTCTAGACCAAAACATCTTCTATCCCTGGATATTTTTGCTTTGTTCCATTATGGCAGAAAAAGGTCCATGTTTTGGGAATGCCCAAATCCCGCCCCAACACACCCCCAAACATGCCCCCTTGTGATTTGGTCGCACTGCATAGAAAAACATCTTTAAAATAGGTTTAAAAAATAGCAGACATTTTGGCAAAAAAAGACCATCTGCCGCTTTTTGGATGTTTTTCTGTTTCAAAAATGAGCCCCTAGATGTTTAATAGCAATACATAAGTTTTATGAATAATTAAGTAAAATCACTCACTGAAATTGAAAATGGTTGCTGAGAAAACGGTAAAAAACTCTAGGGGGATACCTTTTGTTTTGCCTAACCCTGTAGACTTGCTTTTGTGTTTAAGATAATTTTTGTGCTGCATAACCCAATTACGCTTCAGCTATAGCTCACTGACAGATGGCCAGACATTCACTTCAAGAATTTTCTGGTATAAAACAAGTCCTGAGGCAGCAACTCATGCCCACACTACCACCACATTTGACTGTTTTTATGATGTTCTTACTCTGGAATGCTTTACTTGCTTTACAGCAGACATAAAGAGAATCATCCAAGTGTGTGTTTGCAAATCTGAGATGAGTACCCATGTTACTCTTAGATAACAGTGGCTTCCACCTTGCTTCTTTCTCATAAATCCTATTTTTTACCCAGCCTTTTTCTTATTGTGGAGTCATGAACACTGACCTTTTGCTATGATTCTGTTAGAATTCTGCTAGACAGACAGGGGAATGCTTGGAATCACTCCTGATTGGTCCGTCAGGGGCGGAGCTGATGTCAGTCTGATCTACTTAAGTTACTTTTCCCTACCATCCCTGCTTTGACGTTTTCCCTATCTTGCTGAAGCCTTACCTGCGCTCTGTCTGAGCTGTTAGCTCTGTGCTCTCGTGGAGTTTGTTACTCCTTTTCTTGCTTGTAGTTTTCTGTTGCTCTGTCTCTGTCTGCCTGCTGCTCTTAGTGTGTGTCTAATTACCTGTCTCTACTCTGCACCTGGGATTCCTTGTCTGTTTGGTCGTGGTGCTGTATGGTGAGTTCCTACCTCGTCCCGTTCCTGTTTGTTTAGCTTCCCTTTTCTTTGGAGTTCCCATTGTGCTGTGGTTGTATTCTGCTCTGCTCTTGTAGCAGCCCTGGGACCCTTTGTTTCTCTCCGTGGTGTTTGTTGTTTGTTCTTCCTTGGGTTTACGATTAACCCTAGTCTGCAGTGTTCCTGCCTCCGGCAGCTGTATGTTCAGAGCCTAGTTAACCCTTTGACTGCAGTATATTGCCTGCCTCTGGCAGCTGAGTGTTTGGAGAAGTCTTTCCCTTGTGACTTTTTATTCTTTTGCTGTACTACCTCCTGTATTACAGAGCACTATCCTTTTCTGTGCTGGGTGTGTGTGTTAGGCTCCGCACTCTGTTTTGCGGACTTTTCCCTTCCCTGTCTGCTGAGGGTCTCTGCCTACAGTATCTTATATTACAGTCCCTCATCTTGTTTGTGTGTGGTGGGCTATGGCTTGACATGTTTCTGTGCATGCTTCCCTTTCTCCTTGATTACCAGCACAGACGGTGTTGCTGGTGCTCCGGTCCCCATGGGGGATCCCTCGTTTAGTCTCTTTCTCCCCTTCCTAAGTATGAGTCGGTTCCCGATAAGCCGTGAGGCCCACCTGATTGCCCTATCTTCCCTTTTCTGGAGGTGCAAGTTGGTTGCTGTGTGTGTGTGCAGGGCTCGGTAGCTGGGGTGGTGTATAGTACCTGTTCGGTCCATCCTAGGCCTTGGCCTAAAGGCTATACTAGGCCTCACGACCAGTCTGACACCTTACCTATGGCTAGATAGGCCTGCAGTTCTTTTGTTGTTCTTCTGGAATGGTTTAGGACTTTCCTGGATGAGTTGTCACTACACCCTTGGAGTAATTTGGGCAGGCCAATTCTGGGAATAAGCACCACCGTTCCATATGGAGATAATGGCTCTCTCTGTGGTTCAGTGGAGTCCCAGAGCTTTGGAAATAACATTGTAACCCTTTCCAGACTGATATATCTTTTCTATTCTAAATTTTCCTTTGATCATGGCATAGCATTCTTCTTGAAACTTTGTGGTGACTACTTCACTCTCATAAGTTTCAATATATAGTGAGGTTTAGATTCAACAGGGCTAGCTGCAATCAAGCCCGGCTCTGTTCAATCAGCTGAACCTAATTAATTAAAATTTGGTCAACTGGTTGATAACTAAGAGGGCAGTTACCTTTTTCACATGGGTGATACGGATGTTGGATAACATTGTTCCTTAAATAAAGTAATCAATTAAAATGTTTACTCAGTTTCCCTTTATATAATATATTTTGTATAAAGATTAGAAAACCCGATTGACTTTTGTGCTTTATAGAGAAAGCGAATGGTACATACCTGTAGCAGGTGTTCTCCGAGGACAGCAGGCTGATTGTTCTCACGACTGGGTTGACGTCCACGGCAGCCCCCACCAACCGGAACAAAACTTTGCGGGCGGTCCCGCACACAGGGCACGCCCACCGCGCATGCCCGGCCGTCTTCCCGCCCGTGCACGACTGTTCCCGCTCAGTTGAATGACAAGCAAAAATGAATAAAACGCAACTCCAAAGGGGAGGAGGGAGGGTAGGTGAGAACAATCAGCCTGCTGTCCTCGGAGAACACCTGCTACAGGTATGTATCATTCGCTTTCTCCGAGGACAAGCAGGCAGCTTGTTCTCACGACTGGGGTATCCCTAGCTCTCAGGCTCACTCAAAACAAGAACCCAGGTCAATTGAACCTCGCAACGGCGAGGGTATAACAGAAATTGACCTACGAAGAACAACTGAGAGTGCAGCCTGACCAGAATAAATTCGGGTCCTGGAGGGTGGAGTTGGATTTAAACCCCAAACAGATTCTGCAGCACCGACTGCCCGAACCGACTGTCGCGTCGGGTATCCTGCCGGAGGCAGTAATGCGATGTGAATGTGTGGACAGATGAACACGTCGCAGCCTTGCAGATCTCTTCAATAGTGGCTGACTTCAAGTGGGCCACCGACGCTGCCATGGCTCTGACACTATGAGCCGTGACATGACCCTCAAGAGTCAGCCCAGCCTGGGCGTAAGTGAAGGAAATGCAATCTGCTAGCCAATTGGAGATGGTGCGTTTCCCGACAGCGACCCCTTTCCTATTGGGGTCGAAAGAAACAAACAATAGGGCGGACTGTCTGTGGGGCTGTGTCCGCTCCAAATAGAAGGCCAACGCTCGCTTGCAGTCCAATGTGTGCAACTGACGTTCAGCAGGGCGGGTATGCGGTCTGGGAAAGAATGTTGGCAAGACAATTGACTGGTTAAGATGGAACTCCGACACCACCTTCGGCAGGACCGTAGGGTGAGTGCGGAGCACTACTCTGTTATGATGAAATTTAGTATACGGAGCATGAGCTACCAGGGCCTGAAGCTCACTGACCCTACGAGCTGAAGTAACTGCCACCAAGAAAATGACCTTCCAGGTCAAGTACTTCAGATGGCATGAATTCAGTGGCTCAAAAGGAGGTTTCATCAGCTGGGTGAGGACGACGTTGAGATTCCATGACACTGCAGGAGGCTTGACAGGGGGCTTTGACAAAAGCAAGCCTCTCATGAATCGAACGACTAAAGGCTCTCCAGAGATGGCTTTACCCTCTACACGAAGATGGTAAGCACTAATCGCACTAAGGTGATTCCTTACTGAGTTGGTCTTGAGGCCAGACTCTGATAAGTGCAGAAGGTATTCAAGCAGGTTCTGTGCAGGGCAAGAACGAGGTTCTAGGGCCTTGCTCTCACACCAAACGACAAACCTCCTCCACTTGAAAAAGTAACTCTTTAGTGGAATCCTTCCTAGAGGCAAGCAAGACACGGGAGACACCCTCAGACAAACCCAACGAAGCGAAGTCTATGCCCTCAACATCCAGGCCGTGAGAGCCAGAGACTGAAGGTTGGGGTGCAGAAGTGCTCCGTCGTTCTGCGAAATGAGAGTCGGAAAACACTCCAATCTCCACGGTTCTTCGGAGGACAACTCCAGAAGAAGAGGGAACCAGATCTGGCGGGGCCAAAAAGGCGCTATCAGAATCATGGTGCCGTAGTCTTGCTTGAGCTTCAGTAAGGTCTTCCCCACCAAAGGTATGGGAGGATAAGCATACAGGAGGCCGGTCCCCCATTGAAGGAGAAAGGCATCCGACGCTAGTCTGCCGAGTGCCTGTAGTCTGGAACAGAACAGAGGCAGCTTGTGGTTGGTCTGAGAGGCGAAAAGGTCCACCGAGGGGGTGCCCCACTCTCGGAAGATCTTGCGTACCACTCTGGAATGGAGCGACCACTCGTGCGGTTGCATGACTCTGCTCAGTCTGTCGGCCAGACTGTTGTTTACACCTGCCAGGTATGTGGCTTGGAGAAGCATGCCGAACTGGCAAGCCCAACGCCACATCCCGACGGCTTCCTGACACAGGGGGCGAGATCCGGTGCCCCCCTGCTTGTTGATGTAATACATTGCAACCTGATTGTCTGTCCAAATTTGGATAATTTGACAGGACAGCCGATCTCTGAAGGCCTTCAGTGCGTTCCAGACCGCTCGGAGCTCCAGGAGGTTGATCTGAAGATCTTGTTCCTGGAGGGACCACAGTCCCTGGGTGTGAAGCCCATCGACATGAGCTCCCCACCCCAGGCGAGATGCATCCGTCGTTAGCACTTTCGTGGGCTGTGGAATTTGGAATGGGCGTCCCAGGGTCAATTGGTCCGAATGGTCCACCAGTGCAGTGAAGTGCGGCAACTGGTGGAGAGGTGGATGACATCTTCTAGATTCCCGGTGGCTTGGTACCACTGGGAAGCTAGGGTCCATTGAGCAGATCTCATGTGAAGACGAGCCATGGGAGTCACATGAACTGTAGAGGCCATATGACCTAGGAGTCTCAACATCTGCCGAGCTGTGACCTGCTGAGACGCTCTGGTCTGGGAAGCAAGGGACAGGAGGTTGTTGGCCCTCGCTTCGGGAAGAAAGGCCTGAGCCGTCTGAGTATTCAGCAGAGCTCCTATGAATTCCAGAGATTGGACTGGCTGGAGATGGGACTTTGGGTAATTTATCACAAACCCCAGCAGCTCCAGGAGGTGAATAGTGCACTGCATGGACCGGAGAGCTCCTGCCTCCGAGGTGTTCTTGACCAGCCAATCGTCGAGATATGGGAACACGTGCACTCCCAGCTTGCGTAGATACGCCGCGACCACCATGAGGCACTTCGTGAACACCCGTGGGGCAGAGGCGAGCCCAAAGGGCAGCACACAATACTGAAAGTGCTGTGTGCCCAGGCGGAATCTGAGATACTGTCTGTGAGCTGGCAGTATCGGGATGTGAGTGTATGCGTCCTTTAAATCCAGGGAACATAGCCAATCGTTTTTCTGAATCATTGGCAGAAGGGTGCCCAAGGAAAGCATCCTGAACTTCTCTTTGATCAGGTATTTGTTCAGGCCTCTCAGGTCTAGGATGGGGCGCATCCCCCCTGTTTTCTTTTCCACAAGGAAGTACCTGGAATAGAATCCCTGCCCTTCCTGCCCGGGTGGCACGGGCTCGACCGCATTGGCTCTGCAAGTACCTGCTTGTGATGGGAGCTGAAGGATTGGGCTCCCGGAGGACAATTTGGTGGAGGGGAGGCCAAATTTAGGGCGTATCCGCACCGCACTATTTGAAGAACCCACTGGTCGGAGGTTATAAGAGGCCACCTTTGGTGAAAAAATTTTAACCTCCCCCCGACTGGCAGATCGTCCGGTACGGACACTTTGATGGCGGCTATGTTCCCATGGATCCAGTCAAAAGCCCGTCCCCGGCTTTTGCTGTGGAGGTGCAGGGGGCTGCTTAGGCGCACACTGTTGACGGGAACGAGCGCGCTGGGGCTGTCCCTGTGCCTGATGAGGCCTTCGGGCTGGCTGGGTGTACCTACGCTTGTTGTAGGCGTAGGGCGCAGCCTGCCTGGCCCGGGAAAAACGTCCACCTGCTGAGGTGGATGCTGAAGGCGCCCGGTGGGAGAGTTTGTCGAGGGCGGTTTCCCGCTGATGTAGTTGGTCCACCAACTGCTCGACTTTCTCACCAAAAATATTATCCCCCCGTCAAGGGACATCAGCCAGCCTCTGCTGGGTGCGGTTGTCCAGGTCAGAGGCACGCAGCCATGAGAGCCTGCGCATCACTATACCTTGGGCCGCAGCACAAGATGCCACATCACAGTTGTCATATATACCCCTGGACAGGAACTTTCTGCACGCCTTCAGCTGCCTGACCGCCTCCTGAAAAGGCCTGGACTGCTCCGGCGGGAGCTTGTCAACCAGGTCCGCCAGTTGCTTCACATTATTCCGCATGTGTATGCTCGTGTAGAGCTGGTAGGACTGGATGCGGGTCACGAGCATTGAAGATTGGTAGGCCTTCCTCCCAAACGAGTCCAGAGTGCGAGACTCCCGCCCCGGGGGCGCCGAGGCGGTATCCCTCGAACTCCGTGCCCTCTTGAGAGCAGAGTCCACGACCGCCGAGTCATGAGGCAATTGAGGCCGCATTAACTCTGGGTCCGAGTGGATCCTGTATTGGGACTCCGCTTTCTTGGGGATGGTGGGATTAGATAATGGTCTCAACCAGTTCCGAAGCAGTGTTTCTTTGAGGATATTGTGCAACGGCACCGTGGAGGACTCTCTAGGTGGTGATGGATAGTCGAGGACCTCGAGCATCTCAGCCCTCGGCTCATCCACAGAGACCACGGGGAAGGGAATGCAAATAGACATATCCCTAATGAAGGAGGCAAAGGAGAGGCTCTCAGGTGGCGACAGCTTTCTCTCTGGTGAAGGAGTGGGGTCGGAGGGAAGGCCCACAGACTCCGCTGAGGAGAAATATCTGGGGTCCTCCTCCTCCCCCCACGAGGCCTCTTCCTCGGTGTCGGACATGAGCTCCTGTAGCTCAGTCCTCAACCGGGCCCGGCTCAACTTCGAGGCACCGAGGCCTCGGTGGCGTCGTCGAGCGGTGGACTCCTGCGCCGGCGGGGATGAAGCTCCCTCCATCGACGTCGACTCCACCTGCATGGTGGTTGAGACCGGCGCCGCAAGCAGCGTCGGCGTCGAAGGCCTCGGCACCGGGCTAGAGCACGCAGGCGCCTCCATCAACGGTGCCGAGGAGCACAGTCTGGCGCATCAGCCCTTCCAGGATCCCCGGAAGGATGGCTTGGAGGCACTCGTCCAGGCCCGCTGTCGGGAAAGGCGAGGGGGCCAGTAGAGGTGTCGGTGCCGGAAGCTGTTCGGGTCCAGGAGACGGCACCGAAGTGCTGGCACCCTGGCGTGACAATACCTCTACTACAGAGGGGGACTGCTCCTCCCGGCGCTGCCGCTTCCTCGGCGTCGAATCATCTCTGGCGCCGGGAGCCATATGCACCGTGGGCGACCGATGACGGTGCTTTTTTGTCTTTTTCCGGTGCCCGTCATCGGCGCTCGGTGGTATTGAAGAGGACGAAGTAGATCCCCCTCGGCCTCGAGTCCGACAGGGTTCGGTCCCAAGAGCCCTGGGTAGAGGGAGTGACTGGGGCCGATTGCCCACGCGGCTGCTCACCCCTGCCGTCTCCGGAAGACCGGCAGGCCGACGGAACCTGTGCTCCTGGGGTCGGTGCCTTCGGTGCCGATTTCGTGGACATCGGTACCGAAGATCCAGCCGTCAACACCGATGCCGTCGAAGTCGACGTTGAGGGGCCGGCACAAGTTCCAAAAAGACGGTCCCATAGAACTTGCCTCGCCACCTGTGTCCGTTTCCGTAAACCGAGACAAAATCTCGCGACGAACACGCGATCCGGTTTCCGGGGCTGACAGAGAGAGAGACGAACGCGGCTCTCTCCAGTGCGGAAAAGAAAAGACTGAGCGGGAACGGTCACGCACGGGTGGGAAGACGGCCGCGCATGCGCGGTGGGCGTGCCCTGCGTGCGGGACCGCCCGCAAAGTTTTGTTACGGTTGGTGGGGGCTGCCGTGGACGTCAACCCAGTCGTGAGAACAAGCAACCTGCTTGTCCTCGGAGAACAGCATTATGTGTTCCTTCATACAGCTTATATATCTCTAAAGAGGGCCTCTTTGATGAGAATAGCTCAATTTGCTACTTGTATAAAATGTGGAACCCCTGAAGCCAATCTTAGTCATACGTTCTGGTCTTATACCCTGCTTAACACCTTGCAGTTCAAAGCAGGTAACAGTAACATCAAGAGCCAGAACAAACTTCTGGGAGGACAGTTTAAAAAAACAGCGAGTGACAATTAAAATTATGGTTAAAAATCTTTTTGTAGTACAAATTTCTGAAACAGCAGAGTTAATATTTTTCCTTAGCAACACATAAGAATGAGATAACCAAAATGTCCTGGCAAACTCTCCAGTGACTGGCAGCTTGAAATTCCAGTGTCATCTCAAACATTTTTAAGTCTTTTCCTTCCTCTTGGTGAAGGAAAGAAGCACACAACTGGATAATTTAGCTTTCTGACTCTTAAGAAGACACCAAATGGGAGATGGGAGTATAAATACTTTGAACTATGAACTTTATCTTACCACAACATCATTTTGTATTTGTTTACACCGGAGTCTGTAACGCCTCCCCGGTACTATGTAAGCCACATTGAGCCTACAAATAGGTGGGAAAATGTGGGCTATAAATGTAACAAACAAATAAATAAAATTATATTTTTAAAAACAGGCCAATTTAAAAAGAACTCTAGCCTCAATGGGCAACCAATGAAGTTTAACATAAAATAAAGAAGTTCTGTTGTATTTAATTAAACCAAAAATCAGGTGTACTTCTGCATTCTGTACTGTCTGACTGTGGTCATTTCAGTTGACTCTCAGTACAGCCCAATTAACCAAGACTGCAGTAATCCAACTGCAAGAGTTAAGAGTGCCTGTACCAGAGTCTGGGTTGATCTTTCTCAAAGCAGTTTGGATGCAGTGAAATTTCCTCATCAGAAAACATTATCTCTGTACTAGGAAGGAGATTTGGGCTTCTATAGCAGCTGAACTCTCAGCTAAGCCACCCAAGATCTTTACCAGTGTAGACAGTTTGTAATCTACTTTAATACAAATAGAACAGGGAATACATTCTAATTTATTGTCTAAATCACAGAAATTTGGTCTTATCAGTACTCATGGCCAGATGCACTAAACTTAATGAGCCCTTAAAGAGCCATTAACAAGCAAGTAGTAAACCCTGGCATGCACTAAAGACTTTTTTCCAAGGATGGTAGCAGCTAACAAAAACTTAATGCAGATGAGCAAATCGTGTAGAAACCCTACTGTAATGAGATGCACTAACCCTTTCCGATTGCCTTAACGCTGGAAAACGCTGGAAAATCTAACGAGAGGTCTGTACCTCTCGTTGGGGCTGCACGGGATTGGAAAAATTATTAAAATGTAAAAAAAAAAAAAAATCGGGGGGCAGAAACGGCCAAGTGCTCGTCAGGAGCGTCCTTTATGGACGTTCTTCACTATATAAAAAAAAAAAAATCAAACAGTCTCCGATGCTGTTTTGATAAATGTTCAATAAAGACTTCATATAACTTAAAAAAGTGGAAAAAAAGTGCTCGCCTTTTTTTTTTTTTTTAAACAAAATTATTAGTGGGATTTGAACTCGCCTGCTCTAACCACTCGGCCACAACTATACTTGCTTGGATGTCCCTCCCTTACTTCCAGGTCTCTCAGCTGAGTGAAGCACGGCCAAAATGGACGTTTTTTTTTTTTTAAGTGAAGCTTTATTTAAAAAAAATCAAACAGGCTCCAATGTTGCAGGCTCTTTTTTGGACATCATTCAACCCCGGAATAATAAAAACGTCTTTTTTGGCAGTGCTTCACTCAGCTGAGACCTGGAAGTCCCTGAGCCAATCACAACGTGTTCAGCCGAGCTAAACGCGCTGTGATTGGCTCAAAGACTATGGGCAAAAAGGACGTTTTTATTATTCCGGGGTTGAATGATGTCCAAAAAAGAGCCTGCAGCATCTGAGCCCGATTTTTTTAAATAAAGCTTCGCTTTAAAAAAAAAAACGTCCATTTTGTGCATCCTCTCCCCCCCCCCGCAATAATAAAAACGTCCTTTTTGCCCGTGCTTCACTCAGCTGAGAGACCTGGAAGTAAGGGAGGGACATCCAAGCAAGTACAATTGTGGCCGAGGTCTTGTAATCCAGAGGTGGCGGGTTCAAATCCCACTAATAGTTTTGTTAAAATTGGAGTTATTTATTATTTTCTCCCCGTTTTTATTTATTTGAACATTTGTTATTCTGCCATTCATGAACCTTTTCAAGACTAACAACTTCCAAACTGCACTTGCTTGCTATGAGTGAAATTCAGTCAACACATTAGCAGAAGCCCTGGCTCCGATGCTGCAGGCATTATTGAGTAATAGTGATTGGCTCAGAGACCCGGAAGTCTCTGAGTCAATCACAACGCGTTTAGCTCAGCTAAACACGCTGTGATTGGCTCAGAGACTTCCAGGTCTCTCAACTGAGAGCCTGCAGCATCAGAGCCAGGGTTACCTCACAGGAGGGGGGAAAAGCGTTTAGCTCAGCTCGGCTCAATGCTTTCTTCGCTGTGCTTGGGTGGAAGATGGCGCTGGGCGGATGGAAATCCTAATGACAGTCTCCAGAATTGCTTCTATTTGTACCATGGTAGGTGCAGCGGATGCCTGCAGCATCGGAGCCTGTGATTTTTTTTTATAATACACTACACAGTGAAGAACATCCATAAAGGACACTCCTGACGAGCACTTGGCACTTGAGGCGTATTTGGTATGAGCAGAGCAGCCAGCATAACACTTTGCTGCTCTGCGCATGCTTGACCAGCTGATTCTCCGACTGTTTTACGAGGGAATAGAGAATGCAAGTGAGCTACAACGAGTAGCTCATTTGCATTCCCTTTCCTTGATGCATAGCCGTTCCCTACCGATTCGCTATGGAATTCGGTACGGAACGGCTCTAACGACAACTTTAGTGCATCCCCCCCTGAGTTTTAACTTAGGGTTAAGCATCTATTCTCATAGCAAATGTACACACTTATTAACCCTAGAAAGATCAATCTCTATAGCAGATCTTGATGGAGTAAGTACAGAAATATCATCTGCATACCTATAACAAAAACAAAAATTGCTTTCCAACACATACCCCAACGAGCACAGAAAAACATTGTGGGACTTGATATACTGCCTTTCTGTGGTTTTTGCAACTATAGTCAAAGCAGTTTACATATTATATACAGGTACTTTATTTGTACCTGGGGCAACGGAGGATTAAGTGACTTGCCCAGAGTCACAAGCAGCTGCAGTGGGAATTTAACCCAGGTCCCAAGTCCGCTATACTAACTACTACTCCTATTCTGCTCAGTGGTGTAGCTACGGGGGATCACGGGGGCCTGCCCCCCCCCCCCAAATGGATCCAAGGCCCCTGGTTTAGCTGGTGGGCATCCTCAACACCTGCCAGCTGAAGCATTTCTACAGTGCTGTTCTCCTTACATTGCTTGGCATGCTTCCCTCTCGTCACGTGCATGTTCGGTTTTAGTGAAACTGAGCATGCAAGACACTTTGCGCATGCTCAGTTTCATTTGTTTCATGTATTATGCAATAATAAATAAATAAAAAGACTTAAAATCCTAGTAAATAGAAGATATACTGGGAAGGTTGCCTACAACATAGGTTTTGGCACCCGAATGGATATAGCATTGCATTGGAATGAGAACCGGCTCCCGGAGAGGGAGAATGTATTTCAACAAATGATATAATTTACAGAATTAATCAAATAAATACATTTTAAAATCAAAGATAAACGCTTTCCAAAATATCTAATTAAATTGAAAGCAAAAAATTCCACCTATAAAACTGACCTTTTTAGTATGATTACGTAGCAAAAATACATCTAACAGTCCTCACAGGATTATATTTAGGTACTGTATGTGCATGTATATGTACCAATGTTTGATTTAACTGGTAGTTTTCTACTTTATCCAAACGGGCACTGAAACACTTTTGTATAAAGTGCCAGAAAATGCTAATGCATCATAGGGCAGCTAATCTCGGTGTGCAGCCACTGGTGTCTTAAGCAACATCTGTCTACCACCCACATATACGCTGAGCAAACTCAGTAGAAAGTGTCAAAACACACTGTGATAATGCCTCAATGTGTGACAAACATAAATTTCATAATTAAAGTTCAATAGTGCAAATACAATAATGAAACCATCAACACTTAGCTTAGATGCAATTTAATATATGCAACACTATTCAGGCGAAGGCCCAACAAGGCTCCCTGTTTTAAATTCTGCTTCAGGGACTAAGATCTATTGCTCAACCACCACTTTGCTCCAAACTTCTAAGGAGATACAAGCATCAAAATCCATGGGGAGGATTTTTTTGTTTTCAATGTCATTATTTATAACCCCAAATTCTGATCACCATGTGAAGAATTCATGTAAAAGAGAAACAAGGTTTGCTGGAGATAAATAAAAATGGCCAGTAAGGAAAGGAGGGGGTAGAGGGCTAAAGAGGTCTACACAAAGAAAGTTTTTGAATACTGATTGAAGCAATGGCTTATATATGATATTTTCTCAATAAACAATAACTTTTTTTTTTTAAAGGAGAACACTAAACTGAGGCACTAAACAAACCACTGCATTTGGGAAGAGCCACACGTGCTCAGAGTTGTTCTGTGCCAGTGATATGCGATGTTTTTATCACTTGTGTGCTTGACTCAATCCCACTTGTCGACACGAAGAGTTGTATTCTTAATTCTAGGTATTGTAACCAAGTGATCAGTCTAGAGAAGTGGTTAGGGCAGCTTGTTCCCTTCTCAAGATAACCTGTGAAACACAGTCACAGGACACAGAGATCTACCGAAAAGATCTGTACTGGGACGGGTGCTATTTAACATAGTCATAAATGATTTGGAAATTGGAGCAACAAGTGAAGTGATTAAATTTGCAGATGACACAAAACTATTCAAAGTTGTTGAAACACATGCAGACTGTGAAAAACTGAAGGGAAGACCTTAGGAAACTAGAAGGCTAGGCATTCAAATCGCAGATGAAATTTAATGTGGACAAATACTAAGTGATGCACATTGGGAAGAACAAATCATAGTTACCTGATGCTAGGTTCCACCTTAGGAGTAAGTACCCAAGAAAAAGATCTGGGAGTCATTGTAGACAACACACTGAAATTTTCTGCCCAGTGCAAGGCGGCAGCTAAAAAAGCAAACAGGATGCTAGGAATTATTCGGATAGGGATGATAAATAAGATCAAGAATATTATAATGTCTCTGTATCACTCCATGGTGCAACCTCACCTTGAGCATGGTGTTCAATTCTGGTAGCCGTGTCTCAAAAAAGATATAGTGGAATTAGAAATGGTTCAAAGAAGAGTGACCAAAATGATAAAGGGGATGGTACTTCTCTCATATGAGAAAAAGGCTAAAGAGGTTGGGGCTCTTCAGCTTGGAAAACAGATGGCTGAGGGGAGATATGACTGAAGTCTACAAAATTCTGAGTGGTGTAGAACAGGTAAAAGTGAATCAATTTTTCACTCTTTCAAAAAGTACAAAGACCAGGGGACACAATGAAATTACACGGAAATCATTTTAAAACATAGGAGGAAATGTGTTTTTTTCACTCAAATAGTTAAGCTGTGGAACTCATTGCCAGAGGAAGTGGTAACAGTGGTTAGCATATCTGGGTTTAAAAAAGGTTTCGACAAGTGAGGAAAAGTCAATAGTTATTGAGATAGATATGGAAAAAGCCACTGCTTGCCCTGGAATTAGTAATATGGAATGTTGCTACTATTTGGGTTTCTGCCAGGTACTTATGACCAGGATTGGCCACTGTTGGAAGCAGGATACTGGGCCAGTTGATCTGACCCAGTATGGCTATTCTTATGTTCTTAATTAAGGAAAGCTTAGTTACCCAAAGAAGCAGCAGCCAGATCCCAGGGGAAAGAGACAGAGGAAGGGGGGTTATGGGTATCTGTAGAGAAACTCTGGGAAGGGGACAGTCCTAGTCAGAAGGGGAGGAGCAGAATAGTGCAAACCCCACTCCCCAACCTTAGAATCCTTGTAGGAACAGAGGTCAGACACCAAGAATAGGAAGAAAGAAAAGCCCATACATAGGGGCTCAGGGAAGGACATGTGCCATTTAGCAAAGGAAAGGCACATTAAAACACCTACCTGTGATGAGAGGTAGCAGTATTCCTGGCTAAGATGGAAAAGAGAAACAGTCAAGTGTCTCAGGGAGAGGGGCAGCTGGAGAAATCAGTACAGAGCCAGGACATCTCGATCTCTCTGAGAAGTCCTTCTCCCATGAGTCCTTGGAATCATGGGAGATTATGGGGCTCATTTTCAAAGCACTAATATTTACAAAGTTTCATAGTAAACATAGTTTCTATATTAATGACAAAATGTTTGCAAGAATGTAAAAGGTTTCCTTATGAATGCTTTGGGATTACAAAGGACAACTTGAGGAAAGTTGTTTATGATTTTTACTGCAGGCCAAAAAGGACTTGGGGAAAGATGTTGCAGCCAGGACCTTCAGAGCAGCAGAAAAGTTCTGTTCATTTGAACTGGAACAGTGCTGTGGCAGGATTTTGGTACAAACTGAACTGAAGAAAAGGGTTCAAAGCTCTCAGGAACAGTGTCTGAACAGGACAGAACTGGCAGTGGCCTTACTGTTTGGAACCCTACTAACTGAGGGGTCATTTTACTACAGTGCGCTAATAACGAATTAGTGTGCATTAAGTGCCATGCACCCCATAGGTATACAACGGGCTGCATGGCATTTAGCGCGTGCTAAATCCGTTAGTGTACCTTAGTAAAAGGACCCCCGAGTTTTCTAGGAATAGTGTTAATTAAAAGGGAAACACTGTGTTTATTCTCAAACTTGTATTTTTTGCTTCGGAGTAGATATTTTGAACTTTCAAGAGTATTTCAGGAAGGTAATCCTAAGAGGTTGTTTGCACTATATAAGAACCCCTAGGGCAGGGGTGGCAGGCCACTGAATTTTATACACAAAAACATCATTAACCAGAGTTTTGGCAATTTTAAATACTTTATTTCACAAATATTTTCAGAATAGCCACTCTAGGAATTTGCTTCCATTGTTTTTAGCTAGATTTTTACTTATGTATTTATCACAGGTCTATCGAGGTCTGTACACTTCTGGTTCTGACATTAAATAATGTTGCAGCCTGCCAAGGATAGTACTGACATTCACGTGGCCCTCTGTATAGAAGCTGCCCACCCCTGTCCTAGGGCATGTCTCAGGAAAACTCCATCCAGTTCATCTTTCATCGGACCTGCTCAGCCAGATCCCAATGTTGTGCAACCAGCAGTGGGCAACAACATACAAATGTTTCACTTAAAAAAAAAATAACTAGCACACTATTCTGTGCTTTCTTGATGGAGTTTAGTCCGGGAAGGAACTTGCCTATTCTTCCACTCATGTTGAAAAAAAATAAAATAAATATATGGCAAACATGTGTAACCACTACTCACCTGGCAGCGAGGAATTCACACAGCTCCACACTTCAACCTGAAAAATGAAAACAGCATTCCATGAAAGTGTGGCTTGATTAGCTTCTTTACTGTATCTTTAGTGATCTCTGACTCTACTATCTTGACTACTTTAGGCTGGTTGACTGAAAGTTAAGCACCAATGTTTATGCCTCCTATCTGGAAATGTTTTTTAATCAGACAACCCAGGACCCAGCATACAGAGAAATTAAATCTTACCTGATAATTTTCTTTCCATTAGTCCATCCCACTATTCTAGAACCTGTGGGAATAGTTGCGTCCATCAACCACCAGATGGAGATTGAAAACTGAGCCGAGACATATCTCTTAGCATCCAGTCCAGCTCTTCAGTATTTACATAGACAAGTAGTAAGTAAAAACTCAGAATAAACACAACAACCTTAAACAACTTGCTAACCTAACAATAACCATTCAAGCAAATGTGTGGACCGCTCATCTCTGGACAACTTGTAGGGAACAAGATATATGCAAGAAGCACCATGTAAGGTTACAGTCATTATTTGACCCATTACTTCGCACCAACTAAACATCTCAGAAACCTTTGGTGGGCCTCTGGAACACTGGAATACTGGAAAGGACTGATGAAAAAAAAAATGTATTTCTCCTTCTATTACATAGCTTCCCACTATTCCAGAACATATGGAATGTTTAAAAGCAATCCCTAGAATGGATGGGATCCTGGCGTCGTTTGCTCTGAGGACTGAAGTCCCAAAACCGGCTTCTGAGCACGCCACAAAGTCCATCCTGTAATGCTCAGCAAAAGAAAGGTAAGGTTAAAGCATTTGATATACCGCCTTTCTGTGTTCCAACCAAAGTGGTTTACATGTTATATACAGGTACTTTCTCTGTCCCTAGTGGACTTACAATCTAAAATATGCAGCATCAAGGACCTAGTGACGAGAGATGCCAACAAGCAGAGTTCTCCGTCCAACTCATGAGGAAGGCCACCTCCACCAGACTGTGGTCCCACCTTGCTTGTTGATATAAGCCACCGCCATCACATTGTCAGAGAAAGCTCAGACCAGGATCAGCGCCAGAAAGGAGTGAACTCGCATAAGCCATTCTGCACTGCCTTCAGCTCCAAGCAATTTATCGACCACCAAGGCTCCTGTCTCATCCAGGTGCCCTGTGTCAGATGGAACTAATAAAGAGTTCCCCAACTCGACTTTTTGGAGTCCATTGTCACTGGAAAGGGAACTCGGATGATCAAATCCCTGGCTGTGTCGAACAGAATGCCCAGATACTCCAGTGTCTGTAATAGAGTTATTTATTTTATTTATTTAGATTTTGCTCACACCTTTTTCAGTAGCAGCTCAAGGTGAGTTACATTCAGGTACTTTGGATGTTTCTCTGTCCCAGGAGGGCTCACAAACTAAGTTTGTACCTGAGGCAATGGAGGGTTAAGTGACTTGCCCAAGATCACAAGGAGCAGCAGTGGGATTTGAACCGGCCACCTCTATGATTGCAAGACCGGTGCTCTAACCACTTGGCCACTCCTCCACTCCTGTTAGTCTGCTCTTCTCAAAATTGATCACCCAACCCAATGACGGCAGAAAACAGATAAATCTGTCTGATGCCACACCACTGTCCAAACAGGATGACACACAAATGAGCCAGTCATCGACACAAGGGTGAACTCAGATTCCTGGCGCCAAAGGAAGGTCACCACCACTACCACAGTTTTGGCAAACATTCTAGGTCTTGTGGTAAGACCAAATGGCAAAGCCTTGAACTGGAAGCGAAAGCCGCAAAAACGTAGAAACCTCTGATGCAGCGGCTATATGGGTATATGCAAGTAAGCATCCTTGAGAGCGAGAGTGATGAGAAATGTTCCCACTTGAACCAAGGCTATGACTGCCCTTAGTGTATTTCCATGCAAAAGCAGAAGCAGAAGCAGCGGTTTAGACCTTTGAGATCTAAGACTGGAAGAAAAGTGCCCTCCTTCTTTGGGGCAATGAAGTAGAGTATCTGCCTTGTCCCTATTCGGCCTGGAGAACTGGAACAAAAGCCCAGAGCGCCTTCAACAAGGAGACTGCAAAAAGAGCAGAGTGACCAAGCAAAAAAAACTCCTACTTGTAAACTGTATGAATATCCAGAACCCACCGGTTTGATGTGATTTTGGCTCACTCCTTCCGAAACTCCTTAAGACGTTCTCCCACCGGAGAAAAAGAATGGACCAGCCTCATATCATTGCGAAGCTCGGGAGGCATTGGGCGCTCTAGCTGACCGAGAAGAGGACTACCTGTTGGCATAAAAGGAAGATTAGCATGCCTGAAAGCATGACATGACCATACTGACGATGACTAGGTCTGTACCCTTTGCTGTCTAGAAATCGTTGTCATTTATTTATCTTGCTATATCGTTTCAAATTGTAGTTACAAACAACTACATAGTAACATAAATCATAATAGAAAACAATCATCAAAGAACTCCATCGAATAGATAGGAAAGCAAACTAAAATCGAGATCAAGAGCCCCAGAAGACGGGCAACCAGAGGCTTTCGGCTTATCCTCCAGCAACTGCTGTGGCTTAGTTTTCCCCAGTTCTTTCACCAGGTTACTGAGATCTTCTTCAAATAGCCACTTTCCCCAAAAGGGCAGTTTAACTAGGCGTGCCCCCTTGCTTGTTGGTGTAGTATATCACAACCTGATTGTCTGTTTGAATTAAGATAATTTGGTTGGACAGCCAATCTCTGAAAACCTTTAGATCATTCCAGATCGTTCGAAGCTCCAGGAGGTTGATCTCAAGACCTGTTTCCTGGGTGGACCAGGCTCTCTGAGTGTGAAGCCCATCTACATGAGCCCCCCCCCCCACCCCAGGAGAGATGCATCTGTTGTCAGCACTTTCTGCAGCTGAGGGATTTGGAATGGACATCCCATAGTCAGATTGGATCAAATTGTCCACCACTGTATGGAATTTCAAAAGTCAGTGAAGAGCTAGATGACATCCTCTAGATCCCCCATGACCTGATGCCACTGAGAAGCTAGGGTCCATTGAGCAGATCTCATATGCAAACGTGCCATGGGAGTAACGTGAACTGTGGAGGCCATGTGCCCCAGAAGTCTCAACATCTGCCAAGCTGTGAGCTGCTGAGATACCCAAACCTTAGACACCAGGGACAGAAGGTTGTCCGCCCGTGCCTTGAAGAGATAGGCCCGGACTGTCCTTTTGTCCAGCAGTGCTCCAATGAACTCCAATTTTTGAACAGGGGGAGATGGGACTTGGGGTAATTTATTACAAACCCTAGTAGTTCCAACACCTGAACAGTTCTCCACATGGACTCCCGAGCACCGTCCTCAGAGGTGCTCTTCACAAGCAAATCATCAAGATAAGGGAACGCATGCACCCCCAGTCTGTGTAGCGACGCTGCAACTACTGCAAGGCATTTGTGAACACTCTGGGAGCTAACGCTAGGCCAAATGGCAGTACGCGGTACTGGAAGTGCTGCGTTCCCAGCCAAAATCGAAGATACTTCCTGTAAGCTAGAAGTATAGAGATGTGTGTGTAAGCATCCTTTAAGTCCTGAGAGCATAGTCAATCATTTTCCTGAATCATAGGAAGAAGGGTGCCCAGGGAAACCATCCTGAACTTTTCTCAGGCGAGGAATTTGTTCAGGGCCCTTAGGACTAGGATGGCACGTATGCCTCCTATTTTCTTTTGCACAAGGAAGTACCTGGAATAGAATCCCAGCCCTTCTTCCCCTGGTGGAATGGGTTTGACCACGTGGGCCTTTAGAAGGGCAGACAGTTCCTCTTAATGTACCTGCCTGTGCTAGAACTGTATGAATGAGCTCCCGGTGGGCAATTTGGAGGTTTGGATTCCAGACTGAGGGTGTATCCTAACCGGACTACTTGAAGAACCCACTGGTCGGAGGTTACAAGAGGTTACCTTTGGTGAAAAAAACATTAACCTCCCTCCAAACGCCAAGTCGCCTGGCACAGACACTTTTACTGTGGCTATGCTTTCATGGAGCCAGTCAAAAGCCCATCCCTTGCTTTTGTGCTGGGGAGCAGTGTGGGCCTTGGACGCACGCTGTTGACGGGAACGAGCACACTGGGGCTCAGACTGAATAGGCTGGTGAGACATGGGAGTGTACCTACGCCTAGAATAGAAATAGGGAGCACTCCATGACCCACCAAAATACCTCCTACATGAGGAGGTGGTAGCAGAAGGCGCCCAGCGGGAGAGAGAAGTTATAGAACCAGTATGTTTCTTGATCTGGTCAACCAGATCTTCCACCTTCTCTCCGAAAAGATTATCCCCCCCGGCAAGGAACATCCGCTAACCTCTACTGGACCGAATGGTCTAGGTCAGAAACATGCAGCCATGAGACTCTACGCATCACTATACCTTGAGCAGAGATTCTGGATGCTACATCAAAGTCCCTACTAGCCAGAAATTTACAACACGCCTTCTGCTGTCTGGCCAACTGGTGAAAAGGTTCGGTCTACTCTGGAGGTACAGCATCAACCAAACTACACAGCTGCCGCACTGAGTTCTGCAAGTGGATGCTCGTGAAGAGCTGGTAGGATTGTATACAGGCAGCGAGCATAGCGGCCTGATACATCTTCCTCCCAAAAGAGGCCAAGGTTCTACCTTCTCTGCCTGGGGGCACTGAAGCATAGTCTCTAGAACTCTTGGCTCTTTTGAGGGCGGAGTCCACTACCATGGAGTTATGGGGTAACTGAGATCTCATCAACCAAGGCTCACTGTGGATCCGATACTGGGAATCTGTCTTCTTAGGGATCACAGGACCAGACAGAAGGGATGCCCAGTTTCGCCTAAGGACTTATGCGAAACTGGGCATCCCTTCTGTCTGATCCTGTGACCCCTAAGATGACAGATTCCCAGTAGGACTTCTCTGAGTACCGTATTCAAAGGAGCTGTCACTGCCTCTTTAGGTGGAGAGGTGTAGTCCAGGAAATTGAGCATCTCAGCCCTGGGCTCATCCTCCACATCTATGGGGAATGGAATGGTCTGAGCCATTTCCCGCACAAAAGAGGAGTAGGAGAAGCTCTCTTGGGGAGACAATCTCCTTTCAGGCGGAGGGGAAGGTTCAGAGGGAATCCCAAATGACTCATCTGAGAAGTACCTGGGATCTTCCTCTGACTCCCACTAGCGTTCCTCCTTGGTGTCTGAAAGCACTTCCCTCAGTGACCTCTGAAACCGAACCCACCTCGACACTAAAGACCTACAGTCTCGATGGCGATGCCGAGGAAATGCATTTGTTTTATTTCTCCTATGTTGTGGTACCTAACTAGTTTGACTTCTTGGGGTTCCCAGTTTAACTTTTGTCTTCATATTTCTATTTCTAATTTGTGATCCCTTGTTCTGTATTTTGCATGTGACTGAGGTGTTGCATTCTGTATGCATATAGTTTCTGAGTAGAACTCAGTAACAGACCCACTTGTTTTGTTTTACCAGTAGTAAATGTATTGGTGTTCTAGGGCCCAGTGTAATATTTGTAATGCTGCCTGTCCTTAAGTAAAGTTCTTGTTGAATCATTGAAATTAGTGATACTGCTCTACAGTAGATCTGCTACATGTATTTTGAGTAAGGATTTTTTTTTCAGGTTCTGTGTTATTTCACAATGTGCGTGATAGTGGAGTGATTTTTGTTGCTATTACTGAGATGACACGAGAATCATTTTTTTTTTTTTTGAATGGTGAACTCCATGGAGAAAATGTGCTAGTTATGAGCTGCTCCTGTTGGTGGGAGATAGGGTTTTTGTGGATGCAGAGTAGTTTACATTTAATGAATAAGACCTGACATACTGTATCAGACCAAAAGGTCCATGAGGATCATGTATACGTGTTACAGATGCAAGCACGGTCCATCAGGTGTGTTCTGACTGAAAAATGGTATAGAAACCACTAGTCAATAAAAAAATAGTATAAGGACATAAGCATTGCCATACTGGGACAGACCGAAGGTCCATCAAGCCCAGTATCCTGTTTCCAACAGTGGCCAATCCAGGTCACAAGTACCTGGCAAGATCCCAGAACAGCAAAACAGATTTTTTTTGCTGCTTATCCTACAATATGCAGTGGACATTCATAACTACAGCTTAATAATGGACTATGGACTTTTCTTTAGGAAATTATCCAAAACCTTTTTTAAACCCTGCTAAGCTAACTGCTTTTAACACATTCTTTGGCAACGAATTCCAGAGTTGAATTACTTGTTGAGTTCAGAAACATTTTCTCTGATTCATTTTAAATTTACTACTTAGTAGCTTCTTTGTGTGCCCCCTAGCCTTAATATTTTTGGAAAGTGCAAACAAGCGATTCACATCTACCTGTTCCACTCCACTCAGTATTTTATATACCTTTATCAAATCTCCCCTCAGCTGTATCTTCTCCAAGCTAAAGAGCCCTAGCCACTTTAGCCTTTCAACAGAGAAGTTGTCCCATCCCCTTTATCATTTTTGTCGCCCTCCTCTGTAACATTTCTAATTCCACTATGTCTTTTTTGAGATGCGGTGACCAGAACTGCACACAGCATTCGAAGTGCGGTCGCACCGTGGAGCGATATAAAGACATTATAATATTCTCAGTTTTGCTTTCCATTCCTTTCCTAATAATTCCAAATATTCTATTTGCTTTCTTAGCCACCGTTGCACATTGAGCAGAGGGTTTCAACGTATCAACGATGACACCTAAATCCTTTTCCTGGGAGGTGACTCCTAACGTGGAACCTTGCATTATGTAACTATGGTTTGGGTTCCTCTTTCCCACATGCATCACTTTGCACTTGCTCTCATTAAATGTCATCTGCCATTTGGCTGCCCAGTCTCCCAGTCTTGTGAGGTCCTCTTGCAATTTAACAACTTTACGCATAAGCAAATTTAATTACCTCACTAGTTATTCCCATCTCTAGATCATTTATAAATATGTTAAAAAGCAGTGGTCCCAGAACAGACCCCTGGGGAACCCCGCTATCTACCCTTCTCCATTGAGAGTACTAACCATTTAACTCTATTCTTTGTTTTCTATCTTTTAACCAGCTTTTAATCCACAATAGGACATTGCCTCCTATCCCATGACTTTTTAATTTCTTCTGAAGTCTTTCATGAGGTTCTTTGTCAAATGACTTTAGAAAATCCAGATACACAATATCGACCGGCTCACCTTTATCCAAATGCTTATTCACCTCTTCAAAGAAAAGTAGTAGATTGATGAGGCAAGATTTCTCTTGACTAAATTAATGTTGGCTTTTGGGCTCATTTTCGAAAGAGAAGGGCACCCATCTTTCAACACAAATCGGGAGATGGGCGTCCTTCTCTCAGGGTCACCCAAATCGGCATAATCGAAAGCCGATTTTGGGCGCCCTCAACTGCTTTCCGTCGCGGGGAAGACCAAAGTTCCCGGGATCGTGTCGGACGCATAGCAAAGGCGGGACTGGGGCGTGCTTAAGACATGGGCGTCCTCGGCCGATAATGGAAAAAAGGGTGTCCCTGACGAACACTTGAACGACTTTACTTAGTCCTTTCATTTTTTTTTTTTTACAACCAAGCCACAAAAATGTGCCCTAAATGACCAGATGACCACCGGAGGGAATCGGGGATGACCTCCCCCTACTCCCCCAGTGGTCACTAACCCCCTCCCACCCTAAAAAAAAATATTAAAATATTTTTCCAGCCTCTATGCCAGCCTCAAATATCATACCCAGCTCCATGACAACAGTATGCAGGTCCCTGGAGCAGTTTTAGTGGGTACTGCAGTGCTCTTCAGGCAGGCGGACTCAGGCCCATTCCCCCCCCCCCCCCCCACCAGTTAAACTTGTGGTAGTAAATGTGAGCCCTCCAAAACCCACTGTACCCACATCTAGATGCCCCCCTTCATCCCTAAGGGCTATGGTAGTGGTGTACAGTGGGTTTGTAGTGGGTTTGGGGGGCTCAGCACACAAGGTAAGGGAGCTATGCACCTGGGAGCTTTTTCTGAAGTCCACTGCAGTGCCCCCTAGGGTGCCCAGTTGGTGTCCTGGCATGTCAGGGGGGACCAGTGCTCTACGAATGCTGGCTCCTCCCATGACCAAAGGGCTTGGATTTGGTCGTTTCTGAGATGGGCGTCCTCAAGTTCCATTATCGCCGAAAATCGGGGACGACCATTTCTAGGAACGGCCATCTCTAAGGTCGACCTAAATGTGGAGATTTGGGCATCCCTGACCATATTAGCGAAACGAAAGATGGCCGCCCATCTTGTTTCAATAATACGGGTTTCCCCGCCCCTTCGTAGGGACATCCTGCGAGGACGCCCTCAGGAAAACGTGGGTGCCCCGTTCGATTATGCCCCTCCATGTCTCATTAATCCATTATTATACACATATTCTGTAATTCTACTTTTTATAACAGTCTCTACCATTTTGCCCGGCACTGACATCAGGCTCACTGGTCTATAATATCCTGGATCACCTCTGGAGCCATTTTTAAAAATCGGTGTTACATTGGCCACCCTCCAATCATCCGGTACTCCACAACCCAAATATTTAGGTTCACCGATTCCGATGCCCCCCTCCTGTAATGTGCTCTTGACTAGCCAATTATCCAAATAGAAAAACACAAACTCTCAGCCTGTGAAGAAATGCCGCTACTATCGCTAGACAACTTGTGAATACCTTGGAAGACAAACCCACAGACAAATGGCATGATGCTGTACTGGTAGTGGTGTTTTCATAGGCAAAATCTGAGATACTTCCTGTGACTGGTAATGTAGGTGTAGGCGGTCCTTTTGGTCCAGAGAACATAGTCAGCCACTTGTCTAAATCATGTGGAGAAGGGTGCCCAGGGAAATCATTCTGAACTTTTCTTTGACCAGGAATTTGTTCAGGGCCCTTAGGTCTAGGATAGGATAAAATCTCCCTGTTTTGGGCACAAGAAAGTACCTGGAGTAGAATCCCTTCCCTTCTTCCCCTGGTGGCATGAGCTTGATCGCATTGGTCTGGAAAAGAGCAGAGATTTCCTCTACAAGTACCTGCTTGTGCTGAGAGCTGAGTGATGATGCTTTTGGTGGGCAATTTGGTGGTTTCTTCTCCCAACGGAGGGAGTAACAGAGATGGACTATCTGCAAAACCCACCAGTCAGAGGTTACAAGGAGCTACCTGTGATGATAAAAATTCAGCCGCCCCCCGATTGGAAGGTCATCCGGGGCAGTTACTTGGAGCATGGCTATGCACTCCTGGAGCCAGTGAAAAGCTCGTCCCTGGCTTTCACTGGGGGGCCCGACTGGGACTTCTGACAACAGGGTTCACAAGGCAGAGGA
The DNA here is from genome assembly GCF_901765095.1 of Microcaecilia unicolor. Taxonomy (NCBI): domain Eukaryota; kingdom Metazoa; phylum Chordata; class Amphibia; order Gymnophiona; family Siphonopidae; genus Microcaecilia; species Microcaecilia unicolor. Next base: position 242,885,674 of record NC_044031.1, on the reverse strand, counting down.
AGAGGGCAGAATGGCTGCGGGAACATATGCCTTTGAGAGTAGTAGGGTCGTCACCTAGGCCCACTGGAAAACTTCCAGGAGGTGGAGGATGAAGTACAGAGTTTGGATGGTTTCTGTGTGTTTCTTTATGAAGTCAGCAACCTCTTCCACTTTTATCATCAAACAAGTTGTCACCCTGGGACAGACTGTCTGGTAACCTCTCCTGAACCACCCAGTTCCAGGTATAATACACAGCCATGAGAGTCTGCACATCCCCAGACCCGTGACTGAGAGTCTGGACGCCATATCAAGAGAGTCATAAGCCCCTCGGTGCAGGTATTTGACAATCCAGTAGTTTACTGGCCAACTAGCGAAGCTCAGCACCCTGCTCCTGTGGGGAAACAATCTGCTAGACAGAGTACTATGGACCAGGGACTGCAAGCACCGGCTTATGTAGAACTGGTATGACTGGATGTGGGCAATGAGCATGGAGGCCTGAAAGGTTTTCCTCCCCAGCAAGTCTAGTGTCCAAGCTTCCCTACCTGGTGGCACCGAGGCATGAGTCCTGGAGCTCCTAGCTCATTTAAGGGTAGATTCAACAACCAGAGAATGGTGTGGCAATCGAGCTTTCTCAAATCTGGGAGCCTTCTGAATACGATCTTTGGTGCCGCCTTATTGAGAGGGGAGATTCCCAGCTCTTTGTCAGTGCATCTTGAGGACAGGAGGAGACTCATAGACCATCACAGTTAACATCTCTGCCCTGGGTTCTTCCTCGATCTCTACTGGCAGAGGCCATCTCCATCAGAAAACCAATGGGAGACCCTTAGGTGGAGACTTTCATCTCTCTTTAGGAAGGAAGGGATCAAAGGAATGCCATATGACTTTTCCACTGAGAAGTAATGTGGGTCTTCCTCTCAGTCCCATGAGCAGTTCCATTTAGACTTGCCACCATAATCAAAGCAGGCTAAGTCTGTGTCTGCCTCAGCTCAGTGGAACCATGTCCATGCCCCAAACAGTGCCAAGGTACAGCTCTACTCTTCGACTCTGGAGAAGCTTCCTCCCCCGACACCGAGAGTGGCACCGTATGCGTCAATGTCAACACCAGTCAAGGTGCTGGTGCCGAAGATGTCTGCACAGACATGGAAGGAGACTCAGGGAGAAGCTGGGGCTGATCCACAACTGGCACAAGTGCCCGCCCTCAATGCCTGAGAAGACTGCTGACGCAGCATGTGCATCAGCTACTTCCTTAGCATAGCTCAGAACCACTCATCAAAGGTAGGCTTCGGCAAAGGCGAGAGCGCTGGGACAGGAGGTAGCCTGAGAAGGTGTCTGTCAAACTGGTAGCAGGGGTTCACTCATCGGTACCTCTTCCAAAAAAGGGGTGAGCTCCCCTCTGTGCCAGCGCTTCTCAGGTAACAGGGATGCTGATGCCCAGTGCTTCTGGCACCATGCATCAAAGGGGACTGATTTATTTATTTATAGCATTTATACCCCACAATATTCCCACCCATGGGCAGGCTCAATGTGGCGTACAGCAGTCTATAAAAACATACAACAATTCAGCAAACAAGCAATCAATGTCGTAAGAGAAAAGGGAAATAGCAAGGAGGGAAAAGGGGAAAGAGTAGCAGTGATCAGTATGTCGCTACGACAGTTGTAAGTCAGAAGGAAGAGATGCCAGGTGGGTTTGGAGCATATGCTCTACCAAAAAGGAAGGTTTTGAGGCGATTCTTGAAGGTCGGGTGATCAGGAGTAAGTTTGACCAACTGAGGCAGCCCATTCCACAATTGAGTGCTAAGATAGGAGAAGATGGATGCATAGGTGGTCTTATACTTGAGGCCACAAAAAACTGGGTAATGGAAATTTAAGTACGAACGAGCTGATTTGTGAGAGTTCCTAGGCGGCAGGTTAATTAGGGTGTCCATATAAGCAGGGGCTTCACCGTAGATGATTTTGTGCACCAGAGTGCAAATTTTAAAAGCGATTCGGTCCTTCACAGGAAGCCAGTGCAGCTTCTCACGCAGTGGCCTTGAACTATCGAATCTCAATTTTGCAAAGATGAGCCTATCCGCTGAGTTCTGGGCAGTTTGTAGTTTTTTAGGAGCACATCTGTGCACCCCCCCCCCCCCCATAAATACCATTGCAGTAATAAAGGCGGCTTATGACTAGTGATTGAACTAATTTGCGGAATACCTCTCCAGGGAAATAAGGTCATATACGTTTTAGCTCCCGAAGAGAAAAGAACATTTGCCTGGTTGTAGAGTTCGCTTGTTGCTCCAGGGTTAAGTTTCTATCAACAATGACACCTAATATTTTTAGGGACTCCGAGACTGGCAAGACTAGCTCAGGAGTGATTAATGTTGGGGGCATGAATTTGTTATAGGGAGAGGAGAGAATAAGACAATGAGTTTTCTCAGTACTGAGTTTGAACTTAAATGAGTTGGCCCAATCAAGCATGGTGTGTAATCCTAGTCGTTGGTAATTTCGCTTAGGTCTTTTTTAAAAGGGATAAAGATAGTGATGTCATCTGCATAAATAAACGGGTTGAGACCAAGTTTGGAAAGGGCTGTGGCCAAAGGAATCAACATCATGTTGAAGAGAGTTGGCGAAAGTGGGGAACCCTGCGGCACACCACAGTCTGCTTTCCAAAGAGGTGATAAACTAGAGCTGGAATTAACTTGGTAGGTTCTTGATGTTAGAAAGCCTTTCAAACAGGCTAATACATTTCCACTGGCTCCAAAATAATCAATGAGCCTCAGTAGGATGTTATGGTTCACCATATCAAAGGCACTAGACATGTCGAACTGTAAAAGCAAAATACTCTTTCCAACAGCTATTTCCCTCTTAAAGTTGGTCAGGAGAGTGACGAGCACGGACTCAGTACTATGGAGTGGACTGAATCCTGACTGTGAGTGATGCAAAATATTGAACTTCTCCAAATACTCATTGAGTTGTTTATTCACCATGCTCTCCATTAGTTTCACAAAAAGTGGAATAGATGCAATCGGCCAATAATTGAACAGGTCATTGCTGTTTTTCTTGGCATCTTTGGGTACTGGGGTAAGTAAGTTGTTTCCATAGCTTACTGGGAACTTGCCATTACCAAGCATGAAGTTGAAATGTAGCATCAAGTCAGTTAGAAAGCAGGTAGGGGCACATTGGAGCAAGTAGTTAGGGCAAACATCCAGCTTGCAATATTTCCTGGAAAATCTGCGGAACTCCTGCTTAACGGAATCTACAGAAAGAGGTGAGAAGCGTGAAAACGAATGGTCAGCTGGATGCTCACCGGACCCCGGATCCAGGCAACTAATAAAATCATTAATGCTGGAATTGTTCCTTGGAAGAGTACTCTGTAATTTTATGAGTTTTTCTTGGAAGCCTTTGAAAGAATCGAGGTTGATGCTTCTAGTGCTGATGTCAATGCGCCATTCTTTGAGGAACCAAAATTTTCTCCTGTTGGGCCTACCATGCCCTTTCTGTGTGCTCAGTTGCATTTTTAAACACAGAGAACAATAATTAGGTTCATGGTTAAGCCCAAGGCACCCCATACACCAAAACCATGAGTCCATCACCAAAATCACCCAATTGCATTGGGTGCACCTCTTGAAGCCACTGGGGGTTTTCTGAGATATCAAAAAAAGAAGTGCTACCAAATTAAACTCCTCAATTTTGAACAGAAAAAGGGGCAGAGCTCAAACTGAGGTCAGGCTCTAGCTAAAAGTCGCAAAAACTAAAAGAATCTTAAAGTGCCAGAAAAACTGCTAAAATAAAAAGAAATACAAGGTAGAAGGAATTATAAAGAAAAATACCATAAAAATAAGAAGGTAAAAAGAACTGCACAGAAGGCACGGCGAAAGACAACAAAAATATGCACCATGAGAACAGTGACATGTCCAAGCTCTGTGGAAAAACAAAGGACTCAAGCTCGCGTGTCAGGCAGGAAGTCCCAGTCGGGCGCCCTAGTCAAAGCCAGGGACAAGCTTTTGACTGGCTCCAGGAGTGCATAGCCACGCTCCAAGTAACTGTCCCAGATGGCCTTCCAATCGGAGGGAGGCTGAATATTTATCATCACAGGGAATGCTACTAGAAAATTCTTGAACTCGCTAGTCAGTGTCGGGTGACATCACCCACATGTGAGAATACGACAGCCTCTTTGTCCTCGGAGAATAAGAGCACTGAGCTCCTCTTTATGATAGTACTTTCGGATCATCCCCTTTCTCAGGAGGGAGCTCTTCCTCCTATAACAGCTCCTCTGAACAGACCGATGGAGGGAGAAGCAGAAACAGCCTCATCTGCCTACTCTTAGAGGTCTAAATGAGATCTCTTAAAAGTCAGAGGGACGAGAAACTGAAGCACCTTGCAGCAACTCTGACTGTCCCTGCCTCAGTAAATAGGCCTGGTGTCAGGGCAATATAAACCGAAGATCCTTAGGCAGCTGAATGCTCTGTCAGGCCCTGAGGCTGTAAAATGGCAGCTGTGCTCCACACATGATAAGACAGAAGCTATTCCTCACTGCCAGAGTCTAGGGTATGATACATACCTGTAGCAGTTGTTCTCCGAGGACAGCAGGCTGATTGTTCTCACGACTGGGTTGACGTCCGCGGCAGCCCCCACCAACCGGAAGAAGCTTCGCGGGACGGTCGGCACGCAGGGCACGCCCACCGCGCATGCGCGGCCGTCTTCCCGCCCGTGCGCGACCGCTCCCGCCAGTTGAATGACTAGCAAAAGATGAAACACACAACTCCAAAGGGGAGGAGGGAGGGTAGGTGAGAACAATCAGCCTGCTGTCCTCGGAGAACAACTGCTACAGGTATGTATCATACCCTTTCTCCGAGGACAAGCAGGCTGCTTGTTCTCACGACTGGGGTATCCCTAGCTCTCAGGCTCACTCAAAACAAGAACCCAGGTCAATTGAACCTCGCAACGGCGAGGGAACAACAGAAATTGACCTACGAAGAACAACTAACTGAGAGTGCAGCCTGACCAGAATAAATTCGGGTCCTGGAGGGTGGAGTTGGATTTACACCCCAAACAGATTCTGCAGCACCGACTGCCCGAACCGACTGTCGCGTCGGGTATCCTGCTGGAGGCAGTAATGAGATGTGAATGTGTGGACAGATGACCACGTCGCAGCCTTGCAGATCTCTTCAATAGTGGCTGACTTCAAGTGGGCCACCGACGCTGCCATGGCTCTGACACTATGAGCCGTGACATGACCCTCAAGAGTCAGCCCAGCCTGGGCGTAAGTGAAGGAAATGCAGTCTGCTAGCCAATTGGAGATGGTGCGTTTCCCGACAGCGACCCCTAGCCTGTTAGGGTCGAAAGAAATAAACAATTGGGCGGACTGTCTGTTGGGCTGTGTCCGCTCCAAGTAGAAGGCCAATGCTCTCTTGCAGTCCAATGTGTGCAACTGACGTTCAGCAGGGCGGGTATGCGGCCTGGGGAAGAATGTTGGCAAGACAATTGACTGGTTAAGATGGAACTCCGACACCACCTTCGGCAGGAACTTTGGGTGGGTGCGGAGCACTACTCTGTTGTGATGAAATTTGGTATATGGAGCATGAGCTACCAGGGCTTGAAGCTCACTGACCCTACGAGCTGAAGTAACTGCCACCAAGAAAATGACCTTCCAGGTCAAGTACTTCAGATGGCAGGTATTCAGTGGCTCAAAAGGAGGTTTCATCAGCTGGGTGAGGACGACGTTGAGATCCCATGACACAGTAGGAGGCTTGATAGGGGGCTTTGACAAAAGCAAACCTCTCATGAATCGAACGACTAAAGGCTCTCCAGAGATGGCTTTACCTTCCACACGATAATGGTAAGCACTAATCGCACTAAGGTGATTCCTTACTGAGTTGGTCTTGAGGCCAGACTCTGATAAGTGCAGAAGGTATTCAAGCAGGTTCTGTGCAGGGCAAGAACGAGGTTCTAGGGCCTTGCTCTCACACCAAACGACAAACCTCCTCCACTTGAAAAAGTAACTCTTTTTAGTGGAATCCTTCCTAGAGGCAAGCAAGACCCGGGAGACACCCTCAGACAGACCCAACGCAGCGAAGTCTACGCCCTCAACATCCAGGCCGTGAGAGCCAGGGATTGAAGGTTGGGGTGCAGCAACGCTCCGTCGTTCTGCGAAATGAGAGTCGGAAAACACTCCAATCTCCACGGTTCTTCGGAGGACAACTCCAGAAGAAGAGGGAACCAGATCTGACGGGGCCAAAAGGGCGCTATCAGAATCATGGTGCCGCGGTCTTGCTTGAGCTTCAGTAAGGTCTTCCCCACCAAAGGTATGGGAGGATAAGCATACAGGAGGCCGGTCCCCCAATGAAGGAGAAAGGCATCTGACGCTAGCCTGCCGTGTGTCTGAAGCCTGGAACAGAACAGAGGCAGCTTGTGGTTGGTCTGAGAGGCGAAAAGATCCACCGAGGGGGTGCCCCACTCTCGGAAGATCTTGCGTACCACTCTGGAATGGAGCGACCACTCGTGCGGTTGCATGACTCTGCTCAGTCTGTCGGCCAGACTGTTGTTTACGCCTGCCAGGTACGTGGCTTGGAGAAGCATGCCGAAGCGACACGCCCAACGCCACATACCGACGGCTTCCTGACACAGGGGGCGAGATCCGGTGCCCCCTGCTTGTTGACGTAATACATTGCAACCTGATTGTCTGTCCGAATTTGGATAATTTGGCAGGACAGCCGATCTCTGAAAGCCTTCAGTGCGTTCCAGATCGCTAGGAGCTCCAGGAGGTTGATCTGCAGATCCTTTTCCTGGAGGGACCACAGACCCTGGGTGTGAAGCCCATCGACATGGGCTCCCCACCCCAGGCGGGATGCATCCGTCGTCAGCACTTTCGTGGGCTGCGGAATTTGGAATGGACGTCCCAGGGTCAAATTGGTCCGTATGGTCCACAAGAGCAGTGAAGTGCGGCAACTGGTGGAGAGGCGGATGACATCCTCTAGATTCCCGGTGGCTTGGAACCACTGGGAAGCTAGGGTCCATTGAGCAGATCTCATGTGAAGACGAGCCATGGGAGTCACATGAACTGTGGAGGCCATATGACCCAGAAGTCTCAACATCTGCCGAGCTGTGATCTGCTGAGACGCTCTGGTCTGCGAAGCCAGGGCCAAGAGATTGGTGGCCCTCGCTTCGGGAAGGTAGGCCTGAACCGTCTGGGAATTCAGCAGCGCTCCTATGAATTCCAGAGACTGAGTTGGCTGGAGATGGGACTTTGGGTAATTTATCACAAACCCCAGCAGCTCCAGAAGTTGAATAGTGCACTGCATGGACCGGAGGGCTCCTGCCTTCGAGGTGTTCTTGACCAGCCAATCGTCGAGATATGGGAACACGTGCACTCCCAGCTTGCGTAGGTAGGCCGCTACCACCACGAGGCACTTTGTAAACACTCGTGGGGCAGAGGCGAGCCCAAAGGGCAGCACACAATACTGAAAGTGCCGTGCGCCCAGGCGGAATCTGAGATACTGTCTGTGAGCTGGCAGTATCGGGATGTGAGTGTATGCGTCCTTTAAATCCAGGGAACATAGCCAATCGTTTTTCTGAATCATTGGCAGAAGGGTGCCCAAGGAAAGCATCCTGAACTTTTCTTTGACCAGGAATTTGTTCAGGCCTCTCAGGTCTAGGATGGGACGCATCCCCCCTGTTTTCTTTTCCACAAGGAAGTACCTGGAATAGAATCCCTGCCCTTCCTGCCCGGGTGGTACGGGCTCGACCGCATTGGCACTGAGAAGGGCGGAGAGTTCCTCTGCAAGTACCTGCTTGTGATGGGAGCTGAAAGACTGAGCTCCCGGAGGACAATTTGGAGGCAGGGAGGTCAAATTCAGGGCGTATCCGCACCGCACTATTTGGAGAACCCACTGGTCGGAGGTTAAGAGAGGCCACCTTTGGTGAAAGAATTTTAACCTCCCTCCGACCGGCAGGTCGTCCGGTACGGACACTTGTAGGGCGGCTATGTTCCCGTGGATCCAGTCAAAAGCCCGTCCCCGGCTTTTGCTGTGGAGGCGCAGGGGGCTGCTTAGGCGCACGCTGTTGACGGGAACGAGCGCGCTGGGGCTGTCCCTGTGCCTGACGAGGCCTTCGGGCCGGCTGGTTGTACCTACGCTTCGCAAAAGAATAGGGTGCAGCCTGCCGAGCCCGGGAAAAACGCCCGCCCGCGGGGGCGGGTGCTGAAGGCGCCCGGTGGGAGAGCTTGTCGAGAGCGGTTTCCCGCTGATGCAGTTGGTCAACCATCTGCTCGACCTTCTCGCCAAAAATATTATCCCCCCGGCAAGGGACGTCAGCCAGTCTCTGCTGGGTGCGGTTGTCCAGGTCAGAGGCACGCAGCCATGAGAGCCTGCGCATCACTATACCTTGGGCCGCAGCACGAGATGCCACGTCACAGGTGTCAAAAATCCCCCTGGACAGGAACTTTCTGCACGCCTTCAGCTGCCTGACCACCTCCTGATATGGCCTGGACTGCTCCGGCGGGAGCTTATCGACCAGGTCCGCCAGCTGTTGCACATTGGTCCGCATGTGGATGCTCATATAGAGCAGGTAAGATTGGATGCGGGTCACGAGCATGGAGGATTGGTAGGCCTTCCTCCCAAATGAGTCCAGAGTGCGAGACTCCCGCCCCGGGGGCGCCGAGGCGGTATCCCTCGAACTCCGTGCCCTCTTGAGAGCAGAATCCACGACCGCTGAGTCATGGGGCAACTGGGGCCGCATGAGCTCTGGGTCAGAGTGGATCCTGTACTGGGACTCTGCTTTCTTGGGAATGGTGGGGTTAGTTAGTGGTCGCACCCAGTTCCGAAGCAGCGTCTCCTTCAGGACATTGTGCAGCGGTACCGTGGAGGACTCTCTAGGTGGTGATGGATAGTCGAGGACCTCGAGCATCTCGGCCCTCGGCTCTTCCACAGAGACCACGGGAAAGGGAATGCTTATAGACATATCCCGCACAAAGGAGGCAAAGGAGAGACTCTCAGGAGGTGAGAGCTTCCTCTCCGGTGACGGCGTGGGGTCCGAGGGAAGGCCCGTAGACTCCTCTGAGGAGAAATATCTCGGGTCTTCCTCTTCCCCCCACGAGTCCTCATCCTCGGTATCGGACATTAGCTCATGTAGCTGAGTCCGGTACCGGGCCCGGCTCGACGTCGAGGCACCGAGGTCTCGGTGTCGTCGAGCGGTGGACTCCCGCGCCGGCGGGGACGGAGCTCCCTCCATCGACGTCGACGGGGACTCCACCTGCGTGGCGGTCGAGACCGGCACCGCAAGCGGCGGCGGTGTCGACAGCCCCGGCGCCGGGCTAGAGCTCGCCGGCGCCACAGTCATCGGCGCCGGGGGCGCAAGCACCCCCGACGCCGGCACAGCCTGGCGCATCAGCCCTTCCAGGATCCCCGGAAGGATGGCTCTGAGGCGCTCGTCCAGGCCCGCTGCCGGGAAAGGCGGTGGGGCCGGTAAGGGTGTCGGTGCCAGAAGCTGCTGGGGGCCAGGAGACGGCACCGAGGTGCTGGAACCCCGACGCGTCGGTACCTCCACCACCGACGGAGATCTCTCCTCTCTGCGATGACGCTTCGGCGTCGACTCCCCTTCAGGGTGCACCGAGGGCTCCCGGTGACGGCGCTTCTTATCTTTTTTTCCGGTGCACGTCACCGGCGCCGGAGGGCATGGAGGAGGAGGAGGTCGATCCCCCTCGGTCTCGAGGTACCGGGTCCGACAGGGTTCGGTCCCGTGGCTCACGAGCTGAGGGAGTGACCGGGGCCGACAGCCCACGCGGCCTCTCAACCCCACTCTCACCGGCGGACCGGCGGGCCGACGGGACCTGTTCTCCTGGGGTCGCTGCCATCGGTGCCGATGTCTCGAGCATCGATACCGGTACCGAAGATCCGGCCTTCGATACCGATGCCGTCGAGGTCGACGTCGAGGGGCCGGCGCAAGTTCCAAAAAGACGGTCCCGCAGAACTTGCCTCGCAACCTGAGTCCGTTTCCGGAGACCGAGACACAGCGCGCACGACTTGAGATTGTGCTCCGGCCCGAGGCACTGGAGGCACCAAGCGTGGGTGTCGGTCTGCGAGATCGGCCGGCCGCAGCGACCACACTTTTTAAATCCACTCGGGACCTTCGAGGACATCGACGGAAAAATCGCGTCGGCGAAGTCAAAGTCGGCAATGGTGGCTAAAATCACACCACGAAAAAACTAGCCGACCGAGCGGCCACTAGGCCGCAATGAGGCGTCCCCGCTGGAAGCGAGGGAAAAGGGGAGCGCGTGCTCCACACGCGCGAAAATCTTTTTTTTTTTTTTTTTTTTTTTTTTTTTTAACAATACGAAGAAAGAAAGAAAGAAAGAGGAACCGAACGGGTCAAAGCAACGATCCGCGTAAACGCGGTCGAAAAATCCGGCGGCTGAACGGAGAGAGAGGCAATTGCACAACTCTCTCCAGTCGCGGAAAAAAAGTAACTGGCGGGAGCGGTCGCGCACGGGCGGGAAGACGGCCGCGCATGCGCGGTGGGCGTGCCCTGCGTGCCGACCGTCCCGCGAAGCTTCTTCCGGTTGGTGGGGGCTGCCGCGGACGTCAACCCAGTCGTGAGAACAAGCAGCCTGCTTGTCCTCGGAGAACAACAAAATACAGCCCGTTCCCATGCTCTCCTATATCAAACTGCACACTGGCACCATCGGCGAGCCCGAAGTCCCCAGAATATTTATCTTATTGGATGCTGCGCAAAATCCAAAGATGTGCTCCCGCCAACTGTTTCCTCTGTGTCACACAGGATTCCTGGCTTGCACACACTGCAATGCCCTGATACCAATTGGCAGGTCCCAGAGCTGGAACTGTTTATGTGCCTCCGTGGGAGTTGCCATTCACCCTGACTGTCAAACAGCACATGTCTCAAGCGGTGAGCCAGGATCCCTCCCCTGCATCAAGTGGTTCCGAGTCAAACTTTAGTCAGACTTACTACTGCCGGCTGTTTCCCTCAAGCTCTCAGTCTCCACAAGTTTTACCATAGATGAGAAAGGCTCACGACATACTCTGTCCCATGCTCTTCCAGCAAACCGCTTTCCTACTTTTTTTTTTTTTTAAGGGTGGTTGTGCTGTAAAAGCAGAGTTCCACAGGAAACATGGGAGAGGTGAAGGGAGAGAAGAAGTAAATTCAAGGGGCACAAAGAGACAGGGATCTGAAGACCTCCAGATATCACTCTGCAGACTCAAGCCACCCACAAAGCTCAACTGGGAACCAATTGACCAACTGGACAAAGAGCAAAGAACTCAGAACCAGAGGCTGAGAAGTGTGTCTATCCACCTGTGGAGACAGAAAATACTGAGGAGCTAGACTTGATGCCAAGAGAAATGTCTCAGCTCAGCTTTCAGTTCTCTATCTCTACCTGCTCTTTGATGGATACAACTATCTCACATGTTCTGGAATAGTGGGAAGCAGTCCAAAGTGTGAAAGTGCTTTCGCCTGGATGGACATGAGGTTTTGGGAAGAATACTGGCAGCACAATTGATTAATTAAGATGGAACTCTGACACCTTCTTAGTAAGGAACTTGGAATGCATGCAAATGACTACTTTGTTGTGATGAGATCTAGTATAAGATGGATCAGTATAAGATGGACTGCAACCAAGAATAGAATCTTCCCGGTCAAAAACTTCAGGTTACAGGTATCAAGTGGCTCAAATGGAGATTCAAAAGCTGGGTGAGAACAATGTTGAGATCCCATGACACTGTGGGAGGTTTGATTTTAATGGACTGAATAGCAGCAAACCTCTCATGAAGCAGACAACTAGATGCTGTACAGAGATGGGCTTACCCTTCCACGAACCGATAAAAGCACCATACAGCAAGGAGAACCCTATCCGTTGGTCTTGAGGCCAGACTTCGACAAGTGCAGAAGGTACTCAAGCAGTTTTTGTATAGGATAGGAAAAGGGATCTAAGGCCTTTCCCCCACACCATACAGCAAACCTCTTCCATTTAAAATTGTATGACCTCTTAGAGGAATCTTTTCTGGAAGCAAGCAGAACATGGGAGACACTTTCATGAGTTTATGTATATACCACTATATCCAAAGGTCTATCTGGTTTACAATGACACATACATAGTACTAAAATAACAAGGCATTAATTAGTGTCCAATGTTCCCGTAATAAACCATATGGGAACAGGTTGATGGGAACACTGGACACTAAAGAGTTAAATTTTTTTAAAAAACAGCATTAAAAATCAATGCATCAACTATTTAAAAGAGCCCATACGCCAAGCCCCCTCCCTGCCCATCTTCAAATCCTTGCTCAAGCCCACCTCTTCAATGTCGCCTTCGGCACCTAACCATTATACTTCTATTCAGGAAATCTAGACTGCCCCAATTTGATTGACTGCACTTTTTGTCCTTTAGATTGTAAGCTCCTTTGAGCAGGGACTGTCCTCTGTGTTAAATTGTACAGAACTGCGTAACACTGGTAGCGCTTTAGAAATGTTAAGTAGTAGTAACTATTTATCAAATGCTTGCAAAAACAAATACAACTTATGACTCTTGTGAAAAGATAAGTTAGGAATTGTTTTTAACTCTTCAGGGAGTGAATATCATAAAATGGACCCAGTTTCTGAAAACATTCTTTCAAAATGATGGAATATCAAGTAATCCTTTATTAAAGGATCTCAATTGGTGGGAAGGTCTACATATTTTCAATGCAGAAATGATGTTTTGAGGAGCATCATTATTCAATGCCTTATATATAGAAACATAACAGCAGATAAAGGCCATATGACCCATCCAGTCTGCCCATCCTCTGTAATCCCTAATTCTTCCTGTTCCTAAGCAATCCCACATGCTTATCCCATGCCTTTTTAAATTCTGGAACAGTCCTAGACTCCACCACCTCCACCGGGAGGCCATTCCACACCTCCACCATCCTTTCTGTGAAATAGTACTTCCTTGGGTTACTCCTAAGCTTCTTCCCTCTTAACTTTGTCTTATGCCCCCTCATTCCAGAGCTCTCCTTCATTTGAAAAAGGCTCTCTTCCTGTACATATATGCCCTTGAGATACTTAAACGTTTCTATCATGTCTCCTCTCTCTCTTCCAGCATATACATGTTGAGGTGCATAAGCCTGTCCCTATAATTTTTGCATTCAAGACTGCTTAATAATTTTGTAGCAGCCCTCTGGACCGACTCGATCCTGTTTATATCTTTCCATAAGTGCGGTCTCCAGAACTGCACGCAGTACTCCAAATGGGGCCTCACTAGAGAGAGACTTATACAACGGCACTATCACCTCCTTTTTTCTGCTGGTCATGCCTCTCTTTATGCACCCAAGCATCCTTCTGGCTTTGACCGTCGCTTTTTCTACCTGTTTGGAAGCTTTAAGGTCATCAGACACAATCACCCCCAAGTCCCGCTCTTCCTTCGTACACTGAAGCACTTCACCCCCTATACTGTACTGTTCCCTCGGATTTTTGCGACCCAAGTGCATGACCCTGCATTTTTTGGGATTAAACCTTAGTTGCCAAATATCGGCCCATTCCTCATGTCATTCACACCCTCCAGGGTGTCCACCCTGTTGCAGAGTTCAGTATCATCTGCAAAGAGACAAACCTTACCAGACAGCCCTTCCGCAATATCGCTCACAAAGACGTTAAAAAGAGCCGGCCCTAGACCGATCCCTGCGGTACTCCACTAACGACATCTTTTTCTTCAGAGCAAGCTCCATTTACCACCACCCTCTGTCTCCTACCATTCAACCAATTTTTAACTCAATCAGTTACTCTAGGTCCCATACCGAGGGCACTCAATTTATTTATCAGTCGCGTGTGCAAAACCGTGTCAAAGACTTTGCTGAAATCTAAGTATACCACATCAAGCGCCCCTCCCACATCCAACTGTTTGGTCACCCAGTCGAAGAAGACAGTCAGATTCATCTGACATGACCTGCCACTAGTGAAGCCAAGCTGCCTCAGGTCCCGCATTCCATTTAGTTCAAGAAATCTCACAATCCTCCTCTTTAGAAGTGTTTCTATTAGCTTACTCACCACCGAGGTCAGACTGACAGGTCTGTAATTCCCAACCTCCTCCTCACTTCCACTCTTGTGCAAAGGAACCACATCCGCTCTTCTCCAGTCCACCGGGACCACTCCAATTTCTAAGGAAGCACTGAAGAGGTCTGTCAGCGGAGCCGACAGAACTTCTCCAAGTTCCTTAAGCACCCTCGGGTGTATCCCATCAGGCCCTATCGCTCTGTCTACTTTTAGTTTGGCAAGCTCCTCACAAACACAGTCCTCTGTAAACGGGTCTTAGTCTACCATACATTCATTCCCTTTAGACTTGTTTTCTGCAGCCCTACCCCCGGTCTTTCATTCGTGAACACAGAGCTAAAATAATTGTTAAGCAGTTCAGCTTTATCCTTATCTTCCACATATTTCTCTGCCTCAGCTTTGAGCCTCATAATGCTATTATGGCACTTCCTCTTGTCACTTACATATCTGAAAAAGGTCTTATTCCCCCAATTTTACCGTATAAGCTATCTTTTCCTCCATTTGCCGCTTCGCTTTCCTGATAGCTTTTCCAGCTTCTCTTCGCTTATTTAGGTATTCTCTCCTGTCTTCATCTTTCTGAGTCAGAATGTGCAAAGGCTAGCCTCCTTACCCTTATCTTTTCAGCTACTACATTCGAGTACCAGAGAGGCCTTCTTTTCCTCTTACTTTTATGTAATTTTCTAACATAAAGGTTAGTTGCCTTTAATATAGCTCCTTTCAGTCTTGTCCATTGCTGTTCTTACATCCTTCAGCTGTTCCCATCCCGCTAACTGTTCCTTGAGAAATTCCCCCATCTCGGCAAAGTTAGTTCAAAACTAATATGCAAAATGATGGGTAACCAATATAATCCTTTTAAAGCTGGAGAAATGAGCAGTGTGCAGAATATCCGTTATCACTCTTGCCCTAGCATTTTGTACTATCTGAAGAGCACACAGAAGATATTGCAATAAGCCCAAATACAAAGCATTACAATAGTCAAAGTAAGGCATCACCAAACTTTGGACAAAAGTTCAAAAATTTACAGCATTTACCAAACTTGTTAACCAAATGAGTATCCTCAGTTTGAAGAACAGTGTTTTAATCATTTTTTTTTTAGTTGCAATTTCATAGTCAAAGATGTATCTAATTGCATTCCAAGATCCCTCATCTCATAGCACTGGACTTGCTATTCCATCAATCAAAATCAATTGGACACTACAATTACTTTTTTCTGATGATAAGCATGCAGTTAGAAATAGAGTCTCTTCAACTTATCAACATCCAAGCCATGAGGGCTAGGAACTGCAGACTGGAATGCAGACGTGCCCTCTCGTTTTCGGTGATGTCGGAAAAAAGTCCACTTTCCACGGACCCCTGGAGGCTAACTCCAGAAGTACAGGGAACCAGATCTGCCTTGGCTAAGAGTATCATGGCTCCTCTGTCCTGCTTGAGTTTCAGCAAAGTTTTTGCTAATAGAGGTACAGGAGAATGTGCATACAAAAGATCTGACCACCAGTGGAGGAGGAAGGCATCCAAGGTTAGTCTGCCATGTGACCTCAGTCTGGAGAATTACAGAGGGACTTGTTCAAGGGAGTGGCAAAGAGATCCACCGAGGTGGTGCCCCGCTCTCAGAAGGTCTTCAGGATTTCAACCATGTTGAATGACCATGTATGTGGTTGCATTATCCTACTCAGACTGCTTTTCTTCCTGCCAGGCATATGGCTCTGAGCTCAATGCTGAGGTCTGAAGCCCAAGCCACAACCAGAGTGCTTCTTCACACAATAATTATGATTCTGTGCCTCCCTGCTTGTGTCTGTCTGTATGTATGAGGACAGTTTTGTGCGTGAGCCAATCCCTGAAAAGCCTTTAGAGCATTTCATAATGCCAGCAGTTCCAGAAGATTGATGTGCAACTGAGTCTCCTGGGTGGACCACCAACCAAATGTGGCACCCATCTTCAGGAGCTCTCCACCACAGATCAGATGCATCTGTCAACAATGTCTTGTGCGGCAAAGGAATTTGGAATGGAAGTCCCTGTGTCAAATTGGGCCAAAACTATCCACCACAAAAGAGACTCCTCCAGTGTCACACAAATTCCCAAAGGCTTGTGACCATCGGGAAACTAGAATCCATTAGGCCGGTCTCAAATAGAGATATGCCATGGTATCACAAGGATGGTGGACGCCATATGGCCCAACAATTTCAACATTTGCTGAGCCGTGACCTGCTGGCTCCGACAGACCAGAAGCACAATGCATACTAGGGTGTTCACATGCTGGTCTGGGAGGAAGGGCCATCTCTATCAGGGCACCTATGAATTCCACTCTTTTGCAGGAGAGTAAATGGGACTTTGGAAAGTTGACAATGAAATCTAGTGGCTCCAGAACCCAGTTAGTTCTGGACATGGGATTCTTGAGCTCCTTCCTTTGATGTGCTCTTTAACCAGCCAATCCTCCATGTAGCAAAACTTGTGAACTCCCAGTCTACGTAGCAACACTGCGACTACTGAGAGACATTTTATAAAAACCCTTTGGAGCAGACATGAGGCCAAAAGGCAGAACACCTTGTGTATTATCCCTTGTGTGTTCTGGTTAAAAAGCATCTATGGAAAGAATGGTTGTGCAATTCAGTTTCCTTTCCTTTGTATTATTTGTCTGTTAAGTGTTGGAATTTTTATTGAATTATTGTAAACCGCTTTGATATTCATACAGGTGGTATACAAATTGTGCAAATAAATAAATAAAACAAACACCATAACAGTAGTGGCATTTCCTGACTTTGAATCTTAAGATACTTTCTGTTGCTGGAATGTATCTGAACATGGGTACAGGCATCCTTTAAGTTAAGAGAGCCTGATCAATCATCTTCCTGAATCATGGGGAATTCCAGTGCCAGGCCAATATTCGTTCAAGGCCCTTAGGTCTAGGATGGGATGGAATCTTCCCGTCTTCTAGGGGACCAGAAGTACTTGGAGAAAAATCCCTTCCCTTTTTCCCCACAGTGTAACGGGCTTGACTGCATTGGCCTGTAAAAGAGAAGAGCTCCTGTAGAAGTAATTCTTGGCGCTCTCAGTGGGCAATTTGGAGGAAGTCTTTGGAAATTAAGGACTATTCGTACCCAATAGGCCTATTTTGAAAACACCCTGTTCTGAGGTTACAAGGGGCCACCTTTCCTAGAAAAATTTCTGCCTCCCTTCTAATGGTAGGTCATCTAGTACGGTTACTTTCACTGCAGCTATGCCTTCTTGGAGCCAGTCAAAAGCCCATCCCTGGCTTTAACTGGAGAGTTGGCTGGATATCTTTCTCTGCTGCCTCGGTTGGGAGAGCTCTGGGCTGCCTGGGAAGGGTGGGTAGAAGTTGGGCCCCTACACTTTTGAGAGTAAAGGACCTCCTGGGACCTATGCCTCAGTACCTCCTGGAAGAGGAGTTGCAATGCGCGAGAGCAGAGAGCCAGGATAGTGACTTGATGGTGGCAGTTCTTGAGGAGGTCAGCAACCTTCTACAACTTGTCACTGAAAAGACTATCACCCCAGAAGGGGACGTCTGCCAGCTTCTCCTAACTACTAGCTCTAGGTCTGAGGTGCGCAGCCAGGCAAGTCTGTGCATCCATACACCCACAGCAGAGGCCCTGGATGCCACATCGAAAGCATCACAGGCTACCCATGTCATGGGCTTTCAACATGTACACTGCTTGGTTACTAACTGGTGGAGCTCTGAAGCCTGTTCAGGTGGTAGAGTGTCTGCAAGTTCCACCGCACCACTCACTAAGAGCTATTGGAATGACACGGTGACGGGGACCCGCAGTAACAGGAACAGAACCTACAGGGATGGGGTGGGGACAAAGCCCATGAGGGTGGGGACAAACTTTGTCCCCATGTCACTTTCTTCTTTGAAGCCTGTTAATGAACTGGACTGTTATCTATGTTTGATTGATGCAGACGACAATATTTTTATTTTTTTGGAAAAACAAGCAAACAAGCTGGCCACAGCTAGCAAAATTTGCATTGGGGATCCTGTACATCCTGCTACCAGCACACCTTCTAAGAAGAAATCTTATATTGCAGGAGGGACTGTGGAAGACAGGAGAGATAGACTGAATCCTGAGATTGCTGATGACTTCTTCTTCATCCACAGATTAAAAATGCTTCATAGGGCATATTTCTCCCCTCTAGGGCATACAGAACAGGTTGTATTTTGGACCCCTGGACATTTTAACAGGGTGGATTAGGATTCCTTGGGGTAGCAGAAGTCAGCTATTGCTGGGGTTGGAAGGGTAGAGGATGGTGGTGGTGGGTTTATTATAGTTGCTCATTGTTATTACTGTTTTCTATTTGTAATTTATACACAACAGGTGCACAGCATGTTGTTCCTTTTTATACTTTAATAAAAAGATTTAAATATAAAATCATAAGTGTTCAAGGCTTCTGCAGATGAGAACAGAGCCCATGGGGACAGGACAGCGACGGGGATGGAGACGGGGCCTGCAGGGATGGGGTGGGGATGAAGACAGAGCCCAGGGGACGGGGCGGGGGACAGGGACAAATTTTATCCCCATGTCATTCTCTAGTAAGAATGTATGTGGGAGAGCAGAATAGCATTCTAAAACACTTTCTTCCTAAATTATTCCAAACTCCATAGGCACCCAGGAGCAAGTCTTGGAGCTTTGAACTCTTTTGAGAGCGGATTCAACCATCAGAGTTGTGTGGAAGCTGGAACTTCTTGAAACCAGGAGTCTTCTGGATATGTATCAAGTCCTGGCAAGGACTCACTCTCTACGGCTTTATCACAAGAAGCCCGACTATATATATAGTCGGGCTTCTTGTGATTAGGCAAGACGGGGGGGGGGGGGGGGTCTCCCAGTGCATCATGTGTAAAATCTTAAGGATGTTTTGAACAGGCACTGTCACAGAGTCCTTAGCAGAGGCAATGTCATTATTTCTGACCTGAGCTCATCTTCAACCTCCAATTTATGGAAATGGCTCAGACCATCCCATTTAACAAAAGAGCTTGGGGCTCTATCTCAGAATCCTAAGAGCTATCCATATCAGAGTAGTAGCCCTCTGTCTGTCCAAGCCTGCACCCACCTCAGATAACTGGACTCACAGAGACACACAACCAACAAGGAAAATATGGGTGTATAAGAAGGGTGGGACTGACATGCTCAACACTGGATGCCCTCGATGCCTTGGCATTATGTCTGGTGAAAAACCACCACAGCTTTTCCCAAAGCATGGCTCAGAACTGCTCCTCAGAGACAGGCACCAGTAAAGGCAGGGGCAGTGTCAGAGTGGTCAGGTCCACAGAAGGTAACTGAGACCAAAATCAGAAAGCTGGTCCTGGCCTGTTAAAGGCTGGCATGTCAGCACTGTATCTAAGGAGGGAAGCTACCCTCACAACATGGATACTTCTCGGGTACTAGTAATGCCAATGCCCCGGTGCTCCTGGCACCATGATACAAAAGGGACGAATACTGATGCTTCTTGGACTCCGCCCAGCGTCAGAATCTTTTGGCACTGATAATACTGACATCAAATCCTTATAGATCCTCAGTGCAGGGTCCAAGGATGTTGAACCCCAATAGGCACTACAGATGCTCCATGTCAAGGCAGGTGGAGAACTCGATGCAGCTCCGGGGACCATAGCAACCAATGCTTCTGATGCTGAAGTTGATGGACCGGACTTCTCAGCACCAAAATTATTTTTGCACTGCTCCTCACAATTTCTGATGGTTCTTCTTGATATCTGGAGACAGAAGTTACAAGAAGGAACATCATGGTCGGGTCACAGACATGATGACAGGCACCTGTTGTGAATGTAAGTAAATGACATGGTCCTGGCACACCAACAGCACTTTTCAAAGCCACTGGGAGTTTTCTGGAACACGTCAGGGAAGACCGCTGAAGTGAAATCAAATGTCTCAATGATGAAAAAAAAATCCCACGACCAGAGCACTAAGGCCTAAGGGAGCAGATGAGTCATAGAAAAACAAAGGAGCTGGAAAACTAAGACCCAGAAAAGGAAAAGGAGAAGGGGAGAAACTGGTCCTGACCAGCATTTGCAAAAAAAGAAAAAGCAGCAAAATACCTCAGGAAGATCATGCATGGGCTGGCAGAGAGAGAGAGCAAGCATGTCTTCACTGCTTCGAAGATAAAAACAGGTTGTCTAGTCCCACGCGGTAGGCAGGAAGGCACAGGTGTGTACACAGTGCAGCCTTCTAAAAGCTTCTAGAAGGTGCTGAGAAGTTCTCTGCACTGGAGTTCTCCATCAATGACATCACCCATCAGTGAGAATCTTTTGTCCTGCTTGTCCTTGGAGAAAGATTTTATCTAATGCTCATTGGTTTGATCATGTGATATGTCTTTTCAGGGCCAGTCTAATCATTAGGCAGGACTAGGCAACCTGGGGGGGGGGGGGGGGGGGAGCAGCAGCAGCAAAGAACAGCTGAAATGAAAGCAAAATAGATCCTGACAGCCAAAGAACCTGCAGGAAGCAGGGATGTTAAAGCCTGAAGGTTTGCCTAACGAGTCAACATCTTTGCTCTGACCTCATACAAAATTATTGGTTATGTTTATTTTATCAAGTTCATAACGCTCTATTTCACCCCTAAGTGTTTTATTGCAGTATCTCATTTTTCTACACTTTTTATCCCTTATATTCCTACCCATTCTTTTCAACAGAGAACTTTCTTACTATTCCCTCAGTGTCCTATGTTCACTTCAACTCAACGAGGTGCTCAAGTTTTCTTTTCGTGCACATCATCTTGGAACTCTTCCAACAACAGACTGAAAGAAATCATCATTACTAAGTTTAAATCATCTTAAAATATATTTGTTTACAGTGGTTTTCAGTTTTAACCATACTATAATCTCCCTGCATTCCTGACTGGCAGGAGAGTTGGGCAGATGCACCATTAGCCTATTGATTTGTTGGTCTAACTGGCTTAATATTATTTTCTTCTTTCCTGTTTGACAAAAGTAAGCACTTTATTTCCAATCTTACCATAGACTCGGGACAATATTGTGGAGCAAGCTGTAAGAGATGTTTTAAATGCGATTCACTCTTCGTTGATAAAATCTGTTAAAATGAAAACAGCAGGTTAACTACTCTGAGACAAGATGTACCATGTTAAAATGTAGGAAATTAGCAAGTATGACTAAATTTCACCTTCTTTAGAGTCCTAATGGGATGTACACACAAGCAGAATTCAATGGGCAGAGGAAGACAAGGAGAAATTAGGACTTAACTGATAATTTTCTATTATTTTTTCACACTATTCCAGGAAGTGTGGGAATGGAATAGTCATGTCCGTCAACCAGCAGATGGAGATAGAGAACACAGTACTCCCCGTATAGTCCCAGTCAGCCAGCCCAGTTCTCCAGTATTTACACAGTCAAGCAGAAGAAACAAGGACAAGAACCTAAACAACAACTTTAATAAACACAAGCAATAACAAATCAAACAAAGCATGACTCTCCGGAACCCCTGAAAAGACAAGAGAATCGCAGGCATTGCACTATTCAACATCACCTGACCCTATTCACAGAATCTCGGGTGGGCTCCTGAATAGTGTGAAGAACTAATGTAAAGAAAATTATCAGGTAAGCCCTAATTTCTCCTTCTATTACATTATTTCGCACTATTCCATGATGTGAGGTATGTCCAAAAGCAATCCCTAAACAAGGTGGGACCCCAGCACTGATGCCCCAAACACAGCCTCCATACAGGCCGCATTATGTATTCAATAATGCTTCGCAAATGTATGCAGCATAGACCATGTCACTGCCTTGCAGAGATCTGCCAGGGCCAAAGACCTGGACTCCGCCCAAGATGTCACTGTCTGCCTCATAGAATGAGCCTTCAGTACCAAAGGGTTCTGCTTACCAACCAGCAAATGGTAAAATTATGTATCATACCTGATAATTTTCTTTCCATTAATCATAGCTGATCAATCCATCGACTGGTGGGTTGTGTCCATCTACCAGCAGGTGGAGATAGAGAGCAATCCTTTTGCCTCCCTATATGTGGTCATGTGCTGCCGGAAACTCCTCAGTATGTCGATATCCAAGCTCCATCCGCAGGACTCAGCACTTAGAGAATTACACCCACAAAGGGACACTCTGTCCAGCTCACCACCGCCGAACAGGGGGAGGGGAAATAACCCAGCTCATCCCCACACAAGTGGGGGAGGGGAATCCGTCCAGCTCATACCCGCGGAGCGGGGGAGGGACACCACACCCGCCGATGCGGGGGGATCTGGCTTATCCTGCAACCGCGGGAGGAGCTGACTGACCCTAACACCGCCGAAGCGGGAGGGGTACAAAGCTGCCCTACTGCCGCACGAAGCGGGAGGGAGCGCCGGCAGAATTTAAGTCTCAATCCAGCCCCGTAAAACGGAGGGGAGAGGAATGCAGCAGCTCACTGTAACACAAACTCGTCTCAACTCTTGAAGAATTCATTGAAAAACTTGAACACGAAGTCCTCCTGAACAGGAACTGAAGACTAAACTTGAACCTGAAATGCAACCAGAATATAAACAGTACAGATATCTGGGAGGGGCTATGGATTGATCAGCTATGATTAATGGAAAGAAAATTATCAGGTATGATACATAATTTTACCTTCCATATCATCATGCTGATCATCCATAGACTGGTGGGATGTACCGAAGCAGTACTCACCCAGGGCGGGACATTGAAATCCCTGACCGCAACACTGAAGCTCCAACCGGGGCCTCCGCCCGAGCAGCCACAGTCAAGCGGTAATGCCTGGAGAAGGTATGGGCCGAAGCCCAAGTTGCCGCCTTGCAAATCTCTTCCAAGGAGACGGGACCCGGCCTCTGCCATCGAGGCCGCCTGAGCTCTAGTGGAGTGAGCCTTCAACTGGATAGGCGGCACCTTCCCCGCGGCCACATAAGCCGCTGCAATGGCTTCCTTGACCCAATCTTGCCACTGTAGGCTTAGCAGCCTGCAGACCCTTATGAGGACCTGCAAACAGGACAAACAGATGATCCGATTTCCGGAATCATTGGTTCACTTCCAAGTATCTGATGATGACACGTCTCACATCCAGATATTTGAGAGCAGTAGTATTCCTCTGGGTAGTCCTCCCTACGAAAGGAAGGGAGACAGAGCTGCTGATTCACATGGAAGCGAGAAACAATCTTGGGCAGGAAGGAAGGCACTGTGCGAATAGTCACTCCTGCCTCAGTGAACTGCAGAAAAGGCTCTCGACATGAGAGAGCCTGGAGCTCGGAACTCTTCTGGCTGAAGTGATAGCCACCAAAAAGACTGCTTTCAACGTCAGGTCTTTCAGAGATGTCCTCGACAAGGGTTCAAAAGGCGGCTTCTGCAAGGCTCTTAGCACCAGGTTGAGATTCCACGCAGGCACCACTGAGTGCAGAGGAGGGCGCAGGTGATTAACCTCCCTTGAGAAAGCGCACCACATCTGGCTGCGAAGCCAGGGAAGCACCCTTCAGGCGGCCCCTGAAGCAAGCCAGAGCCGCTACCTGGACTTTAAGGGAACTGAGCGACAGGCCTTTCTCCAGACCTTCTTGCAGGAACGCCAACACTGAAGAAATTGGAGCAGTGAAGGGAGAAAGTGAGCCTGCTTCACACCACGCTGCAAAGATACGCCAAACCCTGGCGTAAGCAGTAGAAGTAGAGCGCTTCCTCGCTCTCAGCATAGTGGCGATGACCTTGTCTGAGAAGCCCTTCTTTCTCAGACGCTGGCCGCTCAATAGCCAGGCGTAAGACCAAAGGGGGAGGGATCCTCCATCACCACGGGACCCTGATGTAACAGGCCCTGCTCCACTGGCAGCCGCAGAGGATCGTCGACTGAGAGCCTGATCAAGTCCACATACCAGGGACGTCTGGGCCAGTCCGGACCACCAGGATTATCCGGCCCGGATGCTTTGCCACCCGGTCTAGCACCCTGCCCAACATGGCCAGGGCGGGAACACATAGAGAAGCTCTTGTGTCGGCCACTGTTGGAGAAGAGCATCTACTCCCAGGGATCGAGGGTCCCGTCCTCTGCTGAAAAAGCGCGGCACTTGGCAATTGGCCGATGACGCCATCAGATCTAGGCTCGGCTGGCCCCAGCGCTTCGTGATGTCCAAGAACGCCTGAGCAGATAGCTGCCACTCTCCGGTCTCCAAGGTATGGCGACTGAGAAAGTCCGCCTTGACATTCATGACTCCGGCAATGTGGGCCGCTGACAGCTGTTCCAGGTTCGCTTCCGCCCACTGGCATAGATTCATGGCCTCCTTGGCTAGAGGGGCGCTCTTGGTACCTCCCTGGCGGTTGACATAGGCCACAGCCGTGGCATTGTCCGACAGGACCCGTACTGGCTTCAACGCCAAGTACCGGGATGAACTCCAAAGCGCCAACCGAATGGCTCTGAGTTCCAGGAGGTTGATAGACCACTTTGCCTCTGCAGGAGACCAGAGCCCCTGCGTTGTCCTTCCCAAGCAGTGGGCTCCCCAGCCCGACAAAGAGGCGTCCGTCGTGACGACAATCCACTCCGGGGCCACCAGAGGCATTCCGCAGACAACTTGTCTGTCTGCATCCACCAGCTCAGCGCCTTGCGCACTGCTGGGTCCAAGGGGAAGGCGCACAGCATAATCCTCCAACATCGGAGTCCAGCGCTGCAGCAGAGAGTGTTGTAGTGGTCTCATATGAGCCCTGTGCCCAGGGCACTACTTCCATCGTGGCCGTCATAGAGCCCAACAGCTGCACATAGTCCCAAGCCCGAAGAGGAGAGGCTACTAGGAACTGGTCCACCTGAGCCTGAAGCTTGAACAATCCGATTGTCTGGCAGGAACACTCTGCCCACTTGGGGTGTCGAATCGACTCCCAGATACTCCAGGGACTGAGTCGGGCGCAGCTGTCTCTTCTCCCAGTTGATGATCCACCCCAGGGAGCTCAAAAGAGCAACCACCCCCGGTCCACAGACTTTGCCGCACTCTTGCATAAGAGGGGGCTCGGATCAACCAGATCGTCCAGATAAGGATGGACTTGTACTCCTTCCTTTCGCAGGAAGGCCGTGAGTGACCACATTACTTTGGAGAAGGTCCGCGGAGCAGTAGCCAACCCGAAGGGAGGGCTCTGAACTGGAAGTGTCGGCCCAGGACTGCAAAACGCAGAAAGCGTGATGAGGGAGGCCAGATGGGAATATGCAGTATGCTTCCTTGATGTCCAAGGAAGCCAAGAACTCTCCTGCCTTCACTGCCGCTATAACAGAGCGGAGAGTCTCCATGCGAAGTGCCGCACTTTCAAGGCCCGATTGACCCCCTTTGAGGTCGAGGATAGGCCGGACAGAACCTCCTTTCTTTGGTACCAAAGAGTAAATGGAGGTAACGTCCCTTGCCAATCTGATTTTCTGGCACCGGAACGACCGCACCCAGGCGGATCAGGTTGTCCAAGGTCTGCTGCACTGCCACAAGCTTGACCGGAGACTTGCAGGGAGAGAGTAACAAACCCGTCTCCTTAAGGGTCGGCAGAACTCTAACATGTAGCCGTCTCTGATGACTTCCAGCACCCAAGCGTCTGAAGTTACTTTGGTCCACTCGCCAGCAACGAGGACAGGCGTCCTCCAATCTGCACTGGGCCATGGACCAGGACCCGTCATTGGGTACGAGACCCTGGGGGAGGACCTGAGGGCGTACCTCCGGGACGGCGGTCTCTGCGAAGGAATGCTGCTTGGGGGAGAAGTTCCTTTTGAAGGAAGAGGGGGCAGAGGAGCCCGCTTGCCCGGGCGGTACCGACGGGCTTCTTGAAACTGTCCTCTGGAGATACCGG